>NC_134155.1:15960000-16585000 GCF_033958435.1 Carettochelys insculpta
TGCATCCATGCATTTTCTGTGGGAAGAGGTTGAGTATGTCTCCAGAACATCATGTCGTTCATCATAATAGTGGCATTTCTGGGGAGATGCCCCAGACCATCCATTAGCTTCTTTGCTCTTTTGATAATTCTTCCTGAGCTCTTTGATTTTAATGTGGCACTGCGAGCATCCATGGTATACCCTCTCTGAATCATGCCTTGGGATATCTTTGCATAAATATTGGGTTCTTTTTTTGGGCTGGTTTTTATCTTTGGCTGTGTGAAGATAATTTCTTCCCCATACACAGTGATGAGGTCCTGGATCTCCTGATTGCTCCATGATGGGGCTCTTTTGTGACCTGGGGAACTCATAGCTACTAAGTGTGCTGCAAAGGTGTGTTCCTGACATCTGCTCACCATGCTGGCCAGAAAGGAAAGGAAATAGATTCATAATTCCACGGGCTGATGAACACTGCTTCCTGCTCACCTGGGCTACATCTACACGTGAAGCCTACTTCGAAGTAGCTTATTTCGATGTAGCGACATCGAAATAGCCTATTTCGATGAATAACGTCTACACGTCCTCCAGGGCTGGCAACGTCGATGTTCAACTTCGACGTTGCGCAGCACCACATCGAAATAGGCGCAGAGAGGGAACGTCTACATGCCAAAGTAGCACACATCGAAATAGGGATGCCAGGCACAGCTGCAGACAGGGTCACAGGGCGGACTAGTGCTTCCGGGGCAACAGCTAGCCGCTCCCTTAAAGGGCCCCTCCCAGACACACTCAGCCTGCACAGCACATGGTCTGAGGAGCCATAGGCACACAGACCTCGGGCGACGCAGGCATGGACCCCCAGCAGCAGCAGCAGCAGCAGCCAGAGGTCCACCCAGCCCTCCCGGCAGGAGCAGGGCTCGCCCTGATCCATGCCATGCAGGAGGCAGCTGAGCACCTCCTTGCCACACCGGAGGAGGAGCGGCCCCCAGGGGAGCAGGGCTCAACCCCCAACCCTGCAGCACCCCGACCCGCCCCCCGCCTCACATGCCGTCGCCTGTGGAGCTACCCCACCAGCACCGACTGGTGGGAGCGGCTGGTGCTTGAGGAGTGGGACGACGACCAGTGGCTCAGGAACTTCAGGATGAGCCGGCAGACATTTATGGAGCTGTGCCAGTGGCTCACCCCCGCACTCAGGCACCAGGACACTGCCATGCGGCGTGCCCTCCCTGTGGAGAAACGGTTCGGCATCGCTGTCTGGAAGCTGGCCACTCCAGACAGCTACCGATCTGTGGGACAGCAGTTTGGCGTCGGCAAGGCCACCGTCGGGGCTGTCCTTATTGAGGTAAGAGGACCCACGGGGGCGGGGGGGCAGAGGGGCCCTGGCAGGGCAGGGCAGGGGAGGGCAGGGCCACGCACACCCTGCTCACCCCTCATTGGTGCTCTCCCATGTGCTTCCCCTGCAGGTCGTGCGTGACATCAACGCCATGCTCCTCCACAGGCTCGTGAGGCTGGGGGACCTAGATGCCACCATCGCAGGCTTTGCCACGCTGGGCTTCCCCAATTGCTTTGGGGCTCTGGATGGGACTCACATCCCCATCCGCACCCCGCAACACAGTGGAGGACGATACATCAACCGCAAGGGCTACCACTCAGTGGTCCTCCAGGCCTTGGTGGACAGCCGGGGCCATTTCCAGGACGTTTATGTGGGCTGGCCTGGCAGCACCCACAACGCCCGGGTTTTCCGGAACTCGGGCCTTTGCTGCTGGCTGGAGGCGGGGACCTACACCCCCCAGCGGGAGATCCCTGTGGGGGACACCACCATGCTCCTCTGCGTCATCGCAGATGCGGCCTACCCCCTCTGGCCCTGGCTCATGCACCCGTACACGGGGCATCTCTCTGCCAGCCAGGAGCGCTTCAACCAGCACCTGAACCACGCGCGCCAGGTGGTGGAGCGCTCATTTGGCCGCCTGAAAGGACGCTGGAGATGTCTCCTGACCCGCCTGGATGCGGGCCCCAACAACATCCCCCTGATTGTGGGTGCCTGCTGCGCCCTGCACAATTTGGTGGAGAGCAAGGGGGAGGCCTTTTTTCAGGGCTGGGCTGTGGAAGCCGGCAGGGGCGACGTGCAGCCACCCGCTGCCCCCAGTTGCCAAGTGGACCCTGAAGGGACCCGGGTCCGGGAGGCCCTGCGGGCCCACTTCGAGGAGGCCGCGGGGTGAACTCTGCGAGGCCCCCCACTGCACCTCCCCCTTCCTCCACAACACTCCCTGCCCCTACGCCCACACCACGGAGCTCCCAACAGCACCCCCCCCCCCGCACTTGTCCTGTACAAATGACAGCACACACTTGTGGCTAAAATTAAACTGGTTTTTCTTTTAGAACTGTTTTTTGTAACTATAATTAAAACAAGAACAAACTATATACAAGACGTCTTTAACAAAAGTAATCTGTACAAATAAAACAATAATAATAAAAAAGTTTGCATATAATAATATGGGTCTGTTGTTCAATAAAAAGAAAACCAGGGATGATAAGGAAGGGGAGAACTATTTACATGGGGGGGGATGGGGCAAAGGGGGGCACAAATATAAATGAAACTGTCCATCATAGTCCTTTTGTGGAAATTAACTATATACAAGGGGGGGGGGCACGTCCCAGGCCCCACGCCCCTAAAGTCCGGCACTGGGGGTGGGCGGCCGGGAGCCCCGCCTTGGCCTCAGCCCTATCCAGGGCTGGCTGGGGGCTGGGCGGACCGGAAGATATGTCCGGCGAGTCTCAGCTGGCCCCAGGTGTCCCTCGGCGGTCTGGCCCTCGGTGGTGGGTGGCGGGGCGACGGCGGACGGGACAGCGATGTGCAGAGCAGCAGGTGGTGCAGCGGGTGGAGCAGGCAGGGCGGGCGCTGCGGCGGCCGGCGCAGCATGGGGGGCCAAGTAGTCCACTAGGCGGTTGAATGTATCCATGTAGGCCCCTCATGCCTCTTGGCGCCAGGCCAGCGCCCGCTCCTGCAGGTCCAGGCAGCGTTGCTCCACCCGCAGGCGCTGCTCCGTGACCTCCAGCTGCCGACGATGGATGTCCAGCAGCTGGGGTCCGTCGCCGTCAGGTGTTGTTGCGGGGTCCTCCGTCTAGCCCGCCATGGGGCTGGTCGGTCCTCCGCCGAGGGGCTTGCCTGGAGCGATGGCCCCGGAGGGGTCTCCGGGACCACTGATGCCTCGCCGGCACTCTCTTCCGGTCCTTCCGATGGTGCAGCTGCGGAACACAGGAGGAGAGGGGGGAGAAGAATGGAGACAGGCGTTAGTGTGGGCCCCGAGCCGTGGCCCTTGTCCCCCCACCCCTGTGCTGCAGGTTCCCCATCCCCGTCCCCGGGAGATGCTGCTATGATGGATGGGGTTCAGGGGTCCCCCTGCACTGCACCCCGTCCCCTGGCGGGAGTGACTCTCACTTCACTCAGCAGGGTCTGACAGGAGGGGTTTCTTAGGCCACAGATGCCCAGTTTCTCCCAGGAGTGACAGCACAGCAGTCAGAGACAGTCCTTCCAACCCGTCCTGGGGAGAAGACCCCAAGGGGTGGCCCTCTGGGGTGTAGCTTTCCCCCTCCTTAGGCTGGCTGCCTTCCAGCTCTCCCTTCCCCTAGCCTCTACCTGCGGCCCCCGCCCCGATTCAAAGCCAGCTCGGCTCCTCCCTCCTCTTTGTTCAGGGCAGAGGTGTCACTTGCCAGCTGTAGCCCCAGGATCATCCTTTGCTCCTGGGAGCTATTCAGCTTGTTGCTCATATCTAGCCTGAGTCTCCCTTTTGCACTCCCCCCACTCCATCGCATGCTGCTGCTGCTGCTGCTGCTGCTGCTGCTGCTGCGGGGTGTCCCACCCCCTCCTCCCGGGGGACCCTCGAGGTTCCGCTCCCCCCTGCCCTGGGGATAGGGCATGGCACTGTCGTGCTGGGTGGGGGGGCAGGGGCTGATGCACTCCTGTGAGGGACATGGCCCTGCTGTCCTTGGGGCCATGGCCATGTGGGCATGTGGGGGGCCCTGGGCACATATCTATTACCCCCGCCCCTCAACCCCGGGGGTGTACACCAGAGGGGGGTACATACCTGTCGGTCCATTCTCACAGTCCGGAGATCCCCGGGGGGCGGACGCCCGGCTGCTGCTCCAGGAGGGCAGGAGGAGGATCTGCAGCCCGGACTCTGCAGAGGAGGAGACCCCCTCCTCCTCCTCCTGCCGCGATGGCCCAGGGGTGGGCTCCAGGGGGGGCCCCCGGGGTGCGGGGCTTACCTCCGGGGCGGACTCCGGCTGCAGGGCCTGCTGGGGCTCGTCGGCCGAGGTATCAAGGGTGGCCGGAGGGGAGGAGGTGTGCCGGGGGCCCAGGATGTCCCTGAGGTCCCTGTAAAAGGGGCAAGTGACAGGTGCGGCCCCAGATCGGCCGGCCGCATCCCGGGCCCGGGCATAACCCTGCCGCAGCTCCTTAACCTTAGTCCTGACGTGGTCAGGAGTGCGGGCAGGGTGACCCCGGGCGGCCAGGCCCTCGGCCAGCCAAGCAAACGCATCCGCATTCCGCCTCTTGCTCCCCATTACCTGGAGCACCTCCTCCTCGCTCCAGAGCCCCAGCAGGTCCCGCAGCTCGGCCTCCGTCCAGGAGGGGCCCTGCTGCCGCTTCCCAGCCTGGCTGCCCGCCTGGCTGGCCTGGCTGCTGTGGCTCCCCTTGGGGGGGGGGTCCTCTGGGGGCACTGGGGGGGCTGCTAGGCAGCCATGGCAGGTGCTGGCCCTGTTCTGGGTGGCTGAGGGACGTGCAGGCTGGCCGCGTGTCTGGGCTGCCGCTTGCATGTTCCCTCAGCTTCCTACACAGGAAGGGACGGGGAGAGGACCTTTAAGGGGCCGCTCCACGCGGCCACCATTGAGCTGAGGGGCTGGAGAGAGCGTCTCTCAACCCCTCAGCTGATGGCCGCCATGGAGGACCCCGCAATTTCAATGTTGCGGGACGCGCAACGACTACACGGTCCCTACTTTGACGTTGAACGTCGAAGTAGGGCACTATTCCCATCCCCTCATGGGGTTAGCGGCTTCGATGTCTCGCCGCCTAACGTCGATGTTAACTTCGAAATAGTGCCCGACACGTGTAGCTGTGACGGGCGCTATTTCAAAGTTAGTGCCGCTACTTTGAAGTAGCGTGCACGTGTAGACACGGCTCTGGAGAGCAGTGGAGGTGAAGTGATGACGAGAGAGGACGTATTGTGGGGCATTGTGAGATAGTTTCAGAGGCTAATAAAGTTGATTTTAATAATGCTGCCCTCTGCACTTGCACAGGTCAACAATGAAAAATCAGTTTTTAGGAGTTGATCCTGGTGAATTCAGCAGTACAAGAATCAACCTTAAAAGCCTCTTAAGGTCAACTTATTGAGTGCTGTGGTGAAGACTGTTGATTTTTAAAATTGACCTAAGACCCTTGAATTTGATTTTATCCTCTAGTGTAGACCTGGCCTTACTTTTTGAGAGGCAGAAAGGGTGGAATCTAACATGCCTTTCTTATGTATCTCTCAAAGCCATTTAGGCAAGTCAGCATTATTGTCTCCAGGTTATAGATAGAGAACCCAAAGCATGCCTGGGAATAAAGCCTAGGTCTCCCGACTCTCAGCTCAAGGTCGTATTTATTAGAGCATGATGTGGCCTCCTGCAGAGTGTCAATTGCAGAAAAGCTCTGTTGATGCACTTTCTGATAAGTACATTGTAAGTCAAAAGCAGACGGTGAGGTTAGTTGGCACACCTAAGGAGGACAGATCTTTTAAACCTGTAGAGTTATTGGGCTGGGTGAGAGGAACGGGAATGGTGGCAGAAGAAAGGCATAAATGTAATGCTTATTGTCCATCCATGTTTGCCTGGGATCGTGAGACACTGCTGCTTGCTGCATGCTTGATTGGATTGGTGGCAGAGGCCATTGGCAGATGAGGTGAGAACCAATTGGAAAAGGAATAAGGTGAGGAAGCTGCAGAGAAAAGGCAGAAAGGTAAAGCTGCCCCATCACATGGAGCGCTGATTGAGTAGAGATGTACCTGAGGTGTTTGTGTTCACCCTTGGCAGACAGAATCAGTCAAAATAGGCTGAGTGGTAGAACGGATGTGATGTGATGAGAGTATTAGCAGCCTGTCATAATGCCTGAGGTGGCCAGGGGGGAGTCTTGTACAGAAAAAGGCCACCATACTTGTAATACAATACTTAAAGTGGACTCCGTGCAAAGATCTCAGAATGTTTTGCAATTATCAGTAAATCATCATTTTGACCCCCTTGTGATTAAGCTGTACAATCCCTTTCATAAAAATGAGAAAACAGAAGTTCATAGAGCTGAAGGGCTGCACTCTAAGGGCTAAATTTTCAGGTGCACAGCATCCACAGTTCGGGCCAGATAATCCAAAGAGCCCAGCTCCCATTTACACACCTAAATCAAAGCCGCACTGACAAAAGTGCTCAGCAACCAGCCGCTCCCCTTACAAAGATTATGGCCAGATGCTCTGAAGCCCAGCAGCGCTCAGAACACTGACCTGTTCTGAAAAGCTGCCTGCTTACTTTAGTGCTGGAAGTGGGAGCTGAGAGCTCTTGAAAAGTTGGCCTCAGTTAAGGGAACAAAGCCTGTCTGTAAATTCTGACTTGAACTAATTTGCTGAAAGATGCAGCAAGTCATTAAGGATGTCATAACTGTTGTAAAAACATCATTTTGCATCATGCCTCAACGTTCCCCAAGGCTACCATTACATAGTAATAAGCTTTCTTGTGGTGCTCTCTTTAAATTGTATTTTGGGTTAGTAGATGCAAGTAATTAGTGTGTTTGGTACAGGCAGGTGCACTGTAATTTTCAGGACAGATACAACTTCTCAGTTACCTGATTCCTAACATCTCTATGGAAAATGCAGCTGAAACCCTTACAGCCTGAAGCCCTGCTATTGGCTTCCTGGGATTTAAACCAGCTGCCGGGAAAGACCAAGGCATCACCATGGAAAGATCATAGAAGACATCTGCTCAGTGTGCAGCAATGGTCAAAAAAGCAAATCTTAGGGTGCCTAAGAAAGCTGGAGAATAAAACTGAAAACATCATGTGATTACATAAATCATTAGTACTGCTGGAGTCATGTAATCTCTTTGGGTCACCTAACACCAAAATGAGATACCAGAAATGGAGTAGTCCTAAGGATAGGTTCTGAGAATAGTAAGAGACACAGGAAACTTCTATGTCATAAGCGATTGAAGTGAGTGCAGCCATTCCATTTGGCGATGTAACAAATAAAAAGCGACACTAAGGGTGTGTTTGTACAGTGCCTGGGACCATGAAGTTATAATCTATGACTAGGGCTATTAGGTGCGACTTCAGTGCAAATAATGGGTGGATCAAGGAGAATAGTCCAGCACACATACATACAAGAATAAATTCAATGAAATAGCAAAGCAAAAGATTTCATACATAAGGGGAAAAGCTTCCACATAGTGCACAACTTGTTTGTGGAACTCCTTAATCCTACGAAGCTAGTGAGCAAAGTACTTAGTGCACATTGAACCTCTCTGGTCCAGCAACAGCAGATCACAGATATTGCTGGACCAGAGAGCCCCATCATCACAGTTGCCAGCAGCCTAGAGCAGAGCCAGTCTGGCACAGCCCATAAGGTCAGACAGATGGCAGGGAGCCCAGCCAACAGGGCTGGGAGCAAAGCCCCATTGGCAGCTCTGCAGCAGGTAGTGTGGCCAGCAGGCCTGAAGAGGAGCCCTGATGGCAACTTTGAGGCAGGGAGCGGGCTGGGAGTCAGGAAGGGAGTCTGTCCAGAGGGCTGGAGGTCCCCCAAGAAAGTCTGGAGGCCTGACCTGCCTGGTCCAGCTAACTCCCGTGTTCGGGACCAGTCAGGTCTTCAGGGTGCTGGATCAGGGAGGTCCAACACAGGATGAAAAAAAGAGACTGGATATTTGTGTGGCTAACAAGAATATCAAGAGTTAAGATTAAGTTTAATAGTTAAAACCCTCATGCTTCAGACTACAAACCATAGTAAGGAATTGGAGTTAGAATAAACACTCCCTGAGAGCATGTTATTCCTATGCCATGACTGCCGCCTACAGCATTTCTTGCACCTTCCTCTTAAGCATCTGGTGCTGGAGACTGGACATTGGAATAGACAAACCCCACCTGTGGTCCTCCTGTCAGTGAAGCCAATGCCAAAATTACACTGGTAATAGGATTCTGCTCTAATTTAGACTGCTGGAAATTCTAAATTAAAGCTGTCAATTAGAGATGGAGAAGATGGTTTATCAGATTGTCTTCTCTGCCCAACCTGACCGGGGCTGGTCTACACAAGGGAACAATGTCAATCCCAGATACACAATTCTAGCTACTTCATTAGTGTAGCTAGAATCAATATATCAGGATCAACTTTATTTCCTGGAACTGCTCCTGAAACTGAGTTTAGCTTCAGCATTGCAAAGAAATGTTCTGATAAAATTTCAGTGCTTCAATCCCATTTTTCAGCAAGAGAATGAAATAGTGATGAAGAGCAATGGGAGAGGAAAATGTGGTTGATTTCCTTGTTAAATAAAAGAGCAAACTGGAGCAGGAAGGCAGTTTATGAGATGTGAAAGTGGATTAATTTTTATAAAGAGCTGGCAGCCATCTGAGTAGCTTCACATCCAGGGGCACTTGCCAGACCCACCTGAGAGTGTTCACAGAAATGGCTGCATTAAAAAGTTAAGCCTCTTGATCTGCTCTGAAGTGAGAGGAATTGTTAACTGAGATGAAGCAAAGAATAAAATGCATCCTACTGGAGAGAGCAGAGAATTGGCAACAAGTGAATGGAACAGAGAAAGTAAAGAGCCCCTTTTCAGAGCAATATTACATTGCCACCACTGTGCAAGTTGGACTGTGTCCTTGGCCCAGAATCAGAATTGCTCATCTGTGTGGCAAAGTCCCTTTGCGACCACTAAGAGTGCATTCTTTGGTTCTGCACTGTGGGAAGACTGGCATGTTACTCCTGCTTTTGCTGTGAAGTTCTCTGTGGTCATGGAGTGGATTACAAACCAGAGACAACTTCCTAACTGGCATCCTTTTGGGGGTGGGCCAGCACTCTGGGATGACCCTGGCTTTCAGCTGCTCACCCTGGCCCTGCACTTGTCTGGGGAGCATTACTTTGGGGGCTGCCCCAGCCTCTAGCAGCCCCCTCCATCCTGCAGCCTGTTTGGTGAGGCTCTGTGGCCTACAGGCTGTCCAGGGAGGAGGGCAGACTCTGGACGCTACCCCAAACTTCCAGTGACCCTCCATTCAGCCTGCAGGCTGTGAGGGGGTGACTCTTGGCAGCCTCCAGTGGGCTCCCCTACTCTGCAGCCTGAAAGCTATTGGGGGGCAGATTCCAGGGGGATTGCCCTGCCTTTAACTGCCCTTCTGTGGCCTGCAGGATGTCTGGGGAGCGGAGCCAGGGTCTGTGGGGCTGCACCCCTCAAGTGGCCTCCCTCACTGTGCTGGCTCTGTTGGGGGGGTGCAGGCTCCAGGGGGTTGCCCCACCTTCAGTTGCCCTCCCTGATTTGCAGGCTGGGTGGGGCCAGGCTTCAGGCTTCAATTGTCCCCACCTCCAGCAGCCTCCCTCAGCTGTCCAGGTAAAGCCAAGTTATGAAGGGCTACCCCCAGCCTCCAGTACCCCCTCCCATGTCCTGCAGGCTGTTGGAGGTGAGGACAGGGGAAACAGGCTCCAGGGAACTACCCCCTCTCCAGCTTCACCCTCATGGTCTGCAGACTGTCTGGGCAGGGCCAGGCTGCAGGGGTCTGCCCCTTCTCCAGCTGCCCCCCTCCCATTATCTCCCTGGGGTCTGCTGGCTGTCTGGGGGACAGGTTTTGATGGGCTGCTGCTCCTCCAGCTGCCTCTTGTGGCCTGTAGGCTGTCTGGGGGCTGCTCCCACCATCCCCTCCCTTGGCCTGCAGCCCATCTGGGGGCTGCCCCCCCACCAGCAGCTCCTTCTGCATTCTGTAGATACTCCATGCGGGGCATGCTCTGGGTTTGAGTTAGGGGAGCAACTTACCCAGTTTTTGCGGCAGGCAAGGTGGCAGAGTTCCAGCCCTGTGGGCCTCTGTCTTGGTGCTGCAGCTTCCCCAGTGGTCACTCTCAGTATCATGCCCCTCCCTCTTCCTTCTGCCCGCTCACTTTCCATGTTCTGGGAGATCCTGGGATTTCAGGCATTTCTCACTTTCCAGGCACAACCAAACCCTGACCTTGGTTTAAGTGGGTAAGAGAAAGTTGCATACCAATTTTTGTCATCATAGCTCTTACAGTTTAAGAGAAGTTCTTGAATAAATGTAGCACCAACAGGTAGACAGAGTCTAAAGTATGTAGGAAGATACTTCTTTACATTCAAACTGTTCTTGGACAATGCCAGCTGGCCAGGCTCATGGTTTGCTTCCACCAGCCAGCATCATCCAGTAGGAAGAAGTGGTTGGAGGGCAGAGCAGGGGCACATAGAAGGCAGAGTAGGGGAAAGGGCAGAGCAGGGGGATAGAGGGTGTAGCAGGGGAGGGGGCGGAGCAGGGGCAGGTAGAAGGCAGAGCAGGGGCAGGGAGTGGTGGACCATGGGCAGTGCAGGGGCATGTGCCACTCCCACAGAATCTGCACATCAGTTGCATCTGCTGTGAAATTGAACCTCAGTTACAGCCTCAAAATGAGGCAGCTAGTCCCCTGTAGCAATTAGGTCAATATACGTGCTGTCATTAGCTTCTGTCTTGACAGAGGACAGTCCGGGTGGCTTTAGATGTAATCTATCCTCTATTGTTCAATGACAGTAGTGCTACAATTGGGTATGCTATCATTATCCATAATGATGTTGTCGGATGGTAATGAGAGACTCTGTGATTGCATATACCGTTGGAATGCCCCTGGAACAAGGCATTACCGTCACATAAACTACGTGTATTTCAATTCTGATTGAATCAAGACATATTTCCACATACCCCCAACCATGATATTTGAGTAGGTAGTTATAAGATAAACCTAAATTGGGGCGGCAGGCTTTGTGAATAGGAAGCCCAATGATGCTTTGGAGGCATCTCAGCCTCACTGGAAATAGCATTTGTCAAGGCTGACCTAAAAGAACCAAAAATGTAAAACCAACTTAAGCTGAAAAGTGTGAGGGGAAATATACCTGCCCCTCTCCCACAGATATACCACCTCTCCTGCATCCTGTGGCTAGCAGCATTTGTTTTTGGATCATAGGCATTTCCTGATGAAAAGATCTCTTGTGCCATCCATTCTCTGACCAGTTCCATAATATTTTCACTTGAATGCTCTGTGCACTTTAGTTTTAGCTGAATATTTACCCAGGGAGTTTCTGTCAGTTACCTTACACCATGCCAGAGTCTCTTGGATTTCACAAAGAGCATATATTCTTCTAATATTCACCTTCCTCTTCTCTTAAAGTTATCCTAATACCCTTCAATTCTTCTGCCTTTGTGCCGTTAAATAACCTGTAGTCCCCTACTTACTCTTGTATTAAAAAGAAAAAACAACAACCCATACATGCTGAGCTCTTTTTGTCTTTCCTCACTAATCAGTCCTTCCAGTTACTGAACCCATGTTTGCAACCTGTGTGTTAAGTTGGTCTATGCTACTACGGACCTGGCTTGGGGATCCAATGAAATTCCTTGTCCTCTGTGTTATGTCTGTAACAGATGGAACACTGATATTTTTATATCATCTGTAGATCATTGACAACTGGCCTATTAATATTAGGAGTTAGGATTTTATATGTTCACCCGAAATCTTCATTTGTTCAATAAGTTCATTTTCTGTTAGAACCTGTAGGATTGGCTCTATAGGTTGTCTTGTAAAAATACAACTCTATCTTCTGCTACTGAAAGTAGTGGGCATCAAGAACCCATACTTTTACCTAAGCTGTGGGAGAGGAAAGGTGTAGCTCAGCTTAAAAAAGTTTTCAACCAGTAAGAGAAGGACTGGTTAGGTTTTGCTTTCATATATCTATATTGCTAAGGTTTTTCCATATGATCTACCACAAAGAGCTCTGATCATAATTTACCCTTATGAAGCACACATGTCAAAATGCTTTATACTCCCGAGTGACAGAAAGTTCCTAAAAGGTTAGATGAGTTAGTCAAGTGAAAAAAATGGGCCATATCCATTCAAATGCTAAGTCTCTGTTCCAGTTAGAGGGGAAGAAGACATTGGAGGAGCCATGCAGGGAAATATATAATAAAATCACTTTTCTTTCTGCTCACACTCCTTCTCCTGTGCACTATAATGAAGGAGTTAGTTGGTATTTTGGCTTTCTACTTACTAGAAGCAGGTAAATAGACAGAGGGCAGAGCAAGTGGAAGACAGTATGAGTAACTAGAAGATTTACCTGGCATTGCTCGAGTCCTTGTGAGGTCAAAGTGCAGGGGGTGGAGATGCAGGAGTCAGGGCAGGGGGTGGCAGGTGGAGGTCAGGGCTCAGGACAGAGCATGGGAAGTGCTGGAATCAGCTGGCCAGCTGGCAGCTGCTCCACAAAGTAGGGATGTTAAATCCCATTTAATTGGTTAACCAGTTAATCGATTATACAGGTGTGTGTGTGTGTTGGGTGGCAGCTGGGGAAGACATTCCAGCCCATCTGGGCTGGCCCCCCTACCGTGAACAGGAGCTGCTCTGGCTGGGCTGGGTTGCCTCTACTTAGAGTGCCCTGGGGACTGGGGCTGCTCCAGGCCAGCGGGAGTATCCCTGCCCACAGCACTGCTGTGGCAGAGAGGAGCACTCTAGCAAAACTGAAGCAGCCCGTCTGCTTCAGCTGCAGGTGTGCCACGTGGCGGGGGTGCTCCAGTTGGGCCAGACCAGTCCCAGTCCACGGCATTCATAAAACTTAACTACCCACTGGGAGAAGTCACTAAACAGATTGACGAGGCCAGACGAACACCCAGAAACCAGATACTTCTAGGTAGGTCCAAGAAGGTTAATAACAGAACGCTGCTTGTCATCATTTATAGCCCCCAACTCAAACCCCTCCAGTGATTTACTGGCAGTCCATAACCTGTCCTGGAACATGGTGCTGCACTCTCACAAGCCCTAGGTAAGTAACAGGCCTGTCCTTTCCTACAGACAGCCACTCAACCTCAGGAAAATTCTCACTGGCAACCACATACCGCACCACAGAAAATGAGTTTTACTGAGCAAATGTTTGCAAGCAATTAATAGCCAAATTGCATAGGATAAGGAATAAAACGCATAAGTCATCTGCAGTGCAGAGGTGGGCCACAGCAGTAACAAGTACTGAACATGGTTAACATTTATACATAAGAACCCACTTTGCCTCAGATACATGTGGTGGGAAGATTACATTTAAACCAATAAGTAGCCCCTGGGCAAACATCCATAACACGTAGCAGATTCTTAGTCTGTCAACATACCTAAATATATCAATTGCAAGAATTTGCCCCTCTTGGAGATAAGTGGTAAGATTTCAAACAAACAAACAAACAAAAAATTAGCTCAGTCCAGTTTAACTCAGTCCAGCAGGCCATGGAAGCCAATGTTTCCCCTGACGCAGTCCCTCAGCATCTCCCATCATGTCCCTCAGCAGGTGTCTGTCATCCCTCAGTCTGATTGATATTAGTCCCTGATATAGTCCCTCATTATCCTCAGTCATGTCCCTTGGCAGTCATTTCACCTCCCTCTGTCTGGCTGTAATCCACTGAAGTCCTGGTGATGGTCTCCTCTGTCACCTGAGAGGGAAGCAAGACCTCAGGGGGAAAGTGATTGAAGCCCTGGCTGTGTCCTTCCTCAGTGGGAGTCCAAGTAAAAGCTTCATAAAAGCAGAGTCTAACAGTCCGTCAGGGAAAGCAGTGGGAGCAATCCCTGATCGTATCCCTCATCAGTCATCTGTCTTCCTCGTTGGTTGTCTGTCTTTGTCACGGTCACAGTTGGTCACTGTCCTGCTGATAAGTCTCCTCTGTTACCTGAGAGGGAAGCAAGGCCTCGGAGGTGAGAAGGTGTAAAATGGTTGTAAAGTGTTTGAGTCCCCGGCCATGACCCTTCTCAGTGAGAGTCCACGTGATGCTTTAGAAAGGCAGAGTCTGTCAGGGAGGGTGACGGTGGTGACCACTGAATGTGTCCCTCATCATCTGGCTCATCTGTGTTCAGTCATGGTTGCAGTTGGTCACTGTCCCACTGGTCATCTGCTCCGGCACATGTGGAAGGAAGCAAAATGAGGGCGGGGGGAGCGAAGAAAGATGTGGCCCCTGCTGAGTCTATCTGCGATGGGCGACCAGGCAAAGTTGATTGGAGCAGAGTCTATCATCTGTCAGGGAGGGCCCTGGGAGCAATCCCTGACTGTGCCCCTCATTGAAGTCTCAGTTGTCATCCGGAGTCCCTCGCAGTCCAGCACCTGTGGGGAGACACAGCCTGTGGGGTGTAAATGGTTAGAGTCCCCAGCCAGGCTTCTGTTTGGAGGGCAGACCACTCAGTCCTCTCTTAGTCAAAGTTTGCAGTCCATGTCTGTGGAGGGAGAGGGGCTGTGGATGGTTGGCAATCTGTAGCATGTGTTGTTGGAGAAGCAGGTCACTTACTTCTTCAAGTACTAGTGGTGATCTGTGACATACTCTGTGTAAATGTCCCGGGATCATATTAATCCTGAAACCTTTCCTTGCAACAAACCCCCTTGCCAACTCCGTCCACATATTTATACTGGAGGCACCATCACTGGACCTAACCGCATCAGTCACACGATCAGGGGCTCTTATTCCTGCACTTCCACTAATGTGATATATGCCATATTGTGCCAGCAATGCCCCACTGCCATATACATTGGACAAACTGGACAATCTTTTCCTCCCCGCCCCCGCAATTGGGACTTGCCCGTGATGAGAATGGCTCAGTAAGCAGAGAGCATTGCCTTTTGGGAAGACCCAAGGCAGCAAAAGGGCCACCATGAGTCTCTGAGGCAAACAGGGAACTGCCAAGAACTGCAGAACCCCAAGGGGGCCTGTCAGGGGACTTATCACAATACACATAAACCAGTAAGTGAGCATTTCAATTTGGCAGGACACAGGTGTGCATTTTAAAACAAAGAGATTTTAACACCAGATTACAAAGACAGACATCTGAATTGGAATTTAATACCTATCACCATGGACTCAACAAAGATCTCAATTATCTTATGCATTATAAGGACAATTTCCCCACTTTTGACATTCACTGAGTTGCCAGGCATCCCATGTAACAGATACTTGCAGAGGCTTTTTTTACCTCCTTCTCTCCCCTTTTTCCCCCTCTCTCCTTTCTTTCCCCCATCTAGCTGTTTTGTCATTTATTTTTCTTTTTTTAAAATTCTTTTTCTCTCAGTTATCAGATATTCTCCAGATGTGAAGAAGTGGGTCTGTCCCACAAAAGCTCATCCTCTAATAAATAATATTGTTAGTCTTTAAGGTGCTACAGGACTGCTTTTTTGAATTGGATTCCAGGCACATCCCATTGTCCTGGCCCAACCAAACCTTGTCCTGGCTTTAAGTTATGATAAGAGGAAGATGCGTACTGCATTTGGTGTTCCTAGCTTTTACCTTTTAGGAGGAGTTCTTGAACAAGCATGCACACACACACACAAAGTTTCTAAAATATAAAGTAGACTATTGGTGAGATGAGATTTAGAAGCTATTATAGATTCTGTACAGTTATGTCTACACTGGAATAAAAGACTTGAAGCATAGCCACAGCTCTGGCTTGGTTTCTAGGGCAAAAGAAATGGATATGTTGACATTCAGGCTTAGGGAGGAGCATGGACTCTGGGGCCCTTCCCCTTTGCAGGGTCCCAGAGCTCAGGTTCCAGCCAGTGTACTAATATCTACACATCACTTTCACAGATGCAGGGTGTGATGCGCAAAAGCCTGAGTCAGCTGGCCAACCTCAGCTGTGAGTGTTTATCTTGCAGTACAAGTTAATTACCACCAGCTGGGTTCCTTTTGTCTGAAGAACAGTATTAGACAACTGCACTTTGCAATATTTCCCTGAGCTGGTATGGGAGAAAAACTCTGAAATGAGCTTTTTTTCCTCCCATAACTCACCTGGGTGCCATCTGGTCCAGACTGATACAGCTAAAGCGGCATCCATGAGACAACGGGAAGGAGAAAGGTGCTATCAGCTAGTCAGGGAAATGGGCTGTTGCTTTGTGTTTCCAGCTGTGTCACTGATTTCCATATGTGATCTTGAACAAGCCACTGAGTCTCTCAGGGCCTCAATTTTCTTATCTGCACAGCACAGGGTCATACTTTTCACTCAGGAACATTGTGGTACTTGTTTTTTAGAAAGGTGCTCTGGTGCTTGGATGAGAAGAAGCCCTAGCTATACAATTCCCCATGTCAGGGCATGCTGCTGTTCAAATTAGAAGGCTAATGAAATCCTCTGGGTTCAGTCTCCACCAAACAGACACATTGCAGAGCCTCCTGCAGTTGGAGGAGGCAAGCTAAAGAAGTGGAGTGGGGAGGAAGAAATCTTCCACCTGGAAGAAAGCCACCCTGCCTCACAAGGAACTGACTCCTGTTGTGGAGGAGCTGAGAGGGAAACAACCGACAACCTCTTCCTGTCCCCCAAAGATTAGGGAAATCCAAACAGACATTTGAAAAGGGGAAGGGGCTCTGAAGCTGCCAGAATATGACCCTGAAAAAGGCCCTGCCACCCACATTCACCTACAGCAGATACTTGCCTCATGGAACTTGCATGATTAGATCTAAATCAATACTGACAGAGGGAGCCTGACTGTGTGGTGCAGACATGGGAGTGAGTCCTAGATTCCACTGTTGGATGTGCGACAGGCTTCCTAAATGTCTTCTGAAAATTACATAATCTGTGCCTCTCTTCTCTGTCTGTAGAATGTGAATCTGCTGCTTAATGTCATTGGCCCTTCCTTTGTCCTGTTGCATTAGACTAAACTCTTCACAGTAGGGACTGTGGGTTTTGTATAATACCCAGTGCAATAGGCCCTCAGTCTCATTTGAGTCTGTAAGTTCTACTGTCATTAAAAATACATTGTTACCACACTTAGTTACAATAGCTTGAAACTACTGCTCCACTCTATAAAGTGGAATAGGAGTTAGATCTTTTCCAAGACATTATAGAGACCCATAACGGTCTGTACTATGATTTCATATTTAGGTCTGTTCATTTTCATGTGAAAATTAAACCCCACGAAACCATCCCCAACTAATTGGAAGGGCATTAGTTTTATTTCTTTAAAAGAAAGATGCAGTTGATTTACATAAATATGTTCACAAGGTATTGTCAACTGCACTGACAAACCCCAAGTTAGGTGTCAATGCTGGATGTAAAGCATTGGTTTTCTAGTGCCTGCTGATTTTTGAACCTCAAGGATATTCTTCTGACATTTGCAAGCTTTTCTCCAGACCCATGCAGATGAGGGGCTTGTTGGCAGGATCATAAGGAATGCTTCCATTAAGCTAGCTGGGATGAGAGAGAAACCCTGGGTATGTCTATGTAAATACAGTTTGCTCCAGCTTTGCTAAATTGTTAGCTGTTCAGTTGATGGAATGGTGTTTTGCTCATTGTGATCAACTTGGCTGGTCTGGAGTCATAAATTATGTTCGTACTAAACAGAGGATTTGTGAAATATCATTCCCGATGCTTGCATTTAATATGGAAATACAGAAAAGATAGACTGTTTTTAACCCATTTCTAAAGGAAAATGACACTGTCAGTTTACAAACCTCTCCCTTGCTAGACTTCTGTGAGGATAAAGCGGAAGGGCAGGGCTCTGAGTCAGCCGTCAATGTACCATCCAGGTGTGAGCTGTAAGACTGGTTCAGCCGGTTCTCCCTACCGTTTTAATGATGGAGCTAAAAGAGGCTCCATGAGGAGTCATTATTATTATTTTAAATTTATTCCAGTGCAGGCTGAAATTTCTTGTGGCTGGACTGTGTTTAGGGAAAGAGATGAAATCCCTGAGAGCTGTACTCATTGGGTTTTGTCCAGAGCCAAATCCACTATGAGCCACTGGAAGCAGCAAGCAGTTGGCCAGTGGGAGCTGCAGCAGCAGAGGGCAGCCGGCAGCACGGTCAGCAGGAGCAGCAGAACGGCTGGCAGGGCAGCTTGTGGGAGCAGCAGAGCACCTGACAGGAGCAGCAGGAACAGCCAGCAGGACCGTGACAGAGAGCCACGAGCAAGTGCATGGCAAGTGACCAGTAGAGTGAGTAAGATGCTTCTTCATCTCCCCTCCTCAGGGTAGGATGTGACCCCTGCAGATGCACCTCTGAATTCTGGATCTGCCATGACCAAAGGCAGCAATTGTGAGAGGGCTGCAGAGAAGGGATGAGTGTGTGAAGGGTACATTTAGGTTTCTGGATTTAAGAACCTGTGAGGAAAAAGACACTTCCCAACCTACCTGGGGTGGGACTTTTACTCATGGTTTTGTTTATGAATTCTGTTTGCGGAGTTTTCACAAAGTAATAACAAGTTACTTCCCTCCCTTTATTATTAAAAGTACCTTTTCTTCTTCAAGGAGTGTCCCTTCGGATGCTCCGCTTTAGGTGTGCACACAACCCTGTGCCTTTAGTTGGAGATTTGAGGGAGCAGTGCCTTCAGTAGGCTGCAGGCGTGGGATGACTGCACATACCATTCAGAGCCACTAACCTGCATGTGCAACCAACTGCCCCCTCAGTTCCTTCTCAGCTGCCATTGGCTTAAGTCAGAATGCTGCAACCTCTCTCAGTTTTCTACTTAGATCGTTAGATTGGCCCATTCTAATTGCTCTTGTTAGATTGGTCTTTCTTCAACCATTTCTTTCCTCAGCTGCTTGAAACTCATCTATGACTCTGGTCATGCCTGGCTCTCCAGACTTTAAGAGATGCCTTACGTGCAGACTGTCAATACCAGTCTTCAGCGTATACACATGCAGGGTGTCTGTTCTGCAGAAGTGTCCTCATTGTAAAAAGCTCATGACCAGAACCGGAAAGACCAGATAGCTTCAGCTTTAGCTGCTTCTCATGGAGAAGTCACTTCCCGCAGTCTCTGTTCCAGAGCACAACTCTGCCAAGACAATCGTCTCCAGCAGCAGTTTCAGAAAGAGCAGTTCCCATAGGGTTGAGCTCAAGGGAGCCTCCCTAGGTCATAGCACCCAGGAAACACTCCCATCCTTCCCAGGTTTATTTCCCATTGAAGAAGTGCTCTTATACTAGGAGATCAACCCTGGTATCGGTAGTCCCGAAGGCACCAGACCAAGAGGCATCAGGTATGACAGGTATTGAGAAAACCTGAGTTGCTAAGCACCTGGAACTTTAATCTAACATGGCAAGAACTTGTGAGAAACCCTTTGAACCTTTGGCCACTTGCTCCCTTCTCTATTTATCAGTGAAGACAGCCTTTCTGGTAGCCATCACCTCCAGCAAGGAGAGTTGGTGAATTGGGAGCTCTTATGATGGGCCCTTCCTACATCACTTTTCACAACGTATTCCAGAGACTTCATCTGAAATTCTTACTGAAGGTCTCCTCCTCCTTTCACTGCAACAAGCCTATCGTACCTTCTTGTATTCTTCCCCAAACCCAACATGGGAACCAGGGAGGTGGCGCTACATATACTTGATGTACACAAAGCGCTGGCCTTCTATAGAGATAGGACTAGAACATTCCACAAGTCCTGCAAGCTCTTCGTTTCCACCACAGAGTGGTCACAAGGGGAAACCCTCTCCAGATATTATCAAATTGGGTTTCCAATTGAATATTGACTATGCTATTACAACAGTAATCACCAGCCTCCTGCAAGCATGCACACATGCCCCACAAGCACCAGGGCTGCATCAACAGCCTTCCTCAAAGATGTCTCTTTAATAAACATCTGCAAAGCAGTAACCTAGGCATCTCTCCAGACCTTTTCAAAACATTCTGCACTCGACATTCACTCAGCGTCAAATGCACAGTTCAGACATAGAGCCCTATCCGCAGCATCATCTCTAATGCTGAAGTCTCCTTCTCCACATACAGACACTGCTTCATAGTCACCCACAGGAACACTCCTCTAAGAAGAAGAGAAGATTACTTACCTGTTGCAGTAACTGGAGTTCTTTGAGATGGGTGTCCCTGTGATTGTTCCACTACCCACCTTCTTCCCTTCTGCTTTGTTGTACTCCTTGATGCTCTGTGGCAGAGAAGGAACTGAGGAGAAAGTTGGCTGCGCATGTGGGTTAGCAGCTCCAAATTGCACATGCCAGCCACCCACACATGCAGCCTACTGAAGGCACTGCTACCTCAAATCTCAGATGAGAGGCAACATAGACGAACACACCTAAAGTGGAGCACCCACCAGGACAATCATCTTGAAGAACGTCAGCTCACACTTTGTGCTTGTGAGTGAGGAAGCATTGCCTCTCAAAGGTGCCCGGGGGCTTTACAAATCCTGGATGCCTTGAGGATATGCTTTAGTCAAGCTCAGGGTATTGGGTCCAACACAGCGGTAGGTGGGTGAAATTCTATGGCCTGTGACAGACATACTGGTTTCTTCAGGCCTTAGAATCTGTGAAAACGTAATTAGTATAAGCCAGCAGGAGCCCCAGACCTCCATCAGTTAGGAATGGCAAAACTACGTCAGAGAAAATAAGCTTTGAGTACTTTGGCCATATAGCCAGACTCCTTCATGGCTCCCTGTTTATTGCTGCCTCCAGTCCAAGTTTCTTAGTTTTGAGTTCTAGGTTCCCTATTTCCACCTCATCCCCTAGCCTGGCCCCAGGGCCCTCTCCAGCTCTCATTCCCTGGCTCATGCTTTCTTTCATGCCCATCAAGTGTTTGAACAGTTGCCTTCCTGTGGTGCCTACAGAGCACTACTTTCAGGAGCCTCCCAGCTCACAGATGACATATCATTGCCATCTGGCATTTGTCCTGCTGTTCCATGGATTGTATTTGTCAGAGATGTGATGTAATGATCTCTGGGGAGGAAGGGCCCTTACCTTTCCAGTGTACAGCACATGGTATGCCTATGTGACCCTTATCTTAGAGGCTTGCTTCTATGTCCTGAAGCAGCAGGCTCACTAACTCCTCCACTGTCTTGCACCTCTGTACTTAAGATCTTACTCCTGCATTGTAGATAGGTGCATACAAACTCCTCTAGTCTCACAGGTTGTTCCCGGTAAGCTGAGCACTTGGAAAGCCACCCAGGAGAGATTCAGGTGCTGCCCAGCTGATTAGCAGAGTGTCCACCCAGCAGCATATGTTTCTACTGGTGATAAACATCCTCATGTGTCTTGGCACCCATAACAAAATTTATTCCACATATGGTTGGAAAAAGTTAGAGGGAGCTTTGCACAGGTGTCTTCTCTCCTACCACACCTGTTAGGAGAGTAGCCCTTGTGCAGTCTTTCCTAAACCCCTAGGTTTAGGAGCCTAAACGGTTCAGTTGAGAAAACAGTCTTGACGCATTTGAACTTCTGGACCTGCATGCCTAAGCCCTTCTCTACTTCAAACCCTCTAGCCATAACTACCTTGTATTCATTCACCTTACTGGTGTTCTCTTGTGCTGTCAGCAGTTTACAATATTGAAAGCTTCTGATGATATTTTCACTTTAAATGCAAGTGAACTAGTTTTGCAGCACAGAAAAGGCTGCTTTCCTGAAGGGAACATAATGAAATATGAATGAAAGCAGACAATCACAGCATGAAGTCACTTAAAAGCTGCGGATGTACCAAAGCACTTAAGAAATACGCATTGACTGATAGCTGGGGCAAGCTAAGCATTGTCCAACCACAACTGGGAAAGACCAATTTTAGTTTCTTTCAGGGGATCAATTATTTAAATCTGTTTCTGGAAGAGAAAGGAGAAAACCATGTTTAAATACCTCCTGCCACCTAACTGTTACCAGGAATCCCGCCCCTCTGTGCATTACACCAGGTGGCTGCTTTCCCCTGGGTGCATCAAATGTCCATTATATTAATGAGAGCACCAGGAGAGAGACAAAGCTCTGATCTGCACTGCACACTTCCATGCTGTATTGTACCCAAACTAGCTAGATCAAACACTGCTCAGTTTGATCTCCATGTCCTGCAGCCACACTGCCCATTGCAGTATAGAGTAAGTGATGTCTATATGATACACCGATATTACTAGAACTTTGTCACTCAGGGATGTGAAAAATCCACACTTGAGAGAAGTAGTTATCTTAACCTAACATCCTGGGAAGAGAGCACTATGCTAATGTGACAGTTCCTCCTGTCAACCTACCTATGGCCTCTCAGGGAAGTGGATTAACTACACTGACAGCCAGGCTGTCAATCTGCTGGCTTAGAGCATCACCTGTGCAGCAGTACCAAAGCAATGTTTTAAACACAGAGCCATCCATAGAACCCTTTGCAGCTCAGCTCTATTGTTGTGATCAGGCATGGCTGCAGTGTCCTTCCCTCTGCCCTTTCTCGCTAGATCAGTTTAATTTATATCCAGAATGAGCCTTCAATGTGAGTAATAGACATCTTCATATTAGGCATACGCAAGTGTATGGAGATTTAACCATTTCTATTCATCCCTTCTAATTACACAGTGTTTGAAAAGTATTTTCCTTCCTGTTTTGTAAACTTGAAAATGTAAACTGAACACAGATTAGAAGTGAGGATTCCTGGAGTCTGGATGGCTCTAGGTTGTTGGTTCTAATCCTTCGTAAATCATCAGTGACCCATACTTGTCAGACAACAGCTTCAAGTCTTAAGTGAAATGAGTATGCAGATTCCAATGGACAGCCACAGACATAAAAACCACCACCCAACTCCATACTCTATAATGGTCTTCTCAATTGAGCTATATCTACACGAGCACAGAAGATTGACCCTCTCTGGGGTTTGATTTTGTGTGTCTGGTAGGGGCACACAAAGTCGACCTCTCAGGGGTCACAGTCAACTCCTGTGCTACTTGCGAGTTGCAAAGAGTGAGGAAGGTCGACAGGAGAAACTGTCCCATTGACCTTGTTCAGTAGGGTTGAACAAGTAAGCTGAGTGCAGATTGGTTGATTCTAGCTATGCAATTGTCATAGCTGGAATTACGTATCTGCAGTTGACTTACATTTCCTAGTGTAGACGTAGCCTGAGGGACCAATGGCTCTACAAGCCTTTGAGACTGAACTGGCCTATTGAAGTGGTCCCTTTGTCAAGGCTGAGGCATGCAGGACTGCATGGGTGAGACTCTGAGTTTTGGCACCTTGTCACAATAGCACCTTTCCCCAGTGTCACTCTGCACAGTTTTATTATTTCTTAGCACCCTGACAGCAGAGGGGCAAATAGAATGGACTGCTCCTTGCCCAGAGTATCTAAACATTAATTCAGAGCCCAAAGCTGCTTCTGTCATGTTGCATGGCATAATCTTGGAATAGTGTAGCCTTTCTGAATGTTACGGTCCTGGGGCTTCTTCAGTGTCTGAACTGAAGCATCTCTTGGTAGGTGTTTTGCGTTTCTCATCTCTCTATAGCAAGGACTGATTTTGGGTCACTCTTATGATCCCCATATTCACTAAGAAGAGACAATATGTTGTCATAGAATCAGAACTAATCCTTATATGAACTCTGCTAAATTAATTCAGTGTGGGTGTTGCTTTCCCAGGGGTTCACTCACCAGGTTGCTGTATTTGAATTTTAATGCTTGAAAAAAGTAGTCAAAGCTTCAACTCTGGAATCTCTATGTCCTTTATGGCTTTGTCTAGACCAGGGGTGTGCAAAGTGGAGAGTGAACCCCCCAGAGGTGTGTGACATTTTCTAAGTGAGCCATAATGGGATTGTCTCCCCCCCTCCTACGAGGCTTCCACTTCCTCCC
Source organism: Carettochelys insculpta (assembly GCF_033958435.1). NCBI lineage: Eukaryota > Metazoa > Chordata > Testudines > Carettochelyidae > Carettochelys > Carettochelys insculpta. The sequence goes on from NC_134155.1 coordinate 15,983,739, forward strand.
CAGCCCTCTGCTTCCTCCCCTGCAGCCTTCACCGCTGCTGTTGCCAAGGGAGCACCCTCCCTGTTGCTGGGCCAATTAGAATGTTCAGAGGCTCTGAGCCAAGTGGCGGGAACAGCTGTCAAGTTCCTGGCTTGGTAAAGCAGCTGCATTGGTACATGCAGCCCGTGTCATGCTGGCCCCTGGGACCCACCTGCAAGATGCCAGTGTGGACCAAGTGCTGCTGCCTGTAGGAGTGCAGGGCCACATTCAGCCTGGTGCACCACCACCTGGCAACAAGGCACAGCTCGGGGTCACCACCTCCCTGCTCTACAGCCATGCCAAGTTCTGTGGTTATGAGCACAGCAAGAGCAACACCGATGAGGTGGAGGTGGTGATGCAGCTGAACCCCTGGGGTCCTCCCTCTGAGACATCCCCCTGAGAACCATTTCCTCTTTGGGGCACCCTGGAGTCTCCCAGATACCCTTCTGGGGTCCTCCACCCAAGCACCCCTTCCCCTTTGGGGCACCTGCCAGAGCCCCCAAAACCCTCTTCCTGAATGGCCCTCCCCTTCCTGAGCACCCCACACCTTTCCTGAGCAAACCTGCTGCCCCACAAGCATTTCTTCTTGTGGTCCTTCCACAGGTTGTCAGGGACAGCTAACTGCAGCCCCTACATAAAAAGTTTGCTCACCCCAGTCTAGACTTTAATTCAAAAGCATGGTGTTCATGCAGGAATTAGTTAGCCAAGTAGCATATATTACAGCATGCACTAAGCATGAGCAGAAGTATTTTCTGCCTTATCTCCATGAGGCTGCTAGAATGGGTTAGGTGATGTGCTGGCACACGAAGTGTAGTCTACACAAAGCTAATTTGTCCGTTATTTATATGCAAAGACCATGGCAACAAAAGCTCCCAACTGTGGCCTTGAACAGGCTGTCATGTAAAACTGAGTTTTCACTGCAAAGCGGAGAGGTGGTTGACAGGAAATGGTTAACGATAAGTGCAGATGGGGCACAGATAGCTTCTAACTCAAATAGAAATAAGGTTAACATCAGCTGTCTGCACTGACTGGTAAAAAGCCACCTCTGCCTTATCATTATGATCAAATGATCACTAGTATCATTTTATACCAATGTGAAGGACCCCTGTTTGCTGTTAAGACAGAGCCAAAGACTAGTGTCCCATGATTATGTAAACCAACCTAGCAGATGTGTTTTTAAACTATATTATTTAATAGGCTTCCATTAGCCTTTTAACCCAGGATAGGCAGGTCATGCTCTGTTCTGAAATGTTATCTTGCAGAGAGTTGCCCCAAGAGAAGATGCAGAGCTCCCCACTCTAAGCTGACATCAAAATACAACTCGCCCTATATCTTAGGTAACATGTTTTACAAGCACCTTTCACTCTAATCTGAGCAAGCCTCACAGCTACTCAGCATAGACCCTGTCAGACTCCATGCTAGTGCACACCTTGTCTCCACTACTCCATGTGCTGTGGGCAGATCCCACTCTCTCCACTTCTAGTATTCAGGGAAATTCCTTCTGGTTTTCATACTGCCTTTCAAATGAGGATTTCTAAGCACGTTACAAATGTAATGTCAAGCATGCCACTGAGAGCACATAGCTCATTATATACATTTTACAGACAGGGGAGGGCAGGGACTGTCTTGCCCATAAGTCATCTTGGAAATCTATGGCAGAGCTGGGAACAAAACCCAGGTGAGCCAGCACTCCATTCCTCTCCTCAATTGCTCATGCCTTCACTTTAATTCCTTAAGTCTTGATTTACAGTAGCTCTGAATTGGGTAAGCTGTTATTTTGGCTATTGCTTTGTTAGCTCACCTTAGTCCATTGAGAATTTATGGTTCTGGTGTGCATACCATTCTGTTGTTCCTTTCTCGCCCCTCTGATATTAGTCACTGTAAAAAGCAACAGTAATTATGAATGAGAGGTGAGGAAAGTGCCTCTCAAAAAAGGAACACTAATGTGAGTGATTTAACACCTCCTTTGAATGAAAGGTTATTTTCCCCCTATGAACAGGAGCTACTTTTAATTTGTGATTTACAGCACCATGGATGTTCAGAGGGAGAGAGGTTTTTTAAATATTAACCTGTTTGGTTTATAGCATCCCTTTAGCTCTTGCTCTTTTATTTAAAGTAATTGTCCTTAATTGCTCTCTACTACTACAGGTAGAAAGTCAGTGGGTATTTATGGTTTTACTGGTTTATGAGCTTGCCTACTACATCAAACAGAATGCTCGTCTTTCAAGTAATCCATTTTCATGTGGGATTTGGATAGTGTACAAATATATACAGCTCACTTGAGCACCAACTCATTAGACTGAACAGATCTGCAAAATTGGGCATTAGTGAGAACAAAACCAAATGGATGAACAATGGTTTTGAGGGAAAAAAAATCTGACCTTGATGTAGTTCTTTTCTTTCGTAAGTATCTCGAACTGCTTTATTTACTGCTTCATGCGCTGCTAAGGTGCAACTATGAGGGTGGAGTGTGACCCATTAAATAGAAAATCTTGTTTAGCTAGGATTTATTATGTCTTACAGAAAACTCTCTACTGCCTACAAAGGACTAATCAAGGTCAAGCCACTTTCTGTGCTGCGTAGAAACACATGACATAGCCTTTGCCCCACAGAGCTTGCACAATAAGTTTATTTGAAAATTATTAGAAATGTGAGCTTAATATACTAGTCTAGCAGGAATTATCAGCGGATCTCCTTGGTTGTGTTTTCCAACACCACATAACTCAAGGTCTGTGTCCAGGCTCTTCAACTGAAAAATGGGGTTTATGATGCTTATCCACCTTTGTAAAGCATTTCACCATCTGTAGCTGAAAGTCTACATATACATACTTCTGGAGGTATACTAAACATGCTGGTGGTGCAGATGCAATAACCACCTGGGTGTCACAGACTCTCAGGAGGAAAAGGAGGTTGGTAAGATGAAGGTTACAAGATAGAAGAGTTGGTGGGAGAAGGAGAAGGAAGCAGCATGTAGGATGATAGCTGCTACCCCTCCTATTTCGATTTTCAGATTCCATGTACTCCACCTATGAAACTCAGTGAGAATACCATGCACAGAGAGGCTGGCAACATTCAACTCTTGGCAAGACTGTTTGCTTATTTTGCACCAAGGGCCTGGTTTCAAAGGCACTTTGTACCCAGGCTTCTCCCATCCCGCTGCTGCTTATCAGCCATGTGCAGCTGTATTGCCCCTAGAGAAGTAATGCACATTCTTATTCTGGCTGTAATTTGAAGTGAGATTTTTATAAACAATTCTGTTAAACCACAGAAGTTAACTCCCTCCTATTCCAGGTCTGTTTATTTCTAACTCCATGCAGCATGCTAACAAAATCACACCTCTAAATATATACTTTGTCTGACTAAGTAACATATGATGAGTCATCAGTTGCATTTAAAATTTTTAGTTAATTGATCAAGCATTTTTATAGTCTAAACCACATTTGAAGACTGACATTTTCATTAGCCACCTGCTTCATACTGACCTCATTCCCACAACTTCCCTGGGGAAACTAAAGCATGTTGTTGCATCTTGTCCCATACTTTTATGTAAGTAGAAATTCTTTAACAGGGTGGGCTCAGATGTTGCATTTCCATCCCATCTTAGATCTGATGTCTATGTCCTCCTGCCAGCTAGGTCTTAATATCGATTAAGCCCCCCGCCCCCACCACCATCCACTGCCTGTTTAACGCAGCAGTTTGGTATGTCCTCTCATCCAGATTTTGTCACTCTTCAGTGTTGGCTTTTCTTGGAAATTTTCATTATTTTGTTTAACACTGTGGAAAAAAGACCACCACAAACAATACATCCATCAAAGCATATGAGATTTGTTAGCACTTTCCATTTCAGATGGAGTAGGTAGAGTCAGAGAAGAGAAGGTCTGCTCCTAGACTAAAGACTTGTCTACACAAAAGCTTAGAGCTTTTGCTCTAACACTGTAGTTGAGTGGAACCCCACCAGGAACAGTTCTGCATTACAGGTGTTCTTGCCAGTGCAGCTATTCCAGTACAGGAAAGGAAATAAGTTAGGGCCAGGTCTGTACTAGACCCTAAAGTCAATCGTAGATACACAATTCCAACCAGCTGAAATTGACATATCTACTATCAACTTATCTGGCTGTCCTCACTGTGGAAGGTCGACAAAAGAAAATCTCCTATCAACCTCCCTTTCTCCTGGTGGGAATAAGGAGTACAGGGGTTGACTGTCAACCCCTGATAGATTGATTTTGCATTCCCTACTAGATGTGTGAAATCAAACCCCCAAAGATTGACCCTGACCCAGTCATTCTCGGTAAATATAGATATACCCTTGGTCACTATAAGAACCTTCATACCAGTATAACTGCAGCCACATGAAGCAAGTTGTACAAGGAAAGGCTGTTCAATAGTGGTCACACCACTAACTGAAATAGTGATAAAAGTCTCAGAGGTACAGCCATGTGTCTATATGTGCAAAACCCATGAGGAGTCATATGGCAACTTAGAGAGATCCTAATAAATCTGAAATAGTCATAGCAGAACAAAAACTGTGTATAGACAAGGTGCAAGGCATGTGTAATTGAAATGTAGACCAGCCTCCAGTTTCACTTGGTCATACTCTGGGAATGGGCTGGAAGCAGCTCTGTAAGCCACTTTTCCAGTGTACAACTACAGCTGCAACCCTAGTAACATGAGTTAATACTGGAGAGGGCAATGGATCTATCTGGACAGGTGCCTGACTCTAAACAGAAAGATGCATTCTCCCCTACATATTTGAATCATGTACTAATGACCTTCCACCATAGAACAGCTTGTGAAACACAAAACTTGGTATAATTGTAAGCAACAGACCCAACCTGCAAAGGACCAAGGTAAATGCAGACCTGCTCAGCATTTAGAGATCATTCAGTCACACCCATGTCTAACTTTCTCCCCTTGCTCAAGCTCAATTTGTCTACTGAGTCCTATAGTGAATAGGGGTGGCTGCTCACTGACCAGGAGGGGGAAGAATCCCACTCTAAGCCCTGATGGGCAGAGCCTAGCCCCACCCCTTATCTGACCAGAAGTCAGGTGGTGGGGCTATCTATATAAAATCCCCATCCAGAAGCCAAGTTGGGGCCCAGCCAATGGAGGAGGCAGATTCTCAGTTTGAACTCCCAGGTTGGGAGGCCAGTGCAGCCCTGAGGAAGCCAACAACTGGCTCAGACCACTAGCTCTCACCAAACAGGAGATGCAAGCCAGGATAGAGACCCTGCTCTATCCAGGCATGGAGGAACATAACCTGCTGCTCCATGAGTTATGCCCTGGGAGGATAATCTGGAAGTGGCCCAGGGATAGCTGAGTGAGCCTATTGCAGTGTGGATACCTGCTGGCCCCAGTGTCAGATGGCTGTGCAGTGGAGTGGGTGGGCCGGCTCCCCTTTTTTTCCCACCACGCTTAAACTGTGGATGGCAGTCTCTCCCTCTTGCTGTTCTAGGCACATGTCTGGGTTTGTTGGCCCTCCGCCTTGTGACTTTTTTGTTACTTCACCCTGAACCAGGGCCTGGGCCTAGTGAGGCTTGACCACAATTCTGAGCCGCAGGACTCAGCCTTGTTGGTTAATGTCTTGGGCCTAACCGCTCTGAGTTGCAGCAGTGTTGAGGTATAGTGGGGTACTGCCCATATGCTTCATCAACCAAGACTTCAGGCAGGATCTTTTGGATTGCCAGCATCAGCCTGACCTGATGAGCTTCCTCCCCTTCAAAGGAGAAATGTACCCTACCACTGAGAATCCTAGCAAATCCTAGCAGGTGAAAGGGTTGCAAAGGCCTAGTTCAAATCTGCATCAAAGGGAATTTTATCCCAAAAAGGAGTTGTGATAAGCTTGTCTCAGCTAGTCAAGGTGACTTTCTCCCATGGAAGTTACTCTTGCCCAAACATCTAATTATTTTCTTGGGGCCTGCTAAACTGTCTCAAAAATTCCCAGCAGGAATTCATTGCACCAGTGAATTATACTTAGCAAGCGTATTTCCCTTCAGGCCACTCACAAGAGGTTCTCTTTCAGTTTTAGTGTAGCTAGACTAGCAAACCCGGGTCACCAAATGTTTTCCAGTTGAAACATGTCAGCTACATTTCTGGTGCTAGAATTATCTACTAAAAACAGCAATACATTTCCAGTAAGAAGACACAGTTTAATTTCAGCTTCCATTCTTGGACTATCCTGGAAGGTTAGATACAATAAATTGCTGGGTTATTGGAGCAATTGTAAACTGAGATTATTTTTTAAAAAACTGTGTTTCCTTTAAAGTTCAAAGCATTTACTGAGCACTAGTTTTCTTGGTCACAGTGGCTGGGCCTACACTTGCCCCCAGCTTTCAAGGGGGCATGATAATCAGAGTGATGGGAGATTACTAATGAAGTGCTTTGGTGAATATGCAGCACTTCATTAGTCTAATTCTCCCCCATGGCATCTTTGAAGTGTCAGACTTCAAAGTGCTGACATGCATGTAGCCATGGACACTTCAAAGTGTCTGTGCTACTTCAAAGTGCCAAAATTTTGGGGAGTAAAGGCACTTTGAAGTACCTGCAGTTACACAGCATGCCAGCATTTTGAAGTTTGACACTTCAAAGTTGCCATGGGGGAGAATTAGCCTGAAGTGCTGCATATTCACTGCAGCACTTCATTAGTAATCTCCCATCACCCTGATTATCATGCCCCCTTTGAAGTTGGGGACAAGTTTAGACATCCTTGTGACAAACAGACACAAAGGCTGTGGCCACACTAGCCCCCCTTTGGGAAGGGCTATGGTAATGTGGCACTTTGGAATATGCTAATGAGGTGCTGCCTTGAATATACAGCACCTCATTAGCTTAATGGTGGCCCCGGGCACTTCGAAACTGCTGGTTTCGAAATGCATGCCGCCCATGTAGCCGGGGGTCTTTCGAAACGGCCCCCTGGCTCAAAAGCCCCTTCTTCCTAAAACCAAATAGGAAGAAGGGACTTTCAAAATCCAGGGGGTCCTTTCAAAAAACCTCAATCTACACAGGCACTGCAAAATTTGAGAGCGGCGCTTTCAAACCGTGTGCAGCCAGCATTATGCTAATGAGGCACTGCATATTCATAGTAGTGCCTCATTAGCATCTGCCAATGTGGCTTGTTACCATGCCCCTTATGAAAGGAAAGGGCTAGTGTAGGCATAGCCAAACAGATAAACAGTAGATAGCTGTCCTTTTCTCCTCCCTTGCTCCCTGCTGGCCCAATGAGTTTATAGCTGTCCTGTTGCCCATTTATGGCCCCTCGCTGCTCCCCTGTGGTCATTATACAGTAGAAATGTTCCTGCTAGCCTTTTTTTTTTCATGGGAAACAATCACATTCCAGGCACATCCCATTGTCCTAACACAAGCAAACCCTACCTGGCTTTAGGTTATGATAAGAAGACTGCTGCACACCGAATTTAGTGGTCCTAGCGCTTACCATTTAGAAGGAGATATTGAACAAACAAGACAGATTTACAGACAAACTGTTTCAAATATGTAGCAGATTTGTAAGAATTAATTGCACATAAATGAGTATCATAGACTAAGAGCTCTTACTATTGAAATTTAGTAACTAATTTCTTAACTGTTGTACACCCAATGACCCAGGTTTCTTAGCTTTACAACCACAAGCCCATAAAGCTTCTGAGTTCACAGCAGGAGGCTTGAACTGAATCATGGGAAGACTGGCTAGATAACACCAAATTCTTTTTTACTCTTTAGCTAAGCAGATGTTGGAACAGTATCCCTGAATAAACTTGCATGCACAGGCCATGGTCTTTTATTGTCTGTAAATGCAAAACACAGACAGAACTTTGTGGTACTAAATGATGGCCTTCATAATTAAGATCAGAACAAAATACTGTCCAGTGTCTGTATTAAAAACACTTTGTGAAAGGCTCTTCCTAGAGGAAGTCCTTAATCTTCAAGATGCGGAACTTTCTGGGGACATCTATACTTACCAGAACAGGGCTTCGATTTACTGCACCTAGTGGGCACATACTAAATCGAACCATCAGGGCTTGACCATCGATCCTGGTAGTCCTCATTCTCACAGGAATAAGGGAGGTAGACAGAAGAGTTTCTCTCATCGACCGCCCTCTGTGAAGATAGCCTGGTAAGTTGATCATAGATACGTCAATTCCAGCTATGCAATTGTTGTAGCTGGAATTGTGTATCAAGGATCAACTTTCATGTCTAGCATAGACCTGCCTTCTTATGAGGTTGTTGCTTAACTCCAGGTCAGCATTTTCAAACCAGGGTGCTTAAGGTCAGGTACCTAAATAAGTGGCTGGACTTTCAGAAGTGCACAACACACACAGGTCCCGTGGGAGGTAAAGAGAGCTGAAGATAGTCAACACTTCTGAAAGTGGAGCCTATTACTGTGTTTCAGTACCTAAACATTGATTTAAGGCATAACTTTACCATGTGAGGCTGAAAATACAGGTCAATTAGAAGAGAGAACATTTAGCCCTTACGAAGATGCATAGTAGTAGGCATCCTTCGATCCCGAGGGATCATGAGTTTGCGCCCCAGTTGGACTGATTCGAGCAGCGTCTTCTGTGGCTGTGCAATCCAATCCAGGAGTGACAGTCCTTTCCGCACTGTGAGCAGCAGTAGGCAGATGTCGCTCTGATTTCACGGGCACGGATCTTCCTGAGGGCTCTCCTGTCTTCCACTTCCTTCACCAAGGTAGCTTCATACATAACAAGAGCTTCCTTCACTCCCTGTTTCCAGGCATGCCTGTCTGAGGCGAGCGAATGCCAGGTGTTCACACTGATAGAGAGAGCGCTGAGGTCACGCTTACACATGTCCTTGTAGCACAATTTAGGTCGCTCTTTCGGCCTCTTTCCAGACACCAATTCGCCGAAGAGGAGGTCCTTCGGTATTCGGCCATCCGTCATGCTTGAGACATGGCCCAGCCAGCGCATACGCCTCTGTTTGAGAAGAGTGAACATGGAGGCGGTGCCTGCCCTCTTAAGCACTGCGCTATTGGGGACCTCGTCCCACCATGAGATACCGAGTATGTGCCTAAGGCAGCGCATGTGGAATGTGTTGAGCCACTGCTCTTGTTTTGAACGCAAAGTCCATGTCTCACTGGCATACAGCAGTGTGCTCAAAACACAGGCTGGATAGACCTGCACCTCGGTGTGTACAGTGAGCTTATTATTAGCCCATACTCTCTTCGTCAGCCTGGAGAACGTTGTGGCGGCTTTTCCAATGCGCTTGTTGATCTCGCTATCAAGTGACAAGTTGTCCGAGATCGTCAAGCCTAGGTACACGAACTCATGAACGACTTCCAGTTCATAGTCTAGCATGCTGATAGATGGCTCGTTACCCACGTTTTGGCTGCATCTTCTTTAAGCTGATTGTGAGGCCAAATTCCATGCATGCATCCGCAAAACGAGTTATGAGTGACTGCAGTTCCTGCTGAGCGTGAGCAGCAATAGCTGCATCATCAGCAAAAAGGAACTCCCTTAGATGCTTCGTAAGCACCCTGGTCTTTGCTCTAAGCCTCGACAGTTTGAAGAGGTTGTCTTCCATTCTTGTGTGGAGAGAGATGCCCTCTGTAGCAGTTCCGAAGGCATATTTGAGCAAAACTGCAAAGAAGATGCCGAACAGTGTTGGAGCCAGCACACACCCCTGCTTCACTCCGCTGAGAATCTCAAAGGGTTCGAATGTGGATCCGTCATATACAATGGTCCCCTTCATGCCTTCATGTAAGGCCCTAATAATGCTGAGCAGAGTTGGGGGACAGCCGATCTTAGCCAGAATTGCGAACAGACCTTTTCTGCTGATGAGGTCAAATGCCTTGGTCAGGTCAATGAAAGCAATATACGGAGGTTTGTTCTGCTCCCTGCACTTTTCTTGTAGTTGCCTAACAGAGAAAACCATGTCTATGGTGGACCGTTCAGCTCTGAACCCACACTGAGACTCAGGATAGACTCTCTGCACAAGAACATTGAGCCTCTTCAGAACAACACGTGCAAATAGCTTCCCCACAGTACTGAGAAGGGAGATGCTGCGATAGTTGTTACAATCGCTTTTGTCACCCTTGTTCTTGTAGACAGTAATGATGTTAGCATCCCTCATATCTTGCGGTACGCTGCCTTCTCTCCAGCATTGGCAAAGTATTCCATGCCGCTCTGAAACTAGGATACCATTGGCGCATTTGAGGATTTCTGAGGGAATACCATCTTTCCCTGGGGCTTTTCCAGAAGAGAGTGCTTTTAGCGCGTCGCTTAGTTCCTCCAAGGTGGGCTCAGCATCAAGTTCAGTCATGGTGGGCAGAGGCTCGATGGCATTCAGGGCTCTCTCTGTAACTACAGTCTCTCAGGCGTACAACTGTGAGTAGTGTTCCACCCAGCGTTCCATCTGCTTGGGTCTGTCCTTCAAGACCTCACCTGTGGCCGACTTAAGTGGGACAGTCTTTCTTTGTGATGGACCGGTGGCCTGCTTGATCCCATTGTACATTCCTTGCATGTTACCAGTGTCCGTGGCCTGCTGAATCTTGGAGCAGAGTTGGAGCCAGTAATCGTTGGCACACCACCGAGCAACCTGCTGCACTGGACTCTGAGCAGACCGGAGTGCCTGCAGGTTCACTTCACTGGGAGAGGACCTGTATGCAGCCAGTGCCTGTCTCTTCTTCTTAATCAGGGGCATCAGCACTTCAGTGTGGGCTTCAAACCAATCAGCAGACTTGACTGTCTTCTTCCCAAACGTAGATATCGCAGTGTTATAGATAGTGTCCCGTACTTGTTCCCATCTCTTGCTGATATCAGTGTCATCCGGGCGGGGCAAGGCCTCTTCAAGTGCTTGGACAAACTCGCATACTTTTGAAGGGTCACGAGTCTTGCCAGTGTCAATGCGCAGCCTCCCTTCCTTTTTGGAGCAAAAGAATCTTCGCAGCTGGATGTGCACCTTACTACACATGAGCAAGTGGTCAGTGTCACAGTCTGCTCTGTGGTAGCTATGTGTCACCCTGACATTACCTAAACGGCTGCGTTTGGTGAGGACGAGGTCAAGCTGGTGCCAATGTTTCGATCTTGGGTGTTGCTACGAAACTTTGTGCTGGGGTTTGACGTTGAAGAAGGTATTGGTTACGCAGAGGTCATGTTGGGAGCAGAGTTCAAGGAGGCACTGTTCATTTTCATTCATCTTCCCTGTTCCAAACTGTCCCAGACAGGATGGCCAGCTGTGGTGGTCATTGCCAACTCTGGAGTTGAAGTTGCCAAGGATGAATAGCGGTTCATGGGAAGGTACCTCACTGATGGCAATGCTAGGTTCATCATAGAACTTGTCCTTAACTTCCTGGGCAGAAGTTAAAGTAGGCACATAGATGCTGAAGATGTTGACCATGCCCACTGGTGTTCGAAGCTGGATTTTCAGCATTCTCTCAGTTCCCACATTTGGTGGTATGACTGAGCCAACTAGACTGTTTCTGATTGTGAAGCCAACACCGTGTTCCCTGGTCTTTACTGGAGGCTTCCCATGCCAGAAAAAGGAAAAGTCCTTCTCCCTGAGACATCCAGAGGACGATAGCCTTGTTTCCTGGAGGGCCACGATGTCCATCGGCAGTCTTCTCAGCTCGTTAATGATTGCTGTCTTCCGGGGGTTACTAATGCTCTGTAGGTCTTCTGTAAGGCCCAGAGTCATGGTCCTTACATTCCACGTGCCCAGCCTGAAGGCTGGGTTATTTTGTTGCTTGTTGGTTTTGCCTGGTGTAAGGTTAACGATCCACCTGTCGGTGATTCCTTAAGCCCCACAGACCCAGTGGAGCAAGTGGACCGTGGCGAGGCAGCACCTACTTGGCTGGGGGCTGCCCAGCCTGAGGCGGGCGGTAGCTGCCCAATGAGATCCGAAGACCTCTCCCACCGTTGGAAGCAACCTGTGGTGCCTCACTCTACGCCAATCGAGTGCAGTGGCTTAATACTGGTAACTGCTGCTTCCCGTGTTGTGTCACCGCTCAGAAAGCGATGCCGGAGTGTCCTCTCCAGGGTGCAGGCCTGGGCAAGTAAGTTTGAAGAACCAGCTGATGCCCAGCAGCAGGTTCCCCCTCTCCACGCCACTGATGTAATCTGAGAGAAAAGCGAAGGCCAGTACAGCTTGCCACCAGTGTCGTCACAGGAGCTGCCAGAGTGAGATTGAGCACAACCTCAAACTGCCTTAGGGGCTCCATCTCCGGATTTTTCCTCGGGGTTTACTCCTGAAGCCTTTCCCATGACTAGGTATTGCCGTAAGGCAGCAGAGGTTTTAAATCAGAGTTTCCTTCTCCTAGGTGGGCGGCCTTCCCAGGCTGACGAGCCCCATCTGCCCGAAGCAGCTGGTTTTAAGGTGCCGGTCACCCACCTTCGCCCCTTCTCCTGTCAGTGCAAACAGTTTCGCCGGGCTTAGAAACTAAGCCACACGTGAAGGCCAGGAGCTGGACTTCGGTTGTCAGAGGCTATTGGGAGACGCACGCCATGGGAGCATTTTATAGGTAGTGGGAGCTTATCCCCACTACCACCCCCGGCTATGACACCCCTTGAAACCACAAAGATGCATAAGCTTTACTATTCCTGTCTTCCAGATGGGGGAAGCCACAACTCTGAGAGAAGGGGAACTTACCCAAGCTCCCACAGGACGTCAGTTTCAGAGCTGGGAGGGAGCAGCCAGGTTCCCTGACTCCCAGTGTGGATGATACTAGTAAGTACTGCTGATGAGCTTTGGGTTCTTGAAAGTGACTGCCTGCTTTTGACTTGAAAACCATTTTATAATTAGCCAGAGAAGATTGTTGTAAATAGACATCTCATCCAAATGCAAACTCTCCTTTCTGTTGATTGAATAGTTCCTAGAGCACCAGGGCCTTTGACGAGAGGGAGGGGGAGGAGAAGTGGGGCTATTGCCCCCAGGCCCAGCATTTCAATGGGGCCTGGAGCCCTGGCCACTGCTGCTGCTGCTGCTTTGGCGGCAGCAGAGGTGAGAGCTCTGGGCCCCGTTGAAGTGCCATCACAGCACTGCTCCAGCTACCCATGGCTGTCAGGGAGTGGGGGGGGGGCAGGGGGCAGTGCAGTAGTATGTGCCATGCCCTTGGCCCCACCCCTTTTTCTCTTGGCCCTGCCCTTTCTGGGCATGGAGCCAGTCTCCCCACCATCTTGCTCAGGGTCTGCAGCATCTGTCAGTGCTGCTGCAGAGCACCTGATCTATGGAGGGCTGGCAGATCATAAGAACAGTGTACAATGCTAGATACCCCAGAGGGAGTGAAAAGAACAGTTAATCATTGAATAATCCTTCCCCATCACTCATTTCCAGCTTCTGACACACAGAGGCTAAGGATACCATTCCTGCCCCTTCTGGCTAATAAGTATTGATGGACCTAACCTCCATGAAATCCTCTCATGTTGCTGACTCTCCTCCTCCTGTCCAGCAAAGAGAAACTGAAAAAGGTGGCTGAAAGAAATAGCAGAGTGTGATGAGCTTTCTCCAAACATGACAAAGCATTGGTGACATTGTAGGCCTCTAAAAATAAGTCACTTTCCCATTGTCAGTTTTCCGTGTCAGCAATTATTGTTGCCACACAGAAGTCATGAGAGCGGGAGGCATCCATTTGGTAAGAAGGGAAGTGGTCCAAACCTTTCTGAGCTGGCTGTGCACCTTGCCACCCAGCCTGAGTAATGCCCCAGAAACAGAGCAGCAGCCACGTTGTGACTCTGAGTCACTGTCTGGTCCCTTTCCGCACAGGTGAACTGAGAGGCATCAGCTGTTTCGCTGGCGCAGACTATTTCCATTGCTGCTTGGCCTTAGCCACACTTCCCTGTGTTGTGAAGGTGTGGTCCACACAGCAGAAGGATTTGAGGGCTCTGCATCGTTCATCCTGTTATTGCCTAGAGGATGCAGTGGTCTCATTTACAGTGCTGTACATATTTTCTATTGGCCTTGACTCCATTCAGGGGCAATTTTTAAGCCATGGCTTTTTTCCTCCAAGCCTTCCCAGTTCACTTATGTAAACCAAAGCTTTTATCTTGAGTATTCCACTGAGCATGAGCTTTCAGCAATATGTTGTCATGACAATGCAGTACCTGTACTGTGATCTAGAAAAAACAACCTGTATGTATCCCTAAGGAGTCTCTTTCTTTAACCAGACTGCATTTCATTGAGACAGATACACGTAAATACACAGATGACTATAGAAAACAAAAAGATTGGTATTGTAGCACCTTGAAGACTAACAATATTATTTATTAGGTGATGAGCTTTTGTGGGACAGACCCACTTTTTGATCCAAAGAGTAGTAAATAATAAATATATAATATTAAACTTTAAGGTGCTACAGGACTGCTTTTTTGTTTTGTGAAGATACAGACTAACATGGGTACACAATTAATAGTTCAGTGCATTTGCCTTGTAAACCTGCAGTCGTGAGCTCAATTCTTGAGGAGGCCATTTAGGTGTCTGGGGCAAATAGATTTAAAAAAAATCTGTCAGGGATGCTGCTTGGTCTGCCAAGAGGGTAGAGAACTAGACATGATGACCTTTCAAGGTCCCTTCCAGTACCATGAAATATGTATATGTATTTCTGAGACTATATGACTATAGGTTTGATGTGGGCTTGTAGGTAATACATGTATTTGGAGGGCTATGCCTGTACACCAGTAGGTGCATTCACATTTGGATTGTTTTGTAGGTCTATGCTGGGTACCTTGGTATTTCTGCTCGGATACCTGGGAATTCAATGCAGAACGTTGTGCACATTAAGAGATTTTTTGGGAACAGTTATGGTTTGGAATTTGGTTGTACAAAATCCTGTGGTGCAGTGAAGTAGTATTTCTTATTGTGTAGGTCTAAAATCTGTCGTGAAAGGAGATTAACACCTTGCTGGAAACATTACCATTTGGTTTTAACTCAGTGTTGTGGGCATCTTGCATGTTACAAGTAGTTCAAAGGGTTAGACCAGTCTTGGGGCTGTTTTATTTCTCATTGATTGTTTGGCTGCATTGTGGATGTAAGATGTTTCCTTTACTGTAGTGATGCATTTCCTTGCTTCTTCCGTAAATACAGGATGAATAAATCTCTCTTTCTAACTCTGTAGAGTTAGGGAGTGGGTGGGTTATGTTCATGTTGAGAAGAAGCTCTAGGGAGCTGGATATCCTAGATGATGCAGAGTTTTTCCTCTAAGTCTTCCCAGGTGAAAGCCAACATGAGTCAGTTGTGAGCAAAAGTGCATCTGATTGGGTTTTGCTCCATGATCTGTGTGCCACAAGTTGTTCATTTCAATGTACTTCCTAAAGGACATATGTGGAGAGATCAAAAACCACCATCAAGTGAGCCTGTATTCTTCCCTAAATTAAATAGCAATAATGTGTGGTATTTTCAAGCATGGCCTGCATTAGCCTAACCGCTTTCATTTCAGTGAACAGTTAAACTGCTGCAGGCTTTGCCGGGATCATACTTAAGTCAACAATGAAAACTTTTGAAAGCTTCACTCACAATGCACAGTGATGGTCTAACCCTCCAGTTGATTGGATGAAAAGGAGTCCAAGGTCTTGACAGTTTGTTGAAGTTTGAACTGATTTTCTCACTCATTCATACAGACTTGGGTCCTGGTGTTTTGGTAGCACTCCTGCTATCCGGTTGGTGGATCAATGAAATCCTTCAGTCTTCAGTGTTCTTCTGGAGGCTTTTTCCCATCCGTAGTGTGGTCACTGAAAATGAAGAACTGCAGGTATGGATAGTGAATGTGTTGGGTCAGATTCTTGGCTACCTTCCTCCCTATGTAATCCCCTTGAAGACAGGGGGACTTAATGGGATTGCACAGCTCCCATGTCAGGAAGAGGTTGCCTCTGTGATTATTAAAAAATGTCAGATACTTCCCAGTTCTCCAGAGCTTGCAGTAGACAGTAGTGAAGTAGCAGCTTAATCACTCCAGTGAATCAAAGCAAGAGGCTCATCCCTTGACAAATTACTTAACAAGAAAATCAAATGAAGATGGCAAGGATCACACTTTTGGAGAACTATTCAAGCCATTGTCAGTGGTGCATGTGCTAACTGTAATGTGGAAAGCACTGATGTATGTTGGAGATAGGTATGAAATATGTCTATCTAATACTTATTCAGCCTGAGTTTACTAAATTAACTGAGCATGGCTCTTCTACAAGCAAGTGTTACTTTATGTTATGCTCTGGGGAGAACTGTCCAGCATTTCCCGAGCCTTCTGTTTATCTTGCTGTACAAAGAGGTGAAGAAGGAGGTGACTAGGCACGTACGTGCTTCACACATTCTAGAACAAGGGAATCTGCACAACTGCGAGTGTGCTCCAAGTGACTTGGGTGCTGCAGTCTTTTCATGGGGTTATTTATTCGTTTCCTGTTTTGCAGTGGTAATGGTACACACACATGGATTTGCAGCTGTGGAAGGGTATTGGATGTGCATGCAAAACGCACATTTGAGAGCCCGACTTCTGTAACCCCTGCTCATGCATCTGATGAAGTGGGTCTTTGCCTACAAAAGGTTATGCTCCAAAATATCTGTTAGTCTATAAGGTGCCACAGGACTTCTTGTTGTTTTTGAAGATACAGATTAACTCAGCAGGCTACCCCTCAGATATTTGAGAGCCTGTGTGTTCACCCTCTGTATGTTGCTGTAACCAGATGGACTAACTGGACACACAGTGAGTGTTTCTCATACTCCTGGACAGGCAGGCTCATAATTTCAGTATACAGTGCAGTGACATTCTTCGTCACCTACAGGCATCTTACAGCCATCTGGGATGACCACATTTCACCGGGACTCTCATTTTACGTAGTCTTGATGCTCCAATTGTTGGGTCATTACGAGTGTGACCTACACTAAGGCAAGGAAGCTCATTCACTGGTACCCATCTCCCTTCCCATTACACCATCATGGCTTTTCCTGTCTATGCACCCTTTAAGCCAGTACTGTAGTCTGTATAGCTCCCTCTTGGAGGAACTGCCTGAATCTTGACACAAGCCTTCCAAGGCTACTTGTCTGCATTTTCCTTTGTCCAAGGTAATTCAGAAGGTCATTGGTAGAGCTGTGAACAGAACAGAACCCAGGAATCCTGCCTCCCAATTCCTTTTAGTAGCTACTGACCACATGGTAACACTCCTTTCAGTGGATCTATCTTCAGTTCGATCTGTCAGCCTTTGTGCTGGGACCCAGTTTGCCTCTGTTTGCAGTCATTCCCCAGAGGGTTTTTTGTGCTGCACTGGAAAATCTCATGGTTCCACAGCAAAACAAAAAAGCAGTCATGTAGCACTTTAAAGATTAACAAAATAATTTATTAGGTGATGGGCTTTCGTGGGACAGACCCACTTCTTCAGATCTGGAAGTAGTGCTGAAAATGAATTGGCATGGCACATATGTAACAGAAAGATAGAAAACAACAACAAAAATTAAATGAAAACTGACAAATCAGCTTGGGTGTGGGGGGAAAGTGAGAGGTGGGGAGGAGATGCTTACGCCAAGTGTCCACAGCAGTACATCTATTTCACAGGCAGCCATGTAGTAAGCTGTCTTGTTTCATATACTAGCATCTGAAATTCACTGACAGTTCCTTTCCCAAACAAAATAAGGTCCTTAGGCCTGATCCAATGCCGTTGAAGATGGTTCTTGGCATCTGTGGGCATTAGACACTTATTTCAGAAATGCAAAGAGCTCTGACATATTTTTATAGCTTGTTGTGAGTCTAAATGAATCTGCTCTCTAAACTGCTGAGAACAAAATAAAACCCCTACCTCTGCAATCTGGCATGTAGGAGAGCTACAGAATAGTCCTCAGGAGATAAAAATGTTTTGTTAGATCAATCAATCCACATTTCTCACCATTGCAGGATTTGTTTTTCCTTAAATTGAGTTTCTGCTCTGAAAAGAGACTCTAGAAAACTGTTACTTTCATGGTTGGCAGATCTGCCACTTTTGTGCACTGGGAGTCTGGTTGTCTGACTTCAGTGACTAAAGTCAGTTTTTGCTGCTCTTAAGTCTGTACAGACAACACAGCGATGCCGGCAGGAAAATACAATGCATGTTGTTCCAGTCATTCAGTGGAGTTGCACAGGTCTATATGAGCATCTCCCAAACTTTGCAGTTGCTGAGAAATTTGAACTCAGATTTAAATCTGAATTTTGCATCTAATCCATCATCACAAGGAGATGAAATCAGCTCTGAATATTGGTGAGAACAAAATCTTGATATCAATCTGAATCTTATGGGTTGGGCTCTTTCTACAGTAAACCCTTGAGATATACACAACCAAGTTGCACATGTCTCAGGTTAATGCAACTGCTGCCTGACAGCAGTGGGAAACCGCTCCTGTCAGGGTCAGCAGCCTGACTCTTGCTGTCCCTGACAGAAGTGTTTTCCTGATCCCTGGAGTGGTGGGGAGCTGGAAACCAGGCAGTAGCCCTGGTTAGTTTTGTGGATCCAAGGAGTGGAGGGGAGCCCGGAGCTAGGCTGCCCCTGGTTCCCGGCTCCCCTCCAATGGCTTGAGCCAGGAAACCGATCAAGGCTGCTGCTCTGCTCGGTTTCCTGGCTCTGCAAAGGGATGGGAGCCATGAGTCAGGCTGCTGCCTGGTTCCCAGCTCCCTGCCACTCCAGGGACCTGGGAAACTGACCAGCTCATGGCTGGTCAGTTTCCTGGGTCCTGCAAGCCCAGGAGAGCCAGGAACCAAGCTACAGCCTTTTCCCATCTCCCCTCAACTTGTGTGAAAATTTAACTTACACGGGGGTTGCAGAAATGCAACCCCCACATAACTCAAGGGTTTAGTGTAGTTAAAATGGGAATTTATTATATCTTCTTTCTTCCTGACTTCCATAGAAATATTACCAGTGCCTCTCAGAAGTCAGTGTGATGAGTTGGAGAAAGGATGGCAAGGGGGAGGGATGTGACAGGGCTGGGGCAACTCTTCTGGAATACAGATCTAAATTGGAAGGCTTGGGAAACACGATCACAACTTACGTTAAGCTGCAGCTCCCCTAATAAAAATCTGAGGTTTAAAAAAGCCACTTGAAAAAATTCCAACTGTTACCCTGGAGGAATGCAAAATAAAGGCTTCTTCTAAATGCAGTGGGCTAAACTCCTTGTAAGTGTAGCTCCCAGGGACATCACAAAATATCAAAGATACATACAATAAACCTACTGCTTTGATCAAATTCAGGGTCAGATTAATTTTGGCTTCATCTTCAAACTGTCCCAAAACAGGATCCAGGTCCTGTTCCTCATATAGAAGAATCATGGGAAAGAGACAAGCAGGTGAGGCAGAGAGAAGAATGTGCTACCTTGGCTTATTTCTCACCCAGTAGGTTTTACCTTCCTCTCGTCCTCTTGTATTAGCATAGGAAGCACTTGAGATGTATTATATGTCATTGGACTTTTAAATAATGCATGCCAGCCTTCATATTTCACCCACATGAGACTGCAAGCTTAGGCTGACACTGAGTCATTTTTCATCTTCCCTGTCACCAAGGCTCCCTTTTGTGTGAAGGAGCAGAGGGGATTGTGTACAAGTGGCAAATCAAATCGAGAGTGAAGAGTCTTTTTTCCCTTCTGAATAGCACTTACTCAGATCTTCAACAAACAAAATACCAGCTGGTGGTGAAGGATGTAGTGAGTTGGTTTCCCTGTTTCAAATATATTGCTGTGAGTCCCACTGACTGTGCAGGCATTTCACTGTTTTGAGGATTCCTACCCCAATACTAGTATGCCTTCTGGTTGCTTTAACAGACAATCTTTCTAGCTCTTATTGCAAAATCTCCCTGGCCCATGGTAGTAGCATTGCTTGGGGAGTGAGTTCACTCAGCAGGCCAGCTGCTGTCAGAGGGAGTTGAGTCATCCTGATTTATTCCCCTTGCTTGCTTCGCAGAGTAGCTCCAAGTTAGGGAGTATCCAGCTAGACATGTTTCATGCAGCATCAGCTCACACTATGTACATGTCGCATGTAACATAAGCTCAGACCACATCCATGTTCCTGAGATTGTCAGAAGTAGAATCATAGGGTTGGAAGAGACCTCAGGAGGTCATCAAGTCCAACCCCCTGCTCAAAGCAGGACCAATCCCACTAAATCATTCCAGTTAGGACAACACCTCTAGTGATGGAGATTCCACCGCCTACATAGGTCATCTATTGCACTAGCACTGACAATGACAAGAGAGTTTGCACAATGCCATCTCTCCAGCTAGTCACCCCTCATTCCATGTTAACCCCAAGTACAACTGGGGACCCAGACTGGCAACTTGGTTAAAAGGTTAATGAACACAGGAAACAGCATGTGGCTGATGTTATTCCCTCTGACTGTTGTTATCACTGTGCCTAGAAGCCCCAGTCATAGATTAGGATGCCTTTCTGCTGGGGACTGTACAAAAAGACAGACTTCTTGATTCCTGTCTCATGCGAGTAAATTGGACATCAGTGCAGAGAGAGGGACTTGGTTCTGAGCTAAAACCAATGTACGCTGGGACTGACTCCATGGAAGTCTGTGGAGCCACACTAGTATAAAATCAATATGAGGAGAATCTAGCCCCACATATCTAGTGGTCAGAACAAGAGTGGGGCTAGGAATTAAGGCCCATGAATTTTGCATTTGGCTCAGCTATTGACTTGCCCTGTGACCCTGGGCAAATCACTTAACTCTGTTGTGCTTCTGTTTCCCCATCTGTAAAATGGGGATAATATTAAAAAAAAAATATATGCCAGGCTCATAATGTCATGTGTATCTATGGCTACGTCTACACGTGCAGCCAACATCGAAATAGCTTATTTCGATGTTGCGACATCGAAATAGTCTATTTCGATGAATAACGTCTACACGTCCTCCAGGGCCGGCAACGTCGATGTTCAACTTCGACGTTGCTCAGCCCAACATCGAAATAGGCGCAGCGAGGGAACGTCTACACGTCAAAGTAGCACACATCGAAATAGGGATGCCAGGCACAGCTGCAGACAGGGTCACAGGGCGGACTCAACAGCCAGCCGCTCCCTTAAAGGGCCCCTCCCAGACACAGTTGCACTAAACAACACAAGATACACAGAGCTGACAACTGGTTGCAGACCCTGTGCCTGCAGCATAGATCCCCAGCTGCCGCAGAAGCAGCCAGAAGCCCTGGGCTAAGGGCTGCTGCCCATGGTGACCATAGAGCCCCGCAGGGGCTGGAGAGAGAGCATCTCTCAACCCCCCCAGCTGATGGCCGCCATGGAGGACCCGGCAATTTCGACGTTGCGGGACGCGGATCGTCTACACGGTCCCTACTTCGATGTTGAACGTCAAAGTAGGGCGCTATTCCTATCTCCTCATGAGGTTAGCGACTTCGACGTCTCGCCGCCTAATGTCGAAGTTAACTTCGAAATAGCGCCCGACGCGTGTAGACGCGACGGGCGCTATTTCGAAGTTGGTGCCGCTACTTCGAAGTAGCGTGCACGTGTAGACGCAGCTTATATGTTACATAGCTTTACCACTTGGAACTTGGTGACAGTGAGGCTAGAATTCCATTCATCTGGCTTCAAAAGCACATGTTCCTTCCTACCTTAGGATCTAAAGGAATATTGCCATTAGCAAAGCAGATCAACAACTCTCATTGGAAGCAGGAGGCAGGAGGCAGTAAGACATGTGTACCCAGTGAGACACATAGTCGGGGCTATTTAGAAACTCACCTCTCAAGGGTTTCAGAGTGCTCTGGCTGTTTGGATGAAAGGGAATTTGTAAAAGCAGTGTTTTATCAGTCTAGTACTGTTGATTACTCGGCTTCTTCAAAAATAAAAATGCTTCTCTTTAACTCCAACGGGACTACAGGTTTTTTTGCAGAATTTTCCAGGTAGCAGTATAGATGTGGAATGGAATGGTCTAAACCACTCTCTGCCTGCATTGCCTAGCCTGAATAGCATTAATAGGCAAAAGTGATTATATATGCAACCACAATGGCTATGGTGATTAACCAGGTTAGCCCACCCTGAGGAGTTAGCCAATGCTAGAAAAATTGTTTTCAGATGTGGATTTTACTATTGAGAAGGTTTGAATGTGTGTTAGAGACGGTGAGTGGCGTGATACGCAGCAAGGACTGTGGAGAGTGGAAGTGAAGATCTTTGGAGAAAGCAACTCTCTCTTAAGGCAGGGGTGAGCAACCTTTTTACGAAGGGCCCCACTTTTCATCCCTGCAATGAGCAGGGATCCCCAACCTGTCTAATGTAATCCAAACCAATAGAAATGTCAGATGTGTTCAGATTAAAAAGAAAAAAAAACTTTCAGTACATATAAGTACGTAGAAAATGTAAAAACGTTAATTGGTGCATAACTATGAATACACAGACATAAAACCAGTAACATATTTCAACATTTCTAATGAGCTAGATGAGCCTCAGACCCAGTAGCCAATTGTGCTGCACCTCCCTTATGTAATTTCACAACCCCCAAGGACCCTGCTCCCACAATTTGTTCACCCGTCTTAGGGCACATCTACACTTACTGGGAAATCGACCCAGTTAGGGTCAATCTTCCAGGGTTCAATTTCACTTGCCTTGTGGGGACAGGGAAATTGAACTACCAGGGATGGACAGTTAATCCCTGTACTCCTCATTCTGACAAAGCGTAAGAGGGAGTCAATGGGAGAGTTTCTCCCATCAACCTCCCTCAGTGAGGACCTCCAGGTGAGTCAATCGAAGATATGTCGATTCCAGCTATGTGACTACCATAGCTGGAATTGCGTATCTAGGATTGACTTTAAGATCTAGTGTACACCTGGTCTTCATTGCAAACTAAGTGATGGAGTGGAGCAGTGAGAGTTGTATGCTGGTCCTGAATGTTTAGTAAAGGAAGGCTTTCCATTTTAATGTTACCTGTAGGAAGTAAGCAGGCTCAGCCCTGTCACTGATATTTTGCCTAATGAACATGTAGATAGTAATGTCTGGATAGAGCAGGGGCTGATAGTTTCATAGCTTGTGAAGTGAGAAGGGACCATAACTAGTCTCAGTTCCTTTATGGCTCACTGTAGAGCTTCACTCAGCCATTCCTGCAGAAGAGGGAGTTATTCTTCCCGTCCATATGAATGAATATCAATTCAGCTCCAAATGATTGTGTTTAACAGAGTACCTCCTGAATTCCTTTCCTAACTTGCTCCATGACTTTGGGAAAGACTCTTTCGTTTCTCAGGCTGCATCTACACTATAAGATAAATTCAAATTTAACGCAGTTAGCTCAATTGTACCAAGTGATTGTCTTCACTGTAAATACCTCTAGCTTGATTTAGGGAGCACTAATATTGATATAATATCAAAATCATAATATTGTCGGAACTGCATGGGTGTAGCCTCAAGTTTGAATTTAAAATCTTGAGTAAAGGCCAGTGTGGATGCATCATGTCTTTAAGTTGAATTTATTAGCCTCCAGAAGTGTCCCATAAGTATTCCACAAAGCGACACGGTTACCCACCAAGTATGGCCACTTCCTTCTCTGCTGCTCTCCATCTGGGTGCATAGGAAGAAGGTCACAGGAAGCCTGCAAAGTTTTGATTAAATTTGAATTTGAATTCAGCAGCAACCAGGCGTGCAAATATAAAGGGTGCCCATAATGGAAAAATTATTTTACCCATCGCATCGCACTGCATCGGTAGCCATTGCACCGCATTGGTAGCAATCGCATCATTAGCCATTTCCTGCAATCATGAGCGCTCAGGGTAGTGATCAGCCTATTAGTTCTCAGGCTTGCAAGAGAGCTTCAGCATGGGCACATCAAGAGATTCTAGGTCTTTTTGTAATTTGGGGAGAGGAATCAGTGGCAAGGAGACTTCGGGTGGCCAAGAGAAATGCAGCCCTCTATGATCACATGTCACACAAGATGACCGCCAAAGCTTACTCCCATGACTCTGTTGAATGTTGGGTGAAGGTGAAAGAACTCCAGCAGACCTATCACAGCTCCAGGCAGCCAACAAGTGGTCAGGGTCATCTCCACAGATCTGCCGTTTTTTGAGCAGCTGCATGTGCTTATTGAGACCAACCCCACCAGAGAGCCCAGTCTTAATTATGGCACTTGTGGAGGGCCTGATCTGGAGTCAGGAGTGATCCAAGAGGTGCTGGGTGCCCAGGAGGAAGAGGCCAATGGACAAGAGGAAGGGGGAAATGAGCAGGGGCCCAAGGAAGTTGTTCCTGACAGCCCGGAGCTCTTGCCCTAGATCTGGAACCAGTCCCCCCTTTGCCGGTCCCCCCATGCCAGTCCTCAAGACCCCAGGACCCTGGGACTCAGAAGTTCTGGTGAATATTTTTTTCTGAATGCTACAAGCAGGTTGCAGGTGGGACAGGAACAAGTATGGGTGGGGATACAGGTTTTCCATAGATCTATGCCCCTCCAAACAACGTGTTAATATGTCCAGAGATGGAGCACTTCTCCTTTTTATAGATCTCCTCAAAGACCTCATCCAGGAACCGTTGTATTTTTTAGCAGAAGGTTTTGGGGCAGATCTGACTTATTGCAGCTTCTACGGTAGCACACCTTGCCACACCAGGCAACCAGATAGCAAAACTGGTGTCAGGGCTCCACACTGCAATTTGGCAAATTTTCCAGGCTTGTGGTCACACAGGATGAGCAGCTGTTCTTTGTTGATATCTGTTAGTTTTGGGAAGGTGATGTCGTCTTTGGCAACCTAAAGAAGCACAGGACTTTGGATCAGACTTTTTTCCCATGCTTTCTGCCCTTTTACATTTCCCTCTAGACCATTGCCACACTGGCCATGTCTACACTAGCCCCAGACTTTGAAATGACCACGCAAATGGCCATTTCGAAGTATACTAATGAAGCACTGAAATGCATATTCAGCACTTCATTAGCATGTGGGCGGCTGCGGCACTTCGAAATTGACGCGGCTCGTCCCGACGGGGCTCCTTTTCGAAAGGACCCCGCCTACTTCAAAGTCCCCTTATTCCCATATGCATTTCAGCGCTTCATTAGTAAACTTCAAAATGGCGATTTGCGTGGCCATTTCAAAGTTTGGGGCTAGTGTAGACGTAGCCACTATGTGGGTGGAGGGTGCTCTGTCCTGCACCCACCCCATGCGGGCTGCGTTCAGGGATGCCAAGAGTTGTGAGTTCTTTGACCGCAGTTGAAAGATTTGCTCTTCAAAACCATCATCATCATCATCATCATCATACTGAACCATCACTGCACTTTGTAATAGGAAGCAAAATTGTGCAACAGTCTGGGAAGTTGCCACAACGGTGTATGCAGTGACTTGCAACCATTGGGGATCCATGCTTGTGGTAGCGCTGTGACAGAGAAAATGCTGGACAAAATGGCGCAATCTCCAGTTTGTTTTCTTGCAGTTACTGGGTGCTCTCAATCCTGGGACAGTGCTTTGCATTCTGGTATTCCTGACATGAAACACCCACAAGCAACTGGGGCTAAGGCATTGTGGTATAGATACCCACAATGCACTTCTCATGCAGTCAAACTTGGATAAGGCAATGGGGATGGAGAAACTTAACATGGAGAAACAGTGGCTCAAATTTCCAGAAGGTTTGTAGACACTTAAATTCAAATTCATAAGAACGAGGTTAAAAATTCATATTTAGTAAATGTCCAATTTATCTCATGGTGTAGGCGCAGCCTCATTCTGCAAGACAGGAGTATACTTGCCTTTATCAAAGGGGTAAATTGAGGTTTAATTAACACTTTGTAATTTGGGATGAAAAAACCTATCCTCACTCAAAGCATTGCTATGGACATGCAACCCATTTTGGCTTCTGATTGGACTTGGATTACAGTGGTGCTACTGGAAGGAATGCAGCTGGAAAATCAAATTGCAGACAGCAGAGAAGAAAAGAGATCCATAAAATAGCCCTTCCTGGGAGACTCTTCCTTTAATGTTCCCCTACAGTGGCACATGTGCATGAGGGAGGGGATCCAGTTTTTGGTTGAGGGGCCACTGACCCAGAGACAGATCAGTCAGGGGCCACATGCAAGTAGGAAGCAAAACCCCCTCCCTGACCTAGTCCTTGATTGAGAAGCAAAACAAAAATAAAGAACAAAAAAAACAAACAAACAAATGGATGAATAAAACCCTTAATTCTGACCTGGCCCACACTCACACAACTCAGGACGCTAGGGCTCATGTCGCACCTCTGCTCTGCAGGAGCTACCAAGGCTCAGGACCTTCCCCTGTGGTGAGACAAGCCAGCATTCATGCTCCAGATTGAGCAGAGGTGGCGTGCGACACATCCCATCCATATTGGTGCACATAACAATATTCATGTGGCAGGGCTGAGGCCAAAGGGTTCTGGGTGCAGGAGGGGGCTCAGGGCTGGTGCAGAGGGTTGGGGTGCAGGAGCTCTGGCTGACAGATGTAGACTCTAAGGTGGGGCTGGGGCTGAAGGACTCAGGTGTGGGACACAGTGTTGAAGTACCAGAGATTTGGTTGGGAGGCAGGCTCTGGGGTTGGGCTGGGGATGAGGCATTTCAGTGTGGGAGGGGGACACCAGGTTTGAGGCAGTGCTCTGGGCTGGGGCCTGGGGTGCAGGAGGGCGTACAGGATATGGGATGGGGCTGGAGGCTTTGGGATGGGGGCTGAGGATGAGGAGTTTGGGCTGCAGAAGGGTACTCAGGGCTGGGGGTTGGGGGCTCAAGGTGGGACTAGGGGTTGGGACTTGGGCTTACCTGGGTGGCACCCTGCTGGGTACAGCAAGGAGGGGCACCTTTCCCCTGGCCACAGAAGCTCCATGCTGGCCTTCCCCAGCTGGCAGCTTCAGGGCTTGGGGAGAGAGATCTCTCCCCTGCAGCCCTGAGCCCCTGTGCACGGCTTAACGGGAAACTGTACGGCCACATGGCTGTGCAGCTTAGGGGGACTTAAGTTGAAGGCCTGATGCGGCTTGCAGGCTATAGGTTCCTCATTCCTTATGTACATGAACCATCTCCCCACTCTTCTAGCATGAGTTGGCAGTGACACATGAGGAGGGCCATCGAGGGTTCCATAATCCAGCCTGTATGCTGAAGAGAAGTAAATGAAACATCTCTGTCTATGGGAGCTACTTATGCAGGTGTCTGTCAAAGCTTTGAGCTTGGAGTTCTGTGGGAGTGGGAATCAAACTAACTGTTGTCATGTGGGAGCTGAAATGGGATGAAGTCCCTCATATTAAAGTGCAGGGGCGCTCTGGCATTTGTACCTGCTGCTACTTAATGCACAGATCTTCAGCTGTGAAAAGCTTAAAGCAATGCAAATACTTAGTGCAGCATGCTTCTGGAAGTCGCAGATTGTGAGATATTTTTAAACTAGGATCTCAGCAGAATGGACTCTTCAGCAACATAGAAGTGGGTCAAAGACCTGCAAAGGAGCTGAGGCAACCCTGTGAGTTTGTTTACACGGGCATGCTTTGGAAAGATACTTACCCTGATTAATATCTGTTTGCAAAGCTTTCTTGGGTGGAGACAGTGCAGGAACCAATGTGCTGATGACCAAAATTCAGAAACGTAGTGAATAAAGGATGTACTAAGATGTGTAGACCAATGTGGTATTCTGGCAGCTTAGCAATTGAGTGTATGAAAGAAGATGCATTTTTATTACTTGATATTTTATTTGGATACATAAATATTTTAGGAAGGCCCTGGTGAGAGTCCAGAACATGTATTCTGTAAATCTTTGCATCGCTATTATGAGCCACTGGACTTGCGAGGTTTCTCACTACTTGTCCATCAGAAAGATAAACTACTGCCCTACCCTTCAGGTCAAACTAGATCTTCCAGGGCTACCTTCTCTAATATTAAACTCATTTCACCTGCCGCCTTCCAAACAGAAATGATCCAAATTGAGGGCCATGCAGATATCTATTGCAGCTTCCATGGAACCATGCTTAGAGCCCTTTTATACTTGTCACAGGACCCTGATTCTGCATCTCCCATGTTTTCTCTTGCATTTACCCTTTCCTCCATGTCTGAGATGGTTTGAAGGGTGCTGTGTCATCTTCCCTTTTTGTTAGGATTGGGTTGGTCAGCCACAGAAGAAATCAAGCACTGGCATGCTCAGTAAGACAAACAAATAAAGGAAGAATTTCACACAGGCTTTGCAGAGTCCTGTATTAGTCATTTACCATCGTCATGTTTCTTCACCTTTCAGTCTTCATTTCTGGTAGTCTGTAATTGCACCTCCTCTACCATAACTGGTGAGGACAGCACGTCTTATCCTCTGGCAGCCTCGTCAGCACTCCCAAGCTCAGTGTGCTTCGGCCAGGTGGATGCTGTAGTTAGATGGGAGACCAAGGAATGCTTGAAATGCTGTCAGAGCAATGTAGGCAGTGCTTTCTCCTTGGATTTAGTACCGCACCGGTGCTGTACCATGCTGCTAAGCAGGGCTGTACTGCTGCAAAATGCCATGAGTCTTCAACAGAGATCCTGAGCATGGGTGGCTATGTAATATCTTATGGCATGTTTGTTAATCCATGGAATTAGGAGAATTAACCCCAATGTCCTCTTCGTAACCTAGAAAGGCTTGTAAAAACAGCTGTGTTTTTGACCTTCACGCAACCCCCTGTGGGGCAGCTTGCAGTTAGATTTGTTAGTGCCTTTGGATTCACTTTTTAAGCACAACTTGGTCAACAAGTCTTGTGGATAAAAGAGAAGCAGTGGACATGGTATACATAGACTTTAGTAAGGCATTCGATACAGTCTTGCATGATCTTCTTATCAATAAACTGGGGAAATACAACTTAGATGGGGCTACTCTAAGGTGGCTGTATACTCTAAAATGTCTGCATAGACATTCTCAGAGAGTAGTTATTAATGGTCCTGGAAGGGCATAACAAGTCGGGTTCCTCAGGGGTCTGCTTTGGGACTGGTTCTATTCAATATCTTCAGCAATGATTTAAATATTGGCATAGAGAGTATGCTTATTAACTTTGCAGATGATACCAAGCTGGGAGGGGTTGCAACTGCTTTGAAGGATAGGGTGATAAATCCAAATGATGTGGACACACTGGAGAAATGCTCTGAGGTAAATAGGATGAAGTTTGACAAGGACAAATGCGAAGTACTCCACTTAGGAAGGAACAGTCAGTTTCATACATACAGAATAGAAAGCAACTATCTAGGAAGGCATACTACAGAAAGGGATACAGGGGTGAGAGTGGACTACAAACTACATATGAGTCAACAGTGTGACATTGTAGCAAAAAAGCAAACATGATTTTGGGATGCATTAGCAGGAGTGTCATCGGCAAGACTTGAGAAGTCATTCTTCTGCTCTACTCAGTGCTGATTAGGCCTGAGTTGGAGTATTGTGCCCAGTTCTGGGCACCACATTTCTAGAAAGATGTGGAGAAATTGGAAACAATCCAGAGAAGAGCAAGAAGAATGATTAAAGGTCTAGAGAACATGAGCTGTGAGGGAAGACTGAAAGAACTGGGCTTGTTTAGTTTAGAAAAGAGAAGACCTAGAGGGGACATGATAACCCTCTAGGTTTTCCAGTACCAAAGAAAGGGTTAAAAGGAGGAGGGAGAGAAATTGTTCTCCTTGGCCTCTGAGAACAGGACAAGAAGCAATGGGCTTAAACTGCAGTCAGGAAGGTTTAGGTTGGACATTAGGAAAAACTTCCTAACTGTCATGGTGGTTAAACATTGGAATAAATTGCGTAGGGAGGTTGTGGAATCTCCATCACTGGAGATACGTAAGAACAGGTTAGCTAGATACCTATCAGGGATGGTAGATGGTGCTTGGTCCTGCCATCTGAGCAGAGGATTGGACTCGATTGACCTCTCGATGTCCCTTGCAGTGCTAGTGTTCTATGATTCTATAACCTCGACAGTTTTTGGGTATAGACATTGCTTATTAACTGCATCACTGGATTGTAGCTGTGTGACAAGCTCAGGCCAGAAAGGACATGACATGTTTCTTGCTAGTGCAGATCCTTCTATCCCACCCAAGGAAAAGTAAGAGTCATTCTGCATGCCAGGTCATTCTACCTAGAGTTCACAGCCTCGTTAACCCTTCTGAGACCAGGAACAGCATTTTAGTTCCTCCTGTGATTAGTGTTCAGAAAAGAGGCCTCAATCTAATTGGGTTAATAATACATTTTTAATATTAACATGAATAACAGACTTGTGTAATGATCCATGTTCTAGTTTTTTCAGTGCTTTGCTAGGGGCTGTTTGTAACTGTAATGATAATAATCCATAATGAGCAGAAATCTCAATTTTTGCCAATCTTTTACTCTTTTAATGAAAATTTTGTACAGCTGAGGAAGTGGTGTAACTGACCTCTTTATTAGGTGTATTGATGTGATTCAGTCTAGCAAGATATTTGCTACCTTATCTGGCTCTCTTTTGCAGACCATGCAAAACTCTGTTGCAAATTTTTTTTTCCTGTTAGTGGCATCAGGGCTTGCCCTTCTATGTCCAGTGAAGGGAAATCTCCATCAAGGTGCCCTGTGCAGAGGCCCAGTTACATGGCCTAGCTTCTTATTCATTGTGTGCATCACCACGGCATCCAGGAGCCAGAGTCATCACTTGCACACTGGTTCTGTAACAAAACAGGACTGCACTGGCTGCAGTGTGTTTCACATCTTCTTTGTAAAATAAATACACTGTGGCAGACCATGCCATCTGGCTGTAGTTCCAGCCAAGCGCCTGTGGAGGGGCGGGATAGATTTCAAACACTCCTTAAGCACATCCCTTCTTTATCTGACCATATGGGAGCAGCACAGTGTTCAGCCTGCCCGCTGATGACTTGCGGCCCAGTGGGTTAATTCCACATGATTAGCTTTTTTGGCAACGGGGTCAAGAAAGGTGGGAAAGCTTTTAATTAAAAGAGAGAGACCAGTTGGGACTTAAACCCTGAGCTCTGCTGTATTCCTTCCAGGAGCTGGCTGGTTACAGTGTGTGTGGGGGTGGGTGCAGTTCACTCCACGCTAAAAGCCTGAGTAGGTAGGTAGAATGAATTGCAAGAAACTAAGTGGAAGTGGCTAGGGAATGGAATCCACATATTCTGCTGTGCAGCCTCACTGTTGCTATCATTCTGTCCCCCTGCTGGGACCGTGAACCCTTCTGATCCCTATACAAAAATTACTGGCCTCTGCACCCATGCAGCTGCAGCCCTAGTCATGTTTCTTCCCTGTCAGTTTATCTGCGCCAGCAAAGGAGCTACCCTGGCAACCATAAGGTGCAGCACCATTGTACTTGTGCACACACATACATGTAAATTACATGGGTAAAGAATATTTCATGGAGAAACTGGGATCTTAGCTTGTAGATGCTGTAGTCAAGCGCACTGAAGAAGTAAAATGTATTGGTTTGGGTCTCCTATGTATGATCATGCTAGTATTTGCTTGTCCCCACTTGTAAATGCTAGTCTCTATTAGCAGGGAGCTGACTGATGACTGTTTTTAAAACTGAGAACTCAGTCAATATCAGTGTTATATGCCTAGTCTGAGGCTTGGATACACTAGGGATCAAAGTGGATCCCAGATACGCAATTCTAGCCATGCCATTAGTGTAGCTAGAATCGATGTAGCAGGATTGATTTTATTCCCTAGTGCAGATCAGGGCTCTTCGGGCTCTCACCGATGTCCCCTACTCCACGCAGCAGCATGGAGTACAAGGGTCAACAGCCAAGCCCAGAGAAATTGACTTTGCCACATCTTCACTGTTGCGGCAAAATCAGTCTCTGGAAGATGGCTCACAGTGTGTCGCACCTGTGGTACGTATAGACATACCCTATGAGAGGTAGCCGTGTTAGTCTGTATCTTCACAAAACAAAGCAAGCAGTCCTGTAGCACCTTAATGACTAACAATATTATTTATTAGGTAATGAACTTTTGTGGGAAAGACCCACTTCTTCAGATTCTGGAGCAGAACTGACAGGAAACTGAGGAATTGGCCAAATATAAAAATTAAAAAAGGATGGAGGGGCAGGAGAGGAAAGAGTAGCAGAGAGAGAAGAAAAAATACCCTCTGGGAAGTGTCAATTAGGTGGGATGTCTGCCATCCCTACAAATATAAAAGGTGGAGAAATTGTCCGTGTACTTCGTGAGCTGGAAGCTTGAGGAAGTATCACTATGAAGGATACTTGGACTGGAAGATCTGTTGAGGTTCCTTCCAGTTGTATGATTCAGTAATGACTGATATTTGAGAGTATATTATAAAGTATCAGTGCCATTTTTAGTAGCTAGGCAAAGGAATGCTGCTCTTGAAGAGACTTTTGCTCTTACCAGTGCTCTTGAGAGTTACGGGGGAGGCCTCATATTGGTACAGTAAACATTTTTATAAAAAAATCTAAAGTGCGTGGCACAGGAAGATGCAAAGGATGAAACAGCATATGAATGGGAATTAGAAGCAAACCTAAGAAAATCCAGTTGCTTCGAAGCGAGAAATGGGAAGAGAAATAATCAGCAACTACCACTTTACAGCGATCAGGGGAATCTCTGTGTTCACTGGAGGGCCTCCCACATCTAGTCCTTGGCAGGCTTGCATTTAAATTAATACCATCAAGGACTGCATCTAGTACAATGCCTGTTGGCATAATGTGAACTTCTCTGTGGAGAGCGCATTGCCAATACCAAGCAGTGTCTCTCTTCCTTCCCTCATGACTTTCTGATATGGAAAGAGCCAGCTACTGCATGAAAAAGATTATTCACCAAGTTACGCGTGTCCCCTGTGAGTTTTGAGAGATTAGCAAGAATGCAATTAAATTCACCCTTATTAGCATTATGTCCAAAAACAACCAAGTAAAAACGTAGCTGGTGGTAATCTCACAAGAGCATGGAAATGGAAGCAGCAGCTGCTGCAGAATTATTGATTCAGGCGTTTTGCATTTGTGGCTTTTGACACAGGGTGCTCTGATGCCGAGTAGTGAATGTCTGTTAGGTAGAAACACAAACTAGCCAGAAAAATGCTTGTGGAAAGATCCTCTTGGATTTAATAGAATGGTGCAGTCACCATTGAACTCCTAAATCCACCTGAGAGGAATAGTTAAGGCACCAGCCTGAGGCTCTGAAGACCCTGGCTCAATTCTCTTCTCTCTCACCTTGGACAAGTGGCTTATGTGACGAAGTGAGGGGCTGTACGGATTTTATTCCTCTGGTTCGGTCGCATGTGTTTCCTGATGCCCTGTAGTTCCCTGCAGTTTCTCTAAGTTCCACTAAGGAGCATCAGTGCTTAGTGATAACACCAGACATGAGGCGACATCTTTATTCCCCTTGAAACAGGACAAAGGATGGCGAAGGGGCTTGGCCGCTTTGAATTGGGACTGGGCAACTGGAAGGCAGTTAGTCTGGACTGCAGGAGAGAGACAAAGGGAGGGGCAAGGCCCCAGGACAGGGACCCCCCTCAGGGACTCCTCTTCCCAAAATGAATTGTACTGACTGTTTCTGGTTGCTGTACTGATAAGTCTGTACCACTCTGTGTCTCCGTCAACTAATAAACCTTCCATTCTACTTGCTGAGTGACAGTCACTCCTGACTGCAGATGGTGCAGGGCCTGGTGACCCCCACACTCCGTGACAGCTTAATCTCATTGGACCTCAGTTTCCCCATCTGTGCAATGAGGGTAATTGCACTTCCCTGCCTCGTTGGTACAGTGTTAAGGTAACTAAAGATTGTGAAGTGCTCCAAAACTGTGGTGATGGAGGTCATGTCAGTACCAGAAGGGGAGAGAACCAATAGCACTCTGTAGTGTAGGGTTTTCCAAATCATCTCATTAGCTTTTAGTGGGATTTATCCTCCTGAACTAGGCACTTTTGAAAACCCCCATTATATATTTTAAGGATCTCAATTTGAAAATTCGTTGAGGTTGTAATGGGGTGGCATTCACCTCTCACAATTGCCCCAGCCAATCAGGTCCATGTGCCTGCACTCATCCAGTCTTTTTGCCTTTCAGATACCCAGCTCCCTGGCCAAATCTCAGTCCAGGTGTCAGTCCAGCTCCCTGCCCATCCCAGTGCCCTCTGTTAGTCTCTTACAGTGTTTTTTCCACTCAGAGAGAGAGAATGGTGTCTCCAGGTCTTCCCCTCCTGCAGACTGTTTCTGGCACCTACCTCAAGGCCTTACCTCTGTTCACCAGCATCTAGTCTCCACTCACAACCAAGTGGTGTCTCCAGAGCTTCCTCTCCTGGAGAAGGTGTTTAGGTCATTGCCCAGCCCTTCTAATTCCAACCTTCTGGTTGGGTTGCTAGCCTCCAATTCTCCCCCTCCCCTATTTTTGGGATGCCAAGATTAAGGCAACCTTCCAGTTACTAATGGAGTGGGAAGTGTTGGAGGGGTCTCTGTTCTGACCTTTGTTCTGGACCCTAGCCCAGGGACCTTACAGATGGCAGCTACATGCCAAGTCCAACTTTACAGCTGCTACTTCTCTGGGGGCCTGATGAGTCCTTGCTCTTTCCTCAGTGCTCTATGACCTTCAGTAGAGTCCTTGCCCTTCTCAGGGCTCTACCTATAGTCCATCAGAACCTGCTGCAGTCCACAATGCCAGCCAGCTCACCACACAGAGCTCTCCAATGTAGGTCTTCCCTCAGTGAAGTCTCCAGCCACACTGAGCTGGCTTTGATGTTGCAGTTCCTTTTTGTAGGCCTTCCTGGCTCTTGACTGGTCGCTTCTCCTGACTGTCACGGTAGCCTCCTTGGAGGACTCCTCTGTGGTCTCAGCATGGGGAAAGTCTACTCCATCATAGGGGTCAATAGGAATCTTTTCACAGACCCCATTGGGCCCTAGGTTTCTGCAATTATAGAAACTTGTTCCAATAAAACTCTGTTGGTTTTGTTTCTGTTAGATCATGTAGGACTCTCATGGGAAAAACTGAAATCAATGTGTCCCCAGGAAAGGTAACCACAAATAGCATGTAGGACAGCCATGTGTGTTCAGCTAGTTCAGGGGTGGGCAAGATATGGCCAATGAGCCAGATCCAGCTCACCAAGCCTCTTAATCTGGTCCACCACCGTTCCCAACAGCTGGGGCAGGAAGGGCTTGGGTGATGCCTTCAGCCCCGGCAAAAGCTCTCAGTTCATATTGGCCAGAAACTGACCAATGAGATTTTCCTAGAGGCAGAGACAGCATGTGAAACTGGTTAATGGGATCTGAGAGATTTTGCTGGGGGTGGGGGCATGCAGTGCAGAACAATTTATCAGCTCCCATTGGCTGGTTTCTAGCCAATAGGAGCTAGGAGATTTTTCTGTGGGAGGGGGCATCATGTGAAACCAGCCAATGTGAACTGAGAGATTTTGCTGGGGGCAGGGCAGTGCAGCAGTTTCTCAGCTCCCATTGGCTGGTTTCTGGCCAAAAGGAGCTGAGAGAGTTTGCTGGGGATGTGGCAACACATCAAGCCCACCCTCCCTCAGCACAGAGAGACACATGGAACAGCCAGTAGGCTGATGTTGCTGGCAAGCAGAGACTCCTGCCTGAGAGTGCTACTAGCTGGGAGCTGGGTAAGCAGCTCCTGACTATAGCCTGCCTCTGGCAGTGGACCCCAACTTCCTCCCAGACCTTGCACCCACTCCTACACTCCCTCCCTAGGCCAGAATCCTCTCCTGCACCCAGACTGCCTCCCAGACTCTGCACCTCAATACACCATCCCAGATTACAACTCCCTTCTTCACCCAAACTCCCTCTATGACCCCATATCCTCTCCTGCACCCCAATCCCCTACCCTGAGCTCCCTTCTCTACCCAACCTCCATCCTAGACCGCACACTCCCTCCATAGAAAAATGGAGCTCTGAACCACTTACCAATGTCTTGGAGTGCCTCCCATCAAAAATTGTTGACCATCCTTGGGCTAATGTGTATTGACTTTCAGAGAGACCCCGCTGATGGAGTAGGAGCAGTATCTTCCCTTCTCTCTCTACCTTTTTCCCACGTGTCTTTTAAAAGGACAAATACTAATGCATTTTTTCTCTTAAAAAGAATCAGTCCTTGCTTATCAGTGCTTGTGAGCTGCACTTCCCTGGTACATGTGTGCGAGAGAAATTGTGTGGGAATATCTCACAAGAGACATAATTATAAAGATTGAGGTGTCAATGGGAGAACCAGAGCAATACAGTGGCAGGTACTTTGCCAGTGTTCTAAATTGTCTGGTTGCTGTGACACAATGATGTAAACTGCCTCTTCCCGCCCCATTTATTTCAGTACCTGACGATTTCCAGCATGAGCAGGCATTTGGAAGGCTCTGGAAGGATCTAGCCAGGTTTCCTCTGCTGCTTTTAGCTGTGGTCCTGGGCTAAAAGTCACAGAGTGTGATGAGATCTTTGCAACTTTGCAATGGGGAGAGCTTTCTGGGACACATCCATACAGCTGGAGCCAATGGAATTTATTCAGATAAAGTCATGAGTGGGCAGAGCAGTAATCTCGTATGGGAAACAACTGAAATTTGGGCAGATTGCAAAGGAGAATGGCCCTATAAAACTGATGGAAATCCAGTAGAAGAGACTCTGAAATGATGCTGATTTTTCCTGACTCTCAAACCAGCCACCTGTAGATGGGTGATTTTGCGTGCATCGTGCAAAATCCAACCCGCCAAACTCTGCATTGGGCATTCTGTGGTGTTGACTGATGTGCACTTTAAAGCAAACTGAATGGCACTCGCTGTCCACCTCCCACAA
Organism: Carettochelys insculpta; assembly: GCF_033958435.1. Lineage (NCBI taxonomy): Eukaryota > Metazoa > Chordata > Testudines > Carettochelyidae > Carettochelys > Carettochelys insculpta. The sequence goes on from NC_134155.1 coordinate 16,020,285, forward strand.
GTGAATCTTCATTCCGTCTTTTATTCTGGGATCACAAAGTGTATTCTGTAGTGGAAGGTAAACTCACCTTGTCTCGTGGAACACACCGCGATGCCACAACTAGAGAATTTGAATTATTGGCTGCAGATACCTGACAGATGTAACACCCTCACTCTTCATGACCTGATCCTCATTTCTGCCGCTTGTCTCTTCACTGGCAAATGCTGACTAGTGTATGTGGATACATCTGATTGCAGGGAGTGTCTGGACTGGTTACTTCTGGCTCTTCGTAGCATGTGATTTATCATCTAAGGTGGAAAACAAACAAGGGTCAGAGAGTCACAGGCATCCGATACTGCCTGTGTAGGTAAATGGAGGTGGTGGGAAGGCGTCCCATTTAGGTCCTGGCTAGATAGGATGTTGAAGTTGTTTGAATTCTGGCATGAAAGAAGTTGAAAGCTGACCTACGTCACATTGAAGTGTTCCTGCTCCTTAATGGCATGGTTGAAATGCTTTTAAAATAGCATATTCTGTTGGTGGACGACAAATACCTTTGTCTGTACGTTAATCCCAGGGTTTGTATGATGCATAGCCATTTCCCCAGGGCATATCCAGACAAAACCCTGTTCAAGGAAATGGCTGAGAATAGTGACGAAAGGAGACAAACATGGTAGAAATGAACGCTTGTGACTTCAAATGAATGCAGGTGAGGGTTGTAGTGGATAGCATTCGCTGAACCCAATGCACCTCCACGGGGGACAACACATCTTCCTCAAAGTGAATGCAAAATAATTCTGCCTAGAAGCAATACAACAAAGCATTAAAGAGCTCTCCTTGGTGGTGTATGAAACTTAATATTGGACATGGTGCTGTGATTGTTTTAATGTGAACTGGGAGGAGTGTACATTTAGTGGTTCATGTTCCTCTAAGTCTCTTTGGGATGGGAGCAGGGGCTTTTGTCAGGGTATTCTTATTCATTTTTGTTGTTATTGTTTTTATTTTTTTGTTGTTGGCCCTAATGCCAACTAGCAACTGTTAGTTGAGCTAAAAATGGTTTATAAAGGCAACCAGATGGTTCTGTTGCTGATGTCTTGGGTTTGGAACCCTGTGTGAAAATGCCAGGCTGCTCAAGTAACTGAGAAGACAGGTGGAGAGCCCGTGGAACAGGAGACAGGAGACCTAGCAGGGTGGAAACTTCAGGCTGAGCCCTTTTTAGACAGTAAAGGAGCAGGTGATCAGTTTTGGACACTAAGGTAGCACTGGTTGGCTTGTTGAAAGCCGAGTGAGGAGTCTGTTAATTCAGAATCTGCTTGATTTAACTATTGCACAGGCTTTGGTCTCTCTCAGCCATTCAAAGAGCTCCAGGATGGCAGCGTTGGAACATTGCTCCTATTTTTTCCATCTCACAATCTGCTGCTAATTCAAAATAGGGCACTAGAAGCAGCAGATGACGTTAGCTGAAGCTTGACATTCCTAATCACCCAACTCAGGAACTGGCAGGCAGATGATACTGATTGTGTTGGCAATATAGCTGAACAGTGGAAACTGAAATCAGCAGCTACACAACCATGAGAGTTTCCAGTCTGATCCACCAAAGCTCAGCTAATCTTTGGGAACTTTTATGGTTTAGAGAACTTCCACTGGTCTGGATTGGTGTATGGACTGTATCATTCCCTGCCTTGCAAAACATTCAGCTTCCATTCCAGGACCTTGCTAGCTCAGCAGGACTAACATCATTCCTCTCCAGGGGAAGGAAACCTCTTGCTTGTCACCCTATGTATATTTAGTAGAAGTAGGGAGTGAGTTTTCAGGCCCACAAATCAGATCTTTGCATGGGCCACTTAAGAGAACTGAGAAGGTGATTGTCAATCACAGCTGCCACAGAAAAGAAGGGAAAGTAAAGGGATGAGTGTGAAGGGAAAGCAATTCATCTTGCTTAAGCTCTGAACAATAATTATGATGAGGTTTAGATCCCTGATGCACATAGGCAATCGCTTCCATTATTTACCTCCAGTATTTTTTACAGTGCATTAGTTATCTTCTGTAATTAACTCATAAAGGCTTGTCAGTGGAAGTGGAAATTGCTTCCCTCCCAAGGATAATGGATAAATTACCCGGTCTGATGGGCAGAGTGTTTCCCAAAGTAAGTGGAGCCAAAATGTCGCTTATGCAGCTGTTAACCCTGTTAGGGGGCAGCTGTTGATGTTTCATGCCTGCCATGCTATATTCATCCTGTAATGACGAGGCAGGATGAATTGGCAGGTTTCTGCTTGGGGAACATGTGCTTAGCCAGGTGGTGGTGATCCATATGGCTCTCAGGAGACTATAACAATTCTACTGTACCAGTGCAGTGTGACCTTGTGAATAGCACACAGGCCTGGGAACTGGGAGACCTGAGTTCTGTTCATGGCTCTGACCTTGGGGAAGCTACTTTCTCTCTCTGTGCCCAAGTATCTCCAGGAGAGTGCTCCCCTCCCAATGGGCATGTGTGCACAGCCTCCAGCCTAAGAGAGCTTGATCTCAGCTGGAAGTGTTGGGTGCTACTGTAGTACTACTGCTATTTTCCATCAGGCTTGATGAAATACAGTACAGGATGCTGAGCCTTGGCATTATCCTCAGAGAGAACGATAGCACCTCTCAGAAGAGAGTAAGGCTCAAAGGGAGCATGCATGATGGTGCTCTCTCAAATTCACATTCAGATAGACTGGGCAGCTCAGATGAAATCAACCGCTCACGTTCATCAACGTGGCTGCAGTAGGGAAAATGGAAAGTGCTCCAAGGAGAATCATAGACCCTGGTACTTAGCAAGGAACACAGTGCTTTGACATTTTTGGACTCTGAGGATAAACATGGTCTGTGTTCCATGCACTACAGCTAAGCTGCACAGGGAATTCGTTGTGAGCTGGTACAAGCTGCCCAAAGTCACATGGGAAAGAAGTGGCAGACGCGGGGGTAGAATAACGGTTCCTTGACTCCCTAGCCTTGTTCTGTCCAGTGCACCACATGGCTTCCTAACCGTCACTGTCTGCCAAAGAGACATAGCAGTATTTCTACGGTTTCTTAGTGTGAGAAAGGCTCATCTTTATCAGTCCCCTGCTGCCTACAGTTCAAACGGTCAGGTACTTAGCAGTGGCCCAGTGCTTCATTGGTTAACCCTTCCAAGGTGAGTGACATGTAGCTCAAATGCACAGAATGTTCAGTGTTAAGTACTTAACATGCAGTGCTAAGCCATTTACAGATATCTGACAGAGTCCCTGCCTAACAAGAGGGCCAATGAAGTAAACGTATAGAAGAAGGATGGGGGAAATAGGATATAAAGGCAAGTATTTGCTATTCTTCAGGAACCAAGGAATGAGATTAATTAAAACTGTATATGACTAGCAGAGTTTTATAACCCATGTGCATCTCTCAATGAAATAATGAGAAGTCCTGTGGCACCTTAAAGATTAACAGATTTATTTGTGCATCAGCTTTTGTGGGCAAAAACCCACTTTCATCAGAGCATTTCATCTGACAAAGTAGGGTTTTGCCCACAAAAGTGTATGTCCAAATAAATGTTAGTCCTTAAGGCTCCCCAAGACGCCTCGTTGTTCTTGCAGCTACAGACTAACATGGGTTCATATGAGTCAACAGTGTGCCCTTGTAGCCAAGAAGGCTAATGGCATATTGGAGAGCATTAGCAGGAGCATTTTCAGCAGATCTAGAGAAGTTGTTATTTCCCTCTATTCGGCACTTGTGAGGCCACATCTGGAGTACTGGGTTCAGTTCTGCACCCTATCGCACCCTGTATAGAAAGGATGTGGATGCACTGGAGCGGGTTCAGCAGAGGGCAACAAAAATGATGAGGGGCCGGAGCACATGACCTGAAAGGAGAGGCTGAGGGATTTGGGCTTATTTAGTTTGCAGAAGAGAAGAGGAGGGATTTGATAGCAGCCTTCAACTTCCTGAAGGGGGCCTCTAAAGAGGATGGAAAAAGGCTGTTCTCAATGGTGAGAGACGGCAGAACAATGAGCAATGGTCTCAAGTTACAGAGTGGGAGGTATAGGTTGGATATTAGGAAAAACTATTTCACTAGGATGGTACTGAAGCACTGGAATGCGTTAGAGAGGTGATGGAATCTCCACCCTTAGAGGTTTTTAAATCTCTCTTGACAAAGTCCTGGTTGGGATGATTTAGTTAGGGTTGATCTTGCTTCATACAGGGGGCTGGACTTGATGACCTCCTGAGGGCTCTTCAAGCCCTAGAATTCTATGATTCTGATTTTATGGCTACCCATCAGGGACTTGTCTCTATAAAATAACTATTCAGTGAAGTGCATAAAAATATAATGATCTTGTTCACCAGTGGTTTGCAATCTCTGGATGGCAAAGGATATTGAAAGTGCAGACTAGTTTCCTCCTACAATAATTTGTGTTGCAAGTGTGTTTCTGTAGTTCCTTTTGGTGCACGATCCAAACCAGAACGCTCTATCCAAACCTGCCTGAGAAGAGGGTAATTGAGCTGTAATACTGAATGGACGTTTGGCTATTCAAAACCATGAGTGGGTCTGCCTCATCTCATTATTTAATTATGAGATTGCAGATATGCAGGTCAAAGACTAAGAGCCACAAAAAGACTATGTAAGTTTTTCCAAAAAAATGAGCATCCTCTTGAGTTGAATTTTTTCATTAGGCCACAAGAAGAGATGGGACAAACCTTGCAGCAAGAGAGTGTTTCCCCAGTGACTTTCTAACCCTTAGATGGTGACAGGGCACAAGGAATGCCACTAAAGCAGAAGCAGTGTCCTCCTCCTAGGACAAATTGCCCCAAAACTGACTGAAAGGAGAATATGGGGTATTAAATTCTTTCCTGAGCTCTCTTTTTCTCCATTTAATCTATCTAGGTATCCAGGTTCAAAGTATCAAGCTGCCTCCCAGATACTTGGAAGTATTTGTATCTTTTCTTCCTGTTAGTTCCTAGCCTGTAGGAGGAACAGCTTGCCTAGCTTGGCTGCTGCAGACTGGTGTGAGTCAGGAGTGTGTGTGTGTTTAGAACTTATGTGAGGGGGAAACTCAGCAGAAGAAATGAGTCATGTTTAGCTCTGAAGGAGCAGAGATGGGCTGAGCTCACAATTGTTCTGAACACGGAGTCTGTTGAATGCATGAGCAAGCTAGTCTAGCCTACTTCAAACGAGCTCTAACACTGAAGGTTCAGAATTCCAACTCACACATTACTGAGGTTAATTTTAGGCTTAAGGCTTTACTGCAACTAGGAAAGAGGTCGCTTTAGCTCAGGTTCAACAAACATGAATTAGCTAATCAGCGAATCCTAGGGCTGGAGAAGACCTCAGGAGGGCATCAAGTCCAGCCCCTGCCCAAAGCAGGATCAACCCTAACTAAATCATCCCAGCCAGGGCTCTGTTAAGACAGGAATTAAAAACCTCCAGGGATGGAAATTCCACCACCTTTCTAGGTAAAACATTCCAGTGCTTCACAGCCCTCTGAATGAAATGCTGATTTACACCTGACCACTCTTCCTAGAGACCCGAAAAGGAATTAATAAAGAGACCAGAGTTAAACATGACTATACAGAGACTGGGTAAAGGACCAAGGTGAGGAGGAGATTTTTGTATTTTGGAGGAAGAGAATCATTAAACACCCACATTTCAACTTATCTAAGATAAGTTGACTTGATTGGTGCTTGAGATATCTGTGCAGTGCCTAACTCTGCTACATGTGACCTGTAGCAAGTCACTTTGCCTCTCTCTATATGTTGAATACGTATCTGTAAAACAGAGAGAAGGATTCTTTCTCCTGCACATTTTCTTTTCAGATTGAGAATTCCATTGCAGGGATGTCTCCTTATGTGTCTGCATCGAGCTTACAATGGGTCCTTTCTGAGACAGAGACACTGAAATGCCAACAGCTACCTTCTTCCTGTACACACCAGAAGCTTCCTTTTACCTAGAAATTCTTTAAAAACAATTCACTTCAACTAAAAGGGTTAAATTACAGGTCAAATGTTAGTGAATGTGAAGTAGTTCTACAAACTCCGGAAATATGGATTCACTGGACCCCATTCCATGGGGCTTGACCCTCCTGGATAGCACACTGAAAGAGAAAGAGTAGATAAGATGGTCTGTGTATAATCTACTTTAGCTCGTATTGGGTTTCCTAAGGCCAGGTCTACATTGGACCTTAAAGTTGATTGTAGATACACAATTCTAGCTACAGCAATTGTGTAGCCAGAATGATCTATGGTCAACTTACCTGGTCGTCCTCTCAGAGGAAGGTCGATAGACCTCCTTACTCCTCATGATACTTAGTAGTACTGGGGTCATACTTCACTTAGGCATGCAAAATCAAACCCTGGAAGATTGACCCTGACCAGGTCGATCTTCTGGATGGTGTAAACATACCCTAGAGCTGTGGCTACACTTGGCAAAATCTTCAAAGTGGCCATGCTAATGGCCAGATCAAAGAATGCTAATGAGGCGCTGCTTTCGAACGTGTGCAACTAGGCACCGCTACATGGGGATCCTTTTGGAAAGGACCCCACATATTTCGATATCCCCTTATTCTCACAGCTGAGGGGAATAAGGGGATTTCGAAATGTGTGGGGTCCTTTAGAAAAGGACCCCCATGTAGCCGTGCTGAGCCGTGCACGTTCGTAAGCAGCGCTTTTGAAGTGCCACAGCCAGCAGCATCCGAATGTTAATGAGGCGCTGAATATTCAGTTCAGCGCCTCATTAGTATTCTTTGATTTGTCCATTAGCTTGGCTATTTCAAAGGTTTGGGCAAGTGTGGCCACAGCCTAAGTGTGAAAGGAGACTTCTGGAGCAACTTCTGATATGACAACAAAAAAGCCCTCCAGTAGCTGACACTTAGCCAGTCACCAGTAGAGGGCACCATACACCTTACAAGATAAGATGCTATGTGGGTCAGTCAGTAAGTCACACCATGCCAGGACTGCTCCCCTAGTGCAATGGCACTGTGTTTGTGCAAGGCTGATACAATGCCTTTTTTCACCTCTCCCTGGTAAAGAATGGTTTGTTGCATACACCTCTTCATTTAGGAGGTGTGGTGAGATCCTCAGCTGATGCATGTGTATAAATGGAATGGGTGGGTTTGGCTGCCGAAGGTGTGGTCCCACTTCATGATCCTCTGTGTAAGAGCTAAAGGATGTGTTCTGGCTTGGATTTGTTATGGTTGCTTTGGAAGCAGTTTAAACAAGCAAAGCAAAACAAAACAAAAGCAGAATGAGTATCCACTTGGGCAATGACACTGGCAGAGATATAGGGGGTTACTACATGGGTATTGCTGGTACAGCTTTCCTGCAGAAAGCTCTGAATATGTCATTGACTTGCTAGGTGACCTCGCACAAGTTGCACTCCTGTTCTGTGCCTTCCGTGTCTGAACCTCACCTGCAGACTGAGCATTCTTACCATCATCATGAAGCACTTTGAGATTAACAGTGCACAAGTGTTATAGGAGGGCTTTGATGGGCCCAGGTTGTGTAGAAACGTATAAGATGGCCCGATGCTACTTTTGGGTTCCATTTGCTCGATTGTGATTCCTCTTTGGTGTGTGTTTAGAAACTGCTTGCTTTTTCTCACAAGGGTGACAAATCTTCTACCCACAGCAGCCAACAGACCTGCCAGGACCCTAGGAAAGATGGGGTGGGGGCAGCTCCACATCCCTGGAAGGGATGGCATCTGAGGTGGAAGGGGCAGAGCTGGAGCTCGCCTCCCACTGCCAGCCCTTCAGTGCCACTCTCCAGTCTTCAGTGGTGATTTAAGGGCCCAGGCCTCCAGCTGCCACTGCCACCATAGTAACAGCGATGGACCAGAACTCCAGGCCCTTTTAAATCACTGACCCCACCCCAGGGGAGCTGCCTCTTTTCTCCCCTTTTCCCCCGCCTCAGCTGGCAGACTTACTTCTACCCAGGCAGTCAAGAACTTTTCTGTCTGCTTCAGGGATGATAAGATTGCCACCTCTTTCCTGGGAAGGAAAATCATTCACTTATTTCCTGCATCACTGCCTCTTCTGCAGTGTCTTAGTCTAATGCTTTAGAACTGGCAACAACAGGGTTCCCTCTCTGTAAACTATGTCTACTATGTTTTTTTTTTTGCAGCATCTTGATCACAGTCAGCAGATTTTTCCTTCTTAAGTGAGGCAGCTGCTACTGAATGGAGTATTAGGCATGTGTGAATGATTGCAACCCAACTTTGGTGTTATCACTGTTCATACTCCCTTTGTTCTGAGGACTTTGTGGGAAGGCAGCCAGCAAAGTACAGTAGTAAATAATACTTCTGCAGCACTTGCCATCAGAGGCTTGCAAAGGGCTTTGCCGGCACGGCCAAATTAAGTCTCTCAACATCAGCAGGAAGTGGGAAAACCACTGTTATCCCTTCTGTAGTTGAGTGAACTGAGACACAATGGTGAGGGGAGTAGCAGTGCATTTGTGACAGAGATGGGAATACAACCAGATCCAATGAATGCCAGGTCAGCAACTCAGTTGAGACCAGGGACCAGCAACCAAAACAGCAAGAAGAGCCATTTTTTTCAAATTGGTAAAAAACTCAATAATTCACGAGCCACAATGGGTGTGAATACGAGACAGTCCTTAATAAATAAAATCAAACCGTACTTTTTGTAACCCTTATTTTAAGAACCAGGCACACACAATATGGGTGTGTCTACACTTGCAGTCCTCTTTCGAAAGAGGTGTGCAAATGAGGTAAATTGAAAATGCAAACGAGATGTAAATTTGCATATTTGGCACATCATTTGCATATTGTAATTTCAAAAGAGCTTCTTTTGAAAGAAGAAACCAGTGTAGATGCTGCTCTTTCGAAAGTAAACCCATCTTTGAAAGAATCCTTCGTCCCTCTATTTAATGGGAAGAAGGACTCTTTTGAAGATGGGTTTACTTTCAAAAGAGCAGCTTCTACACCGTCCTTCTTCTTTTGAAAAAAGCTCTTTCTAAATTAGAATATGCAAATGATGTGCCTAGTATGCAAATTTATGCCTCATTTGCCTTTTCAATTTGCCTCATTTGCATACATCTTTCAAAAGAGGAATGCAAGTGTAGACACACCCTATATGTTTACTGCAGGACATTCACAAAGTCTTTTTCGAAGCCATTCCAACCCTACTTTAATTATGCCAATTTTTGTTCACATTTAATTTTTGTTTTCTTTCTTAAAATGCAGATTGCCCTTCCCAGCAGGAATGCCGCAAGTTCCCTTTTCCTTTTAAAAAATCAAGACTTTATTAGCAACATGATCAAAACACAGCTTCAGTATCATATCCCACAATGCACTGCACATATTAAAGGGGGAGTTATCTAACATTTCCAGATCACATATAGTTTGCTGTTTAGATATGGGTTGTTCATTGCTGTACTTTTAGACATTCACTGTTTATCAAAAATAATCAGGAGGGTTTGTTTTTTTTTTACCTTTGCGGTTATGGCATTGGGAGCCACAAAGAAATCCTTAGAGCTACATGTGGCTCCGGAGCCGCAGGTTGCAGACACCTTGTCTAGACCAAGAAATAAGACAGAAACAAGAAAAATAATTTCTTTAAATGAATGAGCTTGATACCTTAAAAGAGACTTGTCTGAGGCAGAGATTTCAAAACAGTAGTTGTGGGAGATTTCAAGGAATCAGTACTTACTGTTATTACAAGTAGTTCAGTATGGTAAAAATGTCTCTGTAAGGTTGTAAATTTTCGTGCTTCAGCACATCGGCCAGATACTATTTTACAGGATTTAGAAAGAAATTCCATAACTGACCACTGGCAGGATTCTTCTGTCTTCTTCTTGACCATATGGTGCTTGCATTTGTCACTAAATGAGCCTCTGGGCTGATCTGTCTTTCATCTCAAGTGATGTTACTGTGTTATAGTCTCAGAGGAATATCTGTGTTAGTTTGTAGCGTCACAAAAATCAAGCAGTCCTGTAGCACTTTAAAGACTAACAATTTTATTTATTAGGTAATGAGTTTTCATGGGTAAGACTCACTTCTCAAAGTGGGTCTCACCCACGAAAGCTCATTACTGTGTTGTGTTTCTTCGTAAAATAAGACACTTCTGCAACTTCCCTAATTTTAAAGACACTTTTGAGCCCAAGCTTTAAATCAGACACTCGGTTACCAACATATGAAAGAGTTTTAAGTGTTTGTGCATTTTTCGGAGATATTATGGAAATGTCTCTCCTGTGGCTCAAGCTAATAAGTTTCCAAACAAGAGTAGAAATTTATCTGTAGAAATAATGGGAGCATCCTGTGGTCCCATGAGCACTTTCCCTCCACAGATGCAGACAGAGAGGCTGCTAAGCTACACATGAGAAATGATCCGGAATTTCCTTTCTCTTCTTAAAGCAACTGGGAAAGTGTAGGCAGACACTACTGTTTTGTGAGGACCACCTTTGAATGGGAACAAGTCATAGTTCTTGCAGTGAGACCCACAATACTGCAGCTATACTGTGCTCCTGCACCACTGAATCCCAAATGCAGGAGCATCTGCTCCTCCTTGTCAGCTCCACACAGGTGCCAAGTCAACAAGTTGCTTCTGGAAGCAGGCTTAGTCAGAAACAGAGCTGGGCAGGGCTTTTTTCTCCAATCCTTAGGAATGGCAGGTTTGGAGGGTAACGAACTTCCCCAGTCTCCAAAGCACTCAGGTGAGGCGCTGACTGGCAGTGATTTGTCTAGAGCAGCGGCTCCCAACCTTTTTGAGACGGCGACCCATTTTGACAATTCAGTAAGACTTTGTGACCCAAGGCAATGCAAAACTCTTGGGTGGGGGGGGTGGAATTTTTTTTATAAATCTTGATTCACGCCCCACAGCCCACCTTCCACCGGCTTAAACCCCTCACAGCCCTAAAATATACCCCCACCTCATATGAATGCCACTGCTGCCTCCTGCTGCTCCTTCACTGAGCCGTCGCCACCTCCTCCATGCAGCTCCCCTCAAGCCCTCTTACTCCCTTTCCCAACCTGCAGCATGGGCAGTTCCCTGTCCTACAGCACTGAAATGGGACTCAATTTAATTGGTTTAATGGCCGGATCCCTCCTGCCGCCTGTTAAACCATTTAAACTGAGTTCCATTTCAGCATGGCCGAGCAGGGACTGGGAGCCTGAGGAGTGAGCTCGGTAGTGGCAGGAGCTGCAAATGGTTCATTAAAAAGCCACAAGTGGCTCAGAGCTGCCCAGCTGGTGATGCTTAGGAAATCTGATGGCAACCCATGTTTGGGTCCTGACCCATAGGTTGAGAATCCCTGGTCTAGAGCCTAATGTAGCCCTGGATCTCTCTGTGACTGATTCCTGCTGCTGTGTTTGACACCCTCCTGTTAGATCTTGTGTCTGGCTGGCTCGCAGCTGCCAGTTAATCTTTCTCTCGGTTACAAGTCTCTTTTCTTTTCTCTCTCTCTCTCTCACACACACACCTTGCTTACAGGACTGTTTGTAGCACTAGTTGCACCCCAATGACAACAGTGTCTGTCAGTTTGAGACCTAGGGAGTAGACACTCCCAGTCCCTCCTGCAGGACTCCCCCTTGCATGTGACTTGCACACTTCTGCTGTGGTTTGAACAAGGAACCCCCTGCTCAGCCAGGTAAGCTACAATTAAGCAGCCTGGCAGATGGCTGAATGGGCTACAGCTGGGCTGAATTCTTTTGTGTTGGAGGCAGGGGCTGATCTCCCACTCTGAGCTCCCCTGAACTCATCCTGACTAGAAGGACGATATCAGTTTTGGCTTTAAAAATAGACATCCCCTATACTTGCAGCTACTTATGCCCACCAGCAAAATGTCTGTGCTGTGAAAGAATAGTGACAAAAAATTCCAGTAGCTGGAATTTGATGGGGGCAGCATTTAACTCTTCAAACGGAATGTGACCAGGACAGCCAACGATGTTCAACAATTGCATAGAACTTCAGAGTGCTTTGCTGAAGTTAATACGTCCTTACAATGATTGTGGGTAAAGTGGGGCATTGTCAACATGAGAAGGTTGTGCTGGTTTAACATAATATGTGAATTTAACTGATGATAAACTGGTACTAGCCCCACTGAGGCATCCCTAACTTGCTTTGGGATTGGCCTATTTTCAGTTTGTCTATTGAGAATAAGTTTAAGATAAACCAAAGTAAGTGTGCACACATAAGAATTTGCACCAGTTTCAATACCTATTTAAATTAAGCACCTTTTCAATGTAGAGGTGAGGCCTTTGTCTTACTTCCAACTTTACAGATGGGAAATTGAGGCGGGGAGGTGAAGTGACTTACCCAGGGTTAGAAGTAAAGTTTGTCAGAGAGATGTTTAGCAATCTGGAGTCCTGGTTCCCAGGCTTATGCTAGGACCACACCTCTTTAGCAAGCTGGCTAGCTGGAGCAGGATATAGTTGTGGCATGAAGTCACCCGAGGTTTCTGCAGAGAGCTCTACAGTTTGTAAAACTTCACAGACTACTTTTCCCCACCCTCCCAGTAATGGCTAGGGCAATCCAGCCCCAGAAGGTTGTAAATCAACTCCCTTAAACTTGTGTGGGAGGACAACATGTCATACTCTGAGAAGGGGAGCTGGCATTTGCAAGAGTATGGTTATATAATTCAGCTGCCTTTGGACCATGCCTCTGCTCTCCACAGTACTAACGGGGCTGGGGCCTGACATTCCCATGGTGCTCAGATGTGGGGAAGCCCAGTGCATTTCCCTGAACCACCCATTCCCTTGAGAGTTCAGTCCACCAAAAGGCAAGGAAAACCCAGCTGCCAAAAATCTTTCTAGTGGGTAGAAAAACCACAGCACATTTATGTGGCTTCAAGGGCAGGCTACTTTGTGGTACTGAGAGTCCAGTGGGTTATGTATCATTTAACTGCACAGTCTCTTGCAACTTGTGGTTTCTCTTTCAGAGCACTAGGTTTGGAGCCTCTTAGGAGCAGCATTTCCAAGGCCTCGGTTCACACATGGAACCAAAGACTTAGGGAGGCCAGGGCTGTTTTGATCTCTTCTGTAGAACAATTGAAGCACTGGCTTCCTGGCAGGGTCAACACTAGTAATAAAGAGTCTTGCCTCCCTCTCACAATTATTTCAGTCTGTTTTGGCCCTCATCCTGGTTAAAGGACACACAGATTGAGCTGGTGTATTTTACTGACCTGGCTGTTTTCCTCCAAGAAATTTTGACTTTATTATGGGAATTTTTTTAAGCTTGCTTTTTAGTGTAACACTGCTCCGAAGTTGTGTGTCGCATTCTTCTCCAAAATCCGTCGGCATTATGAAAAACGTTCCAACGGGGACTTCTCCCTTTTCTCTTTTAATTGTATCTCCTGTTAAAATCTAGCATATTTAATGTTCATATTCTTCAGTGAAGATGAACCTGTTCTGATAACTCTCAAAGCCCCAGTGAAATAAAGAAGTACCATCTCTTACCTTATTGTCACTGGAGACCACCCCAAGGTTACACTCATATGTGTTTTATTAAATGCTGCTATTGGATTAAAGGAAAAGGGAAACGAGCTTTCAAGCACACACCCACCCACGTTCAGGCCCTTCTGCACTCAGACACTTACAGAGACGAACTCACCCAGGTGAAGAGTTGCATAGGGTCAGCCAAGGTATAGCAGTGTCCATATGTTTGGCTTCAGTTGAGAATCTGGGCAGCAAGCTGATTACATGATGCGCTTGTCAGCTTGCTCTCTGGTCAGTGTAGTAATCAGGAGCAGTCAGTACCATCCATTCTGTGGAGAAGGGGAGAGTGACCTAGAGTCTGGGCCCTGGGCCTCCTCCTGCCTCCCCACACAGCAAAGAATAACTCCTGGAGAGTGATGATGGCAAGAAGCACGCCTGTGGCTTTGCACCCATCTTTGTATATCAAAACGAAAAGCAGTCAAGTAGCACTTTAAAGACTAGCAAAATGGTTTATTAGGTGAGCTTTCGTGGGACAGACCCACTTCTTCAGACCATAGCCAGACCAGAACAGACTCAATATTTAAGGCACAGAGAACCAAAAACAGTAAGCAAGGAGGACAAATCAGAAAAAGATAATCAAGGTGAGCAAATCAGTGAGTGGAGGGGTGGGGGGGAAGGTCAAGAATTAGATTGAGCCAAGTATGCAGACAAGCCCCTATAGTGACTCAGAAAGTTCCCATCATGATTTAAACCATGTGTTAATGTGCCAAATTTGAATATAAAAGCCAGCTCAGATGTTTCTCTTTCCAAAATGGTATGATAATTCCTTTTCTGTACAACACACATACCTTTAGGTCATTGACAGAATGCCCCATTCCATTAAAATGTTGACTAACTGGTTTGTGGATCTGGAGTGTTTTGATGTCAGTTTTGTGCCCATTGACCCTTTGTCTAAGGGAGTTAGAAGTCTGTCCAATATACAAAGCATCTGGGCATTGTTGGCACATGATGGCATATATGATGTTAGTAGAGGAGCATGAGAAAGTGCCCATGATTCTGTGAGCTAACAGCAGATGGGACTTTGATCTTCTCTTGATGGGGCCTCGTTCTCTTTTTATTGGGTGGGTCTTTTGCAGGGCTCAGCTTCTATTATTCTCTGGCCATCGAGGTGCTGTTGGCATTTGGTTCTCCAGACAGGCTGGCTTCCTGGACTGATTCCATTGCACACACACCCACATTCATACCTCTAAATTAAATCATCAACACACCTAGCTTTCTAACATCCAAGATTTCTTACAGACTTATGGTATCTAGAAACAATTGCTTACTAACTTATAATACTTAATAGAAACATAGTAGCAGCTACAAAATAAACCTTATGGAACAAAATTACAGCTGTATAGAACAAAGGTAAAATCTATAAACAAAGCTACCGTTGCAAAGCTTACAGGAAGCTACAGGATTTAAAACCAGCGATGACACAAAGTTTCAGAACTTACTTCTGCATTGGACTGGACTGAGTGGAGGCATTACACAACACCATCCTCATTTCCTGGGGCAAATTGAGGCAAAGTGTGTGAGAACCTTGTATTTTCACAGATGTCTGTGCTAAGAGCCAACATTAAGAGCACTGAAATTCCTGGATCCCTGTCATGTGCTCAGGCCAATAGGCCATGTTTCTTGCTTTGTTTCTGCCTCGGTCATCCCCCCAACACTCATGTGCATGTGTGCATTGATTGTGAGGAAAACTGTGCACAAAATCTTTAATGGATGGAAGAAAAGGCTCAGGATGGCCTGTTGGTTCTCCTCTTTTCTATCTTATATTGGAGCCTGTAGTCTTGTTCCTGCAGAGTCATCTGTGTTTGAGAGCACACTTTGCATCATGTTCTTGCCCTATCGTCCAAAGGGAGCAGTGGTGTTCGTTGCAGTTGAGTTTGCCGGGTGCTCCTGTCTTCTGGGTTAAAACAAACTGACGACAGCGAGAAGGCATTTTTTCTGCCCTTCAGTGCACCCTGAGTCACGTCCCCATCCTCACTGCACTGGGCATCACGTGGTTTGGTTAGTGAAATACCTTGCTTTGTTCCTGTGCCCTGAAAAGTTCTCTCTGTGGAGGCTGTTACCTTAAATTTACAGCAGAGAGACCATCCCAGGGTTACACTCATGTGGTTTTATTAAATGCCACTATTGGATTAAAGGAAAAAGGAGGAACTAGCTTTCAAACACACATGCATAGCCTCCTGTACTCATACCCTTACACAGATGAACTCAGGCAAGTGAAGAGTTTCATAGGGACAGCTGAGGAAGCCAAGTGTGTCTGGCTGCAGTCATGAATCCATGACAGTGACCTGATTGTATGATGCCCTTGTCAGCTTGGTCTCTTGGTAGCTGTAGTACTCAGGAGCACTCAGTACCATCCATCCTGGGGAGAGAAGAAGGGGGTCAGGGCCCTGGGCCTCCTCCTGCCACTCCCAGCCCCCTCAAAGACTCATTCCTGCAGCGTGGTGAAAAAGTAGGAAAAGAGAGCTCCTATAGCTTTGAACCCAACGACTTCAGTCCATAAGCAGTTGTCCTGTCCTGTTCTGTCCCACTGCCCCTGGACCATAACAGCAGGGGGGCCTTTGAGCTTCTCTTTCTCTTGCAGGGCTCAGCTCCCATTAAGCTTGTTGTGTGCAGGGAGGCTAGCTTCAGGGACTGATTCCATTACACGCACACACACACACACACACACACACACAAAGGAAAACTCACTTTAGAAAGAGAGAAATGTATTTTACAAAAGTAACAGCCAGGATTTCTTACAAGACATAGTATCTAGAAAATATTTCTTACTAACTTATAATACTTAATGTAGACCCAGTAGCTTCCAAAAAACAAAGCTTGTGAAACAAAATATAACTGTATAACAGAGCCACATGTACAAAACAAAGCTGCTGTTACAAAGCTCACAGAAACTTACAGGATTTAAAACCAGCGATAACTGAAAGTTAGAACTTACAGCTGTATTGTTCTCATCTGAGCAAGGGCTTTGTACAACAGAGGCATTAGCTGGGGGATAGGAGCAGATCAGTTTATCTAGTCATACAATCAAAATAAGAACCAGGGAGTTGTGACTTTCTTTCTTTTAAGCAAAATGTAAGTGGCAACTACACTCGGGTATGAGCTGTGTATTTTCGGAGGGTATAATTTATAGCCTCCTCCTTCCAGTTTTCTTGCTACCCTTTCTGTCTGAAAGTTAGACCCACTTACCCTGATGTGTAAAGGATGCTTTTAAATTATCTCTGAGTTTGACCTTAGAACTTTCTTTTAAAGATTCAACCTCATTGGAGCAGTATAAAACACTTCAAGGCGTTAAGAAGGAATACCGAGGGCATTAGTATAAGTTGGTTCACACTGTGGAGTTAAAAAAGATCACATCCTGTAGCCTGCAGTTAAGCCAGTAAAAGCTTTAGTGTAGATTAGGGCTGTCAAGTGATTTAAAATAATAAATTGTAATTAATTTCAGAATATAAAAGGTAGTTGAATTACCATTTATTTAAATAATTATGGATAATTACGGTTGTTTTCTACATTTTGAAATATAATACAGACTAAAAAGTGTAGTGTTCCTTTCATATTAATTTTATTACAAATATTTGCATTGTAAAAAACAAAAGAATAGTATTTAGCAGTTCACCTTATACAAGTCCTGTAATGCAATCTCTTTATCATAAAAGTTGAACTTACAAATGTAGAATTAAGTACAAAAAACATCTGCATTTAAAAATAAAACAATATAAAACTTGAGCCAAATGTCCTCTCAGTCCTACTTCTTGTTTAACCAATCGCTCAAACAGATAAGTTTGATTTCGATTTTCAGGAGATTGTATACCATGTTTCTTATTTACAATGTCATGTGAAAGTGAGAACAGACACACTTTTGCTGGTAGTGAGAGGGTTTTACAATTGCTTTTATAGTTTTATCTTTATAGATATCCTGGTTTAGCAGGGGGATGGGGAACCTAGGGTCTGTGGGCTGGATGTGGCCCATGGCTTGCCTGGATCTGGCCAGCAAGTCTTGGGGCTATTCCCCTGCAGTGGGGAGAACACAGTGGCTTGGTGCCCCATTGTGTGGAGTACCAGCTTTCCCTGCTGCAGTGTGGGGGGGAGCCCTGAGCCTTGTGGGCTAGATCCAGGCAAGCTGTGGGCTGCATCCAGCCTGGGGTCTCCTTCTGGCAGGGCCCAGGAAGCAGGTCTGAGAACAGCAATGTAGGAAATCTTGTCCCTGCACTCCCTTGCAGTCTTCAGCCCCATCACTCCGACTGGTCAAGCACTGCAGCCAGTGGGAATGGCACTGGGGTGGGATCGGCAACTGTAAGGCCACGCAGAGTGCAAGGCCACCTGCATCTCTCCAGCAGAACTTTCAGATCGCCCCACCTTCTGCCCTCCCTGTCTAGACTCTGCACCCCACCTCCCACACAGAACTCCACCTGCAGTCCACTCCTGCACACCACCCACCTCCCAGACCTCAGACCCACACCCAGCTCACTCCTGCAGCTTACTTTCTCCCCAGCCCATGTCCCTTCATCTCCAGCCTGCCATTGCACCCTACTTCCCACCCAGACCCTGCCCTCCCACCTCCAACCCACTCCCACTCATTTTTGGCCCTACCCTGTAGCCTGAGGGGGCACAAAATCTACTAACCCCAGGCCTCCAGAAGAGTATATCTGGCCCTGAGGGAAGCCATGAGCCTCACCCTATGGGGTGGGAGCACAAGGGAAACCCTTGCACCCCAGGTTTCATGAGCGAGGTGGTGTCTCTTTTTCCAGCTTTTCAATTGGGGATGTGGCTATGTGAGTGAGTGTAAAGGGGTTGGTCTCCTTCTCACTTGGGGGCCAGGTCAGTCAGTGGGGGCTCTTTTTGAGGGGCCCTCAGCTGACTTTTCTGTGGGTCAGTGACTCCTGACCCAAAAAAGTTTCCCTGCCCTGGCAGGAAAGCCTTTCTGGTGTAGAGGAGTCCTGAAAAGCAGCCACTGCTGGGGTGGATGGCAGCTGACTGCACATTATACACCCATAAGGCAGTGGAAATATTTTCCAAGGATAATAGAGGCAAGCTCCAGTTCCTAAAATATGTGCCCCAGACTGCCCAGGATGTGCACCACAATTAAACAGCCTCTTAGCCCAAGTCTTGCAATCCCAAGTCACATGGCATGGGCTAGCCATGGATTTTTAATTGTGGTATAGACATTCCCTCAGAGCCTCCCCAAAGAAGGATACCACTGATGCCTGCCACTAAGGGAAATGGTAGAAGATTTCTCTAATTTAGAGATGGGCTACACTGGACAGGTAAGTCCATTGTAGATGTGCGATTCTAGCTACAGCAATTGCATAGCTAGAATCAACTTATCTGCAATCAGCTTACCTGGCCGTCCTCACAGAGGGAGGTCGATGGGAGAAACTCTCCTGTTGACCTTCTTTACTCCTCGCAATATCAAGAGTACAGGGTCGACTGCTGACCCCAGATAGTTTGATTTCATGCATGTCTACCAGGCATGCAAAATTGAACCCCAGAAGATCAACCCTGACTAGACTGATCTTCTGCATAGTGTAGACAAGCCCCAAGAAGAGTCAGAGCAGAGAGTGGGAGGGTCTTGTGGTTGAGGCAGCAGACAGGGATTCTGGAGTCAGGATTCAGGTCCTACATGTACAACCAGCTTCTTGTCCACCCTGAGTAAACGCTTCAATATCCCTTGACTTTTTCCCACCTTCTGTGAAACAGACATTTCCTATCTTCCATCCTTTGTCACGTCTATTTAAATGCCAAACTGGGGCAGGAATCTCTCCACTTCATACAGCCCCAGCATGATGGGTCCCAGATCTCATTGTGATACAAACAAGAACTAAACAAAGGCGCTTAATAATGATGACAGAGACCTTCAGCATGAAGTTGGGGGCATCAGCCAGCTGTAGCTGAGATAGAAGTGGGAGAGGACCATTATGAAATGAATAATGCGAAAAATACGGTAGTAGTGGGTATAGTACTACTAGTAGCCTAGTAGTAGTGTAGTACTAGTAGTAGGGTAGTAGAGTGTAGTACTGAGTAAAGCTCTGTAGGGAGCCTGGCACATTCTTATTTTTTACAGCTAACCAGAAATATATTTGTAAAGGAACAACATTTACAGTGAGCTTGGACTATGCTGCCCTGATATGTTCTGAGCACTCTTCCACTCTGACTTTTTCATCATATTCTGGTAGCTTGTTCAGACCATTAATTCTCCCTTATTTCCTGCTCTCCAAATACCTTTTCTTTCTCTGATTATGAAACAACATTAAAAGTAATTGTGCATTGTCAGGAGGGATGTGCCAAACTCTCCATTACAATCTCTTCACCTCCTAGTAGCAAATATGTGTTTCCTGATTCCATGGCATATTATAATTCAGCCCAAGGAACTGCTGATGGACATTTGCTCAGCTTATGAATAACAGGAAAACGTAAGTTACAGTTGCATTCAATTCGATATTCCACAGCCAAGAGCTGTCCCTCACTTGCAAGGATTTCATTTGTAATACTGTTTAAAGTGAGGCTGAAAAATATCTGGGATTCAGAGCCCAAAATAATCAGAAAATAAAGCAAAACTTTTGAGATTTTGCAGATTTGCCTCCATTTAGGAAATTATTTAGAGACTGTGCAGATTTCTTCCTGCTGGAGCAGATTTCTCCGTCACTTTTGTTTTTGCCCACTCCTTGTTGCCGTGAAGAAATTTGCCAAGGAACTCACTGCTGTGTTTACTGAGGTTGTAACCATGACTGAACCTGAGCTGTCTTTGTGGCCTTTGTGGCTCATCAGTTCTGGGATGGGCACTAGGGAGCATGAGAAGCTGACCTGAGTCAGAGCAAGACTCCTGCACAGTAACTATACTTGAATGCTTTATGGGATGTGGGCCCCTCTGGTGCTCCTAGCAAACTATGCAGTGCTGAAGAGAGGATTCCTGCCAATGCTTGTAGAAGAATAATTCATTTCCCTAAAGGATGGTGCTCTTTCACTTATTTTTGTCTTAATGTTATTTTTTAAGTCTGCACACAAATGCAACATACCCCTTCTCTGAAGTGCAATCAGGATGGTCTCAATGTACAACAAGGAGTCATGTGGCACCTTCCAGGCTAAAGGATTTATTAGGGCCTAAGCTTTTGTGGGTAAAACCCACTTCATCAGAATGAGCTACAGTAGAAATAGAAAGGCAGGTATAAAGTGGACCCCTGAGTTATGCAAGGGTTGCACTCCTGCACATCCTCGCATAACTCGAATTCTGTGCACGTCGTGGGGTGGGGAGCTGGGAACTAGGTGGCAGCCTAGCTCCGGCTCCCCTGGGCTTGTGGGAGCTGGCGGAAGCAGAGGAGAAGCCATGACATCATGGCTGTCTGCCCACTGGAGTGGGAAACTGTGCTCTTTTCAATTTGCACTTAACTTGCGTTAATGCGAGTCGAGCACAAATCAAAATTGCACTTATCAAGGGTTTACTGCATATTGTCTTTCCACACCAGTTAATCTGATGAAGTGGGTTTTACCCACAAAAGCTTATGTCCTAATAAATCAGTGAAGGTAGGGCAGGAGTCTGCAGCCTGCAGCTCTGGAGCTGCATGCGGCTCTTCAAGACCTCCTTCGTGGTTCCCAAGGCTATAATTGCAAAGTTAAAAAAAAAACCTCTCCTGATTATTTTCAATATTTCAATGCATGTCTAAAAGCCAAACAATGAACAACTCATACCTAAATAGCAAACAATATGTGATCTTGAAATGTTGGATAACTCCCCCTTTAATATGTGCACTGCATTGTGGGATATGTGTGCACACTGTTCTCAATATAAGGGTTACAAAAAGTGTGATATGACGTTATTTATGAAGGACTGTCTCATATTATATGCATTGAGGCTCTTTAATTATTGATTTTTTTACCACATTCAAAAAAAAAGTCTCTTCTTGCTTTTTTGCTTGCTGACCCTTGAGCCAGGGCAACACTGTGGCCGTAAACCAAAATGACTTATGCAATTTGTGCAAAGCAAATTGCTTACATTATTTCGCGTAACTTATTTTGAACTTTCCACTAGCCCTCTCACAATGATGGGTAGCAGGAATGAAATACCCTGCTTGAAATAGCCCAGCTATTTCAAGTGCGGTGTTTAGACAGGGGATTTCTATTTCGGGATACAAATTTATCCCGATATACAAACCACAGTGTAAACATAGCCTTAGTCTCTAAGGCTGTGTCTACACCACCTCCCTACATCGAAGGGAGGATGGTAAGTCGGGTGTTGGAAGTTTATTAATGAAGGGCTGCGCTAGGCCTGAAGGTGCACTTCCAAGGGATCTCTTGCAAACCTGAAGTTTGAATGCTTTGGCCTTCCCCTCCAGCTTTTCTCTGGCTTTACACATTCTGCCATGCTACTCTGTATACTATATATATATATATATATATATATATATATATATATATACACATACACACTATATTGAGTCTGTTCTGGTATGGCTATGGTCTGAAGCAGTGGGTCTGTCCCACAAAAGCTCACCTAATAAATTATTTTGGTAGTCTTTAAAGTGCTACTTGACTGCTTTTTTGTTCTGTGGATTATTTAAGAAACCTTAAAAGCTGCTGTCTTGCCAGAAATCAGTCTGGGTTAATTATGGTTTACAGCATCAAGCTCTGAAATAAACAAATGATAGAAATAATAGGCTCTTTGCTGTTTATGTAGCGCCAATCACTGCAGTATTTGGAAACTGATTTTCTTCCCTTTGTCTTTATTTAAAAAGGAAAACAACCAACCGTCTCCGAACAATTCAAAACAAAACCAAATCCCATCATCCCCTGAGGCTGCACCCTACATTCCTTTAGGTTTGTTAATAAGAAACCAACAGAGACTATTTAAAGACTCATCAGTCATTTGGGACAATTTCAAGGGTTGAAGTTCAGATATGGCCTAAGGAGGATGAAAAAGCAGGCTGACCCTCTCCAAGGTTATGGTGGAAAGGGGCTGGGATGGGGTGGCAAGAGACTGGGAAAGCTGAAATTGAAGAAAGAAATGTAACAAGTAGAAAGTTGATATCTGTGCACTGTTTTAATGCAACTGAAGTAACTGAGGGTCCTGTGGCACCTTATAGACTAACAGAAAAGTTTTGAGCATGAGCTTTCGTGAGCACAGACTCACTTCATCAGATGCTGGTCTTGGAAATCTGCAGGGCCAGGTATAAATAAGCCAGAGCAAGGGTGGGGATAACAAGGTTAGCTCAGTCAGCAAGGGTGAGGCTTACTACCAGCAGTTGATCTGGAGGTGTGAACACCCTTGCTCTGGCTTATTTATACCTGGCCCTGCAGATTTCCAAGACCAGCATCTGATGAAGTGAGTCTGTGCTCACGAAAGCTCATGCTCAAAACTTTTCTGTTAGTCTATAAGGTGCCACAGGACCCTTCGTTGCTGTTACAGATCCAGACTAACACGGCTACCCCTCCGATACTTGAAGTAACTGAGTGTTCAAAGAGCTCGATCAACTTTTTTGGTGAGATGATGTGTTTAGCTGAGAAAGGTGATACTTTTGATGTAAGAGACAGACTTCTTTAAAGAATTTGACTTTGTACCATGACATTCTATTTAAAAAAAATAGAGTGTTATGGAATTAACATGGCACCCATGACATGGATTAAAAACTGGGCAACTGGTAGGTCTCAAAATGGAATTTTAAATGGAGCATCATAATCGAGTGACTGTGTTTCCAGACATGATACTTAGTCTCTCGCACATAGCCTACATCACTCTTTTTCCTTCCTGCTTTTGCAGTACTTGCAGGTAGGATGATTTTTGTAATTGTTCACTTCAGAGCTCAAGGCACTTCCTAGAATTTGAACCATGAAATTAGAAAACTGGAACAATTTTTGCTATATAATATCTTGATCAAATACCCAATTAGTTCCCCGTAAAAAACTTCCTTCAATGTATTCTACCCTTTCATATTAGACATTAACCTGGAACTACTACACATACAACACACACATCTATTACAATGGCTACGTCTACACGTGAAGCCTACATCAAAGTAGCCTATTTCGATGTGGCGACATCGAAATAGGCTATTTCGATGAATAACGTCTACACGTCCTCCAGGGCTGGCAACGTCGATGTTCAACATCGACGTTGCGCAGCACCACATCGAAATAGGCGCAGCGAGGGAACGTCTACACGCCACAGTAGCACACATCGAAATAAGGGTGCCAGGCACAGCTGCAGACAGGGTCACAGGGCGGACTCAACAGCCAGCTGCTCCCTTAAAGGGCCCCTCCCAGACACACTTGCACTAAACACCACAAGATCCACAGAGCCGACAACGAGTTGCAGACCCTGTGCATGCAGCATGAATCCCCCGCTGCAGCAGCAGCAGCCAGAAGCCCTGGGCTAAGGGCTGCTGCACACGGTGACCATAGAGCCCCTCACGGGCTGGAGAGACAGCGTCTCTCAACCCCCCAGCTGATGGCCGCCATGGAGGACCCCACAATTTCGACGTTGCGGGACGCGGATCGTCTGCACGGTCCTTACTTTGACGTTGAACGTCGAAGTAGGGCGCTATTCCAATCCCCTCATGAGGTTAGCGACTTTGACGTCTCGCCGCCTAACGTCGAAGTTAACTTCGAAATAGCGCCCGACGCATGTAGCCACGACGGGCGCTATTTCGAAGTTAGTGCCGCTACTTCGAAGTAGCATGCACGTGTAGACACAGCTAATGAGTTCTCAAAAACTTGTGAAGTAGATAGACAAAGAGTGCAGGTCAGTCAGGAACTACGAGATCCACTGGGGTCTTATTTTTAAATGAAAGGGAAGCCAAATCCGTGGAACTAAGAGGCGGGCCTGCCAATGGGGACTGGGGTAAGGGAGGAAAGGGGGCAGTTGCCATGGGGCCCGGTGTTTCAAAGGGGCCCAAAGCTCCAGCTGCTGCTACTTTGACAGCTGTGGCTGGAGCTCTGGGCTGGAGCTCTGGGCACCTGCACCAGCATTGCTGTGGCTTCACACAGCCGTGAGGAAGTGGGATGGGGGACTGCTCTTGGCCTTGTCCCTTCCACTCTTGGCCCTGCCCCTTCCAGGGCGTGGAGCTGGGCCCCTTCCCACCTTGCTGCGGGGCCCGCAATGGCTTTTGTCACTGCTGCTAAGAGGATATGCAGCTGTTTCCTACCTCACTTTGCATATAACCATTTTTCTCCCAGGCCATGTTGGGGTGTTACCTTTTTAGCATCTGAGCCCGCAAGCACTTGAGCATATGAGTAGCTTTTACTCACCAGGTCTGTTCTTGTGAGTGGAGCTATTTGTGTGCTCAGATAGTCAGCAGGGTTGAGCCCTTTGGGTTCCAGCCCTGCAATCTGCCCTGTGTGGGCTCACCTCTGTGGCATACATGCAAATGTAAGTGTCAACCCCCATGGGCAGCTTTCTGGGTAGGGGCCTGGCTTTGTAAATTCTAGGGAACAAGAATTTATAAAGGTACAACACCTAGCACAGCGGGGCATCACGTTTGTTCAGGAGCTTCTGTAATACAAATAGGCTGGGATTTCCCAACATGCCTCAGGGAGTTGGATGCCCAATGCCAATGAAAAGTCAGGGGAGGTTGGATGCACAACCCCCTTTCATTGTGGCTGGGAGTCTGACCGTGGCTTGTTTCGCTTTGTGTAACCTCATTTCTTTTTCCCCCTCAATTGTTCTCATTCCTCTTCTGTGCTCTAAGAAAATTGGTGAAAGCCTTTTGTTGATACTTTTTTAAGGATCTCCTCATCCGTCTCCAGTTCTTTAGTGAGATGCCAAGAATCCATTTGTAAGTTGGTAATTGCGGGGTTTGTCCATACTGTTTTGTGATTCCTTCATTCTCACGGGTGGTTGGCAGTTCCATCCTGTAATGCTGGGGTGGTGTGGCACGACTATTTCTGTAGCTCTCTGCTCCACACAGGATTTTTAAATGCTAGTTAATCAGACCTCAACTATTTGGCAGCTCTGAGAGCAGCAATATTTTCTAACAGCAAATGTGTATGTCATTGTTCACACAGTCTGAGGCCTCTAGTGGGAAGAGGCCGTATTTCAGGTCAGTGCTCATTCATTTGAATGTGGGGTAGGGTTTACCAAAAATGTAGTGTATGTGAGATTATAGTTTCCATTGGGAGCTGAGTTGAGACCACAAAACTCATTTTATCTGGAACATTGATAACCCTCTGAGTGCAATGAAATGGAGTGCTTCTGGCGATGGATTGCAGCATTCAACAAGCCATCACAAACATCAAAGGCTATTCACATAGCTGTTGCAAAGGGTGGCTGAGCTATTTGTCAGCTGCAGCAACTGCCTCTGGTCACTGTAGTATTAATGGCAGCCTGATGATTGGCACCAGCCACAGAATTCCATGCATTTTGGAACTGAACAAAAAGTTATTTGACTGCAAGATGCACAAACAAATACATGGTCACTCACCTGGGTGGACAGGCAACTTGTATTTTAGGTTGGTAGAATGTGGATATGGGTCTTTTTCGTAATTTCAATGGACAATATGTATTTATTTTTGAGCTTTTTACATTTTTATTTATTTAAATGTTCATAGTGGTGCAAAAATAGGGGTTGTAAGCTTTCTTTTATTCTCATTTATTTAAATTTTCATAAGAGTAGCAAATAATGGAGCAAGGCAGACAGTAGGATGGAACAGCTCAGACACCTATTTAATGACTGTAGATATTGAAATTCATGGTTAAATCATATCGTATGTCTTTCGAAATGCAAATGAGGGAAATTGAAAATGCAAATGAGGCACTGATTTACATATCTCATGCTTCATTTGCATAGTCTCTTTTCAGAAGAGAGTCTTTCAAAAGAAAAGAAGCAGGGTAGATGGGGCTCTTTTGAAAACAAACCCCATCTTCAAAAGAACCCTTCTTCCTATTTTATTCCAGAAATAGAACTGCTGTGTAGATACAGCCTTCATGCCCTAATTTACCCTATCGTGAAGGCATCCAGTGCCTTGCCTGCATTGAGTGTTTGCCCAGATTTCAACCACCCAACACAAATTCCCCAGGTTGGTCCAAATACTATGATGAAGTGTGTTATCATATTTGTGCAGAGGGAGGAGATATTAATATTATGAGGGTGTTACTGGTTTTGGCGAAGTGGTTTTACATCCTTGGGAGAAAGGTGCTACTGCAGTGCAGAATAAAATGTAGGCCAATAAAATGAATCCACTATCACCTCAGTATCTAACTTCATTGGGGGAGCAACTGTCAGTAACTAAAGAGGCCTTTGTACAGCACAACTTGGTTCAGACCTGGATGAGACTTTTTGGTGCTACTGTAATGCATGAAAGAACCTAAGGAAAAACTGCAGGTATGGGACATTTGGTGGAAGGTGTAGCGTGGTAATAGTTCTCTCCATCCTTCCACCTGAGGAGCTGCAGGCCGTTCAGTCGTACAGAATATTCACAGCTACAGCGTTTTATGTCTGATCATCCCCTTTTTGTTTGTGTTCTTGCAGCACTGTAGTTACCCAGCAATGTAATATATTGTAAGGTGCAGTCAGGTGAATGCTTTCCTTACAGTACCCTGAAATCCTAGGTTTGGCGTCCCAAGGGTTAGAATGCTGTAGGTTTATTTTTGCATAATGTTATGTGTCTCTCTCTTTGTGTGTGTCTGTCCTGAATTTAAACCAGATTACATAAAATCTCTGATTTAAGCAAAATGTGGGTAAGGGACATAGTCTCTTGGACCATAATTATTTTCTTTAGAAATCTAAACATACTAGCTTACGTGAGGCAGTTCTTTCTTCTGGGAAATCAAGCTTTTGTCCCTTTTGGTGGTGGGAGCCATGGTGTGTGTTTCAGCTGAGCATTACTGCAGTGAGACCACTGTCTTTAAACAAGCCTGTATTAACAGGACATGACTGAGGTTTTAAAGTCCAGAAGGTGACCTTCATTAAAATTGCTGTTAGCTGCGGGTATCTGGATTCAAAATAAACTGAGCTGGATGGAAGTTGAAAGTTTTCTTTTAAACAAACTAATTTTAAAATAATCAGTCAGACTCTATATTGAGGTGCATGGGCAAACTTACAAAGCTTTGCTAAATGGCTATCAGTTATAGATTATAAGCAGCCTACTGACCTACTGTACTGTCAGTTTGTAACACCTTCCAGTGGTGTGTTTGTAATGCAGGTTGCACCTCCTAACACTGGCACTCTCTGGTCTGGTAACATTCCTTGTCCAGCAGGACCAGGAATATTCCTGGACCAGAGACCTGGGGCAGGAAGGCAAACATCTGGCAGCCCTGCAGGAGGGGCAGTGAGGCTGGGGCCAGAGTGCCAGCTTCCCCCCAGCAGGCCCAGGCCAGAGTGCCAGCTCCCCCCACCCACATTCCTGGCAGCCTCCCTGTGGTGGAGACTGGGGCCAGAGTGCCGGTGACCCCCAGCAGCCCCATGGGGCCAGAGTGCTGAGGCCAGGGGGTCAGCTGCAGTGGCAAGCCACTGCTAGAAAGGGTAGGAGAGGGCGGCCAGGGACAGGGGACATTAACCACCCCTGTCCAGCAAAATCCCTCATTTGGGGCCACTGAGGTCCCAAGGATGCTGGACCAGGGAGGTGCAACCTGTAGTCTAGAATATGTTTCTTAAGTCTATACAATGCTTAAAATAGCTAATCTTTTAATCCTTTATAAACTGTTTTTAAAGTTACTTGTAAATAGTGTCATCAACGTCTGTTCCCAGTGCCCTGCATATTTTAAAACCACTGACTTGTTCTGTAGTACTCAGAACTCTGCTCCCCTGCTGGTACTGCAGTGGCAATTGTTGACCCTCGGTTTCTGTTCCTGGGGCTGTGCTGACAGTTTAGATTATGTTGTGCACAAATAAGGTTGGTTGTGTTTCCAAAACGCAGCTTGTTAATACTGCCTTCATTTAAAACTGAAAAGTGGGGAGGAAAAAAAATTAATGACCGCAGACCAGAATAAAACAATACAAAGAAATATTGCTAAGCTTTTAAGATGCCACTGAAATAATGGAGAAGTTAAAATGTAAAGGTGCAGAGCCCAGTTCTGTTGATGGTGAGGATGGTTCTGATGAGGAGCAGCTCTCTTCCTCGTTTGCTGAACTTTCTCAGAGGGGTGTTGAGGAGGTCTTTCCCCTGCTTTTGTCCCCCAGCCTGTTTGTGTATTTGGGGCCTCCTACCCACAGATGAGAGTTAGTGACAAATTATAGGCTGTGATGCTTTCAGAGATCTCATAATGCACTTAGAACTATCTCCTCTCACTCAGCAATGCCTTACCCAGAGTCTGGCTGATCGCGACATGGCCAATATTTGGTCAGAAAAAGACAGAAGAGATATTGGTTGGCTGCGGGAAGCAGCTGGGAGATATGGCTTGGATTATATCCATCCCTTCCATTGCCACAACATGCCCACTTTTCAGTTATATTGTCCTATTCAGCCTATAAACTGTGAAAAGGCAGAGGTGCTTAATGACTTTTTTGTTTTCGTTTTCACCAAGAAGTTTAATGGTGATTGGATGCCTCACATAGTAAATGCCGGTGAAAATGAGGTAGGTTCAGATGTTGAAATAGGAAAAGAACAAGTTAAAAATTACAGTAAACTCTTTCATATCTGGAAATCCTGGGACTGGGAAGTTGTTGGATGTCCAAATATTCTGGTTAATAGAAAGCAGCTGAGGGGAGGCACAGACGGGGTCAGTGTCCCCCCATAAGCAAGTTCAGCTCCTTCCACCTCCTCACACTGGTTCCTGCTCAGCCACTGCCCTGTTTACCTTGTTGGTGGGGACAGTGTGGGGCTTGCATTTGGCCATGCCGCACGGGGAGCTGCTTGTGGGGCTCACACTTGGCTGCGCTGCATGGGGAGCCCCTTGTAGGGCTCATACATGGCCATACCGCATGGGGAGCTGTGGGGCTCGCACTTGGCCATGCCACACAGGGAGCCACTTGTGGGGCTTGCACATGGCCGCACCACACAGGGAGCTGCTTCCGGGGCTCGCATATGGCTGTGCTGCACAGGGAGCTGCTCTGGGTAGTGGGCACTGGGTGGGAGAGCAGAGGGAGCTGCTGGCGGCACACACACAGAGCACAGAGGGAAGAAGGGCAGTGATGAGCAGGCTGGACCCTGAGGGGCGGGGCATTGCTTGTGCACTCAGTTCTGCTCTCCATCAGGGTCAGAAGGGGAAGCAGTGTCATGGCTGGGATCTGCCAGAGTTATGCCAGTTTTTTGAGCGTTCTGGTTGATCAAACACCAGATAAAACAGAGTTTACTGCACTTAGGCAAGTTAGACGTCTGCAAGTCACTAGGGCCTGATGAAATGCATCCTAGAATACTCAAAGAGCTCAGCGAAGAAATATCTGAACCATTAAGAATTATCTTTGAAAAGTCATGGAAGAGGAGAGAGATTCTAGAAGATGGGGAAAGGGCAAATATAGTGGTCATCTATTAAAAGGGAAATAAGGACAACCCAGGAAACTACAGACCAGTCAGCTCAACATCTGTACCAGTAGAAATAATGAGCAAATAATTAAGGAATCATTTGCAAACATCTGGATCTAGAAGATAAGGTGATAACTAACAGTCAGTATGCATTTCCAAAGAACAAATGTCAAACCAAACCAAACCAACCTTCTAGCTTACTCTGATAACAAGCCTTGTGGATAAGAAGGAAGTGCTAGGTATGGCTTACCTAGAGTTTAGTAAAGCATTTGATACAATCTCACATGACCTTCTCATTAATAAATTAGGGAAATACAACCTAGATGAGAAAACCATAAGGTGGGTGCATAACTGGTTGGATAACCATGCCCATGGAATAGTTATCAATGCTTCACAGTAATGCTGGAAGGTCATAACAAGTGGGGTGCCCCAGGGATCAGTTCTGGGACCAATTATTTCCAGTATCTTCATCAGCAATTTAGAAAATGGCATAGAGAGTACACTTACAAAGTTTGCAGATGATACCAAGCTGGGAGGGGTTATAAGTGCTTTGCAGGATAAGATTATAATTCAAAATTATCTGAACAAACAAGAGACATGATGTGAGGTTAAATAGGATGCAATTCAACAAGGACAAATGCAAAATATTCTACTTAGGAAGGAACAATCAGTTGCACACATACAAAATTGGAAATGACAGGCTGGGAAAGACTATTGCAGAAAAAGATCTAGGAATCACAGTGGACCATGTGCTAAATATGAGTCAACAGTGTGACACTGATGCAAAAAGAATCAAAAAGCCATCTTTTTCAGATGTGTTAGCAGGAGTGTTGCAAGCAAGATCAGAGAAGTAATTCTTCCATTCTACTACACACTCACATGGCCTCAGATGGAGTATTGTTTCCAGTTCTGGGCACCATGTTGCAGGAAAGATTTGGAGCAGGTTCAGAGGAGGGCATCAAAATTATTGAAGGTCTAGAAAACATGAGCTATGAGGGCAGATTGAAATAATTGGGGTTGTTTAGTCTGGAAAAGAGAAGACTAAGAACAGAACATGACAGTGGTTTTCAAGTACCTAAAAGATAGTTACAAGGAGAAGGGAGAAAAATTATTCTCCTTGGACTCTGATGATAGGACAAGAAGCAACTGGCTTAAATTGCAGCAAGGGAGGTTTAGGGTTGGATATTATGAAAAAGCTTCCTGTCAAGATGGTTAAACATTGGAATAAATTGCCCAGGAAGATTGTGAAATCTCCATCATTGGTGATTTTTTTAAGAGCAGGGTAGACAAACACCTGTCAAGGATTGTCTAGATGGTGCTTGGCCCTGCTGTGAGTACAGGGGACTGGACTTGATGATCTCTTGCGGGTCCTTTCAGTTCTATGATTCTATATTGTTCCATCCTTGTTCATTCTGTAATTTAAATATTTTAATACCAATTATTGTTGTAATCTAGTTACTTTAGAAAAATTTACTACATGGTTATGTTATAGTACTGTTCCTTTAAGTTTAGTTAATTTACGAATGCTTAGCTACTAGTTTCACTAACTGTCAGCATACATCATGGCATAAACACTTTAAGATTTCAGTGTTGGAAGAAAAAACACAAAGTCTGGTGCAGTTTGGTATTTAAAACAAAGATAAAATACTTAAGTTGCTTCAGTCATATTGGAATGTGGCAAGTGTGGAGTGTAAGATATAGGTTGAACCTCTCTAATACATCACTCCCTCATCCAACAACATCCATAAACCTCCATGATTTTAGTTTGCCAGATAACCATTTATCATCAGTGTGGACAAGTGTCCTGTGATTCCATAAAGTTTCTTTACAGCCACCAGTCCTCGCTCTCAGTGTTCTGTGCTGTTATTTAACACTAATTTACCCATAAATGTCTTCTAAGAGCCCAGGAAGCACTGGAAATGTTGGTAATGCTGCTAGACAATATTGACCTCCTTTGATCCAGCAAATTCTCTCACTTGGCACAGGTGAGGTCCCAAGGGTGCAGGACTAGAGAGGTTCAACCTGTATTAATACATTAGATAACATTGTAGTTAAAACAACAATACAGTTAAAGATTTAAAATTCCTAGCACAAACAAATAATGATGTCAATGATATTGTGAAGTTGGCTTACTCTCCCACGCACTGAGTAATGTTATAAAGGAGTGAGACCAAAGGCTGCTTGTCATTGCAAGTAATTTACACCCTCAGACGCAAAGGCAGCACAGGGCAAAGATATAGTGGAAAGAACAGTGATTTTACAAACCTGCTAGTTCTTAGTAGCACTTTTAAAGTTAGTAAATGAGTTGAAACAAGACAACAAAACAAAGTGAATCATCAGTTTCCACAAACATGTAATAAGTATATCTGAGATTTAGTTTCATCTGTATTAAATCAAAGAAGTTAAGGTTCTGTGCACAGGATGAAAATCAACAACTTGAGGTTGACGGATGATGTAGCTTCGTCATCTTTAAAGAAGACGAAGAGAAGCTAGCTAGAACAGTGCAAGTGCTAAATGAGGAAGGGAAGCAGTACGGACTGATTATGAACATCAATAGAACAAAAACAATGGTATTTGGAGATAAGGAAATGGGAAGGAAGATCAGTGTAGATGGGATCAAACTAGAGAACATAGAGAAGTTCATGTATCTGGGGAGCATCATAACATATGATCTAGACTGAAGGAAGGAAACAGTGACTAGAATAGCAAAAGCAAGAGTGAGTTTGAAGGCAGTGGGTAAGATCTGGAAGAGCAAAGCAATTAGCTGAGGAATGAAGCTGAGTGCCTTGAAAACATGTGTATGCAGCAGCATGTTATATGGATGTGAGACATGGGTGATAACGAAAGATTCAAAGAGAAAGATATTGGTGTTTGAGAAGAGTTGTTATAGAAAGATCCTGAGAACAGGATGGATGCAGACGGTCACCAATGAGGAATTATATAGGAAGATACAGCTGAAAGAGAACCTACTGTGGAAGGTTATACAATGGAAGTTACAGCTATTTGGGTGTATCTGCAGAACGATCAACAAGTGAAAAGTCAACACCCTGGTATATGACATAATGGACGGTTCAAATAAGAGAGGCAGACCCCATAGAAAATGGATAGATGACATAGTAGAGTGGTGCGGAGCTAGTCTACAGAAACTAAGCCACTCCGCACTGGACACGGAAAGATAGAAGGAAATAGTGAGGAAAGCATTGGACACCAACAGGTGCTGAGCCCCTGGTTGTTGTTGTTGTTGTTGATGATGATGATGAAGTCAAGGAGTCTCAGCACTACGCACGAGGTATGAGCCATTTGTCAGAAACTGGAAACTGGTGATAGGATGCGTCATTTGATGATTACCTGTTCTGTATGTGCCCTCTGTTGCACCTGGCATTGTGCCTTTGTAGGAAGACAAAATGCTGAGCTAGCTGGAGCTATGGTCTGACCCACTATGACCATTCTTATGTGCTAATAAGTCCAGAAGTTACGGGTAAAGACATGCAGTTTAAAGGGACACCAAATCTGATTTAGTGAAAATATTGTTAGATTCAAATTTTATAACTTAGTTTTAAGAGACGTTCCCCAAACATTTAGCATTACAATAAGGTTTGCCTCTGTTTGTTTGCCTATTTCCAGGGTGACCATCCATCCTGTTTTTCCCAGGTCAGCTTCCCTCATCGCTGACATTGGACCCTGACGTTGGACAGCAGTCCCTCATCCCTGGAGGTCAGTGTCTCGTATTTGCCTTAGGGCAAAGTGGTCACCCTAACTAGTTCTAGTACAGTTTTTTAAATTTTGTTTCTTTGGAATTAAGATATTTTAATAGTATCTATAGCGATTGTTAAGTTTATGAGTATTTTCCATTTCAAAGTTCCTGTGAGCCCAAGAGTTCCATTTTATACAATAGGTTTGAATTATAATGGGTTCAGTGTTCTGGGCAAACAATTACACACTACAAGGCCAAATTTTGACTTTATTTGAAGAACATAATTTCCCTGTGCAATCGTGGCAATAAGATTGATTTCCCAAATGGTCCTGTACTGTTAAGACGGTGGAACTCTTGCCCTGCCTTCTGTTCAATGTGCAGGTTTCCTCCACCCCCATGATGGGGCATAGGCTTCAGTCTTCATTTTCCCCAAAGTGCTTACAGTGGGTATTCTGGCAGCTAGTGTTCCAGAACCAAGATTCTTGTCTATTAAGGACTCTTAGTGAAAGAAAATCACTCTCTTTGGGAAGGTTAAATGGTTCTTTTGTGGAATGGACCAGATCCTTTGCATCAGGCATTGGATCTTCTGAATGTAGATTTGGCTGGACAAAGGTTTTGGTCTTTGTAATCCCCCATTGATTGGGGATTGGCATACCTTGAAAGGGCATATTTAATAATTTTTGGAGAAATGGTCATTCATTAATTGGACAGGCCAAGATGTTCTGGAAAGTTTCCTGCCCATCCAGTAGATGGCATTCAAAGTTTTACACAAACTTTTCCTTGGAATTCTCTACCCCCCCACCCCACTCCTTTAGCATAGTTAAAATGCACACTAATTGAATAGCTTTTTTAAAAGTGTCTTGATTCACTTTCTGTTTCTTGTTCTTGAACAATTTAACACCAGGATAAAGTTTGCTCATTGTTGCTACTTGGTAATTATCTTCTGGAAGCTTTATTCCTTTTTCTTCTTACTTTTATCTTTAATTTGAGATGAGCTTTATTCCATTGCATGTCAAATTAAGTAAATTATTCCCAATTTAATTCTAATTTTAAATTTCTAGATTACACAATCAATATCCTAAACGCAGATTGTTAGAATAGTCTACCTTTTATTAGTACTGTCCTAAGCTACTTGAAAACCCTAGCAATCCAAGAAGGCTGCTAATTTTTACTAATGACTTCACAATTGACACACTTAAATTCTATATGTTTTTAGACATACTAATATGTGAACAATTACAAGTGTTGGTAAAAAGATTTTTACATGCATGTGAACTTGTTTCTTATATGTATGTGAATTTTAAGGAGATATTGCCTGAGTAGACATAGAGAAAGCAGACTGTAAGGTCCTTTGTGCAGAGTAGATGATCATGATGCTCTCTTCTGACCTTAAATTCTAAGAGTCTCATTAGAGTACTTATTTAGCCCAGCCCTGGGATAAGCACAACTCAGCTGTACTTGTTTCCAACAGCGACCATGTGTGACAAAGCTGTGCATTATTAACACATGCACTACTCCTGTGCTCTTCCCAGAGTGACACCCATTGCCTTAGTTTGCTGAGAGCATGATGGATGATTTATAAGTACATTTCCTTCACCTGTGTCCTGGCTATGAAGATTGTTGCCCTCATGTTGTAGTAGGTTCGGTGTGGATAAGGGCAATGGATTCAAAGGAGTCGCTTGATTGAAAACCCATTTTTCTTTAGCAGCTCCATGGTAGCTCATCAGTTGTCTTGCATTCCAGCCCTTATTTGTGGTCAGTACCACTGTGTGTATATGAACTGTCATTCTGACCACTTCTACTTTATCTTTTGAGGCAAATTTGATTGATCTTTAGTGCAGTTGTAACTGCCCACAGGCAGACTCCAACCTGGGACCTCTGGAGCTTAGTACAGCTCCATCTACAGCTTGAGCTAAAGATCAGTTGGTGGGCAGCTTAAGCTGTAGAGGAGACTAATTCTTTCTCTGCATACCTGGTCTAAGTGTAACTACATGGGACAGTGAACCACACATAGGCCTGTAGGTTCCACAGTGATGATTTTTTATTTTTTTTTGCTGCGGGGGTGGAATGTGGGTAAGTTTGTTTTTTCTTTTTTTTAAGCACGTGGAAGATTTGATCAGTTTTCAGCCCCTTTATAATGGAATTGTTCCAAAATCCACTTCTTTGGGGAGGGAAGGTTGATTTGGTAGTGTTTTACCCATGCTGTGCCACGGTGTAAACTGATGACTCAAGGTAGAGGGCTTCAGTCACTGGGACCCTCTCTACCTTAGTCCCTGGGCTGCAAAAGAAGAGGTGATAATGCAGAAGGTGCCTCCCTTGAGAGCACCTTAATCCCCTTCTAAGGGTCTGACACTCTTTGGCCTCTCCGCTCAGAAGGGCCGTGACCCCCAGCAGCAGGCAGAGTGCTCCACTCTGTTCGAGGCTGAGGCTGGGCGCCAGGAGCTGAGTGCTGTGGGTGCACCGTGGCCAAGCCTGGAGGGAGCCCTGGCGGGAGGGCTACAGGCCGCCCTAAAAGGCCAGTCCCGGGGGTGGGGAGCAGGGACTCCTGAGCAGCCCGGGTGGCTTGGGGTGAAGGGCCCCTCTCCTGGGGAGGGAGCGGCAGTGAGCACCCGGTTCTGGTGCTCCCCTCTGTGCCGCGGGGCCGGGCTCCCCGGGGGTGACTGCAGAGGGGCTGGGGGGGGGATGCTGGGAAGCCGGGCGGGGGACGCGGAGCACCTGGGTTCCCCTGAGGGGAGCCGGGCGGGTGGCCCGTGTGACCCCCGAGGGAGGGAGGCGAGGCCGGGCCGGGCAGCGCCGCGCCGAGCCGAGCCGCCAGGTGTGCTCCGAGGCTGGCGGGCTGCCGGGAGCCGGGCGGGGCGGGGCCTGGGCTGCGGGGCCGCCTGTCCCCGCCCCGCTGTCAGAGGGTGGCGGCGGCGGGTCCCGCGGGCAGGAGGCGGCCGGGCCGAGTCGAGCCGGCGGGATGCGGCGCTGAGCGGCCCCGCTGCGTCTCTGCCCGGCTAGGCTGCGGGCTCCTCCCCGCCGCCCATGATGTGCCTGGAGAGCCGCGGCTCGGCGGCCGGCAGCCCGGGCTGCGGCGGGCGGCTGCGGGCGGGGGACGAGGAGGAGGAAGAGGAGGAGGGGGGCGAGCGGGGCTGCTGCGGCCGGGGCGCCGAGGGCGAGGTGCAGACCCTGTCGGGCAGGATGAACCCCCCGGCGGCGGCGGCGGCGGGCAAGAGCCCCGAGCGCCCGGCCCCGCGCCGGAAGCCCCCCAGCCTGGGCAGGGCCGGCGTGGCGGCCGCCGGCATCCTCAGCGTGGGCAACGTGCTCAACTACCTGGACAGGTACACGGTGGCAGGTAAGGGGCAGGGCCCGGGCCCGGCTCGCCCCCCGCGGCCCCATTGCCCCCTTCCCTCTCGCCCCCCACCCCTGCGCCTCCTCCGCCCGGCATCCCCCGCTCGCTGCTAGCCCAGCTCTGGGAGCTGCAGCTGTACAGCCCCAGA
Organism: Carettochelys insculpta; assembly: GCF_033958435.1. NCBI lineage: Eukaryota > Metazoa > Chordata > Testudines > Carettochelyidae > Carettochelys > Carettochelys insculpta. Next base: position 16,057,261 of record NC_134155.1, read on the forward strand.
CCCGGGGCTCTGGGAGAGGGAGGGGTCCTGAGGCACCTGCCGCAAGGGGCCTTTTGTGCGGCACTGTGGGATGCTTGACGCGCAGGAGGCGCAGCCCTCTCTGTCCCCATCGCTCGCTGGCAAAGGAGGCCGGCGTTTGAAAGGGAGGGCGTCCATTTGTGGCAGCCTGACACCAGGAGTCTCTCCTCCCTCCTACTCTCTCCGGGGGATAAGGAGGAAAATGCTGATAATACAGTTGCCTTCCATACCCAACTCTCTATGGCTAGGCAGGACATGCACAGACAATGGCACCCAGAGGTGCATCTCTCCCCGTGCAGATTTGAAGTGTGATAAGTAAATCCCAGTTTAATGAAGGCTGGGTTAGAATTTAGTACTAGGTCAAAGCGGGTCCATATGTTGTGATTAGCTCTTCTTGTGCTGATTTTCTTTCTGAGCATCTGTGCTGTCTTCATTGCACATATCTACCGAAAGGAAAAGTTCCTCTTTGGATTGGTGATACCCTTAAAGAAAGATGTTGACTACACAGTCCTGACAAGCACAAAGTGTCTAAAAATCCACGGACTGATGGAGGGAAATGCTGACAAATTCATGAATAAGGCAAAATGCCCTGGGTGACAGGTGCAGCTGCTGTCAGAGAGATAAAATGCACTTTGAAATGTGGGGCTTGGAATTGCATTTACTCGCTTGTTCCTTTGGAAAAACCACACAGAAGCAAATCACCTCTGCTTAGTTTTTGATGGGTCAGTGAAAACCTGTTATTTTTTGGGAGAAGGAACGGAACTCTGTCCTTCATTTCTTAAACAAAGAGGATTCTTTATGTGCAGAAAATAATTGCGTGCAGAATTCACTAATAGATGACAAGAGGAAAATAAGGGTTACGATTTTGCTTGCTTGTAGCAGAATGATATGCAGGTACAGAAATACAGCTACACTGCATTTTGTAAAGAGAGATGATAAACATTTCAAAATTGTGCTCTCCCTCATGAATGCATTTTACATGCTGTAAAGGCAGTTTGCATCTTGCGCCACAGCAGTCAGTACTGTGAAACATGGTTTAAAATCAAATGCATCTTAAGATGTTTACTGTACAGCCCCTAGAGGGACTCTTCATTTATTCTTGTCAGGCAGTAACAGCAAGGAGGAAAATGTTTCTTGAACACTGTGTAATTAGGTATGTAGTAAGCCTTTTGGTATTAAACTGAAATGTGTACTATACTGTCAAAACAAAAAAGCAGTTATGTAGCACTGTAAAGACTTACAAAATAATTTGTTAGGTGATGAGCTTTCTCTGTCATGATTCATCATGTACTGTACTATTTAATATTTTCCATATTGATATCCCTATCTTCAAAACCACTGTATAAGTAGAGTCAGTGGGTGCATAAACCATGTATTTATACACACATTTTTAATGTCTAGAAACCAACAGGATGTACTAAAAAAAAATCTTTGCATTTGTTTAGACTAACTTAAAACAGTGTAAGCTTGGAGGGGACTGGGAAAATATGTTGCAGTTTGGCCCCATGTTTAATTCAAATTGAACTGTGTGCATTTAGGGAAGTTAGTTGTTATGCTACCTCTTTTTTAAAAAAAAGTTTTTCTTCTGTGTGACAATTAGGAACCCAATTCTGGAAGGCCTTTGATCATCATCAGTATCTTGCAGGATCAGTTGAGAAGATGTTAGGCTACTCTTCAGTTACTGTGATTTCCTGTCATTTTTGTGTACAGAAAATGGTAATTCCTCTGATACAGTAGATGAGGTTGGAAAACAATAGGGGTTTTTTAACGATTTTGCTTATTTTTCAGGAAACCAGTTCTACTCAGAGAAAACTGAAAGGGTGGGGGCTTTCATTATTGCATTCACCCATTTGTTACAGTAGCTCCAGTAAAGGGACATAGCATCTAACTTTTCTAGCAAGAGGGGAAAAAGGGAATGGATCTTCTGACAGAGAAATTGAGTATCTTCTTTCGTAGGAAGGCCAGGAAATGTCTGTCTAAACAGAGAGCATAAATGCCAGCCGACCACTCTGTAATAGCCCTAGAGCCTAACCATTTCATCATTTCCAGGAAAGTTTTGTAGGGGCGGAGCGATAACTCAGATGTAAAATTTAGCCGTTGGGTTGTGCGTGGCATAAAAATTTTAGTTTAAGAGGCAGATTTTGCTTAAATGGGTTTTGTGGGTTTTTTTAGATTAAAAATGGAAAAAGTTCTGCACTTTTCTGGAGTATTCCTTTTTTTTCTTTCTCTTTTTTTTTTCAGAATGACAGTTTGCAAAGTTGCTAGTACAGAACATAAAATATTTTAATTCAATCCAGTAGAACAACTCAGATAATAAAAAATGGTGTGGCTAATAACTTCAAAAATTACTTTCCATTAAGTTATTTAATAAGATGACCTATATGTTACTTTAAACCTCGGATACACACTGCATAATAGTGTGACAATCTGGTCAGCACATTGACAGTCCAGTTTGTGTCTCAGACCAGTAATGATTAGTATTTGTAGCTCTTTAAATCTTCAAAGCACTCTACATACATTAGCTATTGCAATATGATGATGAGTCAAGCATTCTGATTAAAGAAGGGGAAACTGAGTCAGAATCTATGATTAACTTTAGGCCAGGGTAAGCAAAGTGGGGTGTGGACCCCACCAGGCCAGGCATACAATTTCATAAGGGGGGTTGCAGCATGATCCACTGTTGGGCGTCAGTCTCATCCCTCTCATTCAGAATGTTGAAATATGTTGCTGTTTTTATGTATTTACATTTATATACTGATTAATAAAGTTTTTTACATTGTACATACCTATTTCCGTACACATGCCGAAAGGGCTTTTTTTTTCATATGACCACAACCAAAATTTTCATCAACGTGGATTACATTAGACAGTTTGGGGGGTTAGGGGGACTGCTAATTGCAGGGACAAAAAGTGGGGGCCCTGCTTTAGGCCATAGAATTGATGACAGACTGGAATTAGATTAGGGCTGAGTAGTCATCTTTTTTTACCTAGAAAGAATGTTAACCTTTGGCTTTGAAGGAAGATCCCACATTTGCGCTTCTATTATTACTAGCAGATGTACCTGGCATTGCTAGCTCTGTAAATGCAGCAAGGTTTGAAAATGAAAAATATACATGCCTTTTTTCAATGATAGTATTTTTCAAAAATGAAGAAGAGTGAAGGCTGGAGTGAGGATTTAGAGGTGAAGAGGGGCAGAGGATTGATGGGGACTCAAGGGCATGGGGCTGAGAGGCAGTGCGGGGGGGTCATCAGAGCCACCTGTGGCAGTGAGAGTGATGCTGCTACTGCAGCAGCTCCTCCCAGGGGGCCAGAGCAGCACTCCCTGGCCAGCGGCTCCTCCTGAGGCAGCCAGCGCTGTGCTCGACATCCTGCAACTTCTGGGAGGGAGGGATCTGAAGCTGTTCTTGTCAGGTCAGGACTGGGGCTCTGCGGGGTGGCCCCAGCCTCCTGCTGCTGCCCAGACCTGCAGCTTCTCCAGGGAGTCTTTGCTTAGGGTTGTGACTGCCCCATCCTGCAGCCTGTTGGAGGTTGGGGCTCTGCTCTGCAGGCTGCCCCCGGCCTCCAGCTGCTCCCCCACCGCAGCCCTGCAGTGGTCTAGAAGGGTGGCGTTTGGGACCTACCCTCAGTCTCCAGCAGCCCCTTCTGTCCTGCAGTGTCTTTTGTGAATGCTCCAGGGCTGGCCAGGCTCTGGGGGCTGCCCCACACAGCCTACAGGCTTTCTGTGGGGGGAGTAGGACTTTGAGGTTGCCCTTCTCTCCTGCAGATTCCCCCCCACAGCCTGTAGGCAGTTGAAGGTGTGGTGAGGCTCCATGGGCTGCCCCATAAGCCTCCGTGGCCTCCATTCAGCCTGCAGATTGTGTGTGTGGCGGGGGGGAGGCTCTTGGCACTATTGCCTGCCTGCAGGCTGTTGGGGGGCAGGCTTCAGGGGGCTGCCCCTTCTCCAGCTGCCCCCAATGGCCTGTGGGCCGTCTGGGTTGGGCGATGTTCCAGCAGCTGCCTCCAACATTCCCTCCCGTGGCCTGCAACCTGTCTGGGAGCTGCCCCCCAGCAGCTCCCTCTGCTGCCTGTAGGCACGCCACAGGGATGCAGGCTCTGGGCTTCAGACGGGAGAGCTACTTACCTGGTCATTGCGGCCAGCAAGATGGTGGAGTCCCAGCCCTGCTGGCCTCTCTTGGTGTTGCAGCTTTCCACAGTGGCATCTCTCAGTATGATGTCCCTCCTGTCTGTGCCCCTTCCTTTCATCTCACTCCTCCTCCTGCCTCCTCACATTCCGTGTTCTGGGAGACCCTGGGATTTCCACTTTCCAGGCACAGCCAAACCCTGACCTTGGTTTAAATTAGCGTAAGAGGAAGTTGCATACCAACTTTTATGGTTGTAGCTCTAATGGTTTAACAGCAGTTCTTGAACAAACATAGTACCAACAGACAGACTCATATATTGTACGTGTGTGGGGGTATACTTATATACCCCCCAACATACACACTTTTTGCAGGCTATCCGGTTATTAATACGCATCATTTCAAGTTTTGCAGATATATTTATAAATAAGCAATTAAAATGTGAATCCCAAAATATCCTCTGTATAATTTGAATTGAACACAGAAATTACAGAACATGAATTTAATCAAAGCAAGATTTTAACTGAGAGAGAGAACTCTCTGTCCCTAACCCTTCTTGCTCCTCACTGATGTAGTGGACTCAAACAAAAAATCTTTTTTTTTTTCTTTGCATCTAGGGAGAACAGTGTGAACCCAATCAGACCAGATACATTGGGTAGAATTCTTTGGTATTCTTACAATTTTTGAGGGGGATGTTGAATCACATACTCAGTTTCTTCTTGCTTAGTTTTGGTTTCATCATACAAGTGATGTTGAAATGGATCAAGGTAGCATGTGTTCCCGTATACACTGTAAAGTCTGTAGCAGGTCTTTCAAGTGGCCAGAGGTAGCAGTACCTAGCTCTTAAATAGCACTTTATGTGACTAAGTCTCAAAGCACTTCACAAAGAAGGTCAATGTGACTATTCCTATGTTATGGCTGGGAAGCTGAGTCAGAGAGGCATTTGCCAAGGTGCAACCACAAGGAGAGTAGCAGAGCCAGGAACAGAGCCCTAGTCTCCCAAGTCCCAGTTCAGTGCTTTGTGCAGTAAACCACCAATTAGGCCCAATGTTGCAACCAGTGGGGGCCAACAGCCAGTGTTCCAACTTTTTCCATCCATGGGCAGAATAAATTTTGTTATGAGCACTGAGGCATGTGCAGATACGCACCAGGAATAGAAACATATGTTTCTGGCTGTGGACATCTGTGAGTGCTCTGCAAATCATCTGGGCAGCACCTGAATGTCTTCTGGGCAGCCGCTCAAGCATGCAACTTATAGGGAACAATGCCAACAGCCACTGCAAGCCCCAGGGCAACTTGGGAGCGGGGCCTGGCTGTGTGCCATAGAAGAGGCAGGGTCTATGGCAGTCAGGCCTTAGTGGCACCCAGACAGAAACACTGGGTGCCCCCACTAAGTGGCTCCGAGCTCAACCCCTATGCAGCTGCTGCCTTTGCTCCTCTCTGTCAGCAGACCTGGTTGCAATCCTTTGGCACTCAAAACTCCATTTGAAGTCTATTGGAAATAGTGGTACCCTCAGGGTGTGCACAAGAGAGATGCAAGACCCAGGGAAATGAGAGGGAGAGATCGCCTGCGAGTCTGACGTCATTGCAGAACCGCATTCCAAGGGCTGGTGATACCTGTGAAGTTTTGAAGGAAGTCCTGTTACCTTCAGAGTCTTGGAATGCAGCTCTGTGATTGTCACAAGTGACTTTGTTTTTCCCACAGATGTGTGACAGTAGTCTCATTTCCTCATGATAGTCTTCTCTTATCTCCTCCTCCTAATTAAACAGTAGTACTTTGCATTTCTGTAACACCTTTCGTTTAAGGGTAATGCCTTAACATGTTAATTGTCTCCCTACAACCCTATGAAGTACATCACTATCATTGTCTCCATTACAGATGGAGAAACTGGATTTTAGTGACAAATCTGTGTCCATACAGCTCTGTTGCTAAAAGTTGGTACGTGTGAGCGCAGTTTGTTTGCACTTTTGCTGACAAAATACTTCTAGCCCCAATGAGTGACTTTCACTTTGTAGACAGGAGAGGACTCCTGCCAACAAAGCAAGGTTTACACTTGCGGCAGCAAAACTTTTGTCGTTTATGTTAAGTCCCTGTGAATGCAAACATTTTGTTGATCAATTGGTAGTGTAGGCATAGGCTAAATGATTTGCCGAACGTGACACACCTAGTTTGTAGTAGAGGTGGGACTGGAATCCTAGTTCTGACTCTCAGTCAACATCTTTTAAAGATCACAAACCTGTGTGACACAGAGTGAGCCGTAGGTTTAGATTTGGTAGTTCATTTTTTTTAAATGTCACTTTCTGTTGTAAAGTCTGACTACTTTTGTGTTAGTCATTTTGTGTAATCCTGAAAAGACTGGGCTTTTTACGAAAACATGTAGCTGCCAACCCCACTCTTAACAGTATTAAATATGTATGTATACTTTACCACTGAAATTAAAAAGTCTTACTTCTGAACAGCACAAGCTGTGCTACTAAGATTGGAAATGTTCAACATTAATTCTCAAATGCAAGGACATTTAAGAATTAAAAAGGCCTATTTATCTTTGTCACCTATTCATGTTTTCCATAATATCTTATTTTGTACTTTGTGCATTCCTGTGAAGGAACTCCAAAAGCTCTATACAGTTAACAAGATGTAATAGATGTAATATGTACAAATAAATAATATAATCCCTGATGGGAATATTCCTGCAACATAACTGTTCTTAGACTATGAGCAAAGAAAGCATGGAATGGCATCTTTAGACCTTTTTTGCACTTTATATTAGCTAAACTCAACATTTGTCTATAAATTTGACTGGAAGGAACTGTGTGCTGGAAAGAATAAGGTGCAAATAGCTACAGACCTTTTTGCAAACAGCAGTATATGTTAACTTTTTACCCTCCCAAAAGGCTCATGAGATACACCTAGCAAGTATGGCAGGAATGTGTAACAGGTCCACAGGGGAGTGGTTTGATTGGGAAATAGGTGCAGCTCGGTAAAAATTCCAGAAGCATTGTACAATTAAGTGCCTGATGGCCTGGGAGTAGTGAGATGATATTGCTGCTGCAGAAAAGAGCAGTAAGAAGCATTCTTTGAAAGAAGGGCTCTTTCAAAGTATCCAGTAGAGCGTCTACACACAACAAGCATTCTTTCAAAATTTAATCAAAAGAATGCAGTGGTCCTTTTGAAAGCGCTCGTCCACTCCCGTTTCAGGAAGAGCACCTTCTTTCAAAAGAAAATGTGTGTAGATGGTCCTCAGGCCCTTTTTTACAAAAGAGCAATCCTCATGGCCCCTGATTTTTCGATCCCTGGCCTGTTCTTTCGAAAGGATGGGGCTGTGTGGATGCTCCCTTTCGAAAGAGCAGATTGCTCTTTTGATCTTTTTTATGTGTGGATGCACTCTTTTAGAGGGCTTCTTTCAAAAAATTGCTGTAGTATAGACGTAGCCCTGTAGCATAAAGACCAGCGTTGTAATGTGGTGGCTTGTCCTGAAATGGAAAGGAGTTTCTTACTTTATAAGAATGGCCATAGTGGGTCGGACCAAAGGGCCACTTAGCCCAGTATCCTGTCTTTGGAATGAACAAACAGGAATCACCCAGTGATTGATCCATCCACCTGTCACCCATTCCCAGCTTCTGGCATATCCCGTTATATTCTGTTACACCAACTCTTGTGTGAATTGGCAAGATTTGGTCTAGAGTGTTTTACTGTTAATGTGAAGTCACATTAGGCTTCGTGAAGCATTTTTCTTTGTGGATTTTCTCCAGCTACTAACTCTATTTCTGTTATCAGTCAGTCTTTTTAAGTGTCACCCATTTTACAATATGCTCCATGGTCAGCGTAAATTAAACTCCCCCCTCACCAGTAAGTTAAAGTATGTATTTTATTGTAGTTAATAAGTAAAGCCTTTTGTAACAAGGCTGTTGGATTCTGCTGCATACGTGATAATTTTGTTCCTATGAATGCTTCAATATTATAATCAAGCACTTGGAATCTGTGCTTATGTTCATTAATATTGGAAGCCATGTGAACAAATTTTCAGGAACTTTTGTAACTGTACCTTAGAGTGCTGAGCTGAACTGAGTTAAACTCCATCAGATAACATGTTTTCTTTATTGTGTATTTGTTACATATTACTGCGTGTAGGGCGTCACATTATAGATAACGTTATAGCTTACCAGGTGGCTTAGCAGTCTGCTGAGTTCAGTAGATATTGTTAAAGTCTGTGTGTCTCCCCTCTTATCAAAGGTCAAAGATTTTGTTTCAGATCTTTCACAATGTTGTTGCCGTACAGCTGAGCAACTTGTGATTTAAAGATGTTTGTTGTTGAGTGTCAGTATGATGATTTTAATGAAGCATGATGGGAGTCTAATGAGCCCAAAACAGTATCTCACAGCTGTGTTACAAAGATACAAATCAGAATGTAGTACTGGTTTAAAACAATCCCTCAGGTTTGTTTGGGAAGGTTGCTTTTGGTTTGTGCTACCTTAACTTTCCAAAAACTGGGTCTTTTCATTAAATATAACTGTAACTATGTGTCTACATGGGCACAAATCTTCAAAATAGCCATATTTCGAAGGTTACTAATGAGGCACTGAATTGAATATTCAGCACCTCATTAGCATTAGGATGCTTCCGCCACGGCGCTTCGAAAGCGTGCGGCTCGGTGCGGCTACATGGGGCTCCTTTTCAAAAGGACCCGCACTTTTCAAAATCCCCTTATTCTGATCAGACACAGCCTAAATGATATATCCATGGTTTGTAAAAATGTATTGGCAAACTATTTTCCAGTGGGTTCATAGTACGATGTATACATACATAGAATGACGATCACTGGAATCTATTTTTAAATACCTCTTAGTCTGAATTGTGGTGTTTCATTTGAAAATGTCATTGTTAATGATGGAGATGTTTCAATATATATGCTAGGACATTGTGCTAACTACATCTGATGCAAATTGGATAGTTCAGTGAAGCTGCTCGGACAGGAAGGGGACACTCATTTCTATGTTACCAGGTCTTACAGCAGCACAAATGGCTAGGAAAGGGAAAATCTGATGGTGGTTGAATGACTAATGGAATATGGAATCTTCTACCTTGTTGGTCACTGGCTCTGATCTGGAGTGTTTGAAAGTTTCTGTCTGATGGCTGCATGATGGCCTATGAGCTAGTGCTCTCATTCCATTTCTTGGTGCTCAGCTACTCATGTCACAAAAGCCATCACAACGTTTTGTGATGCTGGGAACACTTATTACTAGTCCTCAGAAGGGAATTCAAGGCTGGAGTGGGCTGTAAATTCCAAAGCACCCTCATCTTGTGCAGAGGTCGTCCTTCCAAGGCAGCAGTGAGGCATGGTGGCAGGATGATGCTGAAAAGGATAGTCTAGTGGTTTGAACTCTAGTTTGGACTGTAGAAGACTCAGATTCAGTTGTTGCTCAGCTACAAACATCCTGGGAGACCCCTGGGAAAGTCACTTACTCTTTCTGTGTGGCTTTTCTTCTCTGTGAAATGAGGATAGTAGCATAGCACTGCACTGCTTCACAGTGTAGAAGATGAATTTGTTAGTCTTTGAAGTGCTACAGGACCCCTTATATTTTTGTGAAGCCACCAGCTAACATGGCTACCCCTCTGAGACTGCATTAAAGATTGTGATGTGTTCAGAAATTATAGTGTTGAGGACCATGGGGAGTGCCTAAGATAGATGTACTGTGTGGCTGCTGCTGTGTATGAATGTATCCAGTGTGAGCTTTTGGGATTAGCATCAATCATTTTTCTTCTGGGCTTTTAATCTGGCATCTTCTGGCATCACTAAATTTACAAAGCCATTTTAAAAATAAAAGAAGTTTAAAAAAAAACAGGAGGAGGCGGCAAAGACAAATTGGAGTCCAAATCCAACTGTAAACCTGAAAAGAGCTAAATTCTGCCTTTTGAAGTCTACGTGCACTGGCCTCTGATTGCTGGCAAACAATAATCTTTCTCACAGTGTTTGTATGTCTCTTGGAAGAGCCTGGTGGTTTGAGCATTGACCTGCTAAAACCAAGGTTGTGAGTTCAATCCTTGAGGAGGCTGTTTAGGGGTCTGGGGCAAATAGGTTTAAAAAAAAAAACTATTGGGGAGGGTGCTTGGTCCGGGTAGGGGACTGAACTTGACCTCCTGAGGTCCCTTCCAGCTCTGTGAGATGTGTAGTGGTTGAGCAGAACAGCAGAGGGATGAGATGAGGGGAAGCTATGCAGAGGATAGTTGCAGTAGCAGTTCAGAGCTTGGCAGATAGACCAAGAGAACCACATGCTGGAATGATAATCCTTTTAGCCTTGCATGTGGTAATGTTTTATTTTTTAAAGCTGCATTGAACCAAAACTGCTATAATCCATTTTGCTGCTTGTTCAGACTTCTACTCTTAATCACGTACTTAAAAGAAATCAGTTTACTACTTATTTTCTCAGCCTGACTGTCCTCCTTGTTATCCCTATTGTAAGTAAATGGTTGCAAATAACTATTATTTGAGCATCCCTTGGTGTTATTGTTGATTGCACACAAAGTAAGATTTGGTGAAATCTTAGAGACCCTACTCAGATAAAACTCTCAATGAAGCGCACAGGAGGTTTTTGCTTGGGTGAGGTCTGTACAGTTCAGTTCCATATTGTTTAAAGTTAATTCTCCAGGATCCAGCTGGGCAGTCCAGCATCTCCCTGTCTGCCATTGCTGTAGAAACATGAGCCACACTCATATGGAAAGCAGGCTGATAAGGCAGAGTACTTGCATGAGGATCTGGAAGGAGGATCTTGCCTGTCACCATTTAGAATGGGTTTAAGTCTTCTTTAACTTTTACTAGTCTGTTTTGTTACCATTTGTTACCAGAGCTGCAGGAATGAGTTGGCCTGTCTCTGTATTTGCATACTGTTTACCTTTACTTTGAGTTTGCCTTGGGGGTGATAGTGCTTAATGTGGACGGCTGCATAGAGAACTAGCCGATTATTTGTTGAGTAAGGCAACTCATTTCAAAACATCAATGTCATAACTGGGCATCCAGTTCTCAAACTCAAACTCTCCACGTAATTCGATAATCCCACTTTTTCCATCCCTAACCAGTGGTCTGAGCTATGTTTGGATGGCTCTTAGGAATGAAAAGGTCCATTTTAGTCCTGCCAGCTCTGATAACGTGTTAGATAGTTGGTCTTACATGAGTTAATCAATTCCTGTTGGTTTTTTTAGTCTCCATCAATTGAACAGCTATTTGTAAAAAATGTCAGGCAAGGGATGCTGTATTAATTCTCTTTTAAGCATTCCAGGGCCGAGACTGTACTTTGTATCCTGCTCACTTCTTCTCACATTGCTAATGCTAATCAAATAATAATTAACATGGCATTGTGATGCTATTAACAACATTATAGCTGTGGAAATATTTCTTCCTATGGCACAAGCCTAAAGGAAAAACATTTGCTCTGTCTTTTCTAATACAACATAACCCCCCCAAAGCTCTTTGATGCATTTCCCCCCTTTTAGTTTAAGGCTGTGAAAATTTTAAAACTCTGCACACAGCTACACTAATTTTAATGCATTTATAAATTTTCTTGGTTTTTTTTTTCCTAGCAGTCAAAACTAAGACGATTCAGGATGATCATATATTTATTTATAATATGTATACAGGAACAAATACGCACAGATTCAGCTCTCAGATACTCCTTTTGGCCCACAACTGCAGTGCTGAGATTAGACCTGTGTTCCACTGAAAGTTGAACAAGTTTCCTGATTACTCCATCCCCGGTCTCTCTGTCAGATTTCCATGGCTGTGAGTTGGGAAGGTGGAAAGAATGTGTTATTGCAACACCATAAGATTGAAGACAATAAGAGAAATTGTTGCATCTAAATATTGGCCATGAATTGTGTTTCAGCAAAACACTTAAGCTTGTGCTTAATTTTTAGCACGTGAATGGTTCCTTTTACTTCAGAGGAACTACCAGGTGCATGAAGTTAAGAACACTGCAAAACTGGGGTCATATCAAATAGAGCAGCAGTCAACAAAAATGTTGCTATAGTATAATCTAATTTTTAGGGTTTTTTATTTTGACTGAATTCTTGCTGAACAAGGTTATTAAACAAAATAATCCTTGTCACATTGCAAATGTAAACTTCTGAAATGTCTTATTTTCAGAGTGAAATTATTTTTGTCCATAATAAATTAACTCTGGTTTTCTTCTAACGGGTATAAATTAAAATTAACAGTGATGACAATTCCATTATAAAAACACGGGCCTACAGGGAAGGAGAATTAGGGTGACTGTGTTGAGGCTCTGTGTCCATGTTATTGTAAAACAGGACCCTGATTTCTCTCACACAAAACATACCCCTTAGCTGGATGCTGCTTTCATATATTATTGTAATAAAAAACCTTTGGCAATATCTATTTTAAACTCAGAGATAGAACATACTCAAATTGCTTCTTAATCTTGCCTCTCCTTTCAAATTGTAAAGGAAATTCTAAATTGCTCATTGCCAGCCATTAATTTTGGATACTTTTGTTACTATGCAGCACATTTTGGGCTTTTGCTAATCAATGGTCTGCCATGCTGCTTATGAAGCTCAAAGTCAGAAAAAGAAAAGTGCTATCGCAAAACACAGATATAATATTTGCATTTGCACCTGTATACAAGATCCATAAATAGGTACAGTCCCACCAAGGAGGAATTTCTAAATCATCAATCAGACCTGTCAGAGTGATGGATAATTCCCACGCTGCAGCCAAACTCAGACTGAAGAGTACATAGCAGAGAAGTAAGGCCTGCATGATCTGGGACTAGTAAAATAAAACAGGTGCTTGCACCAACTCAGTACATTATTAACCCCCTGAACCTATGTGGAGTAGTTTGCATTTGGGGTATGAATACCTGTAATTCATCTATTGTCTCTGTTAATTTAATTTAAATGTTTGTATTTTTTCAGGCTCCATGAGACATTTGTAACTGTTCCCTAGCTCTCAGAGTACTGCAGACTGCCAGTTCTGTGGAGTGCTTTGATCTGTACAGCAGAAATGAAAAAGCAATAAAGTAAATGAAATTATTTCTGTTGCCTATTTTATTATAGCTGTGCCTTAGTGGCAGCCAGTAGGGCCAACAGCCACCGCGGGCCTGGGTGGGGCCTAAGGTGGAATGGATGGGATCTAGGGCAATCGGCTCTTAGCACTGCTCTGTCCATGGTGCTGCCCCCCATGTCCCTTCTCAGAGTCATGTGGGGTGGCACAGCAGCACTGCCACAGCCTTTCAAAGGAGCCTGGAGTGGTGGACGCTACCACTACTACTTTTGCAGTGGTGGCAGCTGAGCTCTGGGCCCCTTTGAAATACCTGGCTCTCGGGCACTTGCCCCTTTTGTCCCCCTCCAGCCCTCCTGTTGATGGGCTTGGTGGCACCATTGTAGGTCGGGGTCATGCAATGTTTTTATTATAAAACATGTATTTTAGAATCTTAATTTGCACATTTTATTCCTCAGCAGGCTGGTTTGACATAGGTGAATGTCCTTGAGCAGATGGGCTCATGGCTTTAGGGACAGTGATCAGTTCTGGTTTACTGTTCTTCATCAAGCTTTGCATTGTGCTCCTGATGTCAAGAGGAATCTTTTCATTTAGTTCAGTGACTGTGTAGATAAAGCTCTGTGCTCTTGAGAATTGGGTGTTGTAGGCAGTTGGGGCTTCTTTCTTTTCCAAAAAACACATTTTAATGTCTCTTGTCAATATCACTTGTGGATTGAAAAAGTTTTGCGCCCAGTGCAGTGCAACAAACTGTACTTCAACAGCTTATTCCCAATGAAAACCTACAATGGCTAGTTAGTTTCGGAGTAAAGTACATGCTTAAGTGCTTTGCTAAACATGTAAAACCTTTACTGAATCAGGACCTTATCTGGCAACTGTTTGCGTCTTAATGGCTTTTCTAATCATGATTAAGCTAATTAAATAACTGGCTTTTAAACTGCAGCTGTGAGGTATTGTGCTGGTAGCTAGGGATATGAATAATAACCTGGGGAAAAGAAGACACAAGCCACTTTTATTTTACATTGACTTTCTTTATTTTTGTTAAATTTGCCTTTATAATTTAAAACTGACTCTTCATCATTATTACTTGGCACTTCCATATAGCTCTCTGCTTTATAGCTTCAGAGGACGGTGACATGGTCAATCAATCATTTCTTACATTCCCAAGAGCTGTTATCACTTACAACAAATGAGGGGCGGAATCAAGGTTAGAACACAAGTACTCAAATAATACTCTGGCGAGGACCATGTGACTAAGTACATAAATGCTTCTTGTCCTGCAGGTGCATCCACTAAATCCTGATATATCCTATCAGTAAACCTGCCTTATTATGGTATAGTTGGTAGATCGTTGAAAAATATTTGTTTTTCCCATACACAGTTATGAAATTATTTAATTGAAACTAATGAAGTGCTGGACTGAATGGGCTGGACATTTAGATCTTCTGTTTGATCATTGAATTTGCATAGCATAAGTGGTGGAGATATAAGCTTCTTCATTCCTTCTCTTCTTTGTGTATTCCACCCCTGAATAGGAGAGACCATTTACACCAGTGAGGTTTAGCTGCACCAGTGTTAGCAATGGGTGGGTAAAAAAGGCTAATGTAGACACAGCTTATCAGTGAGAAGATTTCACTCTTCATGGTCCATTCAATTTCTGGTCTTTGTCCGGAGCCTACCTCAAGTACCAAGTGGCAGTAGTTGTGATGTTGACACAAGTTCAATAGGGACTCGATTGAGATAATTGAACTGTTAATTTTATTAATCACCATTTTGGCTAGGAATTCTGATTTACAAGTACAAACTTTTCTATTGTTTGTGTGAGATTTGTATAAAAATTCTTTCAATTCTGGCTTGTTTCATAGCAACACAGTTTTGCCACCTTTTGTGAGAGGACTATTGAAATGTTTTCCCTGCATTGAGACCCTCGTGTATTTACTTTCCTGTTTGTCATCATCATTGTGTATGATACTCCCTGTAATACATTTGCAGCTTCCTCTCCTGGAAACAGAATGTGTTGACTCTAGTTTCCTCTGTGAGCTGTCCAGCTTCAATGCAGCAGACCTAGAAGTTGTTTTGTAATCACGGGAAAAGTGTTTCGGTTTTTAAAAATACCTTTGTGAAAATATGGGTGGTTTTAAATATATTATGATTATAGACCTTTCTTATAATTATATACTTTAGCTATTAATATATATAATTTAGAAACTATAATTTAGACCTTGACTGGGGGAGTGTCTTGACAATTTTAAAGCAGTTTAAAAAAATGTGCCTAACCTACTTAGCAATAACAACTTTCTTCCTTCACAGTATTCCTGGGATTAATGTTGGATGGTGTCATCTCGGGTGGAACTCTTGTAGATGTGTATTGCATTCTGGTTTGCCATGAGATTTAGTGCCCGTGGTGGGGCAGGAGAGGGGGGCATTTTGTGCAGGGTTATATGGTCCTACAGGTTGAGCCTTTCTAATCTGGAGATCTGTTATCTGGCAACATCTGTAATCCAGCATGATTTTAGTTATGCTGATGACTGCTTATTGTGTGTGGCCAAGTTTACCGTGGTCCCATAAAGTTTGCTTACAGCCACCAGTCCTGGCTCTCAGTGTTCTGTGCTGTTGTTTATTTGTAATTTACCCCTAAACATCTTCTAAGAGCCCAATCAGAAGTGGAAGTGTTGGTAATGCTGCTAGACAGTATTGATCTCCCGTGGTCTGTCAAATTCTGTCATCTGGCACTGGTCAGGTCCGGAGGGTGCTGAATGTGAGAGGTTCAACCTCCAGTATGTAGACCTTCAGAAAAACAAGACATTGCCCATAAAAGTGCTAATGCTGAGTCTCAGGTCCTGATCCTGTAAACCATTATATGCACGTCACTATGCACGTGGGTAATACTATACACATGTGTAAGTATATGCAGCATCCTTAGTAGGCTGATTAAAGGACATGGCACTAATGAAAGGAAATGCAACACTTCCTTTCAGCTTGTGGCAACATCCTCAGCATCCAGGCTTTAGGTAATTCCTGATGGCCGTTGTGAGCCTTTAAGCCTTAAGGAGTAGAGGGGCTGTGGAGGGAGGAACTGCAGAATCTCCCTGTTTGTTTTCCTTTTTTAAAACAAAAGACCAGTTTCCCTTTAAAAGTGGGAGCACGTCTCTGCAGCTGAAATTGCTGTGTAGCATGTGGCTTGCGGAGGGGAAGGCAAGTCATTTTTTTGCCTAGCAAATTATCGTGCCATGTCAGCTGTGTTGTGCCCCTTGTAATTTAGCTGTGACTGTTGCTCAGACTCTCTGTTGTTGATAATGATGCTGTATGTGTATGTGCTTCACATTCAGTGTGGGTGCTTATAGGACACTTGGGTGGTTTTTTTTTTAAAAAAAAGGAAAAGGATGGAAGCTGTGCAATTAATTAATCAAAGCAAGCAGTGGCCCAAGCCCCAATGGAAAAGATCTGAGTTTCCCTATCAGGAAGCTGAACCCCTAGAAATTAGATACAGATTTCATCATTTGCACCTGATACTGATGTGGTCTCATATGCTAGCAGCCTCCATTGGTAAGTATACAATCTGTTTCTCCTCCCTCAGCTAGCCATTTTAGGTACATTGTTTTTTTCATCCAGGTCTCTCTCTAGTGTGAAGCTTGTCTTGGTCCACAAACATTAAGGATATTTTGACCAATTAATTCCTGGCTGAAGAATCTTGCCAGTTAATGTGCTGAGGCTTGCAGGAGACGACATTACGTGGTTTATATTAGATCTGTAGCTAATGGGAAGGCTCATCCCACCAGGAGTGGCAGAGAAAGATAGTTATGCAAGGGGACTGAGTGGCTTGAAGGATTGGTAGTACAAGTTGAACCTCTCTAATCCTGCACCCTCAGGACCTGATCAGCGCCAGAGGAGAGAATTTGCTGAGCCAAGGGAGGTCAATATTGTCTAATAACATTGCCAACACTTTCACTGCTTACTGGGCTCTTAGAAGACATTTAGGGGTAAATTACAGCTCAATCACAGCACTGAACACTGAGAGCCAGGACTAGCAGCTAGAAACACATGTTATGGGACCATGGGAAACTTGGCCACACCCATAAGTGATCATCCAGCTAGTTAAAGTCATGCTGAATTATGAATGGTGCTGGACAAGAGAGTGCCAGCTTCGAGAGGTTCAACCTGTAGGAGATGAAACACTATAGATTTTTAGTTCATTTCAGTCCCAGACTGGTAACAACCAGTGCTGCTCTGTTCTGTCCTTTTCTGAACGCTTTCTTATGCCATGCTCATCGCTGTACTATCTGATGACATTAAAGACAGAGATCAACAAACTCATTTCACCTAGGCCTTGAATTGGTTATGGAAAACAGAAACTGCTACCACAGTTTGTGCAAATTAACGACCTTATTATTGGTCTTGGACATACCTTTCACATGTCCCTCATTGTCGTCTTTCATTTGTTTCCAAAAGTCCTTACGTTTCTTGCAGATTTGGTGTCTTCTCATTTCTGTTACTGAAAGTTATTTATATCACCTCCTAAACATTGTGAAAATATGGTTATAAGGGAACAAGGACAAATCCCGCAACCCTTTAAGTTTCTTCCCTGAATGACTGTTTTGTGCCACTTGTTTTTGGTCTTTGTGATGGGTGGCATTTTCTCATTTGAGCTATGGTAGGGTGCTGCTCAGAGAGGCCGAAAACTCAGGGTATTTCTACACAGCAGCCTTATTTCAAAATAAGCTATTCTGGAAGAGCTATTACGAAAGATCTTATTTCAGAATAATGCTGCTGCACACAAAGATGAATTTCAAAACAGCACTTAGCTATTTCGAAATACATCTATACAGTTGGGCTATGTCTACACTAGAAGTATCTGTCTACAGAAGCTACTGTCAGAGGAGATGTTCCAACAAAACTTTTTGTCGCTAGATCACATCTACACACAAAAGTGGATTGATCTTTTGATCCACTCTGTCGACAAAAGGGCCCCCAGCGCATGTACGTGGCTTTTTTGTTGACAGTTTCTGTCGACAAAACACATTTTGTTTTTAGATGGTCTGCGAGTTTTGTTGAGAGAACCCTAATTTTGTCTACAAAATTCTCTAGTGTAGACGTTGCCATAGAGCCACTGGGCGCAGTATCAGTTGTTTAGAAATAGGCGCTGTTCCCTGTTGTAGCAGTGCCTATTTAGAAATAGCTATTTGAAATGGGCGTTTTTGCTTTTGGAATGAGGTTTACCAATTTTGAAATAAGCCAACCACTATTTTGAATTTATTTCAAAATAGTGATTGCCTTGTGTAGACTCTGGAGGTATTTCAAAATAACTTTGTGGTATAGACCTAACCCCAGTGGGTAAGAGAGGCTGACCTACTCTTCAAGGTTGGAGGGCTTTCTCTTCTGGTCAGATTTGAGGCACGTTGACAGAGCAGTGTAAGTGTAGTTTGTACTGCTACTGCTCTTGCCGTATCTGCTTCATGAATAAATAAATTTAGTGGTTGTTTTTCTTCCTGTGCCAAAATACCACCTTCAGCATCACTAAATTAACTTACAGAAAGCCACATTCACGCACTAGAAAAAAATCCAACCAGGGGTCCAAATCAGCATGAATATAGGCTTTGTGCAGCAGCTGGGGTTTGAGAGACCCCATGCATACATAATCACTTTGAGTGCTAGCACTGGCACAGTAGAGCAGCCCACCTCACCTCCACCTCTGGGCATTTTGCACTTCGTGCTGGGGAGGCCCATGATTTAGCAAATGAGCCTCTGCTCTAGATCATTCAGGTTTCAGTTTCTCCTGTGGGGGAAGGGAATAGGATTAATGTTGCGTTGTCCTCCTCACGTGAACTGCTCCATTGATTCCCAGAACTTACAAGAACAGTTACAAGGAGGCATTACTGTGGACGTAAATTGTTTCTTTAGTGCAGTCCGTCGAGTTTTTGTTGAGAGGAAGACAGGGGCTCTAGCTCTAGTCATGTCCCTCAGTAGGGATAAGCCGTAAGAAGGTTAGAGAACACCACAGTGATCACCCCTCTCCTAGCTGGCATGTTGACTGAAGCCTATAGAATTATTTGATCATGGAGGGCTTTCTCTTTGCAGCACAATTCTGGACTTTGGCTGTCACTATTTAAAATTGCACACATGGGGATAATTTCGCACAGCCCATGTAATGAGACCAAATTATGGGGAAGGTTGGTTCAGAATAGTTCTCTGCCCAATTTCACAGACTCTTTAACAGCACAACAACAAATAAACAGAATTCCTTTTAAAAAAACTGTCTTAAAAATAGAGCTGGGGTTAAAAGGAGACCATGTCTAATTCTGTTATCTTTGTGGCCCTAATTTGTTTCTCCTGGTGACTTGAATTCCTCACAGATTGCTGGTTTGTCTTCAGCTCTGTAATTCTCACACACTGTAATTTTGCCCTTGGAAATGTTGGCCATGGGGAGCTGCCATTTTCCAAGTTGGGAGCTTTGCTCGCTTTCAACATTTCTGCATGTGTTTCCAAGCTAGTTTCAAAGCAGAGGTTATTGCTTCTCTCAAGGGACCATAAAGCCCTCAGAGGCAGCACACTGGATGGCCCTGTGATCTATCCTCTCCCCTGCCCTCCCTTTCTGAGGCCTGTGTTCTGAAGTACGGCTTTTAACATAAATGGCCAAGAAAGGAGGCAGGTTGAGTAGCCGGCAGGTTTGCTTTTTGCAGGAAGAATGTGTAGCTGCCTCATCAAATTTCAGATTCAGTCTCAAGTTGGTCAATGGCTGACAGGGTTAGACAGCCTAGGGCTAGGCAGAGTGATTTTATAACTCTGAGGTGTGCATC
This sequence comes from Carettochelys insculpta, assembly GCF_033958435.1. NCBI lineage: Eukaryota > Metazoa > Chordata > Testudines > Carettochelyidae > Carettochelys > Carettochelys insculpta. The sequence goes on from NC_134155.1 coordinate 16,077,199, forward strand.
CATTCTGTGTGAGCCTGAATTGGTGCCTTACTGGCTTGACTTTGTGTATTGTTAGTCCTCACTTTTCTGTAATTGATCCTGGCCAGATTCTATAGGAAATGAATTAGCCCATTGGACCCAATGGGCTAGAGGCACCTTGTGACTCTGAGTCTTTTCTCCCCCCTTAGAGCCTTGTTTAGATGAGGAAAATAGGTCTATTTTCTAATCTAAAAACGTCAAAGACTTCTCCACATTGTGACTGTGGGCAGGTGAGAGGAGGGTGGGCCTGTAGTGGGGAACAAGCAGTAGCAAAATATCCTGGAGCAAAAAAGAGAAATTCTGAGAAGACAGTGCCTTGAGGTGCGAGGGTTCTTCTGAACAGAGATCCTTTTGGGGGGACCAGAGTATCTGTAGTAAAATAGAACACAGGAGACTAAAGGAAGAAAGGGCATTGTGTTTCTCATTCCCCGAGTGGGGAGTGTATGTGCATAGAGGACAGCCTTGGGTCTACCTGTCAAATGTGAAATAGCCTAGCTCTGTGTATTTGGCTGGAGAATGGGACGGAAAAGATCTGTGTAAAAGAGCTGCTCCTGGCTTCTGTCTCAAGGTGCTTTCTTGACCATTCGTTATGCAGGCTGCTGTCACAAAACCCACAGTCCAGTGTTTCTATAGCATTTGTGGGGGCTGCGTGGGAGAAAAATCTTCTGGGAGCAAGATGGGAGGGTTCAGATTATAGGCCCTTCCAGCCAGCGCTAGGGAGGTTCCTGTGGTATTGGCAGGGGGTGAACCTTAAAGCGATGATGCTGGGTGGCAGAATGAGTACATGTTGTGCACGTGGCAGAGGCCTGGAGCTCTTGCTGACTGCAAAGAGGAAAAGCTGATAGTGCCCTTAGACAGTTGTGTAGCATTCCCACAGAAGTGAATGCCAAAGAAGCAGGCTTTTCTACTCTAGGGGATTCCAAAGTATGACATCCAAGAAGCTGTTGCAGAGGAGAACTATGAGATTTCCCATGCTGGCAGTAAAACAAGCCATGAAAGCATATGCTCACTCACATGGTCAACTTTATTTAGAATAGGCCCCCATTCTCTAGACGCTGGGGGAACTGCCAACACTGATCCAGGCTGTGGGGCCTTAGAATTAGGATGTGCATTGATCTTTCACTCTCCACAGCCAGTGTTGAAGCCATTGGCATCTAATGAACTTTTTTTGTTTTTTTGTTTTTTTTTAAAAAAAAACCTCTCTCTTCAGATTAACGGTATTTGGTTGGGGATGGGCCAAACCAGAGGGTGAATCTGAAACCTCTGAACTTTGACACTTGAGATGAAATGGGAACTTTTATCCAAAGAATGCCTGGTTTTGCTTTTGAAACACCAAAACTGTGCTTTGCAATACTGAAACCTCACTTTGTTTATGGGTCAGGTTTGCGTCTGCGAAATATTCCTTGCTGTGGTCACCAAGTTTTCCCTGGACCTCAGTTTATTCCTCCACAGTTTTTGGCTACATCAGCACTGTATAAACAAGGCATTAATGAGCACAGAGAATGAGAAGTGGTGGTCCAGAATATTACAGGTGGTTTTAGATATGTATCTTAGTTTGTTATTTCTACCAACTACAGAGTTTTTAACCAAAGCAATCCATTTTTATTTGTTTCAGAAACTCTCCTGAGAGCTCATTAAAGAATCTGGCAATTGTGAAGTTACCAGATGAGAGTGTGGTGGCCAGCGCAACAGCCCCAGGGGGGCTGGGAGCTGGAGCAGTTGCCTGCCCCGCAGTAGCAGGGGCTGTAACCCTGCCACAGGACTGAGAGCTAGATCCCCTGCATGCCCCATGGCCAGGCAGGGGCTGGTCAGAGCTCTGTGGCAGCCCTGGGGAGCCTGGGAGGGAGCCAGAATCCCAGGGAAGGGAGGCTGAGGCTGGGGGTGCAGCAGTCCCAGAGCACAGGGCTGTCTGGGTGCAGAAGCCTGAACCTCCCTGCATCCAGCAAATTCTCTTGTTCAAGACCTGTCAGGTCCCCAGCATGCCGGATAAGGGAGATGCAACCTGTAGTTCCTGTTTTCTGAAACTCTCTGTGCTTACAGCGGACAGAGGTGTGGCAAAGGCATTGGATGGGCCACTGATATCTTGACTTATTGGCTACATACCTCACCTGGACAGTCAAACTAGGGGTTTGAACACAGGATTGGGAGACAGAAGCTGCCCATGTTATATGACTGACTTTACTGAGCACTAGCTCTCTGCCTTAGGGCAAGTGTCTTTAGCCTCTCTGGATATATCTGCACTGAAGCATAAGCCCAGAGCTTGAACTCAGACTCAAGCCTAACCCCTATTTCATCTACACACAAATCACATTAACCAAGGGTCCCAGGATTCCAAGAGGTGGAGGGTTTGAGCCTTGACTCAAGGCAGGAAGCCAGGGTTCAAGCCTTACTGCTTTGCAGTGTAGATGCAGCCCTGCTGGACTCGTGGTGGGAGTCCACCAAAAGTATCTCCCAGTACTATGGCCAACTTACAGTCAAGTTTGGTGGACAGTCAAGTTTTTCAGAAGGAGTAGAGTAGCCACGTTTTGGGAGGGTGTTAGAATATATGAGTGGCTGCTCTCATATCTGTATAATGCAATGTAGATGCTGGGGCCTCATGTTCAACAATTTCTTATTTGAGCTTTCAGAAGACAGTAGATGCTCAAGCTGGAAGTTAACAAACCAAGGGTCTGATAACACTGGGCTGATGTTGCAGTGTAGACACCCTGCGACTCTGTTTCTCCATCTGTTAAATGCAAATATTGCTTGCACTTGTAGAGCACTTTGCAAATATGAAGTAATCAAGGCTCACAAAGTTCCTCTGAGGTAGCCCAATATTTATTGTTATTCCCTGTCTGCTGTGGAAATGGTGAAATATTTGAAGGACAACTAGAGGCAAAAGTGGGATGCAGATTGCAAAGAATCTCTTACATTGTGGTAGAAATGGCTTTTCAAACTGAAGAACTCTTCTAACTACCAACCCTAACTGTGTCCACTGCATTGGAAAATGTGCCATTCCCATGGCTTGCTCTCATCTGGGGGTGCCCATGTACCATTCCGATGCAAATGAATGTAGTCTCAATATGCGAATGAGTTCATTTGCATGTTTAATTCCTCATCATGCCTCACATCCACACTTGATGTCACAGTGGAATAAAACATGGAGCTTCCCCAGCATTATTCTTGCATATTTTTAAAGGCATTTTTTGTAAAACAGAGAATGAATGGCGCAGCAGTGCCAGCCCTTGAATTATGTCATCTGTGAGAAAGTATCAGTCAGTGCCACAGAAATAAAGGGAGAAATCACAAGAAACTGGTGCATCTAAGAGCACGCAAAAGGCAGAAATGCTCCTTGTGCACGTCAGTAGAATGAATACTGGAATTTCCTTTTCCTGAAATAATATCTGTATTGTTCATGAAGATTCACTATAATCCTGGGGATTACAAAAGTGCATGTGCCATTATCACAGTGAAGAAGCAGGCACAAGATCAGATTTCTTTGGACACATCTACACTGCAGCTGGGAGCATGCTTCCTAGTGTGGAGTGTCAGAGGAGTAGCCATTTTAGACTGTAGTTGCAAAAATAACAAGGAATCCGGTGGCACAGATTTATCTGAGCATACGCTCTTATGGGCAAAAGCCCAAGATGTGTTAATAAGATGTGTCTGCTGAAGTGGGTTTTTGCCAGTAGAAGCTTATGCCCAAATTAATATTAGTCTTTAAGGTGCCACAGGACTCTTCGTTGTTCTTTCTAATGTAGACGTGCAAGTTCCTCTCGAGCTAGTGTTCTAGAACTAGTGATGTGGCTGGGTGAATCATGGGCAGCAGCTTTGGCTAGCTGCCTGAATACAAACTCTGCTCTCTACTCTCAGTCTATACCTAAGAAGCTAGCCTAAGCAAACACCCATGCAACCTCTGCTGCATTGCTATTTTTAGCATATTGACTCAAGCAGAGCCTGTGCATGTTCGCCAGCATGATCTGAGAAGCACGCTCCCAGCTTCAATGTGGACTCATAGGTGACTGGTAACTGTCGGGGGGGGGGGGTTGAGATGCAGGGGGGGCACCCAGAGGAACAGAGAGGGGACTTGGGGTGCAACCCATTTAGGAATTAAAATTTGGTGAGGGTCTGGCAGGTTGGGTGCACTTCCCAAGTGCTACCATGAGTCACTTATGTGTGGACATATTCTTTGTGCTTTACCACAGTCTGGTTCAGGTGATGCCAGGGGAGCTATGATTTTTATTGGCTTCAGTGAGGAGAAAATGAGACCTAGGGAAAGCTGCAGTATTGAGCACTGCTTACAGTGATGACCCATATTATCTCATTTCCTTGTGCTGTCCTGGGTCAGACCTGCAATGAATCGTGAGAGTTACAAGTAAATGGGGTGCTTATTACATGCCTTCTGGGCATAGGGTATTTTGGGGGCATCTTTTCAACCTTTTCTCCACAACCTAGACACCTAGGGTTTGGGGTTTTTTTAATGGAAGCTGAAAATCTCCCGTAATCACTTATCATCAGGAACTGGGGCTTTAAGAGAACACTAGCTACTGGGAGACTGTCAATAAAATCACAGGAGCAGAAATCACTGGGATTGTTTCTTTAAAAGGTTGCAGTTTGAGGCAGCATCTACATTCTAGTCAAGGCTGAAGTTGGTGTCTGCTTGCAGCGCCAGAGGGAGATATACCAGTGCCATAATGCAGAGCCTGGACCAAAATCAGACTCTCCCATTCCCACAGTTGAGCTAGTGAGGAGGCACCACATGGCCACATCTCCCCTTTCGCTTCTCAGAAGCTTGCTTGTGCAGATCATAAGTGAGCCCTGGGATGCCTGTTCAGATTTCCTAATACCGAGTAAAGAAAGTGAGCGTTCAGAAGGCTGCATGAATATATAATTAAATTGCCAGGTGTAAATTGGTCATAGGACATCTGTTCAGAGCGCTAGCAGCCAGTTGGTCATTAGCTTGCCCCCTTCTTGCTGAGATACCATTGTTCCATGTAGGAATTCCTCTGCTGATCACCTCAGGCTCTGCAAAAATTTTCAGTGGACTCACTCTATCTGCACACCACTGAAGGAGCGGAGATACTGCAAGTAATAATTTTCTTTACAGAAAGAAATTAATAGGACACAAAATATAGGTGCAGAACAAACAAGCACATGTGGTGAAGACTGCTAGGAAAATGCCTTTTGTTTTTGTATTTTTTAAACAATTTCTTCTTTGCCTCCCCTTGGGCCTCTGCTCTCTTGTATATTTAGATTTATGATGTATTATGCCCTTGACACACAGAAGGATTCTCCAGTCTATCACTGTTTTAAGCAGCACCTGTATCTCTAGCTCAGGAACAGACCTTAGGTGACTTGCTTGAAATATTCCTCCCTGCCCCCATACCACAGTAAAAGCAAGTGTTAAAAACTATACTCTCCTCCTCAGACTGGATAAGTCATGCAAGAACAGGGTAAAAGATGAGTATTTCCAGTTCCATGGTCATCCTTCTTGTCTCTGAAGATATAACAGTCCTATGACTCCTTACTCATGAGACCAAGATATGAAAGTTCCATGCAGATCCTCCCACAAAAGATATGTTAATAATCTGCCTTGGACTCTAGGCTGTTGAACATCATTGCAAGAAATTTCTCTTGGCCTCATTGTCTCCTCCTACTCCTTTGCGTACATCATTCCCCACCATCCCCCATCCTGTTTGTCTTACCTCTGTTATAGCCTTGATAGCAGTGAAGCTGACTGACAAACAGTATGGCTAATGTGTGGCTGTTTATATCTAGGTATTTACTGTACAGAGAGGGGATTGGCCACTGTACCTTTTTAGAGTCAAAGTGTGTACTGCTTTGGCGATTTCCCAAAAATCAAAGCTCCATCTTAAAATGTGAACAGTATGATTAAAATAAGGAACACACAATCAAAAACAGTAAATGGAACCATAAATTGATCTGGAAGTAATTGAGATAGGTTTGTTTTAATTTGCTATTTTAAAACATTTGTAATAAGCAACAGACTAATTTGGGCGAACAGTTTTGTCCGATCTCTGCTTACATTTTTCCTTTGGCAAACACACTATCCTTTATCGTACCTTGTATATGGTTGTATTTGCTAGGGCACTATCTTACAATGAGAGGATTCTGCATGTTTGAATGTATTTGGCTGAGAACCTGACTGGTAGTATATGATATCTTTGCTCATGTGTATACACTTCTGGAAGAGGGACAGACTCTGATCTGACAAACCTGTTTCCATTTCTAATGTGTGGCTCTGCAGACACAACCCCTAGTGTTAGGCGTGTGTTAGTTAGTCTGTTAGGCGTGTTTCTGTATTCTCCTTTGCTTTGCAATATGGCTCAGATTTGACCTGATATTTCAGTTTCATTAGTGGTGCATTAAAATACTGCTCAACTGGACTGAGAACTCCACTATTCCTATTCTGTGGTTAGGTGTTTAGCTGTCAGGACAGAAGACAAATTAGGTAAATGCTACAAAATCTGAAGAGTCGTCTTCAGACTCAACATGCACCCTCTAAAAATGTATCACTGTTATAGTATGTGCCTGGAGCAGCAAAATTTTTGCCCCAGTGCAGATGAAGTTGTCCTGTCTGCAGTGTCTCCAGGAGGGAAGACACTCTAGATCAGCTGCCCCCCGCCACTGACAGGGACTGCTCCAGCCTGGTTGAAGCACCCTAGCCCCATGGTGCTCCTCAGGCTGCAGTGGATGGGGACTGCTCTGGACACACTGGAGCAACCCCCACCCATGGCCATGCTCTCCAGAGTAATTCCTAGATCTTTTAGGAAAACATCCCATCTTGATTAAAAATGGTCAGAGACGGAGCATACAACACAACCCTTGGTAAGTTGTTCTAAGGGTTAATTACTATCACTTTTAAAAAGTTACACATTATTTCCCATCTGAATTTGTCGAGGGTCACTTCCAGCCATTCAGTCGTGTAAGACCTTGCTCTGTTAGACTGAAAAGCCCATTAGTGAATAGTTGTCCTCTATATAATGTTGTCACCCCTCAACCTTCTCTTTGTTCAATGAAATAGAGGAGCATCTGAAGTCTGTCACTGTAATGTGGTGGTTCCCAACTTGGGGTCTGAGGGAGTTGCAGGGGTCTGTAGAAACCATAAAGATACATAAAAATGATCATAGCAAATAAGTTTTTAATAAATTACAAAGTTACAATCAATTATTACATTTTAATTAATTATCTTCCAATAATGTTATTAATTGCTCTCTGAAAATCTATATTGTGGTTTCCTTTTTAATGTAATGAAGTGTACATAGCATCACAGAACTGGATTTGATGGGGGTCCACGAATGGTTTGGGGGATGATGGTGGGCCACATTAGTGAAAATGTTGGGAACCATTGTTTAATATAGGGTGTGGTTTCCGATCGTTTTTAATGATTCTCGTGGCTGTTCTCTGAATCCTCTCAAATTTACTAGCTTCCTTCTTGGGTTGTGGACATCAGACCTGGCCACAGTATTCCAGCAGTGGTCTAACCAGTGCCAAATACAGAGGAAAAGTAACCTCTGTGTTCCAACTTTAAAGCGCCCTGTATGGAGACCACAATTTAAATTCACTTTCCCTGCTACTCTCGAAGCAGATTTGTTGACTGCCAGAACACTGTGTAGAGCTCCTCTGTTATTCTGGGTGTCTCTGAAGGGTGCTGAGCAAATGGCAAGTCTTCTTCGTGGCTTTCTTTGCTGAAACTCTTCAGTGCAGTGTTGTGATTTGCATACCCACAGAGTACCCATCTAGGTGCTCTATTATATCCTTTTGAATTTCTAAATTGTTATAGATGATTACCAGGATTGAAATGAGTTCCAAGTGCAGACTTTCTTTATTTTTGGTAATAATGTGAGAGGAAGAAAAGGCATGGATTGGGTGTCAGATTTCAGGCTGAATTGTTAGAAAAATCATTTTTGTTCATTTAAACTGTAGACATTTTGTTAAATTCGCTGAGAGACCACACACAGGCATCTCACTATGCCTGTGCCTCACTGCCTACGACAGATGTGCTCTTCAGTTCTGTACACAGGCCCACCAATGGGGGGCAAAGGGGGTAGTAGCCCCTGGGCCTGGTATTTCAAAGGAGCCCAGAGCTACAGCTGCTGCCCCAGTAGAAGCAGCAATGGCCTGATCCCCAGCCCCTTTGAAACACCACACAGCATTGTGCCACCATTCCGCACGCAGGTGGGATGGAGGCCCAGGGCTGACTGCACTAAGCCCCACATCTTCTGCCCCTGGTCTCACCCCTTCCGGGGGCAGGAGGGTGCCCCCCCACACCTTGCCCCCAGGCCTGTGGTGGCTGTCAGCGCTGCTGTCTGTACACTATTGATGAATAAGCAACTGGAGCACCTTCTTCATTATGAAACCTGAACGCACTTGGATGCCTAAAGTTAGGCACCTAAAATCTGTACTTAGTCACCCAATAACTAGTCAGAGTCACAAGTCCCTTTACAACAAATACAGAGATTTTATAGGATGGGGCCCTGAAGTCACTTTTCATAGAGGATTTTTCCTCTTCTTATCTGGCAAACATAATGGAGTCTCTCTGAAATATGCAGTGAATACGTCCCTCTGTCTTTTCTTGCTCTGATAATTATAATAAATTAATGAACAGCCAGCTCTGTTGGCAGTTCTTTTGTAAAAAGTGTCTCATTTGACCCCTGAGAAATGGAGACTTTAAAGCTGTCTTGCTTTTAAGAAATGAAAAAAATAAAAAAAAAAACTTTCTTTGCAAGGTGAGTGAAAGGTTTCTGCATGTTCTGGGAGGGAGTGTGTGTGTGTGTGGCGGGGTAAGATTATCTCTTTGCCAGATTCTCCTGTTCACATGTTCTTTAAAGATTTTGTTATTAAATTCTCTTAGGGGAGAGCTTAGAGTAGTCAGTGCTGTCCTGGTCATGTTACGCAGCAAGCTTAGAGCTGGAACAGTACTGGATTCCAGAAGAGATGGAATTGAAAGAGGCAGTGTCATCCAGCAGCTATAGAGTGGAGGGCTGGGAACTGGGATAGTTGTGTACTTTCTTCATCTTTGTTGCTGACGTCCTATATGGTTGACTTAGGCATGTGACTGAGCCTCAGCAGGCCCCTTTGCAGAGTGTGCCTGATGTGCCTGTCTCATGGGGAGGCTGGATACCAGGTGCTTTGAGACCATTTGCTGGAAGAACCTAAAAAAAAGTAAAGTATAATTATTTTTACCCTCATACTTAAAGTAATTTTCTCCCCTAAATATAGAGTGCCCCCACTGCAGAATCCTTTCTTGTGTTGGTCAGCCACTTACTGTAAGGGGAAACAGTGTAGCCTAGTGGATGGAGCACTGGACTCAGAAGTTCTGTTCCTGGCTCTGCCACTGGCCTGCGAGATGCTCTGGGGCAAGTCAGTTCCCTACTTGGTGCCCCAGTTTCCCCATGTGTATACTGCGGGATAATGACACTGTCCTCCTTCATAAAACACTTGGATCTCTGTGGGTGAAAAATGGTTTATACAGAAACTTTGTGCTATAGCTCAAGAAGTTCCGCTGATGTTGAAGGGAGGGCTTACTAACTCTATCAGATCCTGACTTCTCGCTTCAGTGTGCTTTTTCCACAAGAGATTTCTCCTCCCCTTAGATCCTAATCAGGGCATGAGTGAATTTTGAATCCCACTCAGCACCATTGCTAGACAGAGGTGTTTCAGCTTTGCCCTATCACAGACACCCAGAATGCCATTTACTTGGAGATGAGGTTTGCTACCTGCTCTGTGATTTGCTTTGAGCAGAGAGGTCCTTCTTTGTTTCCTTGGCAGAGCCTCAGCACCATTTATCACTTTCCCACATTGCCAAAAAAAGTCACAAGATGGTAAATGGTTGAAATGGGCTAGAGAGAATTGTGGAAATACAGAAATAGACTGCATTAACCAGAGAGAGTTCTCTCTGTTAATAACCTGAAAATGTGTTCCCTTTCTTTGCCTTATTTGGGATGCATGTGCCTCTAATTGTTCTTTCCTCTCCCCTCCTACCTTTCATCTGAGGATATCTGAGCAGTTCCCAAGCATTTATTAACCAAGTCTCACAACACCTGTGAAACAGATTGTTATCCTCTACTAGCTGAGATTTCACATTGCTGCATGGTTAAAGGAATTGTCCAACATTACGTAGTGAGTTAATGGCAGGCTAGGAATAGAGCAGAATACCTGACTCTAGTACCCTCCTTCAGTCACTGAACTCTAATCCAGGGGTCAGCAACCCAGCCACGCGTGCCAATAGTGGCATATGAGCTGATTTTCATCTGCAAGCAAGGTGGGAGCTCAGCCCTGCCCCTCCTCCCCCATGCAGCAGGGAGCTTGTGTAACCCACACACCTATGTGCGGTTCGCTGTTCCATGTAGTGATACCTAGACCACTTCACAGAGAAGGAATAAGTGTCTGCTACAGCCTAAAATGTGAGCCAGCTGGCCTTCAGCTTAAAGTGTAGAGGGGCCTGCCCTAAGATGTGGAGGTCTCAGGTTTGAGGCTGCCTATGGGCAATTACACTTGCTCAAAACTATGGTGGGATTTCAACTGGATCTCTGAAGCTCAGGGCACCCTTCCTCAGGTAGGGAAAGTATGTAACCTGCATGCCTGTGTGTGGTTCACTGTCTCATATAATGGAACCTAGACCAAGTCACACACAAACAATACTTGTCCTCTGCAGCCTGAGCTGAGAGTCAGCTGGCCTTTAGCTCAAGCTGTAGAGGCACCTGCCTCAAGGTCCCAGGTTTAAGTCTACTTATGGTAGTTATGCTTGCTGAAGGCCAGGCCAACTGTGGATTAACAAAAGACCAGCTAATGCTACCAACTAAATGGTAAAGCTCTGCATCTTCATTTATTAATTAAGCTGTTGTAAGTAGGACTATTAGTGACTTTAAAAAGTATCTCCGGCGCTCAGACTGTACATGGGGTCAAAAGGTCAAATATCGGCACTCTGCCTCAGTAAGGTTGCTGGCCTTTGCTCTAATCTCATCTAAAATGCATGAAAGCTACTGATCTCTGTGTGTCCACACACATGTGCATGCATGCACATTAAAGATACACAGACACTTATGCAGGTTGCATGTCAGCAGTTGAGCTGTAATAGGACAGATTTTTTAAAAAACTAGAACATATTTAAATATGTGTATATTCGCACACATGCATTTAAATATATCCTATGGCAGCTCCATTGTGTTTCCCCCTCCCTGTAATACCTGACTATGCCACGCAGGATTTTGAGAGCCAGAAGGATCTGCAGACATTTTGCTGAGAATAACTAATGTAGCCCTCTATCGGTTGTGCAGCAGACTTGATCATTTCCCCGTGACACTGACCATGACCCGGAATGAAATTTAGATTGACAGCCAGTTGAGGGTGTATTTCATCTGGAGCAGTAGGGAGGAGATGTGCTGGATTGTTTTACCACACTAAAAGGATATTTTCAGTCAATGAGGCGTGCTGGGCTAGGGAGAAATAGCGTCTTCCTAGCCTTGCTTGGGTTGGAGAATAGCCGTGATTAGAATCAATATGCTGAAGGCTGCAGTGGCTGCTATAAATAGCTGCAAAACAAAACACAAGGGGGCTGCTTTGGCAGCCTTGCGCTGATATGCCCTCAGGCCTCCACTGCAGAAGAGATGCCTCCCTCAGGTCATGTAGGGATATGAAAGGAGTTCCTGTAAATGGGATCTCCTGATTTATTTGCAAAATGCCTAATACATTAAAGCAGCACATCATAGGTAGGACTAAAATTTTGTCAGTTATTTTAAGTGAAAGTCACAGTCAATAAACCAAAAACCTGCCTGTGACTTTTGCTAAAAATGGCAGGGGGGAAGGGTGGGTGCAGAGGGCGGGAGACTGAAACACAAGCAGGATGATAAGAGACCCTGAGCCCCCCCACAGGGGGTCCAGCACCTGCTACCCATGGCAGTTGATGATTCTGGCACCACAGGGTTATAGAACCCCAGATGGCTGACAGCTCCAGCCCCACGGGCTTGGGATTCTGAAGCAGAAAATGTCATGGAGGTCTCTGAAAGTGACGGAATCCATGTCTTATCCTTGCTCATAATGTTCTAGGAGAGATCAATGCCCTTGTGGCAGACCGATACCTAGGGTGGGTGAGGGTGGGTAAGTGTTGTGGATGAGTGGTGTTAAAGAGCTGTGTTTGGCAGAGAAAGTACACTTAGGAAGTTTGCAGATGACCATCTGCAGAAGCTGGGAGGGGTTGCAACTGCTTTGGAGGATAGGGTCATATTTCAAAATGATCTGGACAAATTGGAGAAATGGTCTGAAGTAAACAGGATGAAGTTTAATAAAGACAAATGCAAAGTGCTCCACTTAGGAAGGAACAATCAATTTCAAGCATACAAAATGGGAAGTGACTGTCTAGGAAGGAGTATGGCGGAAAGGGATCTCGGAGTTATCATGGACCACAAGCTAAATATGAGTCAACAGTGTGATGCTGTTGCAAAAAAAGCAAACATGATTGTGGGATGCATTAACAGGTGTGTTGTGAGCAAGACACAAGAAGTCATTCTTCCACTCTACTCTGCGCTGGTTAGGCCTCAGTTGGAGTATTGTGCCCAGTTCTGGGCACCGCATTTCAAGAAAGATGTGGAGAAATTGGAGAGGGTCCAAAAAGAGCAACAAGAATGATCAAAGGTCTAAAGAACATGACCTGTGAAGGAAGGCTGAAAGAAATGGGCTTGTTTAGTTTGGAAAAGCTGGGGTTTGAAGGGGGACATAATAGTGGTTTTCAGGTATCTGAAAGGGTGTCATAAGGAGGAGGAAGAAAACTTGTTCTTCTTGGCCTTTGAGGGTAGAACAAGAAGTAATGGGCTTAAACTGCAGAAAGGGAGGTTTAGATTGGACATTAGGAAAAAGTTCATAACTGTCAGGGTGGTCAAACACTGGAATAAATTGTGTAGGGAGGTTGAGGATTCTCCATCTCTGGAGATATTTAAGAACAGGTTAGATAAATATCTCTCAGGTATGGTCTAGACAGTACTTTGGCCTGCCATGAGAGCAGGGGGCTGGACTCGATGACCTCTCAAGGTCCCTTCCAGTCCTAGCATTCTATGATTCTAGTTCATGGCTGCACCACAGCTCAGATTGATCACAGAGATGGACAGGAGATGTGGGTGGAAACTTCTGAGTACTGTCCTCTAGAAAACATGGGGGAGAGAGAGGAAAATTAAGAGAATAGCTGATGAAAAGTGGAGTTTGCAAGTGGCTTTATCTGGAAAAGAGCACACTTGGCTGCAATGCTCTGTAGCAAGTTTAGCAGAGAATGCTGCAAAAAGAAATCAGCAGGGCAATTATTTAGCAGAAGGTGCCATTCTGGGATTACTGACACAAGAATAGGTTCTCTTATCTAACTCACAGCTTCTTCAAGCCAATAGTGTTTGCACTTAAAACAAGAGTCCTTGGCTTGTTGGGCTGTGGTGACACTCTGTGTGCTTTCCTCTCTCCTACGGAATTGGGCCGAGCACATGTGCGTGCCAACACACTTTTAAATAGGAGTGAATAGGTCTTTATACTACACTATCCTTTGGTGTGCTATTACCCTGAAGGACCTGATTGGGATCACAAAGGGGGAATTATTTGATGGGCATGAAACTATTTTGCAAAATGATCGTGCTGTGCTTGGGAGCCTGAGAGATGCAGTTATGAGTTTGAGATCAGACGTGTGGTACATGAGCAGAGCTCTGCAGTGGTCCATGATTGGGAGAGCAGGTGTGTTCATGTCAAGCAGGGCGGTGGAGAGCAGACTTGTCTGGCACCTGTCTGACCTATCATACTCTACTGAACACTATTAATCCTTCATGTCTATGAGTGCAATGCAAAATATAGACCTGCCTTTGGAACCTCTCTGACCCCATAAGATGCATTCATAGTAATGAGGTTGGAAAGTCCTTCTCAGTTGTGTGAGAATATATCAGCATGTTCTGGGCAGCCCATGACTCTTGGAAATAGATGGTGAGGCATTGCTAAATGAAAGCAAAATATAAGCATGAAATGAGAGGAGCTAGTTCTGAAAGTCTAATTTAAGTAGGCATTTCCACAGATTTGATAGAAATCTGCTTAAAATGGAAAAACTGGGTTTCAGCTGCCAAAAAGCATCAGTCACTAATTATCCAGGTGTTCACCCCCATTTCAATCTTCTTTTCTCTGAAAGCATGGGTCTGTAAAAAGGGGGAGGAAGTAGCTCCATGGACAAACTTTCCACTCATGCAGAGAATCTGCGACTTACAGATTGCGGCATGTCTCCCTTGCCCCGTCTCCATCACCCAGTTCCCTGTGTCTGGAATGGCCCTATTACACATACGAAATGTGAAACTGTGAAGTTTTCCGGTATGCAATGTTTTGTTAAAAATACAGATTGAATTTTGTGGTGATGCAATGTGTCTGACTGACAAGATCAGAGATTTAACTGTGCACATGGCATAGCATAATAATGCATGCCTCCTTACCCTCCCTTCCCATCCTGTTCCCTGCTGCTCTGCCAAGATACCTACATTCTGTCATGGCCCATGTCAGAAGATGAGAGGGCAATGCAGGGATCCATGGCCAGTTTACCTCTGGATTCCTTGGCAGAGCCTGTCAGCTACTAGATGCCATTCTGATAAAGGCCCATGAAGTGCAAAGTATTATACTTAAGAAGGAATAAAAATCAGTTGTGTGTGTACTAAATGGGGAATCGCTAGCTAGGCAGTAGTACGGTTGAAAAGGATCTGAGGATCACATATAGCAGCTGACAGTTTGAACCAGTTAACAAGGTGGTACAGATTCTAAAAAGGCTAAGATCATCATGGGGTGTATTAAATGATGTGTGACATGTAAGACATGGGAGGTAGCTATCCTGTTCTATTTGTCACTCACTGGTCAGGTGTCATCTAGAGAAGTGTGTTCAGTTCTGGGCACTAGATTTTAGGAAGGACGTAGACAAATGGGAGGGAGTCCAGAGGAGGATGAAAACAAAAATAAAAGGTTTAGAAAACCTGATCTATAAGGGAATGATTAAAAAGACTGATTATATTTAATCTTGAGAAAAGAAGGTTCAGGAGGGACCCGATAAGTCTTCAAATATGTTAAGGGCTATTTTAAAGAGGAGAGTGATCAATTTTTCTGCATCCTCTGAAGGGAAGACAAGAAGTAATGTGATTAATCTTCTACAAAGGAGATATTGGTTAAGTATTAGCAGTGCTTTTTTTGTACTGGCACCTGGGCTTCAAACTTAGTCTGTTCTTAGTCTACAGCAGGGGTCAGTAACCCCTGGCACAGGTGCCAAGAGTGACATGTGAGTCAATTTTCATTGGCATGTGAGGCAAGAGCGCAGCCTCGCCTCTCCTCCCCCACGCTGCTGGGAGCTTGCTTAAAGCCAGGCCGCCTGTGGGCTAACAAAAGACCAGCTAATGCTACCAACCGCCACCTAAATGGCAAAGTTCTGCATCTTCATTTACTTGTTAATGAAGCGTTGGAACTAGGACTGTTAGTGACTTCGTAATATCACCGGCACTCGGACTGTTCAGAGTGGTCAAAAGGTCAAATTTCGCTACTCTGCCTTGGAAAGGTTACTGACCCCGGTCTACAGTTTTACCAGTAGAAGCTGTTGTTGGAGTCATGTATGGAAGCCTTTCGTTACTTTGGGTTTCACAAAGCTCTCCTGCTTGCAGTGACTGAGAACACTGTACCCTCCGTCTGACATGCACAAAGTTTGCTTCCCAGGCGCAGTCCTTAACCATAACAAGGGAGTTCAGGGATTTGGTTCAGGCAGGATTGCACTCGCAGTCCTGTCCACTTTCTGAGAAGAAATCAGGTGAGCGACTTCAGTTCTATAAAAGAAGGATGTTAGGGCTGAATCCTGCCAAACTTTGGTGTGTGATAAAGAAGAGCAGCCTCTTGCTCATCATAGTATAGCTTCCTGTCTGCTTCCTTTGTGCTTTCTCAGTTCCTCAGCCCTTCCTTCTGTGGGAGCTGTACCCAAGTGCCATGTGTAAGAAGTGCCCTGAGTGTAATTCTGCTGGGAAGGGATTATCTGCACCGGAGTTCAAGCCCTCAGGGTAACTGCGTTAATAGACCCTTACTGTATGCATGCTTCACCTGTGGAAATACGGACTTGTGTTCTTAGCCTAGTGGATGGAGAACTGGACTGAGACATAAGAGAGTGGAGTTCCGTTCATTGCTGCTGGCCTGTTGAGTGGCTTTGGGAATGTCTCCGTGCCTCAGTTTCCCCATCTGTAAAATGGGGCGAATACGGCTCTCCTCTGCAAAGCGCTTAGAAATCTAGAGATGAAAAGTGCTGGTCAATACCGAGGTACTGTTGTTGTTACCTTACACCTAATCTGAAATGGGGTAAACCACAGTGGTGCAAGTCTTTTTATCCTGGTACACTACATTTACACGAGGGACTGGTGGCTGAAACTTCCCTGTGGAGAAGTCCATAGTTATTTCTACACATCCCTTCACAGAGAGAGGTAATGAGTTGTTTTTAAAATATTTTTTCCTCTCTCTCCCCTTGGCTAATTCCATTCCTCCTGTCTGATGCTTAATTACCTGTTACATAGCATGCAAAGATAAGGCAATAGCCTTGGGGATGAAGAAATAGTTCAGATATTTTCCCAGCACTATAATAACTTATTAAAATAATAAATTTATATAATAAATGAATAATTTTACCAGTGGGAGCTGCTGTTGGGATCATGCAGGGAAGGCAGTCTTTACTTTGGGGTTTATATAGCTCTTCGGGTTGCATTGATGGAGAACCCTCTGTCTGATATATAGACGGTTTGCTTCCCAGCCATACTCCTAAACTGTAATTAGGAATTAAATAAGATGAATGGAAAAAAAGGGGTGTGACAGGTGGTACAGCTCTTCAGTAAAACCTGTTTTCCTGTCCTGAATAGGAATCTTGCGGTAGAGCAAATGGAAATGCTGGCTTCAGTGTTTTCCCATGCAGTAGCTAGCAATTTCCTAAACAGTGGTTCAGATGCATAGCAACAATTGCTCCACAAAACCCCATTGGACAGACCACCCCTGGAAAGCAGGAAGGTCTCCTGGGTGGAGTAGCTACAGAGGTTTGGTCTTTGGTTTTACCTCCCTTGTCAGACAGTCTCCTGAACTGAACCTCAGACCAATCCCTTCTCCATATGAGCAAACATAGGAAATCCTCTCAGATCTCAGGTTCTCTCACAGCTGGAAGTTGTTTCATTGTTTTTAAAGTTCTGAGGCTTTGAACCCTTACAGCATTGATTCTAGACATACCTGGCTCACTTTTAGCTGAATTGAATTTTGTTTGATTGGTCTGTTCAGCACTCAGCTCTGTATTAGTTAAGGTACATCTACACTTGCTGGGATATCAACCCAGTCAGGGTCAATCTTCTGGGGGTTTGATTTCATGCACCTAGTGGGGATGTGCAAAATCAAACTATGAGGGGTTGACAGTTGACCCCTGTAATCCTCATTCTTGCGGGGAGTAAGGGAGGATGACGGGAGACTTTCTCCCATTGATCTCCCTTGGCGAGGATATCCAGATAAGTCGATTGTAGATACGTTGATTCCAACTACGTAATTGCTGTAGCTGGAATTGTGTATCTACAATCAACTTTAATGTCTAGTGTAGACCTGCCCTTAGTGATGTCACTTTCTAGATGTGCTGTTGTGAGTGTAAAGGGATCTCTCTTGGTTTAGTGGTGGGAAACATTAGTAGGTGCTCAACTGCAAGCTCATCTGCGAGTTTGTGTATGTGTGTGGGGCAGATTTAGAGGAACATTTTTATGCTGTTGCCTTTGTATTTGATTTTGTCCTGTTAATTTATTTGGTTAAAAGTTTACAGTGTGATTTCAGTGGCAAAAGTGAACAGCTCATCAATACAGTAGTAGGAACTAGGAAGCAGTTTTACCACCACAGCAGCATGCTTTGCATTAACAAACCATACTTTGTGGGTATCTGTGGAGATAAGAGTCATAGAAATGTATCCAGGTTGGAAGGGACCTCCAAGAAGTCACCTAGTTCTTCCCTCGCCATGTTGAGTCAGGATTAAATGTTCCTACCATCTCTGATGGGCAGCTGTCTAATCTGTTCTTGAAACCTCCAGTGATGATGAGTCTACAACCTCTTAAGTTAACCAGTTCCAGCACTTAACTTTCCTTACAGTTAGAAAGATTTTCCTAATATGTGACTTAAAGGACCCTTTCTGCAACTAAGCCAAATACTACTTGGTGGTCATGGAGGTCACCATCCTCTTTCAACAGCCCGTAATATAACTGAATGCTGTTATCAGATCCCCTCTACTCTCTCTCTTCTCTAAATTGTGTGCTCTGTATTTGAAACCTTTCCTTCTCATAGGTTATGTTTAGAGGACCTCTTAGAGCAGTTGTTTCCAACCTTTTCCTTACCCGCACACTGCCTCCCACTCAGCAACATGTAAAGGGAAGCCTGATTGTGACCCGCGGCATTAGGATAACATCCCCCAGAATGAGGTTCCCTGGTCTATAGGAAGAAGATGTGATTTGCATCCAGGTCTGCCTTGGTTTCTTAAGCAGAGATGATTTTTAGTCTCAGCCCAACCTCAACCCCCACACTATAGACTCACTTCTCTGTTGTCTTCCCCTTCCCTTAAATCGGCCTGTTCAGTGCTCAGGAACCTCTCTGACCATCCCAGAGGGCCACAACAGTCTTTCTAAACCAGAACCTCAAACCAGGACTCTCTCAGATTACGAGTGGGACAGATGAGAGTTTCCCTTCCCCTTCCTTGTTGTGAAACAATGACATGGTCTCAGTGACATGCTCCCACAGCAAGCCAGGATGTAGGCATAAATCTGTCTCTGCTGTATCTCTTCATATAGGTCTCCTTTATAATGATGAGGATTTCTGGAATGTATTTTTCAGCCATACATTCCCTGTTCCTGCAGAAACTCTCCTTGCAGTACTTAGCATACAGTGCAAGAGGAAACTGCAATCAGAGGGGAGAACGTTTAGCTTCCTTAAGCTGCATTCTACTTCCTCTTCCTCCTGTTGTTGTAGCCTTGAGAAAGAGACACATGAGTAGCTGGGTCATGGAGAACTCACGATTTTTCTGTCATGGTTCTCCTACACAAACAATTCCAGAGTTTGTGTGCGTGTATGTGTGTGTGTGTGTGTGTGCGTGTGTGTGACATACTCTGGTTCTCCACATAAGAGCTCCCTTCCGCACACACACAAGAGGTGATTGACTAGCTTGGGGGTGGGAGGAGGGGAGAGTGGCAATGCATTCTAAAATCTTTCAAGCCTCGATTACTGGTTAATATCCAGAACACACTGGCAGTGTCCAGTGTGACAGGGTAAGGCCAGGAGAAGGGGGGAATAGGAGGGAAAAGCAGGGATGGCAAACAAGCAGAGTGTGAGCAGCTGGGGAGGAGGCTGCCCCGGGTCAATTGGGGCCAGCTGGTCCCACTTAAGACTGCCTTTAAAAGAACCCTTTGCCCAGTGGGAGGGGAGGGTGATAGAGGAGAGTATAGGAGGTGAGAGAAGAGAAGCAAAGGGAGTTTTTAGAAACAGCGGAGGAGGGGAGTACTCAGCAGCAAAGGGCTAAGGCCCTTATCCAGGAGGCTCTAAGATCTGGTGGGAGGCCAAGACAAACTGATTGCACGGGGGGAGCCAATCCAGGAGGGGGGATGCGCTACTGCTGCTGCTGTTACCTGAAGGAGGTGTGGGTGGGGAATCTGCTGGGGAAGTGGCCCAGGGAGAAGAGCTGCAGTGTCCATGGAGAGGGGAACCCTTCCCCACCAGTAGCAGCCACACAGGGTCCCTGGGCCAGAACCCAGAACAAGTGCATGGGGCCTGGGTTTCCCCCAGACCACCATCCCCTCTCATCTCAAGAAGGGCAACAGTGTCTTGGCTGTGGGGCTAGTGGACTGAACAGAGGCCTGGACCCCAGGGACGAGGTTAACTGTACCACACCAGTTTAGGTCCCTTGGATGGCTGTTTGATGGCTTACCAGTGTCATCTTTCTGATTGGCTCATCCTGGGGAAATAGTTTTGGTGCCATGATTAGGGCTATTAACCATCATGCCTTGTGTATCTTCCTCTTCATTGGCAGACGTGGCTAGCTCTCTGTTACCCTTCAGTCAACAAGAGGTTTAGATTTAGTGCTGCTGAAAGGTAAGGACCTCATAGAAAAGCTGATTGTAGACAACAACCCTGTCTCAAGTATATGTGCTAATTCAGTTTAAACTAAGTAGAAGGATAAACAAAAATAGACCTGCAGCTACAGTCTTTGATTTCAACAGAGATAACTTTAAAAAAATAAGGGAATTGGGTTGGAATTGGGAATTGGACTGGTCCGAAAAACTCAAGAATCTACGTGTGAAGGAGGCTTGGAATTGCTTTAAAAGTTGCAGAAACTTTATTTGAAGCTTGCTTCCGAAGCAAGGGGGAAAAATTCGTAGGGGCATCTTGCAGGCCATGTTAGAGGAGCTGGCATCTCAAACAGGTGATAAAGAGAAAGCAGAAAGCTACAAGGAATGGGAGGTTGGAGGCATCAGATTAAAGTGATTAAATTGGGGAGGGATTCAGATATTTTCCATTCAAGAGCAGTAAAGGAGCTGACATATGAAATTGCAAGTCCAGTAGTAAGGATTTATTAATTAATCTATAAATTTGGGGTTCATAAACTATGATTGGAGAACTGCTAAGAGAGTTCCTATTTTTAAGAAAGGGGGAAAAATGTGATCCATGAAATTACAGGCCTGTTAGTTTGACCTCAGTTGTATGCAGGGTCTTGGAATAAGTTCTGCAAGATAAAGTACTTATGGATATGGAGGTGAATGGCATATGGGATAAAATACAACATGGTTTTGCAAAAATGTAAATTGTGCCTGACCAACCTCATCATCATCTTTGAGACAATAACTGATTTTTTTAGACAAATTAAGAGCATTTGATCTAATCTATCTGGATTCCAATAAGGCATTTGATACACTCCACATGGGAAATTATTATTTAAATTGGAGAATGTGGAGATTAATATGGCTACTGAACTGGTTAAAGCAGGGATCAACAATGTTTCCCAAGCAGAGTGCTGAAATTTGACCTTTTGACCTCTGCGTACAGTCTGAGTTCCAGTGATACTTTTTAAAGTCACTAGTAGTCCCATTTACAACAGCTTCATTAATAAATAAATTAAGATGCAGATCTTTACTGTTTAGATAGTGATTGGTAGCATTAGCTGGTCTTTTATTAATCTGCAGCTTTGAGCAAGCTCCTTGCTGCATGTGGAAGGAGGGACAAGGCTGAGCTCTTGCCTCATACGCTGATGAAAATCGGCTCATGTACCGCTTTTGGCACACATGCCAGGGGTTGCTTACCCCTGGGTTAAAGAGTAGACTACAGCCTGTCTTACTGAAGGGTTAACAGTCAAGCTTGAGGGAGGTTACTAGTAAAGTTCCTTATGGATCAGTCTTGAGACCAATCTTATTTAACATTTTCATTATGGACCTTGGCACAGAAAGTGAATGGGCACTAATAAAATTTGTGATTGACATCAAGTTGGGAGGTATAGCCAATATGGAGGAAGACTGGAATAACATACAAGATCTAGATGAACTAATAAACTGTTAATTCATCCCATTTTTATTACCTCCATGAGAATTTTTGCTATAAAATGAGGACTTATCAGTTGGAAACAACAAAGAAGGAGAAAGAGCTGGACATATTGGTTGATCACCGGATGACTATGAGCTATGGCCATGAAAAAAAGGCCAGTTTAATCCTAGGATACATCAGACAAAGTATTTCCAGCAGACACAGGGAAGCATTAACGCCCATATATACAAGGCTCTGATAAGACCTCATTGGGAACACTGCACAATTCTGGTCTCTCATGTTTGAGAAAGATGAATTCAAACTGGAACAGGTGCAGAAAAGGGTTATTAAAATGATCTGAGGAACAGAAACCTACCTTATGAGAAGAGACTCAAAGAGAGTGACTTGTTTAGGCCAACCAAAAGAAGGCTAATGGAAGGCATGATTACTCCTTATAAATATGTCAGAGGGATAAGTAACAGGGCAGGAGAAGGGTTATTTAAGGATACATCTATACTTCCGAGAAGATCAACTCATTCAGGGTCAATCTTCCGGGGTTTGATTTAGTGCACTTGGTGGGGAACACGCTAAACTGAACCATCAGGGCTCTACAGTTGAGCTTGGTGTTCCTCATTGTCATGAGGAGTAAAGGGTAGTCTAAGGGAGTTTCTGTGCAGATGGACAGAAAAATCGATCTATGATATGTCAGTTTCAGCTACACAATCAACCCTTTGGCCAAATGTAGACCAGGCCTAAGTTAAGCACTGGTGTGGACACAAGAACAAATTAACGTAAATTAGCCATCAGCAAGTGTCAGTGAAGGTTTCTAACTCTCAGAGGAGTGAAGTTCTGGAACAGCCTTCCCAGGAGAGCAGAGAAAGCAAAAAACATAGCTGTCTTGAAGAATGAGCTTGATAAGTTTATGGAGGGGTGATATAATGGCCCTGCCAACAGTGCCGCATGGTTCCCTCCACAGCTAGCAGGAGCAAAAATCCCCAATGGCTTGAGATAGGACATTATATGTGGAGATATCTGAGTTAATACAGAGAACTTTTTCTGCCTGAGGGGTATTGCTCACATGATCAGGGTCTAACTGATCACCATATTTGGGGTCAGGAATTAATTTTCTCCTGCGTCAGATTGGCAGAGACCCTATAGTGGGGAAAGGAGGATGTCACCTTCTGCAGCATGGGAGAAAAGGTTACTTGCGGGTTTAAACTAGTGTAGATGTTGACTTCTCTGTAACTTGAAGTTTTGAAAGTTTAAACCATGATTTGAGAACTTCAGTAACTCAGCCAGATGTTAGGGGTGGGTGAGGTTGTGTGGCCTTCAAGGTCGTGCTAGATGATCACCATAGATGCCAACTCTGTGGGTGCTGCAGGACTGGAGCACCCATGGAAAAAATTAATGCAGGCTTAGCATCCACTGACAGCCAGCTCCCCTCTAGTTGCCTTGGATCCGTGATCAGCTCCTCTCCCTCTCTCCCAGTGCCTCCCACCCACCACAATCAGCTGTTCTGTGGTTTTCAGGAAGTACTTGGGGATGGAAGGAGGAGCAGATATCGGAGTCAGAATAAGCAATCCTAGTCATTTCCTTCTCTGGGCTCTATCGTGCATCCTGTCTTCTCTGTTTCTGCCTTTGTTTTGTCTACTGCAGCACCAAGCACATTGTGAACATTTAACATTCAGGGGAGGTGTTTGAGGCAGGGAGGCACCATGTTTCCCATGTATTTGTTCTGGCCTGAGCACAGTGATGGTGCTTGACAAAGAACAGTCCATAATTATAATACTAATATGTGTACTTGTGTTGTAAACACATTCCCTGCAGTGATAGTCCATGGCAAGAAGCCATTTCTCATGAAGGGCGTTACCTACCTGTTAACTCGTCACTGTTGTTCCCAGCTCCTCCTGAGACACACAGAGATGAACTTTCTAGTTATAAAAGACTTTGTCTGCTGCATTCAGCTGCTTCCCTTTCCTCAGTTGCATCAGGGGCTGTGCCCCAGTGGGAGGCATGTATATTCAGCTCAATGAACAACACACTGATTTCCTTGGCCCAGGTTCAGCCTCCTGATTTTCTCTGCCTTTCCACTGTCTAGAAGCACAGAAAGACACTGGTGGTGCTGCTGTTTTTCTTTTCTATTTTTCTTTTGTTTTTCCCTTAATCTATCCTCTCTTCATTGTGTCCCTGAATCTTATTAAAGATCCCCATGAGTCATTGATAATGTGGTACACAGAAATAAGCAGGGATGGGCAAAGTTTGGAAAGGGAGTGTTTTCCCAGTATTAATAGGAACACCTTGGGGAAGAATGCTATCTCTTGCACTAGAGAGAAACTCGTGTCATTCTGTGCATGTGTTACATCAGCGACTTCCTTCTGCCTCCAATTTACTATTCCAAGTCCTTTATCAAAATGCCTGTGTTCCAAAGGGAATACAGACTGGGCTTAACGACCAATGGGAAATTCATGCCAGTTGTGCACGCAGATCTCCATAAACCATGAGACTTTCTCCCACCCAGGAACTGAGGAGTATGGCTCAGTTGTTGTGTGTCACTGACAAGAATAGAGCGGTGTTTCTTAAACTACATTCCACAGAACACTGGTGTTCCATGAACAACTCACAAGGGTGCCACGAGCATCTGACACTTTTTTGATATTATACAGTGATGGTGTATGTTGTCTGTTATTCAAACCAGGTACAATGTTACTTCTTTGTTGCTCTGATTCCTGATTAAATAACTTCATTTTGGTTTTTGCTGTATATGTTGCAGTTTGTTGTTTGTTTGGTTTGGTTTGGTTTGGTTTGATAAGAATTTTTTGGAAGCAAATTTTCATAGACATTCCACATAAAAATATTATTGTTTGGTGTTCCGTGGTCTCAAAAAGTTTGAGACACATTGATGTAGAGCCTTCCCATCTTGACAGCCTCCTAAAATGTGCCCTTTGAAGCAAGCAGATCCCCTGGCTTGATCACCAAAAGAGATGTAGGTAACCCTTGATTTTTGTCTTTGGATTCAAATGTGTAACAATGACTGAAATGTCAATAGCCATTCAAATGGAGCTGCTAGTTAGCACCCAGCTTTATCAGGAGAGCTTGAGGGACTACAAGTGGAGAGCAAAGCAAAATAAAATAGTCTTTCTCCTTTGGCTCTGCCATTGCCAGAATCTTTTAACGGGTTACTATCCCTTCCAGATTAAACCAACATTATCCAATGTAGCCACTGAGTCCCACCTATCTGTTTTGCTGGCACTGAGAGGCATTGTTCTTCCTGCCTGGCCCCAACTGTTCTGTGTTACAGTCTCTATCCATCTCCTTAGAGGTGGCTGCATTTTAGATGTGATTGCTGTGTGGAGTTTCATCACTTCCAGCTTGTAAAGCTCTTCAGGATCCCCCCAGAAGAAAAGCACTTTATAAACGTACACCCACAATCTTCTTACAGACCATTTCTTTATAATGACTAGAAAGACTTCTGCCCTCTTACTAGGCAGGCGCCATTATAACCCTTCCTCCCCCTGTTCAGGCTTCTGATGTAAATCTAAACCCCTTTTCTTCCTTAGGAACCCTTTTCTCTAACACCATGTTGTCCTCCCCCAGTAAAGTGCAATATTTTTAATGTGTCTCTTAGGTATTTTAGAAAAACATGGAGTGAAATGGAAGAACCTTGCTCTGGGTGTTCTTTTGGAGTCCTCTTCTAAGACAGCTTGTGACAGAGAGGTGGAAAAAGTAACCAAAATTTTACCTGAGTAGAAGTATGGCTGCTTTGTGGCAGGAAGGATGTATTTAAGTGCAAGTCACATGGCATGCTGGAAGATTAGTCGAGTAAAAGCGCACACACGCTATATCTTGATTGTACTCCAGACTCCAGAAATGAATGCTGCTGCACTTTTACTCAAGTAACTTTTTGGGGGTACTTTTTTCCACCTCTGGCTTGTATAAAAGCCCTCTATTGTGACCACCACATTTTTAAGCTTGCGCTTGTCTTATGTGCTTAGGAATTCTCAGCTCAGAATGGATAAATCCTGCCTGATGAATAATCCATATGACTTTATCGTGAGCGAGAACTCTTCAGAATGCAGGCTTCTTATTGTTCTTGGGCAAAGAAATCAGGCAGGTGGTGCCCTTGAGAAACCAGCACCACTTGCTCTGAAAATCTTTCGATCAACTCCAGACCAAACTGCAGAGCTTTGTGGTTAGCCGTGCAATCATGCTGTCGTGGGCTTGGCATTGCACAGCCTGGGCGCTTTATCTCTCTCAGAGATGTAGAGATAATGCTAATAGTTGGTTTGTCTCAGGATTAATTTAAGCATTAACATTCCAGTTCATCACGATTTCAGTGGGAGTTGAACTCAGGGTGAAACTTGGCCCTCTGTTTGCAAAACAGAGATCGCAGTGCAGTGAGGCTGGTGAGCAGCAGGATAATGACCCTTGTACCATGGAGCAATTACCTGTGGATCAGCAGATAAATACACATCTCTTGCCCCACCTGTCATTGTGCCTGATCATACAACCAGCCTTGTCCTGAAATGAGTTCCTGGAGTAATGTCTGTCGCCTCCATCAGACCATAGGGAGTTTAGACCTTCTGGTGACATACTTTGTTTTGTTTCTCCGGCTGGAGTATCTGTGTGAAATTGGGCTGCAGAGAGTAAGGACTCTGGCATATGGTAGCAGTGGTGGTGTCTTGACCTAATAGGGAATATGGGATAATAACTTATCTTCATCTTGGGGATGTTGATAAGATTAATTTTTGTAAATTTCAGCTGCAGTCATACCTTCCTTGAATGCTTCTAACTTGCCTCTTCCCAGATGAGCCCCCACTTCTGTGATAGCCACAGTTTGGCCAATACCAGGCATTGAACTGAAATCAGGAAATTATTTTCCTCCCTCGGATTCTGCCCAGGTGACTATACTCTTGTTATCAATGGAGCAAAAATTATGCAAGATGCAAAGGATGGTGGAAGGGTAGGAATGGAATGAGCTTAGAGAAGGTGAATGAAGAACAGGGACGCAGTGGAGATTCACTTGTGGTCCAGTAACAAAGCACAAGCTCTGGAGGGAGTGGTAGAACTGTATACACCTTTGAAATTTTAGAACACAGCAGTGTTTTTGAAACCATGTGAGTCCAGGTCAGAAGGGTAGAAATGAAGGGAGATGCTACCTTGGGGCAGACATATAGAGCTTTGTGATCTTCAGAGAATTAAAGGAAGGAGTTTTTTGTGAGGGCTTTGAGACTAAGTTATTGTTGAGTCACAGAGATTGGAGTTGTTGTCTGAAGTTAATGCTGCATTTTTTAGGTGACCCAGTTGGGGGACAAAGTGGGTTTTTCTCCTCTTTGTCCTTTCCATTTTTTAAATCTGTGATTGCATTCCTCATACTTTGTGGAAATACTTGTCCCTGTTCCACTTATCTTTGTTCCTGTTGTTTGACATGACTCCTGGCTGTTCTGAATGTTAAGACGTTTTATGGCCAGTGAAATACAGTTAATGCTGAGAGTTAATTTTAGTGATTGTTAAGGATGAGCAGAATCCTACTGGATAAAAGCTGGAGCTATCTTTTGAGCTGGATCAGAACTTGTTGAGGTGTTGAATATAGTGCCAGATTCCTGAAGAGAAGGTTTCCATGCATGCCCTGGTTTTGGTTAGCGCACAAACAGCACTTCCACATGTGAGGCTATTTATGTATTGTTTGCTGCCTGGCCAAAACCAGGAAGTGTTAGAAATTGAGAAAACAAGTGTGTGTATGTGTTTCAGGGCAAGAAGTTGGTGTAACTTTGCTTCAAACTTTGGACAAGCAAGGAAGGGTTTGGATCCTTTTCTGACCCACATGAATTCTCCGATGCTTTGGAGATGTAACCATAAAAGACAATGCTGCAACAACTCCTCACACCTTGAGTTATGGCTTGCAAATCTTGGCTGGACCAAGTGATTATACTGTATAATTCCCATGTACACTTGGCTAAATTTGTGAGGCCTTCATACTGCTGTGCTGGGTTCAATATGTGGATCTAGATGGATAAGGTGGATACTTCCTACAAAATATACATGTAGCACTCCTGGGTGACCATATCTCCCCCAGCCAAATATGGTACCTGGGGAAATGATGCCATCCTGGCCAAAACAGGATGGATGGTCACCATTACATTGGAGTCAGGCGGTGGCTGTCTATGGGGGCTGCCACCTTGGTGGGGGGAGGGGTGCTTCCTGGATGTGGGGGGAGCAGCTGTGGCTCTCAGCTGCCACATGATTTAGAGTGCCAGGAACGGGGCTGCCACCCTGCCAGCCAAGCTCCTGGCTCCCCCAGCTGGGGGAAGTGGGGTGACAGCCACACTGCTGGTTCAGCTCCTGGCTCCGAGCTCCCCCAGCTGTGGGAAACTGGACAACAGTCACGCCACCGCGCCGGTCTGGCTCCCAGTGCCCCCAGCCAGGAGAAGCTGGGTGGCAGCAGTGCCACT
Source organism: Carettochelys insculpta (assembly GCF_033958435.1). Lineage (NCBI taxonomy): Eukaryota > Metazoa > Chordata > Testudines > Carettochelyidae > Carettochelys > Carettochelys insculpta. The sequence continues at coordinate 16,105,200 of NC_134155.1, forward strand.
GTGCAGGTCCGGCTCCCTTAGCCACAGGGAAGCCAGGCAGCAGCTGCACCAGTCTGGCTCCCAGCTCCCCTAGCTGGTGGAAGCTGGGCGGCAGCCACAGCACCCCGCCAGTCTGGCTCCCAGCTCCTCCAGCTGGGGGAAGCTGGGCGACAGTTGTGCTGGTCCAGCTCCTGGCTCCACCAGCTGCCTGGAGCCAGGACCAGACGCAGCAGCCACCTGCGCTGGGGAAAAGGTAGAATACGGGGCAATTAGCCCCTTAAGCAAAATAAATTGGGATGCCTTCCTGGCACCTGAAATACAGGACTGTCCCGCCCAAAATGGGACAGATGGTCACGTGCACACTCCAGTGTGTTAAAACAGTGGTGGGGGTTGTGGAATGTATTTTGCTCAGTTGTTTTAAAATAACATCTAGTCATTTTTCCCCTTTTACTAAACCACTAGTTTAATTTCTTTCATCAAAAATATCATTAACAGGAGTTCATCAGAGCTGGACAAATGGTCAAACCCAAGGCACAGGGAAGGGATTTGCCCATGTCTGCAGTGGATCACCTATTACCAATATTGCACTGCCTCCCAACAAATAACAAGCAGTCCTGTGCCACTTTAGAGACTGCCTGTTATTTGTTAAGCTACAGAATAACATGGCTAACCCTCTGAGGCTGCCTCCCAACAGAGTGTCACTTGAAACTATTGACCCAGCCTTGCTTGAAAAGTTTGCACATCATGGTGGAACATTTGAAGAACCTGATCTGAGTTTTGAGAACCAGTGTGGGCCGGTAAATAGGATACTAGACAGCTGATCGAGAAACATGGATTGTAATGCTGGCTCAACCATTGACCTGTTACATAATCTTAAGCAAATCACTTTACTTCCATGCCTGTTTCCTCGCTTACCCTTTGTCTGTCTTCCTGTTAGTGTTAGCTCTTTCGCACAGAGAGACCCTCGTGTGTGTGCGCCTGTACAACATCTAGCGACAGTACTTCTGCAACATAAATGATAAGTAACAGGGCATTTTATGCATTAGGTGTTGTTGTGAACATTGTGCACAGTTAATCTTCTGTCCCTTGTTGCTAATTTACTTGTCCCAATTACCCCAAATGTAATAAACATGCTCAGGAAAGGAGAAGCCAGTGCACAAGTTTTGAACGTTGTTGTAAGTTGCTGCAAGCTTTACAGATCCTGCTGTTGATGCCAAAAGCCACATATCTCTAGAGGCTGCATATTCTGCAGGACAAAGGTGCTGAGTTTGATTTCTCCATTTTCTCTGCAGGTGTATTGCTAGACATCCAACAGCATTTTGGAGTTAAAGACAGTGGGGCTGGCTTACTACAGACAGGTAAGTGAGTGTGTGTTTTCTGGCTATTTCGTTTCTTTTCCTTTCCTTATGGGGTGTTTCACAAGGTTTCTTGAGTGAAGGTCATGCTGCCCTGGCAGGAACATACTTTTTGTTAAATCATAATTGGCTTGCAAATTGTTCCTACCTCTGAGTGGCTGCGTTTCACTTGCGGCTAGCAGTGTCTTTGTTTGCCACATAGAAATTTTCCTGGCTGGCAAAGCCTGCTGCAGCTTCAGCGCACAGGATATGGATGTCTTGATGCAACAGGATGAACAAGAGAATGACTCTGTTCATGTGGCTTATAGGAACCAAAACAAGGCAAAGGAGGGCCAAGCCACAATAAAAGACATCCACCTTGATTTGTATTAGGGAGAATACAGCGTAGGCTGGCAATGGAACACTGTTACTCAAACTTCTGCTAAAAGGGCACTGTGTACAGAACATGCTGATCATGTAGTCTCATAATGTGTAGCACAAGCCAGCAGGATGGTATCAAATCATTAACTGTGTTGAAAGAAATATGGCACTGAGAGGTTCAGAAAGGGTTAGCAGCTATTACACCCACATAGCTCTGCATGCCATTGGGTTAGTTGATGAAGAGGGACACATTTGAATTTCAGTCCAGTAACATCAGGCACTTTTGTCCTTGTGTTGGAGAGAGAAGGGTTATTCAAGTTTAAGTACTCTTCCTTTTTGTGTTGCAGACCGCTTGGATTTGGTTCAACCTGTGTATTCTGACCTTGGTGTGGTGTGGTGTGGAATGGTCAAGTTGCTGAATTAGGTGACTTTGAGGGGCAGCCCGAGTGGACTGTCCATGCAAAGTATTTGATTTTGTTAGGGAGGAGTTAACAGAGTCACAGAGCAAAAGAGCTGCTCTGGGAAGCTGATGGCACAGTTGTTCACTGGAGACCTGACAGGCTGATGCTAGTGATGTTGCAGGTGAGGTTTTTCTGTATGATGTCTGTCTTCAGGAGTGCAGAGTAGGAAAACAACATGTCTCCCAGAAAGGAGCAGATGGAATCCTGGGACCTTCTCTTAGATTGTAAGATCTGTGTTTTATTGCTCTAAGTTTGTATAGCTACTAGTCCAATGGAGGTCCTGTTCTATGACTGGGGCTCCTGGATAGTATTGCTGTACAAATAATAAATAACTCGGGCTTTTCTGACCCTTATCTACCTCTGTTGTAGCTCCAGTGGTGGTGGGAATGCCAGTCTAGTAGCCAACTAGCAAACTGGTTTGAGGTCTGTAGGCTGCCATTAAATGGCTCCATTTAGAGAGAGATCCTTGCAACGCACTGGCTATGTTTACACTAGCCCCCCGCTTTGAAAGGGGGTATGCTAATGAGACACTTTGGAAGATGCTAATGAGGTATTTCATGAATATGCAGCACCTCATTAGCATAATGTTGGCTGCGGCGATTCGAAAGTGCCACTTTTGAATTGTGCGCCACCCATGTAGAGGGAGCCTTTTGAAAGGACCCCCTGAACTTCAAAAGCCCCTTATTCCTATTTGGTTTTAGGAATAAGGGCCTTTCGAAGTCCAGGGGTCCTTTCAAAAGGCCCCCTCTACACAGGTGGCATGCAATTTGAAAGCTGGCACTTTCAAATTGCCGTGGCCAGCATTATGCTAATGAGGCACTGCATATTCATGGAACACCTTATTAGCATCTTCCAAAGTGTCTCATTAGCATACCCCCTTTGAAATGCGGGGTCCAGTGTAGACATAGCCACTGAGTTAGCAGTGATTGACAGTGGGTGGGAATAGACCTCAGTTAATAATGTTTGCATTCTGAGAGCAGATCTATGCTTAAGAAGAAAGTCGACTTAAGATATGCAACTCCAGCTACGTGAATAGTGTAGCTGGAGCCAAAGTATCTTAAACTAAATTTCTGCAGCATCCCTGCAGCAGGAGGTTGATGGGAGAAACTCTTTCATCAACTTGCCTTATTCCTCGCAACCCCATGGAGTACCGTAGCTGACGGAAGAGCAACAGGTGGCTGATTTAGTGTGTCCCTACTAGACCACTAAATCAACCTCCAGGAGATGGAAATCGACACACTGGAGATCCAGTTAAGTGCAAACAAGCCCGAAGAATGAGTGCTTTTAGCATCATGGAAACAAGAGCAAATTATCTGTCATGCCTGGTTTGTTAATACTGCACCAGCTGCTCTCCTCTTGGAAAGGCAGAGTTCAGCTAGACCAACATGCGTGACACTCATCAGGAACAGAAGGCCTGGACTTTACAAATGTTGCTAATTAGAAGTGGCATCAATCAGTTATGCCCAGAGCGGGGCTGGTTATCTGTTAAATCCTCCTCTACAGCCATTATTTTTATTTTTTGATCCTCAGCTCATGGTTAGACACTGGGCACCTCCCATAAAACATTCTGGCAGAAAATTGCACCCTCCTACGCAAATATTTCATCTTCAGTCGTCTGGCTGGATGAGAAACTTTTATAGAGAGAAAGTGTAGGAAGAGCTGACTCCTAGTAGGCATCTCATATGTGAACTGTGAGCAGTAGTAGTGTTGTTGATTTCTGTAGTGGATTTCTGGCCTGTCAGAAAACACACCGTATAGATGTCACAGCCTTTCTCCCATTGTGGGATTACTTACTTGTGGGAATGCAGCAGTCTTTGTCAGAGATCAGATGTTGCTCTGGCAAAGAAAAATCTCTGTATTTGCTTCTCTGACTGTCTTTCCTACCCGATGAGTGATGAGGGCCCTACCATTGCTGGTTTTGGTATAGTTCTGAATGTCTGTGCATCTCTGTATCACCTCAGCTTCAAGATTTGAAAAGCACCAGCTGGCTGGCAGGTCCTGCTCTTTTGGCTTGGGTTGAGGAGTGGCTTACTCTGTGAGTATTTGTGCTGGGCTAATAGGGTTGGTTAGAGAGTAAGCAGCTGTTCATGTAAGGAAGGGTTCGTCCTCAAGTGTTAAGCTAATTTTTACTGTCTGCATCTTACAGACGGAAAAAATTGAGGCAGAGAATAAAGTGATTTGACCAGAGCTCACAGGAAGCCTTCAGCAGAGGCAGGAGAAGAACTCCTGGTCCTCTTCCTTAGACTCATTATTTAACCTGCCCTCGCTGGAAGAATGAAAATGTTTGAGAGACAGAAATATCCTCTGATCTCCCAATGGTGGTCCCTTCAAACAGCATTGGGGGTGATATGGGGAGAAGGGCTTCTTATCATAGAATCATAGAAGAGTAGGACTGGAAGGGACCTCAAGAGGCCATCAAGTCCAGCCCCCTGCCCTCATGGCGGGACCAAGCACTTTCTAGACCATCCCTGAAAGCCATCTATCTAACCTCTTCTTCAATATCTCCAGTGATGGAGATTCTACCACCTCCCTTGGCAATTCGTTCCAGTGTTTGATCACCCTGACAGTTAAGAACTTCTTCCTAATGTCCAACCTGAACCTCCCCTGCTGCAGTTTAAGTCCATTGCCTCTTGTTCTATCCTCAGAGGCAAGGAAGAACAAGTTCCCTCCCTCTGCCTTATGACACCCTTTTAGATACCTGAAAACTGCTATCATGTCCCCCCTCAATCTTCTCTTTTCCAAACTAAGCAAGCCCAATTCTTTCAGCCTTTCTTCATAGGTCATGTTCTCTAGACCTCTGATCATTCTCGTTGCTCTCCTCTGGACCCGCTCCAATTTCTCCACATCCTTCCTGAACTGCGGTGCCCAGAACTGGACGCAATACTCCAGCTGAGGCCTAACCAGCGCAGAGTAGAGCATGAGAATGACTTCTCGTGTCTTGTTCACAACACACCTGTTAATGCATCCTAGAATCATGTTTGCTTTTTTTGCAAAAGCATCACACTGTTGACTAATATTTAGCTTGTGGTCCACTATAACCCCTAGATCCCATTCTGCTGTACTCATTCCTAGGCAGTCCTTTCCCATTCTGTATGTGTGACACTGATTGTTCCTTCCTAAGTGGAGCACTTTGCATTTGTCCTTATTAAACTTCATCCTGTTTACCTCAGCCCATTTCTCCAGTTTATCCAGATCCTTTTGAATTATGACCCTATCCTCCAAAGAAGTTGCAACCCCTCCCAGCTTGGTATCATCTGCAAACTTAATAACTGTACTTTCTATGTCAATATCTAAATCATTAATGAAGATATTGAACAGAACCGGTCCTAAAACAGACCCCTGCGGAACCCCACTAATTATACTTTTCCAGCAGGATTGAAAACCATTAATAACTACTCTCTGGGTACGGTTATCCAGCCCGTTGTTCACCCACCTTATAGTAGCCCCATCTAAGTTGTATTTGAGTAGTTTATTGATAAGCATATTATGTGAGACAGTGTCAAATGCTTTACTGAAGTCTAGGTATACCACATCCACCGCTTCTCCCTTATCCACAAGGCTCGTTATTCTATCAAAGAAAGCTATTAGATTGGTTTGACATGATCTGTTTTTAACAAAACCATGCTGGCTATTACCTATCACCTTACCACCTTCCAATTGCTTGCAGATGATTTCTTTAATTAGCTGCTCCATTATCTTTCCTGGCACAGAAGTTAAGCTGACTGGCCTGTAGTTTTCCGGGTTATTCTTGTTCCCCTTTTTATAAATGGGTACTATATTTGCCCTTTTCCAGTCTTCTGGAATCTCTCCCATCTCCCACGATTTTCCAAAAATGATTGCTAAAGGCTCAGATACCTCTTCTATCAGCTTCTTGAGGATTCTAGGATGCATTTCATCAGGCCCTGGTGATTTGCAGACATCTGATTTTTCTAAGTAAATTTTAATTTGTTCTTTTCATATTTCAACTTCTAAACCTACCCCTTTTTCACTAGCGTTCTCTATGTCCGGCATTCCTTCAGATTTCTCAGTGAAGACCGAAACAAAGAAATCATTAAACATCTCTGCCATTTCCAAATTCCCTGTTACTGTTTCTCCCTCCTCACTGACCAATGGCCCTACCCTCTCCTTGGTCTTCCTCTTGTTACCAATAGATTTGTAAAAAGCCTTCTTGTTTCCCTTTATGCTTGTAGCTAGTTTGAGCTCATTTTGTGCCTTAGCCTTTCTAATCTTGCTCCTGCATGCTCGTGTTGTTTGCCTATATTCGTCCTTTGTAATTTGTCCTAGTTTCCATTTCTTATAAGATTCCTTTTTTATTTTGAGATCATGGAAGATCTCCTGGTTAAGCCAAGGCAGTCTTTTGCCATGTTTTCTATCTTTCCTACACAGCAGGATAGCTTGTTTTTGGGCCCTTAATAATGTCCCTTTGAAAAACTGCCAACTCTCCTCAGCCGTTTTTCCCCTCAGTTTAGCTTCCTATGGGACCTTACCTACCAGCTGTCTGAGTTTACCAAAATCTGCCTTCCTGAAATCCATTATCTCTATTGTACTGTTTTCTCTTCTACCCTTCCTTAGAATTGTGAACTCTATGATTTCATGATCACTTTCACCCAAGCATCCTTCCACTTTCAAATTCTCAATAATTTCCTCCCTATTCCTTAAAATTAAATCTAGAACAGCTTCCCCCCTGATAACTTTTTCAACCTTTTGGGATAAAAAGTTGCCTGCAATGCAATCCAAGAATTTATTGGACAGTCTGTCTCCTGCTGTATTAGTTTCCCAACATATACCTGGATAGTTGAAGTCCCCCATCACCACCAAATTCTGGGCCCTGGATGATTGTGTTAGCTGTTTAAAGAAAGCCTCATCCACCTCTTCCACCTGGCTAGGGGGCCTGTAGTAGACTCCTAGTAGGACCTCATCCTTGTTTTTTACTCCTCTGAGTCTAACCCAGAGACTTTCAACCCGTCCATCTCCTACGTCCATCTCCACCTCTGTCCAAGTGTGTACATTTTTAATATACAAGGCAACACCTCCTCCCTTCTTTCCCTGTCTGTCCTTCCTAAGCAGGCTGTACCCTTCAATACCAACATTCCAATCATGAGTATTATCCCACCAAGTTTCTGTGATGCCAACGATATCATAGTTGTATTCATTTATTAGTACTTCCAGTTCTTCTTGTTTATTTCCCATACGTCTTGTCTTCCTGCCCAAAGAATAGAGAGAGGACTTTCTGTTTTCAAGGTTATTAATCCCATGCTTTAGTAAGGAGCAAATTCAACTAAAACCACCTTTAGAGGGAGGCATAAAAATAATATGGCATCCTTTGTTTTTATCATTCCTTTGTATTTTATCAAGCTAATGTCACATAAACCCCCACCTTTCAGCTGATAAGACAAAATGCTGTGGAAAGTGGGGCTTTTTGGCAGGGAAGGTACACGATGGTTTTACAAACCCACACAGAGGAGGAAGCACAGAAATCCTCCAAAGGCAAGGCACATGCTCCTACATTTGTACACTCTGTACACACACAAACTGTCTCTCAAACCACTCTGTCCAAGCACATCAGAAGTGGCTTGTGCTCATTTTCAGGGTCTGTGCCCAAATGTTTGTGGATAACACAGGTGTCTGGTATGCTGGCAGGGAAGAGAGGAACCCAAAGTTGTGTTTTATTATTTGTGCTAATTAGGACTTCATGCACCTACCAGCTCTGTAACATAAGCTGCGCTGAGAAACACTGTAACGCCTTATGTGGCAAAATCCCCTGAATTCAAATGCCTCAGCCATGAAAATGTAGTAATCTCTGAACGAGGGTTCTGTGACAGCGCAGGGCACGCTGACAGATGGATCACAGTTGTCACTTGCTCCCACGTTTTGAGTGATAGGAATGTAGCCATATCGACCCCAGAACTTCAATTATCTCTTGATGATGCTTTAAATTGAGAATTGAGCTTCTTTCCTGTCAAAGTGCTACCTGCTCTTGCTTCTGTGTAAACAATGCTAATTTGTGCCGAATTCTCCTCGAGGCTGGTGCATGAGTGTTATTCCATAAGGGTGTTTTTATCTTGAGGTTCCTTTAATTTCCCATCCGTAGCCTGTGCTGTGCAGAGTCTGGATAAGGCTGGCTGATATTTAGATGTGTTATAGAATTCCCTTGCCAAGGTAAGCCAGGGCAGCTGTGATCCAGCAGGATGACTGGGAGAAGCCACGCCGTGCAAAAGGTGATTCCATAGCGCAGAGTCATGAAGCAGGTGGGACTAGAACAGTGCTTGGGGCAGGGAGAAATTCCTGGAGTTGAACATATTACAAGCCTCATAACCTGCGAGAGAGAGGGGATTTAGGTTGATAAAACTGGTTCAAATGGCTTTTGTTTCTTTGGGTTAAAAATAAAGAACAATCCTGAATCAAGTTTTAAAAACTCAGGTTTCCAGGGGTGTATCTACATTGCAGTTAACACCTGTGGCTTGGCTTGTGCAAACTGATGATAACTCAGTTTAGGGTCTCTTTAATTGTGGTGTAGATGGCTGGGCTTGAGCTGGAGCCTGCTTTATAAGACCCTATGCAGTTGGAGTGTCCCAGAACTGGGATTCATCTGTAGTGCTGCTAGTGCAGATGCTCTGCACTGGCAGCAAAGAACTCTCCTGTCATCTTAATTACTCCAGCCCCTGCAAGTGGCAGCAGCCTCGGCAGCAGGAGAACTCCTGCCTACAGAGAGCTGTCCTGCTTAGGACAGTATAACAGATTACACAGGTGGTGGTTTATCCAGGCCTCTGAGCAATGTAACATATGCTGATGTGTGTAGTAGTGTGTACGTAGCCTCAACCTTGCAAGCCGCAGTTAGCTGGCCTGGGCCTGTCACAGGGTTTTTATTGCAGGGTAGACATACCTGAGAATTGAAGCCTGTGCTTTGATGTGGGGATGAGGGTACCAGCTTGTGTGAGTGGGTGCCCTGTACCATATTGTGCTGCTGATTTTTGAAAAAAAAATGTCTCTCTTTGCTTCGGTTTCACCCTTGTCTTTTCACATGGCCTGCTCCTTTCCTCCCACTGCTGGATTTATTTTCTCTTGGCCCTTTTCTCTTGTCTCTCTTAAACAGAACCTGGATCCAGTGATGATGGCACCTGTCTAACACACTGCTTCCTCTGCAGAGCTCAAAGTGCTGTACAGAGAGAGGCTGATGATGCTTGCCCGTTTTAGAGACGGCAAACATGAGGCACTTGGGAGGGAGGGAATTGTCCATGGAGAGAAGGTTGTGAAGGCCAAGACTATAGTAAAGTTTAAAAAAGAGCTAGATAAATTCATGGGGGATAGGTCCATCAATGGCTATTAGCCAGGATGGACATGGAGGGTGTTCCTCGCCTCTGTTTGCAAGAGGCTGGAAATTGGCAACAGGGAATTGATCACTCCATTACGTGTTCTGTTCATTCTCTCTGAGGCACCTGGCATTAGCAACTGTCGGAAGACTGGATACTGGGCTTGAAGGGCCTATGGTCTGACCCAGTATAGCTGTTCTTATGACACAATAGGCTGGGAGAGAGCCAGGAATAGCTCCAAGGGCAGCTTTTGAACCTATGACATTTGATCAGATTCAAAATGTGACCCAGTGAAGACTGCCAGCACTCCACAGGCCAAGCTGTGAGCATGGCAGAGGGAAGGCACGTAAAACCACCTGGCAGCTGGGTCCAGGGTATGCCGGAATTGAGAGCTGTTTGAGAGGGCCAGCTGTCAAAGGGCTGGAGAGAGCGTTCCAAAGCAGTAACTGTGACTTTCTAGAGGACGGCTTTGGTATTATCAACAGAGAAAGTCCTGCCAGCCCGGATCCAGACAGATGGGCTCAGGAACAGGAGGAGGAAGGGAAGGGAGTAACCTGGAAGGACTTGCAACAGGAAGCAACCCTTGGCTGTCTTTGTAGAGAGAGCATAAAGCATCTCTCCCGCCCACTCCTTTAGTCTCCTTCAGTCAATAGCTTTCAAGAGAATCTTGGTGATACCAGAGCTTAATCCCAGGGTTGCCCAGAGCTCACATTCCCCTGCAGATAGTTTCCTATTTGACCCTGCAGGGGTGGGTTAGCAAAGCCTTAGCCAATCTGCTGCGTTCCCCTGCCACAGGGTTAGGATTCCCACCTGACCTGTCCAGAGAAGCAGGACTGAACAGGTGGCAGGGAAGTGACCAGCAGTGCTGGGTGTGGGGTAACCCAAGCTGCAGGGGGCAGCTGGACAACCAGCTGTGGGAGACTGGGGGCTCCTGTGGAGCAAGGGTGCCCCTGCTCCCAATGCGCAGCCGTTTCTGTTCCTGACCTCCTCCCCGGCTCCCTGAGCTGCCCCCACTTCTGTTGGCTGGGACTATCCTCTGACTCCCACTGTCTGTTGTAGTGTGTGTGTGGGGGGGTTGGCACCCCCCCATCACCTCAGAGCTGGGGAAATGGGACAGGGGAGATCTGTCCGTGCTGCCTTGTTCCGGCTGGAGCTGTCGCTTGTGTCTGAACAGCAGCCTGCAGGCTCCTGACCCCTGCTCTCTGAGTGCTCTCTTAAAAGGACAGCATGCTTCCATACTCGGGCATCACACTCTCTCTCTCCCAGCACACAATACCCAGGCTCGCTACGTTCAGTTACCTCCCCAATTGTGTTCTGCTCCCTTTCCTTGTACAGCGTGGGGTGGAGGGAGGAGCAGTCTAGCATGGGAGCAAGCAGTGCCTCCAGGTGGGGCAGTTTCCCCACATGAGTGCAGGGGCCAGGAGTGAAGTGGGCACAGTGCAGGAGTTGTGGCCACAGGAGGGGCAAAGGGGACCTAGGAGGTGCAGGGGATGAAGAGCAGGGGATGGCGGCTCAAGAGGGAGGTGCAGGTATTTGTGGTAAAGTGGGCACAGTGCAGGGGTTAAGGGCACTGTGCAAGGGTTGGGGCTAGGAGGGAGGTGCAGTCATTGGGGCAAAGGGGGTTAAGGGCATAGTAGGTGCAAGGGGTCAAAGTGAAGGAGGCGCAGTGCAGGAGTTGGGGCACAGGAGGGAGGAGCAGGGGTTGGAGAGAAGGGAGGGTAGAGAGATCTTGGGGAGCCCCTGGGGGACAAGGGGCAATGGGGGGGCACCACAACCCCAGGGCCGGGACACCAAAATGCAGATTTGTCCAGTGTGCCATTTTTCCTAAGGCTGACTCTGACCCTTTAACTTGGCTGTATATATGGGACAGAAGGAAGAGGTTAGTGGCATAGGATGCCTTATGGCTCTGTTGCTCAAAAGCTTGTGTCTTGTATCAGTAGAAGGTGGTCCAACAAAAGATATTACCTCAACCACCTTTATCTCTCTCATATCCTGGGACTAAGGTTTTGTCTACATTATGCAGCTTTCAGCCAGATCTTTTTGGGAGTAGCTGCCATTTGGCTCTTTTGCCCAGAAAATATTTCCAGCTCCAATGAGAGAGCCTCTTTGTCGACAAAACTCTGTAGGGTAGGCCCAGCTGAAGTTTTTAAACATGTTTGTGTCCCACTGACTTTGGCTGGATTTAAACACATATTTTAAGTATGTGCTTAAGTGCATTCCTGAATCAAGGGTTCAGATTGCAATGACTTTTTGGTTACCATCTGGCCTAAATTTGACCTGGTGATCTGTGCAGTGATGTTTTAATATGGGCGCAGAGCTGCAAAATACAGAAAATTTTTTAAAAAATGGTTTCAAGTCAGACTTACATTAAAGTATTTCAAAGTTTCTCGTGCAGCAAAAAGTCAAGAAAACTTTCAGGTTGACCTGAAAAGTAACATTTCAATTTAGAATGAAATTCTGAAATGAAACATCTGTCTTGAATAAAAAAATTGGAGCATTTCATTTTAGTAAAGCTAAAACAAACCATTCTGATATGCTCATTTTTTTACTTTTTCCCCTCAGCCAGGTGTTCATACTCTATGCATTTATACTAAGAGTCAGGGGTCCACTATAGTGTTTCTTTTTCAGACAACGATATCTTGGGACTTCAAAAATTAATTCAAAGTTGTTTGCCAAAACAGAATGTTTAAAAGTTAATGATCCTCTCCTCAGCCTTCACAGTGAACAGTAACACTGAATTACCTAAAAGGTGCCCCCAGTACTCCCATTCACCCCACCCCACTCTTGTTTACTGAAGCACATAATCTAGTGTGCTTTATTCTGCTACAAGAGGACTCTGAACAAAACTGCTCTGGTCTGTAGAACTGCCCATAAGTGCAGTGTGTGAAGTGTGTGAAAGATAACTATTCCCCAGTAACTGCCTAACTGGGACCAGTAGTAAAATATTCTGCAGTTGATAGCAGAGACACACTGTATTTTCAGAGTAATTAGAGAGCAATGACTGCTCAGCCCCAGAGGAAGTGAGCTCTGTGTCTCTTCCTTGTTTGCCTGCATTGGTTAAGAGTTATGCTGGCTGGGTTTGTAATGACATTTGTAGTGGACACAGGAAATGAGCTAGTAAGGTGAAAAGAGTTGTTATAGCATTCTAATGCTGTGGCTGTCCGTACTTCACTTGGTTTAACTGCAGTTTAGACATACTTCACGACTGCATGAGATGTTTTGTACCCCGATAGAATCAGAGCCTATATTTATGGTTAGAATCACAAGTGGTTGACCTTTTTGTGGACAAAGCACTAGGTAAAGTTTCAAGAGGACTTTGATTTTATTGTTAGCTTACCCACTGATCTACTGGGTAACCTTGAGTAAGTCTCTTCCTGATTCTGTGTCTTGGTTTCCCCATTTGTAAAATTGGAATATTGATACGTGAGGTCCTTTTGTAAAGTGCTTTGAGATCTGTGGATAAAAAGTGCTTTAATAAGACTTCGGTGGTATTATAGTAATTAATGTCTAATGTCTCCCTTCCTTTATAATATCATTACGTACACTGACTGCACCTGAAAGTGAAATGTTCTTCATCCTAGTGAAAAAATATTCAGTGAAAAGGTTTTTGTTTTCGTTTTTGTTTTGGCTGAAAATTTTCATAGAAAGTTTTCAGGTTTTCAAGAGACCAAAACCATTTTTATTGTCAGGAACTGAAATATTTCAGATAGAAACTGAATGGGGAGGAAGGAAAGGCTGCAGAACTGTTTGTTTTTAGTTGTCAAAAGCAGGAAAATGTTTCTGTTTCCATTTGAAAGGTTTCTGTTTTCTGCAAATGAAAACAAAACAAAGCAAAGTTTCATTTGTTCATGAAAACCTGAAACAAATTGAACCTAATTTCATGACCATCTGGAATGATCTCTTTGACTGGAAATGTCAGGGGGTGGGGGAGGAGAAGCCAGTTGTCATTTAAAAAAATCATAAAGTACTTTGAAAATGTTCAGCCTGCTCTAATCACTTCCTTCCTCCCATCATTTCTCGCTTTAGCTTGTCATGGAACACTTATTTCCTCGCAAAGCCAGCGTTGACTTTACAGACTTTTTTTGGCTCTTCCCTCTCATTCCTTGTCTCAGTTGAGGTTTATGCTGAGCTGCATCAGCTCATGTTCATTCTCTTGCAGTTTAACATTGTTTAACTGATAGCCCTAATATTAATAATCTGATCATTCTGCAAAGCCTTGCTGGAGACAAATCAGAGGTTATATTAATTCTGCATCAATCTGTGCAGTTTAAATAGGTGGCTATAATGAACTACTGCTAGGAAAGGATAGGTTTGGAGTGTCATTAAACAGAGAGCAGTTAGGTTACTGTACTGGGCTCAGAAGACAATAGCTCTGTTCCAAGCTCACCTACTGGCCCGCTGTGTAATCCTGGGGCAGGGCACTTCCCCCCCTCTGTCTGCTTCTTCACCTACAACTCTTTGTCTATTTCAATGGTCGGCTCTTTGAGAGGGGCTGTTTATGACTGTGTGCAGTGCCTAGCACTTGGGGGGCTTCAACCTTAGTCTGGGCCTCTAAGTGTATGTCTGCAGTAGAAGATGAGATCTAATTTGTTAGGGCTAATTTTGTAGCACCCGATTTTATAAAGTTGAGGGTGCCTGGCCATACTGGCACATGAAGTCAATGGAGTGCACCCCATTAGTGTATGCCACCTTTACTTTGTCAGCAGTGCACTGTGGGTACGTATCCCACAGTTTCTGCTGCCCTGTTGCATTCTGAGTTTCTGCCCCAGTATCCAACAGGACAAAAATGTACTATGGTTGATTCTGGGTGTGTATCATTAACCTCCCATTGTGCACTTGTGTCCTCCCCCTCCCTTTGGAAAGCAACAGCAAAAAGTGTTTTTACGACCTTTTTACATATCCAATCAGATGCCATTGCAAGACTAGCAAGGGACCCATACAGCTTCAAACTGTCATGGCAAGTATTGTGAAAACCTTACACATTGTGCTGTGGTAGATGCAGAGCCCAAGCAGCCTTCAGACTGATGAAGACTCTGAGGAGCACATAGACATACGAATACTAAACACTGGAACCGAGGAACGAGGAGATGCTATCTGCACTTGATGCATTTTACAAAGCGGAGCACCGATTCTGGTGTCATGAAACAAGCTCAGACTGGTGGGACCCCATTATTCTGCAGATATGGGATGATCAGCAGCGGCTACAAAACTTCTACATGTGTAAGGCCACTTTCATGGAACTTTGGGAATTGCTTTCCCCCACTCTGGAGAGCAGCAATACCGAAATGAAACCTGCTCTGGCAGTTCAGAAGTGTGTGGCAATAACTCTGCGGAAGCTTGTAACACTAGACAGCTACTGGTCAGTGGGCAATCAATTCGGAGTAGGCAAATCTACAGAGAGAACTGTTGTCATTCAGGTAGGCAAGGCAATCAATGACCTTCTGCTCTAAACGACAGTGACTCTGGGAAATGTGCAGGACATAGTGTGTGGGTTTGCCATGATGGGGTTTCCTAACTGTGGCATGTCAATAGATGGAATGCACATCCCTATCTTGGCACCAGACCACCTTGCCACAGAGTACATAGACTGCAAGAGGTACTTCTCTGTGGTGTTGCAGGTGTTGGTGGATCACAAGAGTTGTTTCATCTACACCAATGTGGGATGATCAGAAAAGGTGCATGACACACACATCTTTAGGAACTCTGGTGTGTTCAGAAAGCTGCAGAATGGAACTTTCTTCCCAGACCAGAAAATCACCGTTGGAGATGTGGAGATACCCATAGCAATTCTGAGTGATCCAGCTTACCCCCTAGCTCCTTTGGCTCATGAAATCATACATAGGCAGCCTAGACCACAGTAAAGAAACAGTTCAACTACAGGCTGAGCAAGTGCAAAATGGTAATACAATGTGTTGGCTGTTTAAAAGACAGGTTCAGGAGCCATCTGATTCAGTTAGACCACAGCAAAGGCAACATTCCCCTCTTGATGGTAGCCCTCTATTTGCTCCATAATTTATGTGAGAGAAAGGGGAAAATTTTCATGCTAGGCTGGAGGGCCAAGGTGGATCATCTGTCCAGTAATTGTGAGGAGCCAGATACCAGGGCAATAGGGAGAGCACAGTGAGGAACCCTGCTAATCAGGGAGGATTTGAAAAACAGCTTTGAGTGGCCAGACAGCGGCATGACAGTCATGTCTGTTGTTCTTAAGGAGGTGCCCCTGAATGACGTGTGCTTGCCTGTAAACCTCCCGCCCCTCTGTACAACATAAGCAATATAGGCACTGTTTCTGCAAGCTTATTTGGTTTTCTTCAGGGACAGTAAAGGAGTTGAGGACGGGGCTTCAAGAGTCAGTAAGCAAGGCCATTTTGCCATCACAGGTGGGGGAATGACATCGATCTGCTCTTAGAAGCATCCCTAGGAATGGAATGCAAGGCTGCCCTTGATTTCATAGAATCATAGAATTCTAGAGCTAGAAGGGACCTCAGGAGGTCATCAGGTCCAACCCCCTGCCCAAAGCAAGATCAGCCCCAACTAAATCATCCCAGCCACAACTATGTCAATACAGGACTTAAAAGCCACTAGAGATGGAGACTCTACCACCTCTCTCAGTAACGCATTCTAGTCCTTCACCACCCTCCTGGTGAAATAGTTTTTCCTAATATCCAACCTACACCTCCCCCCTGTAACTTCAGACCACTTCTCCTTGTTCTGCCATCTGTCACCATTGAGGACAGTCTCTTTCCATCCTCTTTAGAGCTCCCCTTCAGGAAGTTTCCCCCTGCTCTGCATTCTGGGGTACTGATTAGGGTCAGGGGGAGGTTAGGGAACATGGTGAGGAGGGCATGTGATTCAGCATGGGCTGCAGTGGAGCTCTGTGCTCCTGTACTAGGCATCGTAGGAACTCTGCTGCTTCCTCAGCTTCAACATCTCCTCCTGGGTCTCAACTTTGCACTCTTGGAGCGCTCTCCTCTCTTCATGATCTTCTCTCTTTCTTCCCTTCCAAGCATCCTCTGTGCATCGGGTACAACACAGGTATTTTAAGGGACCAACTCGGCTTGGTTTGCTTCCAGTCATGCTAAGGCCCAGAGTGGGGCATGCTTTCAAGGCTGTGATTGCAAAAGCAGTTTCTGCAGCTGTGCACAATGCAAGCGGGTGGGTGAGGCCCAGAGACTGTGGCAGTGGTGGTCACCATGTCCTTCTCCTCCCCACTTTGTTGGGGATATTGAACCTTTTCCTTCTCCTCGGGGCTCAGGGAAAGGAAGGGAGTGGGGAGGGCAGGCATGGCAGTGAGGTTTGTGGTTTTGGGGCTTTGTGTCTCTCACAGAAGCCATGTACTTCTACTGCCCACTCTGCTGGGACAGTGACGTTTTCCCTTTCTCCAGAAGCTTGTGCTGTCATAGTAACGTAATGCTCCATCCTCTGCTTCCCCTAAGTTGCAAAAAGAGGTATGAGCCGCCTTAGAATAACAAACAGTGATAAGGAGGAATGGATGCTGACTGAATGTGAGGAGAAGGCTGGTCAGTATGCTGTACTGCTCTGTGGTGCAGTGACACCAGATTACTTACTGGTGGCCTTGCATGGTAAGGTGTCCCATCGAGGAGGTCGGAATAAGGCAGGCCTCCCCAAAAAGAGAAGAATTAAAGAGTACCCATTTGAGAGCTTTAGGGAGATGTGCCAGGAGGATTGGTGCCAGCCCCAGACATGTTAAGTTGTTCGAGGGGCCCCAAGCTGCATAGGTACAAAACCCACCACAGATCACACCCAGTTGCCTTAATTCACTTGCAGCATGATTAAAAATACGAACTCACCGGAGGTGCTCTCCCCACCATCAGGGTCCAGCTGCAAAATGCCCTGGGAGGAGGGGATGAGATCCAGTATTACAAAAAGTTCTTGGCTGTCAGTGAGATTAACAGCTCCATTTGCCTGCTGACCATTGTCATCTTCTTCCTCATTCATGTCCTCCGAGCTGTTGCCAGAGATTTCCTGAGGAATTTCTTCACAGGTGTCCACAGACTCTTTGGGGACAGTGGTTGGGTCTTCTCCTTAGAATCACATGCAGCTGCTCACAGAAGCGGCAAGTTTGCGGCAATGACCCAGTACATACATTTGCTTCCTTTGTCTTATGGTATGCCTGCCTTAGCCCCTTTATTTTCATGTGGCGCTGCTGGGCATCCCTGGTATATCCTTTTTCCTCTTTGCCATGTGAGATCTTAGCATAGACGTGTTCTTCTTTTGCTGCTTTGCAGTTTTGCCAGCATAGATTCATCCCCACACATCGCAACGATGTCCTGGATCTCCGTGCAAGCTGCTTGCTGGAGCTTGCATGTGATCCTGGGAATTCATCACCAGATGTGCTGCTGATGTGATGCCTGTTCTGCTTGCCATGCTGGCCAAACAGGAAACAAAATTGAAATTTTCCTGGGCTATTTCCTGCACACCTGGAGAGCAGTGGAGCTGAAAGTGGTGGCCAGAGTGGTCACATTGGGGCATTGTGGGACACCTCCAGGAGGCCAAGAACATTGAATTTCATAGTGCTCCCTCTGGACTACCCTAAGGTTGACCATGCAAGGTTGATTTTGGGGTTACTCCTCATGAAAAGCGGGAATACAAAAGTTGTCTTTTAGGATCCCTTAAAATAATGGAACAGATCTTGTGGTATGGACTGGTTGCTTAGAAATTTGACCTTTTACCTAAATTCAACCTAATCTCCTAGGCTGTGTCTAAACTACAGCAATCCTTTGAAATAAGTACTTCCAGAAAATCTCTTCTGAACAAACTTATTTTGAAACAGCTCATCCACACATAAAAAAGTGGATCAAAAAATTGATCTGCTCTTTCAATAGAAAGCGTCCACACAGCCCCTGCTCTTTTGAAAGAATGGGCTAGGGATTGAAAAATCTGGTGCCATGAGGACTGCTTTTTTGGAAGAAGGGCTCATGGAGTGTCTACACATGTTTTTTTCAAAAGAAGATTTTGAAAGTCTGGGAGCAGAAGAGGACTTCCGGAAGAAGAGCCGCATTCTTTTGATTTTGGATCAAAAAAGCACATTTTGTGTGTAGGCGGTCCACGTATTCTTTCAAAACAGGGAAGGATTTTCCAAAAGAACTTACTAGGGTAGACGCAGCTTTAGTGTAGACCAAGTGTGTTATTGTACTGCAGATAACGAGTTGTATTTGGTCTCTGAGAATATATCTACATGGCAAAGAAAAACCTGTAGTCCAGAGTCTTGTAGTCCAGGTCAGTTGAATTGGGCAGTGGGGCTAAAATACCAAAGCAAAAATTGGAGTTAGCTGGGACCTTCATGCTTTTTTACTCAGCAACCTAATTGGCTTTGGAGGGTGATATAAACTGTCCTAAGCTCCTCTGTAGCATCAGCTGTCATTGACTCAGTAAAGAAGGATGGGCATTTTCTGTTTCACATGCTCCTCTGAGGAAGATGGGAAAGTGAGAGGGCAGCCTTGCAAAACAAAATGAACCAAAAAGTAATTTCTTCTCCTAAGTTTCTGAATGACGTGATACATTAGAGAAATCAAGTCTGATTGAGCTGTGCTCTGCTAGTTCAAGTATTTGGGGCTGTTTCGTTAAAAATCATTCCAATTGTATAGGTGTAGTTTACAGCATTTAGACATTTAACTTACTGATTGTGCCTGCAAAACAAGTCACTAGATCCTAAGTGACATAAATTGCACCTGCAGAATTGCAGCTCAAAATTGGTGGCTGAGTTGAGGACCCTTTAAAAATCAGGCCCTTGAAACAGATTTTAGTTGGGTGGGGCTACAGGAAAGATTTAGGGTGATAGGAGGCCTTGTACGTTCTTGGGTAGACAGAGCCACCTTATTGACTGATCACCGTTCCAGGTAAAATTGCACAGCTGATCTGCTTAGGTTGGTTTGCATTTCATTCTGAAAGAATAATTTTCCCCCTCCCGCTTCTTCCTTTAAGGGGCTGCCATCAGTAACATCTCCCTGGTGAGTATTCTTAGAAGCAGTGTGGGAGTGTTTAACATCCACATGATGATTTATTACTATTGCTGTGATTTTAAGAATCAAAATAAAGGGAGCAGCTATACAGTTTCTTCTGGCTTAATTTTGTGGGAGCCAGGCAGAGGAAATCTGAAAGGAAGCCATGACCTTTGGGCTGTTCTCTGCCTTCATCATCAGGTGAACACACCCTCTGATATTTAGGTAACTGCCCTGTGACTTGGTTTTGTTAATCACTGTGGCTGAGCTGTCAGAATGGTCCACTTTCAAGGATAAGTGGCAGACCGAGTGTGAAGTGGAGTAGCCCTGCTCATTGGGGCGTGAGAGAGCTTTGCAGATTGCCAAGGGTTGGACCCTGTTCTCTTGAGCAATGTTTCTAGGATATGAGAGAGTACAGGGAGCCTCTTTTCTTTTCTCCATTCATGTTGAATGCCCGGACTCCAGCTCCAGTCTTCTCACCTTGGGGATTTCAGCCACTGGTGTAGTTTCAGCATGCAACCTCCTAGGGCGGCACTCTGCAACCTGTGTGCTGTGGCACATTGGCGTGCCGCCAAGCAGCACTTAGTGTGCTGTCAGATTTTTTTTAAAAAATTAATTGAATAAATTGGGGTGGCCAACCTGTGGCTCTCTGAGACATTAAATGCAGCTCCTTCTTGGAGCCGTGTGCCGGGAGTGCCCTCAGCCACTCTACTACTCCCCCCAGTGCTTGGTGGGAGAAGTGCTTGGTGGCTGTGGCGGCAGCAGCTCCGGTGAATGGCTGGCATCAAGTCTGAGTGGGTGAAGTGGGGGTGCCTGGCTCTGGGGAAGGGGGTTTGGTTATATGTATTGGGAGTGCCGTAAAATTATACCGAGTGCTGAAGTGTGCCACAAGGTGCTAAAGGTTGCTGAGCAGTGCCCTAGCGTGTAGACAGGATGACTTGCAGATGTGCTTGAAACTGGATTGAGCAGCAGTGGTGACTCATTTGTGCCTTTCTGCCCTAGCAATTTGACCTGAGGCAGCTGCTGGAAACTGGGGTAGCTCCCCAGTGGAGGTGACCCTTAGCGCTGGGAAAGAAGCCCCAACTTCCTTGCCAGTGGACGTTCCCCCAAGAAGGGTGGTTTGCTGGGCATTGGTCATTGCCAGCGCCTTAGCTGGGTAACACACATGCTGCATGTTGCGGTGTGTTTATTGGAAAGTGGCAGAGGTGATGCTGTTTCTTTCTCAGGGTTCAGCATTGTGTGGGCCACTATACGCCCACACCATGAAGTTCTGCCTTGCCAACAGCAATTGCAGAGCAGAGAAAACCCTCGCCAACGTTCCACTATTTCCTCTTCGAGAGCATCCTGACCAGAGAAGGATGTGGCCCTAAATTTCTCTTACATTCTTATATAAGCCTGGTCACCAGGAATGCTTTAGTGGTGGGTAAATCTCTAAAGGTTCAGTTTGGTTTGGATGCTGATCTGAACCACTAGAGTCTGCAGGCTGGAGAAATCACACACGAGCAGCCCAGATGCTAGCTGTGTCTTCGTATGACCAGTTCTGGTTGTGATGGAGATCGGTAGTGAATGCTTCTGAACAACATAACCGTTCTGAGTTAAAAATGGAGCAGTAGATGGGAAGACAGGGAGGGTTTGTCATCAGCCCTGAAGGTGTTTGCCCACCCCAGGCACGAGCTCACAATGTGAGAGAATGCTGAGATAGTTGGGGAGGTTGTATGGAGCTCTTTATGCAAGTTCCTCTGACTGACAAAACAAAGCAGCAGAAATGTAGCGCTTTAAAGACTGACAAAATGGTTTGTTTGGTGATGAGCTTTTGTGGGACAGTCCCACTTCTTCAGATCAATTTCATTTCCAATACAGACTGACTGACATTTACAAGTACAGAGGACCAAAAAAAAAACCAATATAATAAAAACTGACAAATGAAGTAGGATAGAAGAAAGGGGGTGAGAGGTGGGGGGAAGTTAATTGTCATGTCTGAGATAATTACAAGCATCAAAGGAAGGGAAGCAGTCCTTGTAATGCGTGAGGTAGTTGATGTCTCTGTTCATACCACGTGTTAATGTGTCGAATTTAAATACGTACTCTAACTCACAAATCTCTTGTTCTAATCTGTTGTTAAATTCCCTTTGTTGCAGGACACAAATACTCAGGTCTTTAACAGAATGGCCCACTCCATTGAAGTGTTCACTGGTAGGCTTATGTGTATTGAGTTTGTTGATGTCTGCTCTGTGTCCATTTATTCTTTGGCGTAGGTTTTACCCAGTCTGTCCAATGTACATAGTGGCCAGGCGCTGTTGGCACATAATAGCATATATAATGTTGCTGGAGCTGCATAAGAATGTGCCTCTCATCTTGCAACTAACATAGTTAGGTCCAGTGATGGTTTCGCCTAGAATAAATATGTGGACAAAGTTGGCAACGGGGTTTGTTGCAAGGAAAAGTTCCAGGATTCCTATTACTGAGGTGTAGGCTGTGATTGCTGGTGAGAATCTTTCTCAGGTTTGGAGGTTGTTTATAGGAAAGGACAGTCCTGTCACCTAAAGCCTTCTGGAGTGTAGCATGCTGATCTGGAATAGGTTGTAGATTTTTAATGATGCATTGCAGGGGTTTGAGTTGGGGGCTATAGGTGATGACAAGTGGTGTTCAGTTGTTGTTCTTCTTGGGCCTATCTTGAAGTAGCTGGTGTCTGGGTATTCGTCTGGCACTGTCAGTCTGTTTCTTTTACTTTTCCCAGTGGGTAATTCAGTTTTATAAATGCTTGGTAGAGGTCTTGTAGTTTTTGGTCTCTGTCAGTCAGATCAGAGCAGATGCGATTGTATCTAAGGGCTTGACTGTAAAGTATGGAATGTGTGGTGTGAGCTGGATGGAAGCTGGAGGCATGTAGGTAAGTGTAGCAATCAAAGGGTTTCTCGTAGAGGGTGGTATCGATGTGGCCATCAGTGATTTGTACTGTTGTATCTAGGAAATGGGTTAGAGTGTTGCAGGCAGGTGGAGGCTTTGCAGCCATGCATTATAAGCAGAGTTAAAGCCTTTTTTGACAACTTGGCTTTGCAGCTTATCTCAGGGACAGTGAGATTAACTCTAATGATGTGCACATATAGCCAGTATTTGCTTTAGATGTCCCACATCCACTGAGGATGATTCTGGTACAACCTCTGCTACAGAATCCAGTTCTTGAGCTCAAGCTATAGACTCGTGATTTTAGCTGTAGAGGTCCACAGTTCAGTCCTTGGTGTTGACCAACATGACAGTCATCACAGGCGTGACATGCTATAAAATCCTTGGATGGGGAGCATGCTGCATAAGGGCCATGTGTCAGTACTGTGTAACACTTAGTGTAGGTTAGAAGAGCTCAGTGATAGGACTCTAAGGTTGTGTCTATATGGCAAAGTTATCTTGAAATAACAGCAGCTATTCTGAAATAATATTGGCTGCATCCAAACGACACACACACTATTTCAAAAGGAAATTGAAGTGAGTGCATTATTCCAATTCTGGTAAACCTCATTCCATGAGGAATACCTTCTTTTTCAAAACTGCTATTTCGAAATAGGCACTATTAAGAGATGGAATAACCCTATTTTGAAACAAGCCATACTGGGCCCCAATGGCACTGTTTCAAAATAGCACTATGGGCTCAAAAATGCTATTTTGAAATAGGTGGGTGCTATTTTGAAATGCAGTTTGTGTGTGGATGTGTTATTTCGAAATAGCTGTTTTGAAATGTCTTATTTTGGAATAGTGCTGCCATGTCGATTAGCCCAAAAGAGCAGAGGACAGGTTTCCCTGGAAAATGTATTGGCCACCTCTGCTCTCCGTCCTCCTGAGGTTTTTGTATGATGCTAGAAGTGATAATGCAGAATGTTATACATGGAAATGCTGATTTCACACTAAAAGCTCTCCAGTGAGATAGTCGTATGAGCTTGCTAACTGTGTTTACAATGGCTTGGATAATAGTACATCTCATATGTGTGCTGAGAAAATGCTCACTTTACACTTTGAAGACACCTCTGTTTTTCTGGTGTTTCTTTATTCAACAATGGCATCTAGTGAATTTTGTATGGGTGGAAAGTGCTGGATTGATCATCCGAAAGACTAGGACTTGCAGTTTGACCTCAGGAAAGATATAGTGCTGACAACAGCAGGACAAATCCCCTGCACAAATTCAGATGCATTGGTCCAGTCAGACCTTGACCACTGATGAGGATGTTAACTTGGGCAAGATCTTAGGATGCCTGCAAACACTTGTCCCCTAAGGAATGGAACAACTAATTTCAAAGGAGCTTCTAAGCACCCATCAGATGGCATTACTTTTATTCACTCCATACTGAGGCCAGATTGAAACAAGCAGTCTGGAAGTGATGGGCTCCTTAATCAAATAACAATCCCTGGAGCCATTCTGTGTCTTTAAAAAAAAAAAAAAAAAGGAATCTATTAACATTAAAGTAACTGATGTACAAGTGTATACTGCATTTGCCAACCTTACATTCTACAGTAATTTGCAATTGGCTTTTTTTATTTTAGGAGTATTAATTCTGGGAATGGCTCATAACAGTCAGAATAGATCTCCTAAATATGGGAGACACTTATCACAAGAATTATAGCCCTGCATGGCAATTGGAATTGCTGGTAGCTTTGGTCTTGTCTAGAGATGCTCCTGAGTTGCCAAGTTCAGCTCAAGCTCTGGAGCTGAATTTCCCAAAACCTGAGGGTTGTGAGTGTTCCAGCTCATTGATGCCACTTGGCTGTCAACATGATGGTCCCCTTATAAATCTGTAGTGATCAGTCCAAGGCCCCTCTTTGTTTGGGATTGTTTGTTTTTAGTTCAAGTCAATCTGAACCTAGGGATACATCACTGTTTAACAGCTCACCTGAATGAATTTGCCCCTTCGAAAGAGCAACCAGCCAATGTGAACAGATTGCTTTATAACTGCATGAGGCATTGTTGTTCCTAACTGCTGCCAGGAAAATATTGCCGGTGAATAATTTCTGTGGAGTAGCACCAGCCACTTACAAATGCAAGACAGATGCTTTCTTACAAGCTCTCTAATCCCTCTTCATTGTCTGATGAGGCTTTCTTGTTAGCCTATGTGTTTATTTGTGGCCTGGCCATTTGCACAGCCCTTTGTCCTGCAGCTCCTTAATGCACACTTGCAAACTACAGTCTATAGCCAACATTTATTTATACCCACCTAAAGGTGTGAAAGGATGCAGCAAAATATTGCTAGCTGTTTGGAGAAACAGATTGGCAAACCTGGGGTAATAGACCTAGGCAGGAGAATAGATTCCTCTGGCAGTTGGTGCATATTGTAGAACCCCAAGATAAGTGCACTCAAGTTGTGCGTATCTTGGTTTAAGTGACTCAGAGTGGTGGGGAGCTCGGGCCTGGCTCCATGCTGCCCACCACTCAGGGGAGTGTGGAAACTGACCAGTGATGACCTGTCTCTCAGCTCCCCGCTGCTCACAGGAGACAGTTTCCCAGCAGAATTTGACTTATGTAGGGTTATGCAAGAATGCAAGCTCTGCATAAGTTGGGTGTCTACTGTATACAGCACCTAATAATAGAATTGGGTGTAAAATAAGGATCATGCCTCTTGAGTGTTGATAGCTCCTAGTCTTACGTTCAGGTCACATCTTTCTAAATTTGGATCTCAGCTATAACAATGACTCCCTCTGGGGATAGGGTCCAGTAAGATAGGTCCTAATGCTGAAAAGTATACAGAAGGTTCTCGTCTGCTGTTGAAGTCTTGGGAGCTGAGGGAGCCATACACTGTGCAGGATTGGGTCCTCAACTTGACTGTCTGATTTTCTTCCCTCCCAAGTGGGGTGTAGAATTGGCTGGTCAAGGAATGGAAAGTCTACCTATTGAAGATTAGCTGTCACAGCGGTGGATGGTTTAGAATAATGAAGGGTGCCTCGGCACAGCCCTCTTGCTGAAAGCCTGAGTGTGTGAACATTGTTTATCGGCACGTTTGCTGATAAAATACCTCCAGCCCTATGCGTGGCTTTTGCTCCGTCAGCCGGAGAGCACTGCTTTCAACAAAGCAGCATTCACCTGTGCACTTGTCATGGCATAACTTGGTCATTCACAGGGGGATGCAGGTGAAGCACCCAGGAACAACAACACATTTTGTTGATCAAGTGCAAGTGTTAGACACAGCCTAAGTGAGAGAGTGCAGCTAGAGATGTGGTGTTATTTCTTACAAGGGAAGAGCCCACAGTGACTACTAAGATTCCTGAGGTTCAGCTCATCTTTCGAGCCAGAATTTAATTTGCTGCATGCCCTATCTGCATTCCTTCTTGAGTGAAGCAGGCATATTGTAAATGTGTCTGTTTTAACTGTGGAGCAACTTAACTCTTTCCTAGCCCTTACAGGTATCTGTCAGATCAGATGCCATCAGGGCTAAAGAAAAACTATTTCTGTAGCAGTGCTGTGGAGTGACTTGAAAACCATACAGCTGCTGGGGACGGAAGTACAATACATTCAGGATAGGGAAGAAATACTGGTGCAGACAATTTCTTGTCAGCTTGCACAGGAATTGGTGGCTCATAATGAAACTAGACACCACGTTCATTTGTGCTCAAAACATTCTTAGTTAACATGTCTACCTCAGCTGACCAGTCTCTAACTCTTACATAAACTCTCATTCTGTCTCCATGTCCCTTCTCTTACCCCAATTGCTTCCTTCCCTGGAGCAGCAGTTTCAGAGATGAGCGGTGTATTGTACACTTACTCACCTTCAGAAATCAGAGTGAATGTGATGGTGACATACAGCAACCAAGGGCCAGGAGAAGGTGGATTGAGTGCTTCTATTCACCCTTCCCCATGGTCCAGAAGAAGGGGACTTCCAGTGAAGCTGAAACATGCCAAAGACAAAACCAATCAAAGGAGAGAACACTTTTTCACAAGAGTGATTATCCTGTGGAACTTACTGCCACAGACAATATCGCTGAGGCCAAGAGTGTGGTGGGAGTGTTGTTTGTTGTTTGTTTGTTTGTTTGTTTGTTTGTTTTTTAAAAAAGTCTGGAATTTAATAAGGATGACAGAGGATAACAGAAGTGTAATAGTAAGCATTCAAATAAACAAGAGCTTTTGGGTGTAATGTCAACCCTCATGCTTCGGGGCATGAGCCAGTCCATACATAACATGGCTTAGGAGGAAGCCTCTGGTATGGGGGACCATCCGTCCCATTTTTCCTGGGAAAATCCCTTATTTAGATTTGCCTCACAGGCATCCTGCCTTTTTTAAGAAAATGGGCAAATTGCACTATATTTTGTGGGTCTCCTGTTCCCCAGCACCCAGTGTCTCGGGGTGGCAACTCCTTTGCAGGACAGCTTCCTTGTTCCCCAGAATCTCACACCTCAAAGAGGCAGCTTCTGCTGCAGGGAAGCTCTTTTATGGGGTGGTTGTCCCGTTTCCCAATGCAGCAGCCCCTGCTGTCAGGGACTCCTGCTGGGAGACTGCAGAGCCCCCATCCTCTGATCCCCCTCATCAGGAGGTTGCAGAGCCCCCATCCCTGGTGCCTCACCATGGAGCAGCAGCCTCTATTGCTGAGGAGCTCTGATATGAGAAAGCAGCCCCCAATCCCCAGAGGGTCCGTGTCCTGTATTTGCTATAAGGCAATGTGGGCACCCTACCCTGGCAGAAAAGCTATCCTGTAACTGCTCACTGCAGGGTTCTTGAACCCTCCTCTGAAGCAGAGGGTGCTGATCACTGGACTAGGTGGTCTCTGTGACATGAACATGTTCTTGGTCTAGCTCCTAATAGACAGGATGTGTTCCTATCGCAAAAACTGTAATTGAGCTGGGCACTGACTCTTGATGCCAACAGAGGCAGGGAATGGAGTCTGAAATCCCCCCACACCGCTGCAAGGCACAGGTAAGGGTAGCATGGGGAAATTTGCATGTGACTTTTCTGGGTGAATTGGGATGGGGGACTGCTCTGTCTGTCTGGAGTCTTGCACAAGCTCTCAAACAGAAAAGTGCTTCTAGAGAACAGATACAAATACCCAAGCATGGAACAATAGTAGTTACCCACAATTGCTTTCACATCCACATCTGTGGATTTTAATGTGTTTCCATTTCAGAATGATTTATACATCTAAAGAAGCGAATTAGTATAAAGCTGCAGTCGGATGATTTTCAGAGTTTTATCTCGTGCCCATGAGCTGCCCGGTTTAGAAGTAGGAGGCAAATAAAGGTCAGATGTTTTCACTATCCTTTTAAGGCCCTTGCTTCAAGGTGTAATACATTGTCCCCCTTCCACTCCTTGAATGTCCATTTAATTTGACAAATGTTTTCCTTTTCCTAAAGGTCAAGAAGCAAAAGAGTCACGCCTGCTCTTGTGAGCTTCTGAACAGATAGCACAGGGATTTGAATTAACCTTGGTGAAGAGAGTTGGTCACAGTTTGCAAAGATGTACACGGGTTTTAAAATATATTCATAGATTCCTTGTGCTTGCTTTAAATAGCACATTGTTTTTGGAGCTGTTAAGAGTTCTTTGTTGCACGTGTATATACCTGTCTTGGATTGAAAAGGTCAGATTTTTACAGAAGCAGTGTGAAAGGAATTTGCTTTCAAACCCTGCATGTTTTCATTTGCATGTGTAGAAAAGTGCTGCGAGTGCTTTTCCTTATCCTTCAGGCAGGAGACCCACTCAAAAAGCACTGCTTCTTTGGGTAATGCGGAAGGAAGAACTGGGGCAAGTTTTGAGCATATCGCCCAACTTACGCAGCCCCCTGAACCTGTAGCGAACTCCTTGCTCTTCCAGTTCTGGCTGTGCAGGTACAATGGCAGAACCTGATCCCAATGCAGACTGCACAGTAGTGAGAGCAGCTCTTGGTTACTTAGCTGCACTAGATCAGTGGCATGCAGAAAACCTAGCGTCTCGTTCCCCTCACTGGCAGAAAGGAGTGGGAAGTGCTTGTGCCCATCTCTCTGGTATCGGGATACCAATGACATAATCAAAATGCCAGCACAGTGTCTTCCCCCTAAAGCAGAGAACAGCTGTTCTGCCACATCCCACATCAGCCAGTAAAACAGCCCCCTAACGAACCAGGGGCTGGTAACTGGGCAACAAGTTACTGAGGGTGGGGGCAGCAGCGCTTGCGTCAAGGTGAAACAGCGGCAGAGCACTGCCATGTCAGCTCTCATCAGGGTGTGTGGAAGCCACAGCAGATGTCCTCCTCTCCAGTTTCCATGAGTGCCTCCCTGAGCAGGGTGAGCATCTCCATCAGTCTGTAACTCAGCGATGGGCAAACAAAGCTACTGAGTGGGCCACAGGAGTGGCCCTCCTTCATCTCAGTGGTCTGCAAGATGGTTGTAACCAAGACGGTCTCCCAGGATTGGGTAGTTGTGTTCACTGCAGTTGTGTCCCTAAAATTTGTGGGAAGTGCCGGTTGAACCATAGCAGCACTTTGAGAACTGATGGGCAGGATCCCATGGGAAGCTAACATGAAGGGGAAAGGAATCCAGGAGAGCTGGCAGCATTTTAAAGAAACCTTACTGCAGGCACAGGAAGGGACCACCCTGATGCACAGTAAGGCTACAGCCACGCAGCACAGTTATTTCAAGATAACAGGCATTATTTCTAAATAACTTTGCAAGCATCTAAACTATGCACATGCTACTTTGAAATACGTTCAAAATAGCAGGTGCATTATTTCAAATTTTGTAAACCTCATTGCAGGAGGAATAACACTTATTTCAAAATAGCTGTTTCGAAATAGGCACTTTTAAGACATGGGCTGTGGCCACACTAGTCCCCTCCTTTTGGAAGGGGTGTGTAAATGGGGGATTTCGGAAGATGCTAATGAGGAGCTAACATGAATATGCATGTTATGAATATGCATGCTGTATGCGATTCAAAAGTGCTTCTGAAATCAGGGGGTCCTTTTAAAAGGCCCCCGGCTACATGGTCGGCGTGCATTTCGAAAATGGCACTTTCGAATCATGTGTGGATGTCTTTATGCTAATGAGGCTCTGCATATTCATGTCAGTCCCTCATTAGCATCTTCTGAAATCCCTTGTTAACACGCTGCTTCCAAAAGGAGGGGGCCAGTGTGGCCACAACCATGGAGTAAAAGCTATTTCAAAAGAAGCCATAATTGTGTCAAATGTCACTATTTCGAAATAGGAACTGTGTGTCTGGTCATTCTGTTCTTGTGTGTAGCTGTTATTTCAAAATAAGCTGTTTCGGAATAGCTATTCCAGAATGTCTTATTTCAAAATTATGCTGTTGTGTGGACATATTCTAAGAAAAATAAATATGGTGGGTGACCAGCTTGACTTGGTAGTGAGGTTCTTGGCTTACAAGAAGTGAAAACTTGCATAGATGACTAGCGAGGAGTATAAAAGGGATGTGAAGGGTAATAAGAAATGTTTCTGCAGGCATATTAGTAACAAGAGGGTGATCAGGGAGGGTGTGGAGCCCTTACTGGATGAGGGAGGTACCTAGTGACAGATAATGTGGGAAAAGTTGAAATACTCAATGCTATTTTTGCCTGTCTTCACGATCAAGATCAATTGCCAAACTACTGCACGAGGCAGCACAGTATATAGAGGAGGTGGGCAGCTCTCAGTGGAGGAAGAACAGGTTAAGAACGATTTAGAAAAGCTAGACATACACAAATCCCTAGGGCTGGATTTCATGCCTCCGAGGTTGCTGAGGGAGTTGGCAGATGCCATTGCAGAGCCTTTGGCCATTTTCTTTGAAATTTGTGGAGATTGGTGGAGGTCCTGGACGACTGGAAAAAGACAAATATAGTGTCCCTCTTTAAAAAAGGGAAGGATGACAGTTCAGGAAACTAGGGATTGGTCAGCCTTAGTTCAGTTCCCAGAAAAATCTTGGAGACGATCCTCAAGAAATCCATTTTGAAGCACTTGGAAGAGAGGAAAGTGATCAAGAATAGTTAACATGGGTTCGCCAAGGGCAAATCATACCTGACCAACCTGATTGACTTCTATGATGAGGGAACTGGCCCTGTGGATGTGAGGAAGTAAATGCATATGATATACCTGACTTTAGCAAAGCTTGTGATATGGTCTCCCAGATAATTCTTGCCAGTAAGTTAGAGAAGTATGGATTGGATAAATGTCCTGTAAGATGGATAGAAAGCTGGCTAGATTATCAGGCTCAATGGGTAGTGATGGCTGGATGTCTGGTTGTCAGTCAGTTTCAAGTGGAATACCCTGTGGGTCGGTTCTAGGTACGGTTTTGCTCAACATCCTTAATAATGGCCTGGATGAGGGGATGGATTGCACCCTTGGCAAGTTTGCAGATGACACTAAACTAGGGGGATAGGTAGATACTTTGGATTTAGTTGGGGTTGGTCCTGCTTTGGGCAGGGGGCTGGACTCGATGACCTCTTGAGGTCTCTTCCAGACTTAGGGTTCTGCACGGCTCTCACAGACAATGTTGTGTTCAGTCAATATGTACTTTACTTCACATGCCCTTGCTTTACATATATGTAACTTTAATAACATAGGTAGGAGAAAAAACATGCAGGTGCAAAGCAGTGGAAGCTGGCAACTCTGCATGGGCAATGGTAAACAAAACATCTTGTGGGCCACACGTAAAACCAGGATGACCCACATGCGGCTCTTTGGCCACAGGTTGCCCTTCAGTGCTCGAACTGTTTTGGTTGAAAATACAGGGAGAGGACATAATAGGACAACAGCTGAAGTCTGAGTTTCCCAGCGTCCTTTGTGATAGAGTGGCTGCAATGGAGCCATTTGTTGGACTGTGTTCCCATTGTTACTTTAGACAGAATGTTTATGAAGCGCAAGTCCAAGCATCACAGTATTTCTCATGCTCTGTAAATGCAACCAGAAGCCAGTTACGAGCCCACTGCATTAAAAGGCTGCCCTAGTGAAGGAGGAAAAGGCACATCTATATGTGAATTTATTTTTTAAAACCCAGAGCCTGAATCAAGCCCTGGGATAAGAATATACAAGGTACAAGTTCCTTTTAGCAGGTTTCCATTAGCAACCATGGCATGTTCTTGGATTTCGTATTGTAATGTTGTTCTTAGGAAGTTGCTGCCATTGATGAGCTAAAAGTAGCAAAGGATTTACTAGGAATACATTGTATTTTATGGTGTGTTTTTTTTTTTTGTTTTTTGTTTTTTTTTGTGCTCAGTCTCTCCTGTTTTCCCCTTACTGCGGAAAGCAGGTTTGGGGGCTGATTTCTGTTCTGAGATGGAATAACTTGGTGGAAACTAGGATGGGATATGGAATATGGACTTTTTACTGGAGCCAGAAGGGAAACTAGTTTTTAACTGGAAAAAGGGAAACATAGACTTGGTGTTACGTTAAAAATACCTTAACCTAACATTTTCCTGTGCGGCAGAATTCAGTGTTACTGGTGCAGTGTGTTTCTGGGAAGCAGAGATACTGCTTTGCGCTGTTGTTGCTGGCATGGTCTGGTCTGTGCCACTGAGCGTCCATAATAGTTTAATGCAGTGTTTCCCAGAGTGTAGTATGTGTACCACTGGTGGTACCCCAAGGGATTTCAAGGAGTATGCGGCAGAAAATAAATTACTCTGGCACTGGGAGAGGGGATACATTGATAAGGCTGACGTCCTGAGTGGGGTAGGCAAACATTTTAAGTCTGGGAAATGCTTGTTTAATGACATATATAGTCGTGTGACCTGGAAGAGTAAGTGCAATGGTGACTGCTAGGGGTAGATCAAGGGGATAGGCCAGATTCACAACTTAAACCAGACATTTTAATGGGGGATTTTACCTTCCAGGAAAACAGGCTCTCTTACTCTCACAAGCCCTTGCTTGAAGTTTTCTCTAGGACAGCTTTAATTCTACCAGAGTGCTCCATAGGCAGATGGGCTGATCCACAGAGCCCTGCAAATCTTCAAGTATCTGTTTTATAGCTGCAGGTATCTACATCCATGGGTGTGAATGCGGAAATCTGTGGCTCATTTTTACTGATACAGATACAAATTTTGTATCCAGCACCCTGCAAATGTGCAGCTATCTGCTTTATACCCTCTGGTATCCATACCCGCAGATGTGAATGCAGGTATCTGCCGGTCATTTTTGCATTTTTCAAATTTTGTATCTCTGTCAGGCTCTACTGATCCAGCAAAGCTCTTCAGGAACACGCATGCTTAACTTTAAGCATTAAAATCATCCCATTGAAGTCAACAGGATGACTTCTGTGCTTAAATTTAAGCATATGCTTAAGTGGTTTTCTGAGCCAGGAAATCACCGTATGTCTTGGCCACGCTTTGTTCACAGCCATTGCAACCCCCACTTCATCAGTTTTGGCCTGTGATTGCTCTTCAGCTTGCCACAGCCAAAACCCTGATCCTATGCTCCACATGGACTTGCCATCTACAGGGCTCCTGTGCGTACGTTTCATGCTGGAATCAATCTGAGCACACCCAGCTCTTCTGCAAATCAATAAAAGGGGTAAAAATCAAAAGCAAGGCACCAGTGCCATGTACGGAAGAGAGGGTGGTCATGTGCCGGAGGAGCAGACAAGATCTTTCCCTGATGTTCTGAGTAGGGGAGACATGCTGTATTGGTGCTGGAGTGGAGTCTCCTGGCCATGCCTGCCACTCGTCAGTGAGCAAGGCAGTGGGTACCCTTTCATAGGCTCAGGTCTGCAATGCAAGTTAATGGAGCCCTTCCTCCTACACCCTGGCTCTTGGGAAATGTGGCTGTTAAATAAGAACCAGCTATTTTGACCCTTGGCAAATTAAATACAAATAGCAAAAATTCGTGTGTATAAGTAAAAGCCAAGCTGAGCCGTGTTGTATCTAAGTCTGTAAGCATCTTCAGTTAATATCGGACCAGAGCCTGTCAAAGGTGTACTGTCTACCATGCTGGTGCAGATGGGTGGATGGGGTCACCTCACTCCAGAGTGGTGTGTATCACAGCTGCTGCTTTTCCTGTCTGCTGCATGCACTCCTCTTTAGTGGAGGTGGGTGTATTGCAAATAAATCTGTGTTGCTTGATCAGTGAATGTGAACAAGGGCCAGGGAGCAGCCTGAAAGCTGTTGCTGCATACACAAAGTAGCTTCAGGGGTGTGGAGGGGATGACAAAGTCCTAGATGGAATGATGTATTTGGGGCAGATCCTACTTTAGGCAGAGGACTGGACTCGAGGACTTCCTGAGGTTCCTTCCAGCCCAAGGAATCTATGAGTTTTTTCATATGCAAAACACACCCTGCCCCTATGGAAATCTGAGATTTGGCCCAGAGGGTCGGGATTTAGCATGTATTTGGATCAAATCCCGTACTCCTCAGGTAGGGTTACTTTTGATTGGAAGACATTTGAAACTTATCTGCATAGGGAGTACAAGGTCAGGCCCCAAGAGCTAGTATTTTGTACCCTGCTTATCCTAGAGGGATTGAGAGACCTAAAGAAACCCTCATTCTGCAAGGCATATTTCCTATGTAATCCTGGAATCAATTCTCCCAAAACGCGTCAAGACTGACTTGTTCTGGAGTCCTGGTCAGGAGCACAGATGGCATCTCTCTTGGCTCCTTTTCCTTCAGACCCTGAAGTCAATTTCCTTTCTGTTCATATTCGTCTTCCATCCTGCTGCTGTAACACACACTTGATGACGCTGCTGAGTGGGCAGAGGTGCATAGCACATGGACATCTGTTTCTGCCAGAAGGAAACCAGGCTTGAGGGATAATCTTCTACCAAATGATAGTGCAGGCTTCCGAGTGGCAGTGGCTGGTTTTAAAATACCCTTTGGCAAAGAAGAGACTTGCAGCTGGTGTGACCAAAATGTGCAGCATGGGGCTTTGCAGCTGCATAACACCTGTCTTATGTTACCATTCTTTCTGGAGTCTGTCTCCACTTGCAGTGCAGCCCTGAGTCAAGATTGTTCAAAAGTGATTCTTGAGCCTCAGTGTTTGGGTGTCCAACTTGAGACACGTAATAGGGGCCTGGTTACTTCAGAGTCCAGGCACTGAGGCTCTTTTAAGGCATCTCAGTCTGAGCCCCTCAGAACACCAGCTATTTCAGATGATCCTGGTCTTGTTTCACTGAGGCTGCCATGAATGCAACAGCAATGTGTGTACTGGGCTATAGATAGGGTGGGGAAGGATTGCTGCTGGACAGAGAGGAATAAAATGTTGATGATCCGTTTTCATGACTGTTCAGATGCTTCTTTCAAGACTTCTCTCTCTAACCCAATGGCTGGAATTGAAGATTCAATGCTCCTGCTCATCCCATCACCTTGCCCCCATGAAACCCTGCCTTTTGCTCTGTTCGGGTTTTGCATGTAATCAGTGTTCTCACTGAGATGGGCATATGCAGCATGAGCTAAATTCCTGTTAAAAGGAGTTACAGACCAAGCACAAAGGAAGAGAAAAAACTGTTGTTGGGGATTTTTGGCCTCAATAGAGGCCTTCTTTAACTTTTTCAATCAGCAGTTGTTTACAGAATGGCAACCAATCTCCATTTAAGTGTATAGCAGTGCTAAGGCAAAGTCATTCCTGTCTCTGAGAATGTTTCAGTGCTGTGAAGTCATCAGCCAAACTCTGCACCTCTGGGACTTCTGTTCTAATTCGGAATTGACCAGAATGGATGCAAATCCATTCTAATCAGCTGACTTTGTTAACAAGGTTATCCCTAACGAGATTGCACAGTGGTAAACAAACCTATGAGACATGTTCTGTGTGCTTTGAGGTTGCTTTCCTGAAGGGAAAAAGTGATATCTTATTCCACTGTGTTAATCTTCAAAGTTCTCAGATAAAGAGAAATCTAAAGGGAAGACAATTTCAGTTTGCCTGACAAGCTTATTACTTTATATTAGCCCAAGGGTAGGTGCCTGTGTATTTTGATGTTTTGGAATAACAACTTTGTAAATCGCAAAACAAACTCCAGAAATCTTACTTTTCTATGTGCATTTCAGTATGCATGTGTGTAAACCTTTGGCTAATTGATCCCCTCTATTCAGCACTGTTGAGGCCACATCTGGAGTATTACATCCATTTCTGGGCCCCCCCAGTATAGAAAGGATATGGATGCATTAGAGAGGGTGCAGTGGAGAGCAATGAAAATTATTAAGGGGCTGAAGCATGTGACCTTTGAGAAGAGGCACAGGACTGGGGCTTATTTAGTTTGCAGAAGAGAAGAGTGAGGGGCAATTTGATAGCAGCCTTCAACTTCCTGAAGAGGGGCTCTGAAGAGGATGGAGAGAAGCTGTTCTCAGTAGTGACTGATGGCAGAACAAGGAGCAATGGTCTAAAGTTACACATGGGGAGGTGTAGGTGGGATATTAGGAAAAACTGTTTCACCAGCAGAGTGGTGAAGCATTGGAATGGGTTACCTAGGGAGGTAGTGGAATCTTCATCCCTAGGGCTGGGTCTACATGTGCCCCTTCCTTTGGAAAGGGACACGTTAATGAGCTGGTTTCAAATATGCTAATGAGGCACTGCAGTGAATATGCAGCGCCTCATTAGCATAATGGTGGCCACGGCGATTCAAAAGTGCAGCTTTTCGAATCACGCACCATCTGTGGAGACGGGACCTTCCGAAAGGACCCTCCCCAGTTTTCGAAAGCCCTTCTTCCTATCTGGTGGTCGGAAGAAGGGCTTTTGAAAACTGGGGGAGGTCCTTTCAGAAAGTCCCGTCTCCATGGGCAGCGTGCGATTCGAAAAGCCGCACTTTCGAATAGCCACGGCTGCCATTACGCTAACGAGGAGCTGCATATTCATTGCAGCACCTCATTAGCATATTTCAAACCTGCTCATTAACATGCCCCTTTCAAAAGGAAGGGGCATGGGTAGACCCAGCCTAGAAGTTTAAAGTCCCAGCTTGACCAAGTCCCATCTGGGATGATTTAGTTTGGGTTGACCCTGCTTTAGGCAGGGGGCAGGGCTTGATGACCTCCTGAGATCACTTCTAGCCCTAGGATTCTATGAATTGAGCTGAATGACTCTACTGTGCTGATGAAATTTTGTCTTCCTACACCTAATCAGTACAAAAGGTTTTATGTTAAAGAAAAACTGCAAAGTTTACTTTGGTTTTTTTTTGTATTTGTTGTTTTAGAAGCTTACATAAAATTTGTTACAGGTAGCAATATTTTCACCCTGCTTAACATAAATAAAAATTTTCTGATCCAAGTGTAACTGAATTCAGCAAGTGATCTTTTAGTTCTTCTTTTAGTTTAGGGATGAGTTGAGCAAAAGAGAGAGAAACTCACTGGCTGTGGGTAGATGATTGGGTTCTGTTCACTTCAGAACTGTATTGAACCTTTGTTCCAAACTTCTGAAAGTTTGGAAATATTTTTAAAAAATGTGGTTTATATCCCTCTGCCTCACCATTTTGTTGTCTCTGCTTTTCTAGCATCTGATTGGGACTTAAGCCAAAACGTTAAACTCTGTTTATTTCCCCCACCCCCAACAAATGCTGTTTCTGGTCCAGTCTGAGCTGGAATTAGTGGAATTCTCATGCTGGCACCTGTTCTTGGAAGAGTTGCAACCTGATTTTGCAGATACAAGGTGTCTTGATATGCATCTAAACCTTTTATAGCAATAGTGATGATTAGCATTTGATTTTTGATCTGCAGTTCTCCTGCTTCTCCATGGATATTTCCAATGCACACATGACATGGGATAGCAGCTTTATCTCAGTTTCACAGGGGAGCAAGACAGTAAGGGTGAAGGGACCTGCTCATATTTATGAAACAAATTTGTTCTAGAACCATGAGTATAACTCAGGTTTCCTAGTTCTTGGTCCTGTGATTTAATCATTCAGACATATACCTTCTCCATCTTTAGGTCCTGACTTTTCCCATCACCATCACAGTGACCTGAACATTGTCCTATATGAGTGGGTAGTACAGAGAACTTGGCTTGCAATCTAGTTTTATGACCAGGACTTGGAAATAGCACTCAACTTACTCAAGAGACAAGCTGCAGAGAAACCCCGAGATAAAAGAAGTGAATTTATCCCAACATGGCAGGCATATATCCTCCTTGCCCATTATGGAAAACCTGTCATGCAGATTTTCTAGGGCAGAGGAATCCCAGTTCTGTGGCTAGTTTAGAAAGGCACTATCACAAGCGTAGGAGACAAATGTTGTGAACAGCAGCCATGTTTTTCACTTTTACTTCACCAAGCAGCACAAGAGTGATGTTACAAGAGGAGCACCACCAGAAAGTTAATACTCCACCCTCCTCCTCCTTCTTTCTTCCTCTGTTAATGTCCTTTTGGCTGCAGGCATATATTCCCTGTCTGTCTCAACCCACTGGTAACAATGACAAGTAAAGCCAGCTCTTGACAGGTAGTTGGCTGTAAACAGCTCTTATTAATCGATATCATGACCTCCCTTATCCTCCATCTTGCTTCTATAAAAAGCCTGTTCAGAAAATCTAAATGCTGTCAGGTAGTTCTTTATAGGATTTTGGTGCTATATATGCTGTTTTATGCACAGTCTCTTCTCTCTGAGACGACAGGCTAGTAGTGGCTAGATATATCATGTAAGTTGATGCTTTAAGCTTTGATTTCAGTGATGGATAACGTTTCTGAGCAATAATGACCCACTACAAGTAAAAGGAAACAAGCTGTAAACTATAGGAGCTGGCAGAATCTTTTCCCATTTGTGTAACATTACACGGTTGGCTGGTGGTGTTGGCTCTCTCTGAATCATCAGCTAGTAGCTAATGCAGGATCTTGGAGTTGATGAACTGTTGGCCCACTCCAATTTAGAGGCAATCTTATGTTCCCGCAAGAGGTTGTGCTAGCTTGTAGCTCTTCCTTTTACCCACTTGACTTTGATGCCTTTTGCTTACTAGTTTCCCCCACTGCGCTGGTATGTTAATGTTATTGTCTTGATTCTCTAGCTATTTTTATCTGCTTTTCTGTTTCCAAGAGCAGTGGATTTCCCAGCAATTCCCACTGAAATAATTATTCATGCTAGCTAAAGTACACAGAGTCTGCTTTCAGGATATCCTTTGCTGGGAGGCAACTGTTTTCTGGAAGAACCCACTTTCTGAAGTGGTCAAGAGGGATGGAGTTGTGAGTATTTGAACCATCCTTGTGGACAGTATTGTTAGAGGCTCTGAGAGTCATGCATTTGTTGGGAAAGTTGTGCATTCCGGACCCCGTCTGTACTATAGCTGGCCTTTTGTAACCAGATTGTGACAGTTATTGGATCCTGTGACAGCGAGCAGTTTGAGAGGTTTTCATACCAATGTAGTATGGGAAAATGCTTTCAGCTATTCCACAGTCCCTTAGCAAGGTATAAGTGTGCCTGGAGGACTTGCCCATGTAACTCACACACCTCCTGGAAGTTGTTCACTACCTCACGTAGTGGCACTTAGACTGCTTACACATGGACAGAATGAGTCCTCTCTACCAGCCTTAACTGAGAGCCAGCTGGATTTTAGCCCACGTGGTTGAGCTCCTGCATTAAGCTCCAGAAGTCCCAGGTTCAGTTCTGCCTGTTGATGGCTACAGGTAGGGGCTCGTCTGGGATTTCAGCTGGGTTTCTGAAGCTCAGGTTGTGATTCCTTGGCTAGGAAAGGTACGTAACCCACACGACTACTGGTTGTGATTCACTGCCCCATGTAATGGTGCTTAGACCACGTACAGAGAGAAAGAATGAGTCTCTTGTACAGTCTTAGCTGAAAGCCAGCGAGCTTATCGTTCAAGCTGTAGCGGCTCATGCACTGCGCTCCAGAGGTCCCAAGTTCAGTTCCACCTCTGGGTGTTATGTACACAGAACAGCATGGAGAAATGTCCTCTATCACACTGAGCTAGGAGGAAGACTCTGGTAAAGGTAACTGCCGTGAGTGGAAAGTATCTTCCTTTCATGGCTCCCACTGTCTATGTGTTCTTATTAGCATGCTAAGAATTCCAAGTACTGGAGGCAGAAATGTGGCTTGAATTTCCTAGCTGATTGTGCCCTCTGCTCCAACCTGGAGTTGCTGAGAGCAATTCAGTGCATTTTCCCTCTGATGCCGGCTCAATTTCATCCATGTACAAACATGCATGCTCAGCATATTGACTGATGGCCTCCAAGCCCTACAAATCTCATTTCTGCCCATCTCCTGACTTTTATTTTTTTTGTTTCTGTTTGACACGATCCAGCCACTGGCTGCCAAGCCAGGAAAATAGTCAAACATAATGGTCATGAGAAGTTGCACCTCCCCGGTCTGGTCTGATTGGGACCTAACAGGTCCCAAACAAGAGCATTTGCCAAACCAGGGCAGGTTCGCTGCATAGGCTTCCAAGCTGACACCACTATCCCTACTGGGCTGCCCACCCATCTGTTGCTGGGCCAGCCAGACTGGCTCCAGCCTGCATGGCCGCAGGGGCTGTTGACAGCTTTCTGCCTCTCCCCCACGAGGCAGAATGCCTTTCTTGACAGAATCTGTCAACAAAAAACGTGTATCAATGCTCGGGGAGACCCTCCATTGACAGACAGGACTTCCAGGTCACTGGGCAGCCCTGTCTGCTGTGCTTCCCATTGGCCATTCTGTTGAGAGAGGGCTGGAAAGCCTGGCCACTCTTTGTCGACAGAATGGATTGACAGAGTGATCTGCTTTCGTTTGTGGCCACAATCTGTTGACAGCAGTTTTGTCAGAAGAAACTTCTGTCAACTGATGGCTGTAGTGTAGACATACCCTGTGCTTGTACTTATGCATTGGCATCTCTCATGAGAATGCAGTTCTCCATTCATAAGGATGCTGCTGAGAAGGATGGATGAAATCTGTGAGCAATGTGAGTAAGGACGATGCACTGCCTCAAATTGCCAAGCAACCAGAACCCCCTATATATGTCAGGAAAACTGTGTTTGACCCCTCGTGTATTGAGGCCAGCATTTGTGGTAACAAATGATAGGCCCTCTCTTTCTGGAGCGGACTGCTCCTGCATCAGGTGCTATCATACAGGTTCTACTCAGTAGTTCTGATCATAGGGTTAAAAACTTCAACTTTGCCCCCAAGCTCTGGCACATGAATGGCTCATTTGCCTTCCCAGATAGGTGCAATGAAATGGGTAGTGTGTTGTGCTCGGGGTCAGGAGATAGGGATTCCCCTCCTGACTCTGCCGCTGACCTGTTCATGGTGGGTAAGTCCCTTCCCCTGTCTTGGATCTTAATTTCCTTATCTTTAAATGGTGTTCATGATATTCAGCTTCCTTTAATAAGTACTTTGAGATTCAAAGTGCTATAGATATACTAAGTGATATTATTGTACAAGTAAAGCAACCATGAATAATACAGTATTCCACCCAAGTGCTCTCCAGACAATGGGGTTGGCTTCATAGATGGTAAGAACTTCATTTACCATTGCAGGTGCAGAGAAAGATTGTGCTTGTCTGTCTGTATATTAACAGAGCCTAGCAAGATATAGGGTGTTTCAGGTGTTGCTATCATTTAGAAATCTGTTGTTCTTGGGCAAATATTAACAACCTCATAGGGCATCTGTCTTCTCTGTTTCTGTTTAAATTTCACATCCCTTGGGCAGAGGCTGTCTCGCTTTGCCTTCCAGAGAGCCAAGTGTACTGTCAGCACTCAGTTTGTAGTAAATACACAGCTCCATGCGGGTTTAGTTTTCCAATGCAGAGGCCACTTTTTATAGGAAAAATCCCTGGTTGGAGAGAGAGAACTATTTTTAGTTGAAATGGAGTCTTTTAAAATGATCCCTAATGGAAAAACAACCCTGATAAGCGTTAAATCCTGGGCAGGGCTGGATTTTTATCTTTGACAGATGAAGCAGGAGCCTAGCCTATTTTCATTAACAAAGCCAATGCCGCTCCTGCCTGGTCCCTTTGGTAGAACCCTGTTTTCCCCTCTGTCACACAGAGCACTCCCTATTCTGGTAAATATTTCCCCACAAGTCTGAAAAAATTGGTCTGTCCCAAGGGACTGAATGAGAGCAGTGAAGCTGGCAATGCTATGAGATGAGAGTGAGGATGGAGAAGGCTGATGGCTGGCCTTCTCCACAGCAGGTTCTTTTCGGGTCATCATTATAGGGTGCAACAAAAAGGGTCACCATCTTTCCAGGGAAGGAGACAAGGGGTCTAGTGTCATGAGGATTTTGTGGCTATAAGACACTAATTTCTGCACTTCCTCTCCTGTCTCTTCCTCCTGCCCTTTTCTCAAGTGTCTGGGGCTTTTCTTTTCTGCTGAGTAAATAGGCAGCTGGTTATTTCCTGAGGGAGGAAAGAGTGGGTTGAATGGCAGCTCAATGTCCAGCATTACTAAATGAGCCCTCTAAAGCAGTGGTGCGTGAAGTAGGCACCAGAGCCCAGGGAGGATGCTTTGCCTTTTTGCTTTTTAAAGCTAATTTTAATTCTAGCCATGTACAGAAAAAGCGCTGGGAGCACCAGCCCACCTGTCTCAGGGCGGGCCAGGCATTCAGAGGCAGAAATAGATACTGAGGCATCCTGTTTAGGCAATTAGACTCTTCCTGTGTTTTCACCACAGTTGGCATTTTAGTGTTTGTGACATAGCAGGAGGGATAAAGACAAAATGCACCTCCCTTTCAAAAGCACCTGTACTTAAAAGAACCTTCCTCCATGAGGTGTTTATTAAATGTATTTTTATTCATCTGCTGCTTGGAGGCTTAGTTTGCCTCTGCCAGCTCACACGTGAACTCCATCCTGGAGCTGGACATTGGTCTCTTTACTTGGCCCTGTTTTAGGGTCTTTGGTGAGAGTAAGCCACCTCTCAGCCTACATAATGGCTGTCAACCCACATTACCCATACCACTCTCCTCAATGGGTTGGTGCAGAAATCCCCATTGTACCTTCTGAGCAGCTCATCCTGATCCTTGCCGTGTATCTGAGTCTGTCTTGTTTTCTCTTTTCAACAGTCAATTCTGTTCTGAAAGGGCTGGAAGTGCAGATGGAAAGAGGACCTGCTCCTTGGAAGCAGGATCATGAAAGGCCATTTTACTCGTGAAGATTCTTTGTCACTGTCCTCTTCATAATATAGCTGCAGTGGGGGGGGTCTGAAGTAAAAGCGGCTGTGTAAGGGGAGAGGAGCGGAGCACAAGCTGTAGTGTAAGGGACAGGGGGCTGGAGAGGGAAATAGAAAAGAAGAGGCTAGCATGAGCGCTAAGCCCTCTATTTTGTGTTCCTTTACCTATAAATCATTTCCCTGTTTTCCTGCTGCCTGATGAATAATAAAGTCCTTCTTACCATAAAGTTTTCTTAGTATAGGCTGAACCCCTCTAATCCAGCACCCTGGGGACCTGACCAGTGCTGGACGGGAGAATTTGCTGGATGACAGGAGGTAAATATTGTATAGCAGCAATACCAACACTTCTGCTGCTTGCTGGGCTCTTAGAAGACGTTTAGAGGTAAATGGCAGCTAAATAACAACACAGAACACTGAGATCCAGGACAGGTGTCTGGAAACAAATTTTATGGGAAGCTTGGCCACACCCATTATAAGTGGTCTTCTGGCTAAATAAAGTCATGCTGGCTTTATGGATGTTGCTGGAGCAGAGAGATTTCCTGATTAGAGAGGTTCAATCTGTGCTGAGACCTGGGCCAAGATCCAGAGAGAGACAGACAGATCTGGAACAGTAACTGTGGTTCCTCTCTTGCCTAGCGAGGTGCTCTGCGTTCATTCTCCTTTGGTTTCCTGTCCTCGTTTTTAAGTCACCTCGAGTCACTTTTTGTTATTTTTGAATCTGTCTCTCCTGTTCAGGAGCCTCATCTGTCATCTACAGAGGCAACTGCAAAAATTGATTTGTGGGAAATGCATCTAATGGGCAGATCCGTTGGACAGATCCCATAG
The DNA here is from genome assembly GCF_033958435.1 of Carettochelys insculpta. Classification (NCBI taxonomy): domain Eukaryota; kingdom Metazoa; phylum Chordata; order Testudines; family Carettochelyidae; genus Carettochelys; species Carettochelys insculpta. The sequence goes on from NC_134155.1 coordinate 16,148,362, forward strand.
CCATCATTTTCTGTATTTGTTTAAGAATCAATCAGTGCTTTGATGCATATTTGGGTCATAAATAATATGATGCAAATTAAATTTATTATTGTGACAGCTTTATTCAGCTTTCTATTATTTGAGGTTCTGTTGTCCCTTTGTTTACTCCTTTGTGGTGCTGTCAAGTCAGCTTTTTACCTGTGATATAGCTCACAGTTTGGTTCAAAAGAGAATTTGCCAACAATCATGTTCCCCAGGAGGCCCCTCAGTATCAAGGGAAATGTTATTTATTGGTGAGAAGCTGGGAGATGTTGCGAAGATGATGTTTGAAGGAATATTGGATCTCCTCCCTTGCTTGTATTCAGAGGCTGGAATTAGATACTGGGTGTGTGGGTTCATTACTGCCAATAGAAAAAAGTTGTCTAAGTTTATCCAACAGAACTGAGCACAGAATCCTGGTTTCGTAAGTTCCAGTCTTCGAGGGGCTTTCAGTCAGGCCCTAAATGTAGGGTGACCACATCTTCCTGTCCCAAATAGGGGACAAGGAGGTGTGCGGGGGAGAAGGTTGGCTCCTCCTGGCCCCGCCAAGCACCGGGGAGCTGGGAAGCACTTGGAAGTTGCCCACGCTCCCGCCACTTCCTTGAAGTGACTCCCGCCAACAGCTGTGTCTGCACAGCTTCTGGCGGAAAAGGCCAGCAGGAGGAGGGCCCAAATATGGGGCAATCAGTCCCTTTTGAAAAATAAGTATGGACGCCTTTTTGGCATCCCAAATATGGGACCGTCCTGCCTCATACAGGACGGATGGTCACTCTACCTAAATGTCCCAAAGGTAAGCCAATGAGACGGTTTGGAACCTGTAGGGCTGAAGGTTTCTTTGGGAGCTTTCTTTAGGTTTTCTTGTCTAATTAAAATGGCAGATTCTCTGAATCTGGGATGAATGAATTTCAGTGCGATTCCCAGGGGGAGGGTCACTCAGTCTGGAACTGCAATAAACACAATGTTACATTCTGAAGCTGTCATCTTCTATTTCGCCAGAAATAGATTTTCTACCTATCGGTCTAAATTCATTGTGGACTTGACCTTGCAAAGTGCTGATCACTGTCTCCCTGATCCAACAACACATTTATTAGTTGATTAGTGAGAGTAACTATTCCAGTGCTTAAAATGCGCCCATGCTTAAGTGCCTTGCTGGATTGGAGCCAATGTGTAACTCCTTGCAGAGTCAAGTCATGCAAGCTGAGTTCACTACAGGGCAAATTGTGTCACTGTGTGCACAGACTGAGCAGCTGTGGTCAGTTCTGGGGATTTTGGGGCTAGATGGGATGACCAGACAAGGAATCCTTCCTGCTGTCACCCAGGTTACAGCACATTAGCCCTGACGCTCCTACAGCAATGCAGAGGGCACTGGCCAGCATAGTAGTGAATCCAGCTGACCCCTCCCCAGCCCACTCCCACCCCTGCTCAGTGAGGGCATGGAGAAATCCTGCAGTGCAATATTCAACAGTGCATATGGAGAACACTGTGTACAATCCCTAAATCCAGTGTGTAATGGAATTCTACCAGTCACACTCTATTCAGGGACCTCTGTATACCCAGCACATGAAAGTGTGTTCCCAGGTACTATAGCAATGTAGGGGCATCACCACCTGACACTGCTCCTAGCTCTGGGCCTTATCTTGCTTTTCTTTTATGTACCTGGCATGTCTTAATGGATAGAACAGTGGACTGGGACTTGAGGGACCTGAATTCTCTTCCCAGGTATCTCCTGCTAGGTGACTCTGGGCAAACCACATCCCTGTTTGTGCTTCTGTTCCCCAATCTGTGAAATGAGGATAAGGATACTGACCTCCTTTTATAAAGCACTTTGAGATTACAAGAGAAAAGAGCTTATTGCAAGAAAAATGGCTCAGCTGTTAGTAACTGAGACTGCATCTACACAGCAGTATTATTTTGAAACATGCTATTCAGGAAGAGATATTCAATATACAAAATAATGTTGCTACACACAAAATGCATTTTGAAATAGTCCTCAACTATTTCAAAATACAGCGTCTATACACACAGAGCCTATTTTGAAATAGAGCCACCGGGTGCACTATGGCTTATTTCGAAACAGGATCTATTCCCTGTCTATGCAGTGCCTATTTCAAAGCGGCTATTTCAAAACAGGCACTGTTCTTTGTGGAATGAGGTTCACCTGTTTCAAAATAAACCATCTGCTATTTCAAAATTTTCTCAAAGTAGCAGTTGCCTTATGTAGATCCTTGCGTAGTTATTTTGAAATAGCGGCTGTTGTTTCAAAATAACTTAGCTTTATATATGTACTCTGAGTCAGAGTGTCAAGACAGGCAGCCTTTCAGAGAAGGAGGTTACATGCCATTTAGGGCTTTATAGGTCAAAACTGTCCCCTGTAATGGAATATTGGTGCATAGAATGCTGGATCAAGCAAAACTTTAAAGAAAAGTGACTTGAGTGTTGTGTAAAGGTGGTCCTCTGTGGGCTGGAGCCTTTTACCGAGCCACATAGTAGGGGCAGCTAGGGGAATGGTAGTGAAAACAACTCTTGCATTTCTTCAGCACTGCTTTAAAGGCTGCCAGTACATCTTCCCTACAGGGAAGCTCAACCTGTCATGGTCAATCTTCCGGAGGCTGATATAGTGCACCGAGCAGGGACGTGCTAAATCGAACTTATAGGCTGCCTGCATGGGCACCTGTTCACCTGCCTCCCATGAGGAGTAAGGGAAATCAATGGGAGAGTTTTTCCCGTCAATCTCCTGCTGTGTGGACGGTAGCAAAAATCAATTTTAAATATGATAACTCCAGCTATGCAATTCTTGTAGTTGGATTTGCATATCTAAAATCGATTTTACCTCCTAGTGTACACCTGGCCTCAGTGGCCATGGGTATTTCACCCAGGGCCTCTGCTGAGCTAGCCAGCAAGAGGGCCAGCCATACACTATCTGAATGTGATCAAATTTTTGTATCAACTTCTTACTGAGGTTTGAGCAGCGGCTCGTTTATCCCATCCCTGTTTTGCTCATAAGATTGCAGCAGATTGTGAGGGGTGTTAGTGTTTTGAAAGGTAACCCAAGTTCACTGCTCCAATGTTTCTCTGGAAATGAGCTGTCCATTTGCTTTCTGACAGCCTGTTGGGTTGCCTAACTTGGTAAGTCAGGATTGAAGAGCATCTAATTAAACAGAACTACTCTCCAGAGGACTTGCCTTGCAGACAACAAGGTTTCATATTTTGTACCTCCTGTTTATTAAATGTCACTTTGCTTTTGTCCCCTCTGCAGTTTTCATCTGTAGTTTTATGGTGGCAGCACCTATATTTGGTTACCTTGGTGACCGCTTCAACAGGAAGATTATTCTCAGCTGTGGGATCTTCTTCTGGTCAGCTATCACCTTTTTAAGCTCCTTCATCCCTGAACAGGTAAGATCTGCATAGAGACTGGGAATATAAGCAAAGTCATTCTGCAGAGTATACTGAATATAACACGAGGCTGTTCTGAACTCCCTACCCAGTGACAGCCCATTGATGTGTGTTTGGCATATTGCACAGCACTGTATAATAAACTATAATGTTTGTAGCCAAGTGTCTCCTTGGGTTCATCTGCACAGCAAAAAGTCCTGTGGAACCTTATAAACTAACAGATATTTTGGAGCATACGCTTTCGTGGACAAAGATCCGCTTCATCAGATGCACAGCAAAGTTATTTCAGAATAAGGGCTGCTATTCTGAAATAATTTTGGAATAGCAGATGGCTTATTTTGAATTTGGTAAACCTCATTCTACAAGGTATTTCAAAATAGAGGCTGTGTAGATAGGGAATAGGGGTATTTGGAAATAAACTATTCCAGAATAGTTTATTCACAAATAATTCTGCTGTGTAGACATGGTATTTCAGATTAGAACCCCTGGAAGCAGTGCTTCTAGAGATGCTAATCTGAAATAGGATCTATTGTGTGTAGACATGCTTTCAGAATACATTTTGCTTATTCCTGGGCTTCCCTGAGTGTAGATGCATTATTCTGGAATAGCTTATTTTGGAATAGTAACTGCAGACTAAGCTATTCCAGAATAATTTTGCTGTGTTGACATACCCTTGGAAAGTGACGTGTTCACGAAAATAATCTCAGGGTAAGCACACACATACATGTTCAAAATGACACGTGAGCTTTATTATAAGAGAGAGCTCATGGAAATAAGAGCCTATGTATGATCAAATATTGGTTCTTTTGTCCCCACTTTGCACAAGTTGTCATTTACTCTGCTTCCCAGATTACACAGAATGGTAAAACTCTGGTCAGATGGCTTTTGGGGACAGATTTTGAACAACCCCCGGCTTGGTTTCCTGAAAGGCAGTAAAGGTGAATGATAGGACTTAGTGCAGCTTCAACTCCTTTCTCTATTAAATTATCTCTCTGGGGAATTGATGATGGGATCCTGAGTGTCACCTAATTTTGAAAAGTTAAATATAGCATCCCCATCCGGCCTTCAGCGCATTTCATAATGCTCCCAGTTTCAGTAAATGAGGCCATGCCAGTCTGTTTTCTTGTCTGTTAAGGGTACCGCAAACAATAAAGGCTTGGGCATGCATGACAAAAGAATCCTCTCCTTTAAATTACACCACAGCGGAGGCTTTAATTGTTGTAGGTGGCAGCATTCCTGGAGAACTAAATCACAGCTGGGGAGTTGCAGACGGCTTTCCTTAGGGAGCAGCCGTTCATCCTCTCAGTTCAGCTGAATTCCAGAGGTTGCAGTGTTGTGGTCACGCCCCAAGGGAGACAGGCATGCTGTGCAGTTTCTAATACAGGAGTTCCCAGCATGTCTGAGAGTTGCAGAAGTCACACCTGTGACTTGCTCATCTTAACATCCACCTGGTAGAAAAGCCATTCTAAGACCCCCCTGTAATTCACAGGGCCAAATGCAGATGCCTTTGGGGCAGGAGTGCACAAAGTTGGGGCGCAGGCCTCGTCAGAGGCATGACATTTCATAAAGCGGGGTGAAGCATGACTGGCTGCTGTGTCTCAGGCTCATCCATCTCATTAAAAATGTTGAAATGTGTTACTGATTTTATGTCTGTGTAGTCACATTTATATACCAATTAATAACTTTTTTTACATTCTACAGACTTCTTTTCATACACATGCTGAACATAACTTTCTTATGAACAAAACTGACATTTCCATCAGTTTGGATTACATCAAATGGGTTGGAGGGGTCCTGCTAATAGCAGGGGTGAAAAGTGGGGCCCAAAGTAAACAATTTGCTCACTCCTGCTTTAGGGTAATGTCTACATGGCAAAGGAACACACATGATTCCACATCGCAAAGTCCAATCAATTTACTGAGACTAGTGCAGCCCAGGCTGCAGGGTTAAAAACTGCAGTGTAGGCATCCCATGCAGGCTGGTGACCAGGGTCCCCAGGCCTTCCCCGCCTTATCTGGGGCACAACCTGGGCTTGGTTTGAGTAGGAATATCTGTGTTGTAATTTTGAGCCCGGCAGCTCTAGCCCCTTTGACCTGAGTTAAACTGAGCCAGGCTCTGGGACTCACTGCTGAAGATTTTTCACTGCAGTGTAGAAATACTCTTACATACCAGCAAATGGGTGTGGTTTCAAATTGGTTGTGCAGCAACCTTGGTTGAGAGAAAACACCTCCCACCTGGAATGGCATCAGGTTTCTTTTGGTTTTCTTTCAAAACATGTTGTGAAAGCTACTGTGATGATAGCAATAAGGGGTTGTCATTGCCATGGCCACAGCGGTAGCTGTACTGCTTGCTAACAGTTTGCGCTCTGCACTCTCCTACTTTAAAGCAATTAACCCAAAGTTTCTAATTAAGTCTCCTGATTGGGCTTCATAAACTAGAGTCCAGAGGACTGGAATCAGATATGCTAAGTGCTGGACTGGAGCTATACAGTAAAACCCTAAATGTCTGACATACATGGGACCAACAGATGGTCAGATAACCCAAAATGTTGGATAATCGGGGCTGGGCATGCTGTCAGCTTCCCAGGGTGGCTGCATGGGGGTGCCCTAGGTGGGCTGCCGTGGGACCACCTCCCCAGGACTGACTGCTGGCTGCCCACTGCCTGTGGTTGGTCCCTGGGGTGGGTGGGCTGCTGACCTGGGGCTGGCTGCCAGTTGCCTGCTGTCTGGGGTTGTCTCCTCGGGCCGACTGCTGCAGGGTTGGGGGAAATGATTATCCGACACCTGATTATCCAACATTCCGTTTCATCCCACGTTGCACCTGGTGATGTCAGATAAAACAGAATCTTGGATAACTGGGGGGTCAGATAACCTGGTTGTACGGTATATACTTGGGAGAGGATTTTTAGTTTGCAAGGTATGGATCATTCCACTGCATTTGTCAAACTGGGTTCAAAGATGGGCTATACAGACGCTCTTCCAAGGCTGACCAGTAGCTCCGTGTGGATGAGTGAGTGCTGCTGTAAAGCAGGGATCCAATTTCTCTATGCACACAAAGTAACAGGAGTTACACCTCTAAACACCTACTAAAAATGTCATGAGCTGAATGCATTCTGTGTGCAGGCTTTTTCTTTCTGGATTGCAGCAGTCACCACTAGGTGTGCACCCAAGAAAAGACCCTGGATCCAAACAGTCCCAAACTCTGCAAAAGTCCTAGGTCGTCTCAGATTCCCTGCTCAAATTCCACTGAGATCTTCAGCTGTGCCAGAATTTTTTCTTGTAAGCTAGGAGATCATCTCCAGAGTAGACTCTATGGCTAGTGGGAGGACACACTTTAACCAGTCTATCAGAGGGCTGCAGCAGCAGGCCAGAGATCCTGGATCGTGCTGAAAACAGTCCTGCAGCCACTTCACTCCCCGGGCAGGAGGTGTGAAATCTAACAGGCTGGTCACAGTGACTTGTGAAGAAGATTCTCTGAAATTGCCATGGCAAGAGGTCAGAGAAGAGCAAGTGCAGTTCTTGTTTACACGGTAGCTTTCCAGCTTATGACCTGTGTCTCCTAATATTAGCTTAAGGAGAAAACACTGGTGGTTCTTAAAGACAGGAGAGAGCTGACAATGGGATGGAATGGTAGGTTAAAATATGTACATGCCTTCACAAGTTGAAATAAAAGCAGCAGCAAAGCTACTATCAGCAGATGATATTGCTCACGTCCACAATAATGTGCAAAGGCCGGGTGAGAAGCAGCAGGTTGGCACAGCCTGAGCCCATAGAAATACTGCATAGGAAACTCCTTTATGTGATAACAACAGCATTACTGAAGTAGGCAAGAAACAATAGCCAGTCAGTGAAAATAGCAAACTGTCTTTCTCTGCTTGAAGAGTGTGGACTGCATTGTGCCACAGCGTCATGCGTAACCCTACTAAGCACCCACCCCTGTAGCGACATGGTATTTACCATGTTAACAGGAAATACAAGGGGCCTGCTTTTCAGAGATGCTGAGCACCTTACAGCTCCCACCTTACATCTGAATTGTTAAAGGGCTTTGATGGCATCTGCCTCATAAATACTCCTTGCTGACTACAGAATGGACGTAAAGGGAGCAGTTAGCAAGTTCTGTATGCATGGATAAATGTTCAGGCCAGCCTCCAATCTGCCTCTACTTGGGCACCCCCAGAATCACGGAGTCAAACTGTCAAAACAAAAAGCAGTCAAGTAGCACTTTAAAGACTAGCAAAATAGTTTATTAGGTGAGCTTTCGTGGGACAGACCCACTTCTTCAGACCATAGCCAGACCAGAACAGACTCAATATTTAAGACACAGAGAACCAAAAACAGTAAGCAAAGAGGACAAATCAGAAAGAGATAATCAAGGTGAGCAAATCAGAGAGTGGAGGGGTGGCGGGGAAGGTCAAGAATTAGACTGAGCCCCTATAGTGACTCAGAAAGTTCCCATCACGAGTTAAACCATGTGTTAATGTGCCGAATTTGAATATAAAAGCCAGCTCTGCTGTTTCCCTTTCCAGAACGGTGCGATAATTCTTCTTCAGTAACACACATACCTTTAGGTCATTTAGGAGTCAAACTGGTGTTTATTTTGGTTCAATTCAGGTGCAGTTGTTGCATTCACTGTGTTCAGGTTTGGGTTTGACTTTTTTAAATAAAGGCTAATTTTTTTTAAATGGGTCATTACCATTTTAAACAGGTTCCGATTTCAGTTGTGGTGGAAGAGTTGAAAATTAAAACTGAAACTATTTTGGTTGTTGAGCATTTATTTAGTAACTAACTTTATGCGAGTTTTCCTGGTGCTTTTGTGTTGTCACATAAACTTGGTTGTCCTTTTCTATGAATGGTTTGAGAAAGCTAAAATAACATCTTTGCTGTGTCATGCTGGGTCTCTGCAGGGAGAGGAAATATCTGAGTTTGGTGTATGGGTCCTGCCTCCAGTAGAGCAGCAGAAAGAGGAACTGCCCCTCAAGTTAGCGGGAGTGGCGGGGGCAGGGCTGAAGAGCTGGCCTGGAAGAGTTATTATTAACTTATGGGATAAGAAAACTTTCCATCTCTTCTGTCCACAGAAGGGCCTGTCAGAGATGCCCATCTATCTGCAGGGCACCTGCTGCCTCATGTGGTCTTCAAACTTCCTCCCTCCAACCCCCTGCTAAAAGTAGAACCAATCCCAACTAAATCATCCCAGCCAGGGCTTTGTCAAACTGGGACTTGAAAGCCTCTAGGGATGGAGATTGCACCACCTCCCTAAGTAACCCATTCCAGTGCTTCACCACCCTCCTGGTGAAATAGTTTGTCCTAATAACCAACCTCAACCTCTCCCACTGCAACTTGAGACAATTGCTTCTCATTTTGTCATCTGTCACCACTGAGCACAGCCCCTCTCCAACTTCTTTGGAACGACCCTTGAGGTACTTGAAGGCTGCTATCAAATTCCCCCTAACTCTTCTCTTCTGCGTACTGAGGAAGTCCAAATCCCTCAGCCTGTCCTCATAAGTCATGTTCTCCCACCCTCCAGTCATTTTCCTCACCCTCTGCTAGATTTGCTCCAATGTGTCCACATCCTTTCTGAAATGGCCAAGGGAGCAGAATTGGATGCAGTACTCCAGATGTGGCCTCAGCAGTGCCAAATAAAGGGGACTAATCACTTCCCTAGATCTGCTGGCAGTGCTTCTACTAATGCACAGGGAGGACAAAGATGGCAGCTGTCCCAGGGCCTGGCATTTCACAGCAGCCTGGTACGCTGGCCCCTTTGAAATGCTGAGGCAGTGTTGCTCAGCCATTCTGCACATGGCTCTGAAGGAGCATGGGGGAAGAGCTGACTCCCTTAAGCCCTGCCCCTTCAGTCCTTGGCTCTGCCACTTCTGTGGCAGGGAGCTGGGCCCCACTCCCACTTAACCCCCAGGCCTGCAGTGGCTTTCATCCCGGCTGTCTGGAGCTGATACATCCTGAACTAGTTTGCCTTATGGTGTTTCCTCAGGAGGCTGTATAGACCTGTGATTGCTCCATTGTTCTCTTTCTAAATAACTTGATGTTGAAGTCACTTAGTTATTAGGTGCAATCAGACTTTGCTAGATCTTCTGAGTGATTGGGTATGGCTGCTCAGATGACTGTCTCTGATAGTCCTACTCAGAGTTCTCAAGATTGCTTCATTTGGCCAGAGATGTGACTCCAGGGAAGTCTTGAAAAGTGTTCACCTCCCACTCCCCTTCTCCCCATAGTCTTTTCATGGGACATTCACAGAGTGGAAAACTTGTAAAGTGTTCTCAGAACTTCACAGTCAAGCAGTATTTCCCTTACACGTGCCTGGAGCAAAGCTCACTTCTTCTTAATGGTGGCTGTACTTTAAAGGTGGGCAAAATGATCCTGGAGTGGCTGCCACTCATTGCCCTTTCCTAGGAGGAGCATTTGGGACTCCTTCAATATGAAAGGAGATGATTTTGTGTAAATGAGGCTCAAGTCAGGTAAAGCTGTGACAATGCTGGCTCAATGGAGGAACAAGCTACAACATCTGAAGGAGCAAATTTCAGCTCTGTTGAGTTAAGGGTTGTGTTGTCTGCTATTGTTACTTAGCTCAGCAACCAAGAAGGATTTGCTGCATCACATCTGCTTCTGGAGGCCTAGGGTTCTTTTTACACTGAGCCTGGCCCTGAGGCTGCAGACTAGTCTTCCGATACAAGGCCCAAACTGTTTCGAACTTGGCAGAAAATAGTGGGCTGTTTTCAGAGGTGATTGCAGTTTGGAGCTGATGTGAATTGTACATCAGTAAGTCTGTGTGAATTAAATGCTGAAGGAAGATGATGTTGGGGCAGGAAAAGCAACTAAGAGAGGGCTGTGAGATGAAGAAAGATGGTTGTCTGTGTCTTCCAGCCTCTAGCACCCTCCCATTGATTGGTTCAGTATTCAGTACTTAAAGTGCTCCTCTGACACAACAGGACAGGTGTGATAAAACTATCTAAGGAGGCTGCAACTCAGTTTCTGGTTCCTCTGCAGGTAACTTGCTAACTTATTGATAGGTGCCCTTGTTCTGTACTTCCCCTCTGCTTTTGGCCCTATACAATGGAAGAAACCGAGGGAATATGCGGGCAACAGAAGCAAAAATACTTCTCAGTGTTGAGTGCTTAATAAAATCCTACCTTTGAAACATGCCTGACTTACTTCAGGACCTTCTAGTTCAAGGAGAGATAAAAGAGACCCAGAAAATTACTGTGTTTAAAAAAAATTGAAGTTCCTTGGAAGCAAAGAAAAATCTTAAGCCCTCTAAAGCATTCTGGCATGTGTTGCCTCATAAAACATAGATCTAATATGCGTTTGGGTCTCGTGAGTACAATAAATCCTCAGGTTTAAAAGTAGAAACAAGCAAAACTAAAAGCACTAAGCCCACGTTTTATGTGCCTAAAGAGGACTGGATGTTTTTGCTGAAGTCTCACTGACTTGATGGAATGGTTGTGTACCGTTGCAAAGTCTGTTTCAGAGGGCAGGCAAAATTGATTCCCAAGGAAGCTTTGCATGTGGGGTCTGTCTGGGAGCTGTGGTTGTGCTATACCTGCTCTAATGGTTCTCATCAGTTTACACAGCTGTCAAATGGATCAGTTCAGATCAGATTCATCAGTTCAGGTGCTGATGAATAAGGATGGGTCAGAAAGGTAGCCGCAGGTTGGCCTTAGACCCTTTTGGAGCAATGAGTCCATAACATGTAATGTCTGTCCAATGCTTATCAGCTCCAAGCAAAAATAAAATCTACTACCCCGTCCATAGAAGGAGATGCATGTGCCAGGGCCACGTCTAAACGCTCGATGCTGGAAAGCGAGGTTTGAAGGGAAACTCTCTGGTAGCTGTCACGGATAGATTGATCCATTTGCAACTAATGCCCCAAACTGTCATAAACTAAATCCTGTCCTGTTGAGCTAGAGATCAGCTAGGCAGCTGTCTTTTCACTTTCAGGACTGCCTCTGGCCTGCTTGGTTCCAGCCAGGACTAGATCAGATGAGATGAGCCAAAATCAGAGCCCATATGGCACATTTTTGCAGGAAGTGTGAGAATTCTTGAAGGAACTGGAGGGTGCCATTTTCTTCAGTTCCTCTAGGTGGCTGCCACTCACTCCTCTCTCCTAGGAGGTTCCCCGTGGTGGTCACACCTTCTGTTCTCTTCCCTTTTTCAAAAGATGGGAGAGGGTGGAGGAGGAGAAGAGGTGCACATTTACTTCTGTAGTTTCTAGGCACAGAGGTTTGGCTGGGATCAACTCCTGTAGGTCTGGGCATAGCCAGAATACCATAAGCAAAGCTGTGCTTGGAAGGCTTGCACAGATAAGTGTGGATGAGACTTACATTACTGTCTGAGTCTTCAAAAAAAGTAAGTTATGTGGCACCTTATAGACTTCAGAGATTTTTTGGAGCATAAGCTTTCATGGGCAAAAGATCCATGCTGTCAGTTGTATGTGATGAAGTGGGTCTTTGCCCACAAAAGCTTATTCTCCAAAAAAATCTCTGTCTATACAGTGCCACAGAACTTCTCATTTTTGCGTGTACAGACTAACACTGTTACCCCTCTGATGCTTATCTGAATCTTGGGTGCTGCTGCTTACCCCCCTGAACCCCTCAATTTTGCTATGTGGAGAAAGAAGCAAGAGTTTTCAGAGGGATGAGGTGGTTAGAGTTGACCAAATCAGGAGGCCACTGCAGACTTCTGTGCCCTATAGGTGTGTCTCCCCCATCCTGTTTTTTTTTTCTACCCCTTACTGGCCCCGGACCCATTCCCCAGAGGTTACAGTACATAGGTGGAAAGGGGAGAGGGAGCTCTCCTGTCACTAACTGAGGAGTGTGGAAGGGCCACAAGAGAGCAATGTTTCACAAGCTGAGGAGAGGGAGGGAAGCCCCTCTTGGCGTTTAGCAGAGAACGCCAAATTGTGTTCTTTCCTTACTCCCTGTCTGTGCATTCTGGAGCGTGCATTGCCTTAAAGACATGGCAGCTGGTGGTCAGAGTGCGTTGAGTGCAGCTCTGGCCTCAAGACCCCCAAATTTCTGCCTCATGTGAGACGTGAGTCCATTGGGAGCTCATTTCTTCTCCCAAAAGTAAAGCCGACAGACGTGTCAAAAAGAATATCCCTATCAAGTAATGGGTCCCTCTCTGCTGGGTCTCCAGAACAACCTGGGCTTTCCTCTCTCCGCCAGGGGCATTGAGCCAGGTTGCCTGCCCAGAATATCAGCTTCCAGGCCAGCAGAATGGCACCATGTCCGACTGAAACCTTTGAAATAACTCAGAATGGGTTTTACTGCATGTACAATAGTTTTCTGTTCACAAGAGTGTGTCTCCCATCCTCTGCTCTTGGGTTCATTCACTAGTGTAATGTCCTGGGATGCAGGAACTAATGGTGTGGATACTGAAATAACAGGAGATGTCTCTTTCATTCGGGATCACTGTAAGCGTAATTCATGCTGCTGCTGCTGCTGCAAAGGCTTCTGTTGCTAGCTCTTGGTAATGAAGACAACAGTCAGCCCTAAAGCATCGGGGTTACTAATCAGAGCTCAGGTCTGAGCTGTTCTAAAGGTGACTTGGGCACACCCTCAGCTAGACATGAGGGTCCTTTTTCTGGCAAATTCTTCTTACCTTTGACAGAGCTGAGCAGGGATCTGAGTTGGTGGCTCTGTGCCTGTGTGTGTATGTGTGCACAGGCTCATACTAAGGTCTCCACTCTCTGTTTAGGAAGATATTGGATGTGTTGGCTATTGAAAAATGTTTGACACAAGTAGAGGACAACCCTGTGGAGTCTGTGCTTTGCGGGTCTGCTCCAGCTAGCACGGAAGTGAGTGGTACTTTTTCTACTGTCTTTTGTAGGAGTTGTGGGTCCAGAACCTGGGTCTCTACATGGATCGGGTTATCTCTGATTATTCTCCGTTTGTTATTTGTTTGTTGGTAGCTGCCAGAGGCTAGGCCTGAAATTGTGGTATCCTGTTGTGTCGGGTGATGTATGTATGTATGTATGCATGTAATAGAAAGACAAACCACGCAATAAAGAGCTTTGCAGTCTTAAGTATCTTTGTCCTATTCTGGGAACAAACAAATCCCTGTGCACGTCCCTGTCTCAGTTTCTCTTAGTTGAACAGTGGGAAAGCTGGCCAGTCAGCTCCAATTATAGAAAGGGCAATGAATGCTAAAAGGAGCAAAATCCAGCCAGTCTCAGTTTTTAAGCTAGCTGGTAGGGAACGATCTCTGGAGCTGTTCAGTGGGAAAGTAGAGTGTTTGTGCGTCAATTCATTGCCAAGCAGGACACATTTTTAGAGCCGTCTCTGTTTTTGAGAGACCCATAAAATCAGTGTTTTGTTGGTCCTGCAGTAGCCGTTGTGGATTCTCAAAACTCCACTTGGTGGTGCACAGCTCAAGATGTAGCATTGTGTGGGATGCTGGAGTGTCTGTCAGTCCTGTCTTCGTGCATGTTTATAAAGTGCTATGGAATGATTTATAAATAGCTTGTATCATTGTCTGTTCATTTCGGCCCCATTCAAAACATTAAGGGGATGGAGGTAGGGAGAGGAAAATGGTCCTTTAAACAAGACAGGACTGAATTGGCAATGAAAGAAATGCATGTTACAGGGGGGAGAGAGTAAAATGCCCATAAAGCTCATGAATTTAATGATTGTGATGAGGCAGGTTCCTACCTTCCCAGTATGTGGCATTGCATGCTGCATCAGCACTGTGGAAGCCTGACTTGGCTGTATGAGTCTGGAAGGGAAAGCAGCTGGCTAGATTGCAATGGTCTTGCGAAAAGCACCATGTGACACTGTTCTGAGCATTCTGGAGAATTAAACATGATTTAGGTACAGCGTGTATGAGTTGATGGAATGAGCCATTTCTCTTGCCATTTCACCCTATCTGTCCAGTGGCCTTAACAGTTAGTCATTAGCATGTCCCATAAACTTTCAAAAGGTATTAAACTTCAGTAGTTATGGTTCTAATTTGACAAAACAAAACGAAGATGGAAGCCAGCTGTCTGAGGCAGGGGTGAGAGCAGGTGAGTTTTTAACTGCAGAATGCCGGGATTAGGTTGGGAATAGAGCCTGCTGCATGCGTTCTATGAAACAAAATGATGATGTAGTAGTGATCTGATGCCATCTCAGTGTTGGTGTCTTTATTGAGAAATAAGGTCATCCATGTATTGTTGTATTGCTGTGAAGCATGAAAAAGGGTGGGCCTGTTTAATTGTCTATCAGCTCAGTAGGATAGGTCCATGACAATTGTGATTTCCTGATAGAAGGGAAATATATTTGCTATACTCTGGCTTGCATTCAGTGTTCCATTGTATTTGGACCTGAGAGTTAGTTTTGTGCTAGATTGTCTTCAGGCTATCCAGATTGAGTCCTTGAATAGGGAGTTATAAGCCAATCGTTTGACAGTATGAGGCAACTTGTGATTGGTGTACTCTCATAAGGGCTTCAGCACAGCATGATTAATGATCTTTTACAGAGACAAGGAAAACTGAAATAAGTAGCTCAGACTTCTGATGAATGTTGTAAGAAACCGAGAGCTTGGCAGAAGAAGGGAGTGGAGGCCTGCAGAAGTTGGCATTCTCAGTCCTGAACACATGGTTCATGGGAGACTGAAGGCATTGTTAAAATCTTATGAACATGGGCTCAGACACACTCTGTTGAGTAGATTCGAGGAAGGAAGAACATAAGAATGGCCATACTGGGTCAGACCAAAGGTCCATCCAGCCCAGCATCCCATCTGCTGACGGTGGCCAATGCCAGGTGCCCCAGAGAAGGAGAACAGAAGACAATGATCAAGTGATTTATCTCCTGCCATCCATCTCCTGCCCTTGTTCAGAAGGCTAGGGCACCATACTTTATCCCTGGCTAATAGCCATTTATGGACCTAACCTGCAAAAATTTATCAAGCTCTTTTTTAAACCCTAATAGAGTCCTGGCCTTCACAGCCTCCTCGGGCAAGGAGTTCCACAGGTTGACTGTGCGCTGTGTGAAGAAAAATTTCCTTTTATTAGTTTTGAACCTACTACCCATCAATTTCATTTGGTGTCCCCTAGTTCTTGTATTATGGGAAAAGGTAAATAATTTTTCTATATTCACTTTCTCCACACCATTCATGATTTTATATACCTCTATCATATCGCCCCTCAATCACCTCTTTTCCAAACTGAAAAGTCCCAGTCTCTCTAGCCTCTCCCCATATGGAACCCGTTCCAAGCCCCTAATCATCTTAGTTGCCCTTTTCTGAACCTCTTCTAATGCCAATATATCTTTTTTGAGGTGAGGAGACCACATCTGCACGCAGTACTCAAGATGTGGGCGTACCATAGTTTTATATAGGGGGAAGTATGATATCTTTTGTCTTATTATCGATCCCTTTTTTAATAATTCCTAACATCCTATTTGCCTTACTAACTGCCGCTGCACACTGCGTGGATGTCTTCAGAGAACTATCCACTATGGCTGTGTCTACACGTGCCCCAAACTTCGAAATAGCCATGCAAATGGCCATTTCGAAGTTTACTAATGAAGCGCTGAAATGCATATTCAGCGCTTCATTAGCATGTGGGCGGCAGCGGTGCTTCGGAATTGACGAGCCTTGCCGCTGCGCGGCACGTCCAGACGGGGCTCTTTTTCGAAAGGGCCCCGCCTACTTCGGAGTCCCCTTATTCCCATGAGCTCATGGGAATAAGGGGACTTCGAAGAAGGTGGCGTCCTTTCGAAAAGGAGCCCCGTCTGGACGCGCCGCGCGGCGGCAAGGCTCGTCAATTTCGAAGCGCCGCTGCTGCCCGCATGCTCATGAAGCGCTGAATATGCATTTCAGCGCTTCATTAGTAAACTTTGAAATGGCCATTTGCATGGCCATTTCGAAGTTTGGGGCACGTGTAGACACAGCCTATAACTCCAAGGTCCCTTTCCTGATCTGTCGTAGCTAAATTTGACCCCATCATGTAGTACGTGTAATTTGGGTTATTTTTTCCAACATGCATTACCTTACACTTACCCACGTTAAATTTCATTTGCCATTTTGCTGCCCAGTCACTCAGTTTGCTGAGATCTTTTTGTAGTTCTTCACAATCCCTTTTGGTTTTGACTGTCCTGAACAACTTGGTGTCATCTGCAAACTTTGCCACCTCACTGCTTACCTCATTTTCTAGATCATTGATGAACAAGTTGAACAGGATAGGTCCCAGGACTGACCCCTGGGGAACACCACTAGTTACCCTCCTCCATTGTGAAAATTTACCATTTATTCCCACCCTTTGTTTTCTGTCTTTTAACCAATTCCCGATCCATGAAAGGATCTTTCCTCCTATCCCATGACCACCTTATTTACATAAAAGCCTTTGGTGTGGGACCGTGTCAAAGGCTTTCTGGAAATCTAGGTATATTATGTCCACTGGGTGCCCCTTGTCCGCATGTTTATTAACCCCTTCAAAGAATTCTAATAGATTAGACAGACACGACTTCCCTCTGCAGAAACCATGCTGACTTTTGCCCAACAATTCGTGCTCTTCTACGTGCCTTGCAATTTTATTCTTTACTAGTGTTTCTACTAATTTGCCTGGTACTGATGTTAAACTTATCGGTCTATAATTGCCAGGGTCTCCTCTAGAGCCTTTTTTAAATATTGGCATTATATTGGCCGTCTTCCAGTCATTTGGTACCAAAGTGGATTTAAAGGATAGGTTACAAACCACTGTTAATAACTCCGCAATTTCACATTTGAGTTTTCAGAACCCTTGGGTGAATGCCGTCTGGTCCTGGAGACTTGTTACTATTCAGCTTATCAATTAACTCCAAGACTTCCTCTAATGTCACTTCAATCTGAGTGAGTTCCTCAGATTTGTCACCTAAAAAGGCTGGCTCAGATTTAGGAACCTCTGTAACATCCTCAGCCATGAAGACTGAAGCAAAGAAATCATTTAGTCGCTCCGCAATGGCACTGTCTTCCTTGATCGCTCCTTTTATATCTTTATCGTCCAAGGGCCCCACTGCTTTTTTAGCGGACTTCCTGCTTCTAATGTATTTAAAAAACATTTTACTATCGTTTTTTGAATTTTTGGCTAGCTGTTCCTCAAAATCTTTTTTGGCTTTTCTTATTACATTATGACACTTAATTTGGGAGTGTTTATGTTCCTTTCTATTTTCCTCACTAGGATTTGACTTCTACTTTTTAAAAGCTGCCCTTTTCTCTCTCACTGCCTTTTTAACATGGCTGTTTAGCCATGGTGGTTCTTCGTTAGGTCTCTTACTGTGTTTTTTTTATTTGGGGTATACATTTAAGTTGGGCCTCTAAGGGACTTTAAGGGACTTAAAGATGGAGAGAGAAATGGACCTAGCAGACATGGATTAAAGCTTCTCGTTCGTATTCCTTACTGGGGGCGCAGTTAGAGAGAATCTGCTGTCAGACATTCTATGCTGCAAACAGTAAAACAGTAACACCTTTCATAATGTAGGGGAATACAACAGTCTGCATGAGTCATCATAGAATGTCTGGAGTACTGACTAATGCATAAAGACTGCAGAAATGGGCTCCAGTGTTCTACGAGTGTGTGCAACAGAATAATGGTGGGACACACATTATTGCTGGCACCAGATGCCTTGGATGCACTAACGTTTTTTTTAAGTGCTGAAAATTTCATGTTTGCCATTTAGGCTATGTCTAGACTGCAGGCTTCTGTTGACAGTTTTGTTGATAGAGTGCACATCTGCGTGTTGGGAGCATTCTGTCAACATCCCTGCACACCTCTTTCCACAAGGAAAAAGGGATGTCTCAACAGTGTGGGGGTTTCTGTGTAGATGGGCCTTGTGTCGGAAAAGCCTTTCCCAGCAGAATGGTCAGTAAAAGATATGCAAATGCATTGCACAATTTGCATACCTATTGGCGACAGTTCTCGGCAATCTAGACATAGCCTTGGAGATCACTGGATCCCAGTAATGAGGACAGACCCATGAAACAGGTCGTGAGTTGCAAATCCTTAATAACACTGTAGAACATCATATCTGATCATACGATTGAAATCTCATTACAAGGTAGTTGCAAAACAAGCAAATTCGTTTAATCATATGCACTTCTTGGATTTAGTAGAAGAATGCACCCTGGTGGCATCTGAGGCTGAGATTTCCAAATCTTAATGGGAATTGGACATCCCTTTAGCAACTTTGAAAATTTCAGCCCAAATCGATATATTCAGGTATTGAAATAGGTGGTCCAGCAGCTCCTGTTGACTTTGAATAGACTCATCAGAGCTGTGGGATGCATGCTAGGCTTGTTTTATTTTGTTTTTGAGGGTATGAATGCTCAAATAGGTGCATAAGTAGAGACTTCAGGGCATTCCTGTGGACACTCCCCATTTTAAAAACATTTTGATCTAAGGGTGCAAATAATGAGAAAAGAACTTCCCACTAAGCTCCTTTCACTGGATATCTTCCTTTACTATAAATCTGACAGAGAGGGGATTTTAACCAGATGGAACTCCCAAGTACATTTTCACATAAAACCCGCTATATGCAGTGAAATGTTACTGAACAAGTCCTTGGGAAAAGCTAAAGCTATTGACAAATACCAGGAACAATTAGAGCAGAGGCGAATGGTCCTAGCTGCATCTCCCTCCCTCACTGCTACATTTAACTACAGTTTCTTCCTTTTCTTCTTGCTGCAGTCCTTCCATTCCCAGCAGGATACCAATAGCCAAAATTTCCCAAAAGGGCTGCTATAACGAGAGGAGGATAAGACTAAGAGTTGTTGGATACTTAAAGCAATTGAAATCAGTTAAGACTAAGATGTTGATTTTAGGCTATGGAGACTAGAAAAAAAATCAGCCTGCATTATATAAAGGGTCAATCTTTTGAAATATGCTATGATATGAAGTGTGACTGGAATAACCATAGAGCAGTAATAGATGACTGTACTTAAAAGCTGAGCCCTGGGGAGATCTGAACGAGCTTCACTGATTGGAAAGCAATGTTTCAAAGAGCTCTTTCTGTGCTCCTGGCCCAGATGGGAGGCACATGGCTCTTCCGGACCACTCAAGCTCAGTGGTGGACAATCTGCAGCCTGCAGACCCTCTGGCTAATCCCTCCCCTGTTCACCTCTTACTATCCTTTATGCCACTCTGTCAGTGTAACTTACCTGCAGGCGCTCTGTTGGGGAAGGGGACATGGCTGCTCTTGTGGGCTTCCCTTTACCTCCTCATCAGAAGGTATTTTTTTGAGGGACAAAGAAATCAGTGATGGACGTTAATTTTGCGCGTGCACAGTGATGCAGAATTGCACCAGGAGTAATAGTGCAGAGTTACTAATGTTTCATGTGCCCTGAGGGGTTGTCTGTGCTACAGAAACCATTGCCATCGTTATGCTGGCGTAGCCCCTTAGCGTAGGCACAGTCTACATTGATGGAAGGGTTTTCCCATCAGTTCGGTTGCCTAAATATTTGAGTGTTTTCATATTAAGCTCTGATGCCAGTTGCCAGCCTGCAAGTGTAAATGTCTCACCCTGACTTACTCTCCTTTCAGGGCGACCTCAAACATCCCTTTTGCTCCTGAGCCTTCCCCTCTCTCCCTCAGGCTTTCTTCATTAAATCCATCTCCCTGAGTTCTTGACTACCAGATACTCAGGCTTTTGCCTTGTGGGTTGTCACCCTCAAAGGAATAAAACCTGTCTCAGTTATCAGTCTGCTATGTGGGACACAATCTATACAGTTTACGCAGTAGGGGCCAGCTAACGGTAAAAAAATAAACAAAAAGTTTATTTAATAGAAAAGTCATAGATTCAGAGATGAAATTGGAGAAGTAAACACATACACATTATATGGAAAATAAATGTGAAGATGCCTCTGCAGACTTTATACTTCTATACTAGGTACATTTCTTTTTCTAATACAAGTTGCCTGTTTGCTTCTGAACAAGTTCTCAGCATGGCCTGGGTCCTAGAGAGAAACAGTTAATCTTCCATGGACCGCACACTACTTAGATGCTGGCCCTCAGCTCCTGGGTCATATTGATGGCTCATTCAGACTTTGGCATCTGTGCTGGTACTCCCAACAGTGGGTCTAGGTGCTGCTTGTGGAGGTGATTTGTATGACACAGATGCATCGTCTTTGGGAACTGTCCAAAAACTCTCAGTTCATGGACCCCAAAATATCATCAGATGATGCAAATATTCAGTCACTATGGATCTGAACTGTACGTGTTCTGTGGAAGACCCCATTCTCCACGATTGTTAATACAGCAACTTTTCACCAGCACTACATCCCTCTCCCTTTCATCTCCCCCAAAATGTTTTAAAATAAATTTGACAATGCAGTAAATACTAGGATACAGCACTCTTGAGGGTAAGTGTATAATAAACTTGGGGCATGTATCATTGATATTCCAAATCTAGATAGAAACCCATACTCTTCTGAGATGTTTGGATTCAGGTTTCTTGTTTTATCTGTTATTCATTTATGGATTTCTAGTACCTGTAAAAGTTTTTTGTGGTACTCAGATTAGGAGTTGATCCTTAGGGCCATCCCCATAAACACCTATCACCCCATCATGTCTCCGAAAAGTAACTTAAAACTGTCCCCAGTATCTACTTATCTTTCTAAGAAGGAGAAATGTCCCTTTTGTAATTTGGAAACTGACGCTTCTTAAACATGATTCAGTCTTAGCTGGGAAGTTCAAAGAAACATGTCACCTGCATTTGTCATGCCATTTCATTGCTTGCTTCTCCTAGGGAGTGTCTGTTTTTGAGCTAAAATTTGAACTGTGAATTTAAAGCTGCCAATCCTATTAGTCACAGTGCTGGTACTACGGAAGCACTTGGCATTGTGACTTTGGAATGCCCCTGTGTACCTGCTGCGAAGGGTGTGGTGTGTCAGCTTTTAATCATTAGAACCTGACACAGCCCGGGCGACAGCTGCAGGAAGACTGTTGAATGGAGCACAGAAGAATGTGTTTATTCATTGTGTCATGAAATACTAGTCCTGTTCTTCCTGCAGAATTATGGCTCGCATGTGTGACGACAAGCCAATACTGAGTGATTCTCAGCAGCCCACACCCTCATTTGAAGGAGCTAAGTCATCTTTAAGGAAACTAAATGTCAGATCTTTAGGAGGTCAACTCTGTGGACTCGTCTACGTAGAGAAAAATTTTCACACAGTGCAATCGATGTAGTCATACTGCTGCAATCCTGTGTTGTGGACAGCATTGCACCACTGCAAAAACCTGGGTTGCACACGAGCAGTGCGTGTGTGCTAGGGATTTGCACTGGCGCAGCCACTCTAATGTAGTGAGTGCTTAAAGTGTTCTGTGTTAGAGACTCAACAAATAAAATATCTCCAGCTGCAGCCACGTTGCTGAGGGGCTCCCGTTTCACCCTTCTCGTCCCCACGATCCCACCTCCTGGGGTACAGCAGTCAGAGCAGCTGCAGGAGGCAGAGCTCTGCCATCCCCCAGTCTCACCGCCATGGGGACACCTTTTTCTAAGAAAATGACTGCAAGAACGGGCAGGTGACGAGGCCGAGAAGTTGCAGAAGGAACTGAGATGGGGTGCAGATTGGATGTGGTGATTAGGGTGACAGGCAGTTGTGATGTCATTTCCATTTCTTTAGAAAATAATGGAAACCTTCCCACATGCTTTTTTCAGCCCAGGACCCGCACTGACGGTAGGTAGACCAGTGCCAATTTCCCTCATCTAGACAAATCAATATTTCTTCTGTATTAGGGGATTCTTTACAGCTGCTTCACAGTCAGGTGCCTAATGACCCAGGCTTATAGATCACATGGCTGGTTCTTCAGAGTTTTATGCATACTTGGGCAGATTATAGATTTATCAGTGGCAACTAATCTTGAAGAGAACCGTGGCCTAATTCCTTTTGTTCACTTATTTAAAAAGAGAGAGAGAGAAGGAGGTAAGGTCATTACTAAACCCATTAAAACATACATTACTCACTCAGTGGTCTGTGCCACTGGGATGAATGTGTAATTAGGGGCTTCGTTCAAGCACAATTAAAGGCAGTTACGTGTACTGCTTGGTTAAAGGACGTCCTAGCCTACTGAATTCTGATGTGGTGTGAGATCAGGAATAAATACTGTATGAAGATAACGTAAACCTGTTTTAAAACAAAAAGCAGTCAAGTAGCACTTGACTGCTTTTTGTTTTGATAGTGTATAGACTAGCACGGCTTACTCTCTGTAAACCTGTTTTGTGTGTGCTATAGAAAATTGCAATGTAATATTTTAGAGTCAAATTGTGGAACTGTTCCTGTTGGTTGTATCTGTTTCAGACTAAGGACTCCATTTGGTCTCTGCTTTTTAACAAGATCATAAGGCTTGGCAGAATGGATCAGTCCAGGGACCACTTAGCCCTGTATCCCTTCCCCATCAGTCCCGCTGAAGATATAAGAAATCCAGCAGAGGGAAACTACATGATAGCCTATGCCAACAGAAAATGCCTTGCTGGTCACTTTACAGGCCTGCAGAATAAAGACTGATACTTCCTCCCGGATTTATTCTTTTAAATGATAACTATATGCAACACAGTATTTCTAACAGTCGGATTTGTAGACAAAGCAGTATAGTAAGGATACTGGAAGAAGAGAGCCAGATCCAGAGTTCCTGCCTTGCTGCCACCCACTCTGCAGTCCTTTCGGCACTGTACACCCAGTGGTGACATGGCTGTCAGGGGAGTGTCCAACAGGAATTGCAGAGACCCCATACCTCTACCATTCCTTTCTCCATCATGGCATCTTGAGGTCCACCTGAACACTAACTCGCTCACAACCATTTGTGGCATAGACAAGCTGAGGAGGGGGAATTCAACAGGATTATACCATGCCGAGTGGCTGCTCTGCCTCGTGCTGTCTACCCCCCTACTGGGGACTGATAGTCCATTGCCTTGATGTCCTCTGTGAAATGCAGCTCTGTTTATACCTATATGTGCTATTTTTTTTTCTTATGCAAGTCTTAGCTTGATCATCTTCTAGAGTTAGAAACTCATCTCTTAGGCCTGGTCTACACCTAGAATTTAGGTCAACCTATCGACATCTCATCAGATTCTGGAAAATTTTGCACCCTGTTTGCAACATATTTGTCAGCCTAACCTCCCCTCCTCCCCACACACTTTCAGTGCTGTTAGATTGATAGAAGAATTCCCTTCCATTGTTTCAGGAAGCAGCTACACTACAATCACGCAGCTGCAGTGCCATAGCTGTGCTGTTGTAGTGCACATATCTTCAGACTCCCAAAACATGAGAGAGAGTGTGTCAGTAATAGTAGAAGGGGAATTTGGCTCTCTGTGTGTGAGAATGAGCCCTGATATGGTTAGGCTATCAGCTGCTGCAGGCATTTTCTGTTTACAGTAAAGGTTGAATCTCTCTCGTCCAGCAGCCTCGGGACCTGCCAGATGAGAGAATTTGCTGGACAATGGGAAGTCAATATTTTCTATCACATTACCAGCACTTGCACTGCTTACTGGGCTCTTAGGAGACATTTAGCAGTAAATTACAGCACAGAACACTCAGGGCCACGACTGGTGGCTGTGAACAAACTGTATGGGACCATGGGAAACTTAGCCACGCTCATGATAAGTGGTCGTCTGACCAACTAAAATCATGACGGATTACAGAGTTTGCTGGATGAGAGAGTTCCGGATTAGAAAGGATCAATTTGTTCTAGGAGTTCCACTCTTGACAATACTGGTGGAGCTGAACTGGTGTTAGCAACTAGAGGGAAAGCTTTGCACAAGATTTGTAGGCAAGGTTTGAGAGGTGCAATAGCAGTGGTCACAGTAAATCCTCATTTTGTGTGATTATTGAGAATTGTGCTTTTTGCTGTCTCTCTCTGGTGGTATTTTTGTATAGCTCAAGTTGTAGAAAGGTTCTGAATATCTGCAAGTTTATCACTTTCCTGGCATGGTTGATATTTCATGTTTACTTGTTCTTGGTCTGGAGCTGGGCCTCCTTACCCTCATCCTCACCACATCTTGGAATATGTATCTGAACCACCTTTGGTTTTGATTTTGCAATGCCAGAAACCAGCTGATGAATGTGTGCAAACCAAAACCAGCCTCCACTTTTACTCATTTCTAATCCTGGCTCACTAATGAATTTAGCATGTATGTGAATACGGCCATTCATCCCAACCGCATTGGTTATCCCTGTGCCAGTCAGAGGCGGTGTGTATCCACAGCATTCCTGAATGAGTTAGCATTGGGTAATGGGCATAATTTACCCAGTTTGAGTCACGATGTTGCCCTTTCTGCATACACCCACACGCATCTGTTCAGTATGACAGGGCTAAAGGAGACATTTAATTGTACCTGTAATTGCAGACACTCAATAAGTCATAACTACATTCCACAAATGTGTACCAAGGTAGAACTGGCATCCAAATAAGAAGTTGATGATGGCTGGGCAAAGCACTGCTCGGGTGTTAAGAGGAAGCACTGAAGTTTCTGCCAGCAGATGTATATATGACATAAACCAGGTGCTTCAGCACCCACCTTCTTTTCAGCAAGGACTCTCCATGGTAAGGGCAGGGAACCACAAAATCAAGAGACTTGAGTTCCAACCCAGCTTGATTTTAGACTTGGCTGACGTAGGATGATCCACTTACCCTGCCCCAACTCAGCTTTCCCTTTGTAAAAGGGGGATCAATAATGCATACTCACCTTTGTAAAGTACTTTCATGGTTACAGGTTGAGCATCTCTAGTCCTACATCTTTGGGACCTGACTGGTGCCAAATGAAAGAATTTGCTGAACCACAGGAGGTCAGTATTGTCTAGCAGCATTAATAATTTTTCCACTGCTTTCTGGGGTCTTAGAAGACATTTATGGGGTAGATTAGAGTTAAATAACAGCACAGAACATTGTTTACAGACACCAGTCCTGCCTCTCAGACTTTATGGGACCACAGGAAATTTGGCCACACCCATGGTAAATGGTCATCCAGCTCACTAAAATAATGCCAGATTACAGATGTCGCCAGACCAGAGGTTCAACCTGTACTGTAATCCATATGGCTCCAACTTTCCCAACTGACGTTTTCTATAAGAAGCATGACAGTATATGCGGATCTGAAAGGGTTAGGTGTCAGAGATGGCTTCCCCCAGCCCTTTTCTTTGTGCTTAGTCTGCAGATGTAATTAGTGGGTGTTGCATTTCTGCACCCTCAGTTATCTCTGGATGCAGCTGGTATTGCTTTGATGTCTAAGTGTGGATTGTTCTAGTGCATCAGGTAGTTATACATCAAAGTGCATGAACTGTGCTTGCAAACAGTTGCAGCCAGAAAACTGCATTGCAAACATACAGAGAAGGTGGCTTGAAAATCCAGTGCTGATTGTATTGTATACCATCGGGTCTGAGGGGCACCACTACCAGGAAATAGCTTCCCTCACGTCAGGGAAAATTCCTTTCCTTCTTCCATGGTGGCTTATATTAGATATCAGTTTGTTGCATCTCAGGTTGCTCTAACATACCCTGATGCACATTCAGTCTCTGCACACCTCCAGCACTTGCAGACAATGCACTTGTTTCCAAGTGATTTCTGTAGCTGGCTTTATGTTTGTGCAACAGTATAATTGTCTGGGATATCCCTGAATCCGTCATCCTTGTTGACAAGCAACAACTGTCTGCTTTAGAAATACATCAGTGCTCCCTGGGCTGCTCTCCACTGGTCTCAGTAAAGTTTTAATCTTGTGACTTTGTCACTGTTCGTGTTTGGCCATTGGTTTTACAATAACTCACAAGGTGAGATTTCCAGAAGTGCTCAGTTCCAATTGAACTCTGCTCCTGTTGATTTCAATGAGAGCAAAGTTGGGCCAAGTCTACACTACAGACCTGTATCTGTATAATTAAGTTGCTCAGGGGTGGGAAAAATCACCCAGCTCCTCTGAATGATGTAGTCATGCTGACCTCCCCCTCCACTCCTCTCGCTCCCATAGATTGTGCTATAATGATGGGGGAGTGTCTCTTGTCCACGTAGCTAACACCTGTCAGGGAGGTAGATTACCTGTCAACAGGAGAAACTTACCTGTCAGTGACAGAGTGCTGTCACTTAAACACTACAGCGAGGCCACTGCGCAGAGGCAGTGCTTTAAGTCTAGACTTGCCCTTACACCATTACAGAGTACATCTGAAAATCTTTCCCCTCCATGCCTCCCCCATCTGATTCCTAATCTCCAAATCACCTTCTCAGCCTGTTCTTTGGCTGAATTACAAATATAAACATTCTGAACCAGGCAGGGATTTCACTCTTCCCAAAATTCAAGGGTGTTTGGGCTTGGTTCTTCCAGGCCTTTTGAAGAGTCTTAAAACTTGCACCAGTATTGACTTTTCAACCCAGTGTTCTGTGGCAACTCTGCTATAGAGAGTTTATACTCATCTTTTCAGACCTGCAAATATATGGGCTGTCATCAACTCAGCTCCCTGCAGATTGTCCCGTAGGGATGCTCTATGTATACCCATAAGCCTCATATTGTTGATCTCTCCTGGAGAATGAAATGAGACTTTCCTGCTTCCCATTCTTGAAACATATTAGTTGCCAGTGTACCCTTCAAAGTCAGAAGGCTTGGAATGTCTTACGGAATGCAAATTAGGGGCAAGGGTTTGTTGTTATAGTATTTTTTTTCAAATATATATAAGCTAGTACAGATATATGGCACTCATGTTTTCCCTAGGGCTACGGTTACACTGGCAAGTTTCTCTGGCAAAACCCCGGTTTTGTCAACAAAACTGGTGGAACATCCACACACAAAATATGCTCTGTCAACAGTTTGTTGACAAAATTCAGCACTTTTGCCAGCAGTGTTCTGCTTCTCAGGCATGAGGCGTAGCATTGCTGTTGACAGAGTCTGTTGACAAAGAAGTTGTGTGGACACGCTGGCGGGCCTTCTCTCAACAGACAGGGCATCCAGAGCTATGGGCAGCCCTGTCTACTGTACTTCAGGTGCCCATTTTGTTGAGAGAGCAGATGGACAGTCTGTCTGCTTTGTCGACAGAAGTTTTGTCAGGAAATCTCGTCCAAGAGTGACTTCTGTTGACAGAGTGCTGTACTGTAATGGTAGCCTATGAATACAAACATAAGAAGCAGTTGTAAGCGTTCTAGCAGACTGTGGGTCAGAGTGGGGTAAGTGTTATCTGCTGGTCATGTGGGCTTGCGTTTCCCTGCTGGACTATTTTATTATCAACCATGTAATTCTTTTCTTATTTCTTCCCTCAGTATTTCTGGCTCCTCGTCCTCTCACGAGGTTTGGTTGGCATTGGTGAAGCCAGTTATTCCACCATCGCTCCCACCATCATAGGAGACCTTTTCACCAAAAACACCAGAACCCTCATGCTGTCTGTCTTCTACTTTGCAATCCCTCTTGGCAGGTAACCAGTCCATGGCTGTTCTCTTGAATTAGCATGCATCTTAAGCAGCTAACAGGAATGATGTGTTTCCTTAGGTCTGAATTGTTGTACAAAGTAAATGTCGGTGGGTTGATGGGTAGAGTGGGAGCTGCTTGATCAGAAGAAATGGGTTCTGTTACCAGTTTTGCCACTGATTCATGTGTAACTGTGGTTAAGACCCTTCTAAGGAATAAATATGAGGTATTACTAATTAACAGAGCTGGATAATGACAGAAACCAAAATGCATTTTTAGAATAACAGCAGTATTACTTGTACAGCCGATGAATAATATTCTAACAAATCTCTTAAGTGTTATTTTTACTCATTTGAGGTACGTGTCTTTCTGAGTCAAGTTTCTCCAAGTTACCGTGTATTCTAGAAGATCCATTTGGTTAAGGTAGTTAAGGCTAAATGTTCAAAACAGAGCAAATGTAATTACAGGCACATCTACCATAATGTGAATATTGGAAAGTGCAGGTCAAATGCACAAATTAGCTCTTTTAATTTTGGCCTTCTCAAAATATTCCTTAGCTTACACTCAAGCTCAGACTGACTGAAAGCTGCAAAATTTGGCTGAAGCCATCTAGAGGACCCAGTAGCAAGTCTTTATTTGTACTCCCTTAATTGCCACTACAACTGTGGGAAAAGACTTTTTAAAGTCTAATGTAGACAAGGCTGAGGACAGCTACTGTAATGAACAATTTATGCTTAAATTTTACGTGGCTGAGGACTGTACAGCCCATAGTTTCCCGATGACTGTAGTGGCCAGACTCAGTCTTAGAATACCAGTAATTATTTCCTTTGGCACTTTTTTTCAGTTGAGTTCTCTTATCAGTCCAATGCAGTATCTGGTTGTTGGGACTAGAGTGATCCTGTGTTTTTTTTTAAACAATGGTTGACCCTGCCTTGTGAGGTTGTAGACAGGGTGGGCTCCTACAGTGCCGATCCAGATTCCTTCCAGATGACTTCCTCTGGAGAACTTGCACAGTGAGTTCATTTCCAGCAAGGGGAAACCTTGACAGCCGTTCACACCACCACTGCAGTGAAAAACATCTGCATTAGGATGGTAATGTGCCAGCGAGGATTTATTGCAATAACTTTAAGACAAAGCTTGAAAACATTTCTTTGCTTTTCAGGAAGAAGAAATGTCTGGTCCTTAACTGATGGAAATGACTTTTTTTCCTAAACAGCTCTAGGAAACCGAACACTTAGGTAGAGAGTTGAACTGAGCAGTGGTTGGCCACAAATCACTTCCTTCCAAAGACAGACATGCTTGGCAATGGCAAGTGGCTAGGAATAGGCCCCAGTTGCTCAGTTCGGCTTTGGACCTGATTGTTTGCAAAGTCTAATGAAGTTTGGATCCATGGTTTGATTTTAGAGCCATATCTGTGAATGGCTCAGTACTGGAATGATATTGATGGTCACTCATGTGACTCTATGGCTTAGAGGGCTGTACAATAAACACATTTGGTAACATCCCCCTACCACGGAGTACCTCTAGCAGCTTTACCCAAGTCAGCCTCTGCCCTGAATGCTGCATTTTTTAAAGATAGATTGTGTGCCTATTCATTGCAGTTACAGGGACGCATCCAATTTTGTAGTTCACCAGCCCATCCACTCACTAGAGCTGATCATAATTCTGTGAGCCCTGGTTGAATGTCTGCTGGATTCTCTAACTTCCTGACAGGTTTATTACGGTCACCCATCAGCCCTGTGTGCTGCTGCTTCTAAGATTTTTGGTATGAACTTACTGAAAACAGTCTTAATTCATATTAGGGACCAACTGCTGTTAAATTAACAGATGGAATTTAAACAGTTTGGTGCAATACAACCTTGATGATATATTAATGCTAAATTGGGCTGAAAAACACAGGTTCTCAACCTGCTGTCGTGATTGGGGTAGGACTTTGAACGGGACAGTCATTGTATCCTGGGGTTTTCTTTCAGCCCCTTTATAGGGCAAAGTACCTGCAGTAAAGTGCAGATCAGTAGTAAATTTCCACCAAATGAGTGGATGTTTGGACCTATTGTGCTCCTGGAAGTCATGTGCATTTTTTTCTGCTTTTAGTGATGCTCATGTGTCTCTTTGCAGGAAAAGGAAACTTGCAGAATCAGCAGCTGACCATGACTCTATTCTGTCTGCATTTCATGGTCTTTGAGAACAGCTGCACCTATAGTTCTTAATTAATACAGGCTCCCTTCTCTGTACCTTTGCAGTGGTTTGGGATACATCACGGGATCAAGTGTGAAGCAGGTAGCAGGAGACTGGCACTGGGCATTGCGGGTAAGTGCTTGTCTCATCTTCAGTAAAACTGCTCAAATATCCTGCATGAAGTCTGGCATGCAGACATTAGAGTTGCCCAGAAAGCAGGGTGCAAATTTTCATGAAAACATCCTCAAGCTTCCCAGCTCTTCATCTGATCAAAACCTTTCAAATAACAAATTTTGCTGAAATTTGCATTAAAATGTTGCCAAAAATGGACTATATTTTTTGCAGTTTTGTGGGCAGGTAACATTTCTATCTCAGCAGCATTGCAAATTTTGGAAATTTCCAGCACGCTCCAGTAAGACGGCCCTTGTCATCGTCGCAGTCTTTATCCAGTTTCAGAAGACAATGGTGCTGCCTCTGCCATTGTGACCCACACACCTGTGTGTGGTTAACTGTCTCACGTAGTGGTACCTACGCCATTTCACAGAGAAACAGTAAGTGTCCTCTACAGCATAAGCTGAGAGCCAGCTGGCCTTTAGCTCAAGCTGTAGAGGTGCCTGACCTAAGCTTTAGAGGTCCCATATTTCAGCCTGTCTGAGAGCAGTTACGCTACATTTTACTCTGCCACATGTGATCCATGGGCAGCACCATCTTCTGACTGGACAGTATTTAACAGGTTGAGATTAAGGGCAGAAGAGGACTCGGATTAAAAAAAAATAGCATTGGGAAGACACATGTACAGATGTTAAGCACATAGGAGATGAAGCCTATGCTGCTCCTCAACAAAAAAAGAATGGTGCTTGTTGCTGGGGGTATTTTGTGCTTGTTTCCCTGCATGGGAGTAGCAGATTTCCAATCACTTCATTATCATTTGAGGACCCTGGTATGTTGATGGGCTGGGGAAGAGCAGGCATCAACTTTAAATCAACTCTGTAGCCTTTCATTCCCCTGTTATCAAGAAACTCTGCAAGGATGGTTTCCGGCTTTGAGGAAAAAACATTTTGTTCCAGTTTCCGCCTGTTTTTCTACCCAGCGACACTCAGTTTCCTTCTCTTTTGACCTTCTGGGACCTTGATAAATGTGTTGAAAAGACAATACATCACACACACACATGAACACACACGCACACAGGGATAGCTTGGAAGAACTGGCAGGAAGTGGCCCAGCAAACCTGCTTTCTGGCCTTTGACAGTCTGGCCAGCAAGGGGTTCAGTGAGATGCTCTCTCAGGGCTGGCAGTTCACGAAGGCAATTAATTGCATGAAGCTCTTGCCAATGCCGTTTATAACAGCCGGTGATGAAATCCTTGGATTCTCTCCTTGCAACAAACAGTGCATTTTGCTGGCTGGAAATGAGAAGCAAAGCCAGGCAAGTCACCAGATTAGGCCATCAGCTGCTAGCTGAGTGGGGAGCAGATTCCAGTCAGGATCCTACAATGAAAAGAATGAAGTTAAATGACCTGACGTTTCAGACCAGGCAATTGGCCATCTTACCTAAAGGCAAAAATGCTTTAAAGGTGAAATTGGCTTCTGAGCAGAGGAGCAGCGCTAGACTTAAACCCCTCACTCGACCCAGTGGTGCTTAAGCAAGTCTGAGGTGTGGCGTTGGTATCATGCTGACTTAGTGCACAGGTGGAAACGGCACCCTAAGGCTGCAGTTCTTAAACTTTTGGGATCGGGGCCCAGTTGTAAACCTTCCTGGCATGAGCTAATAAAAGCTTTGGTGCCAAATACAAAATATTTCGTACTCATGAGGTGTATTATACACATTTACATAATGAATGCTAAAAAAGTACACAATCCATACTATACTGGAAGCTAAATGGGGCTCACATCTCCAGGCAGTGCAACCTTTGGGGTCACAGCATTGCTCAGCTTTGGTCAGACCCCCCACCCCACCAACAGGAAGCCAGCCAGGCCAAATTTGTGCATGGCGTCACAGCATCAGTCACTGAGATTTGGCCCAGCCAGCTCCTATCATAATGACAGAGGGGTGGCTGGGCCAAACTGACTAACACAGCAACTCTGTGGTCCTGATCATGAGGTCCATATCAGGGAGCCAAGACCAGTCAGACCTGAGGGACTGGAGCCACAAGTGTGGGCTGATTGTGAGGTGCAGCTCTCCCCACCCTGAGCCTCCTATGTGACATCTTCACTTATTCTGGAGATCCGGTTCTGAGTTATGACCCACAGGCAGAGAAACCCTGCCCTGAAGGGCTAGTGGGACCATGTGATACAGGTAGTGATCCATTAATTCCTTTCTCTTCAAGTGAGATCTCTTCCTTTGTTTCTGGCAACAGTCTTTCTGGGTTGCTGTGTTGTACCTCCAGGCTCCCTGTGTATCAATCCCTATGTCATGTTCTATACAGACCTTACCACAAATTGCCTGTGATAATCTGGCTGTGCATAACACATGGAAACCAACAGGATCGCTTGTTCTTTCTTTCATCTTGTCTGTGTGGGGAAACTGAGGAAAGTTACACTGAAATTACTAATGGTATGAATTTAAAATATGTTAAATGAGGTTTAACTAATGCATCACCAATTAATTAAACTAAGTTAAATTAAAACCACTTTAATTCTGAGCAGGAGGGGGGTTTAATGTGGTTTAATTTATTCACTTTAAATTCACACCTTAAATTAATTCACATTAATTTTGTTGAGTGTCCCCTTCTAGACATAAATCAGGAGTCAGCAACCTTTCCAAGTCAGAGTGGTGAAATTTGATCTTCTAATTTTTATGTACGGTCCAAGAGCCGGTGATACTTTGTAAAGTCACTAATAGTCCTGCTTACAACAGCTTCATTAATAAAGAAAGAAAGATGCAGAGCACCACCACTCTGGACTCACCTTGTTTCAAGTTCCATGACAGCAGAGGTGGGGAACTTCCACAGCGCACCGGCCCAGAGGCTCACCTTCCCAGCATTCAGCCCATGGTTCATTGGGGGTATGGATCCCCAAGCCTTGTGCGCCAGATGTGGCCCATGAGCTTTGCCGGGGTTGTTCGGGGAGGGAGGGGGGCAGGACATGGTTTTGCTGCCACTGTCACAGCCTGTGCCTCTACAGCCTCCGCTCCTCGCCCTCCCCACCTGCTGGGGGAAGGACAGAGTAGTGCTGCCTGGAGAAGGGCTTTCCCTGCCGCTCGGTCTGGAATTCCTGCTGGAGAAGTAGAGGGGGCAGCATATGGGAGATTGGGTGAAAAGTCTCTCAAGGGGTCGTCTTCTCCCCCTGCCGCTGGGAGAGGGGACAGTGGCAATGCTGCAGGGAGATAAGGTTCCCCTTTCACCCAGCTTGCTGCTGTCCCTTCCTCCTGCCCAGACCATCCCACTCTGCTCCTACATCCCCTCCTGCCCAGCCTGCTCCTTCCCCAGCCTGTTCCCGCCCAGACCCCCACCCCTAGCCTGTTCCCGCAGCCTTCTTCCTACCCAGACTTCTTACCTCCAACCTGCTCCTGAACCCCCCACCCACTGCTGCACCTTACCTCCGACACAAATCCCCAAACCCCAGCGCCCTCCTGCACCCTTGCTTCCAGCCAGACCACAAACACCGCCCCCCAGCCCACTGGGGATGGGGAGAGAAACCAGCCTGGCTCTTCAGGGCTCTGCAGAGAAGGCTCCAGCTGCAGTGGGGTCTCTGGCCCCACAGTTCCAGGAGTGCTCTGACCCCAACCCTGGGCCGCCCCAGGGACTCTGGCTGGGGCCTCCGACCCCATGCTCTGGCAGGGACTCGGGCTCCAGCCCCACACTGCGGTGTGGTCTCCAGCTCCCTCCCATGCTGTCTGCATGGGGGAGGGGTAGGTCTGAGCTCCCACGGCTTACTAGAGCAAATCAGCTCATGTTCCAGGACTGGCACATGAGCTGGGGGTTGCCATCCTCTGCCCTAAATCTTGTACCACACATGTGATTGCTTATTTCCTTGATGTGGTGTTTTACTGTGTCACCTCTTTTGATCTCACCATATCTCCTAAGCTAGGTAGGATCAGGCTAGTCAGTGATTGGAGGGAGACCTCAAAAACAGAACCAGACTGTTTGTCATGGTGCTTCATAGATGGCAATTTTCCTCTGATTCCATGACAATTCCAGTGCCCAGGAGTGTGTCAGAGGATGCTGTGGTGTGGAAGGAGCTGGTCATTCAGATAAATCAAATGGAAGTCAGGAAAACTCAGGGTCCTTTGAGGTCCCCTGGCACTTTTCGCCAGAGGTAGAGACGTTGTGTCCCGGCTAAATTTCAGCCAAGTTACTTGCATTCCGCCAGCCCTAAGTTCCTCCTGATATTTCAGCTGAATAAGGTATTTTTCTTTGGTTTCCTGTCTTGAAATGTTTTAGATTTCCTCTTTGCAGCACAACTGAGGCCTGGGGCCTTTTTGGGGGGGGAGGGGAGGGGGGAGAGCTTGCAATTTTGCATTGCATGCGTAGGTTAGGTACTCTGAGGCACCCCTACTCAGACTGGGGGCCTATGGTTCATTTAACTAAAAATGTCACCTACCAAAAGGAAGGTCTTGGCCTTTTTACCAGCATCCCTCGTAGGGAATTTCTGTCCAGAAGCAAGCTTCCCAGCACGAGACAACAGACTTGGGGTTTTCACTAGCACTCTAGAAATGACTGTACAGACAGCTCTTTGCAGTGGCACCTCTGGCTGGAGCTTCGGCTCTGCAGCTCACCCCTGGCTTGAGAGCCCAAGCCCCAGTTTCAAAGCCCCGTGCACACCACTGTTTCTTCAGCGCTAGTGTAAACCCTTCCAGCACGAGCCCATCGACCTGCACTGGGTGGCTTGATGCCCCAGGCAGAGCAGATGTCCCCGTTGTGTTCTGGTGCCCCCCTTAACAGTGCTGTGTTTCACCCTCCTAGTGACTGAATCTCAATAGTAGATATGCAGTTCAGGTTTAGAGCTGTGAAGCCCTCTTGGACTCTTTGGGTGGTGCAAAGCATCACAAGTAATGGACTGGAAGTCAGGACATGTACTCCATGTGCGCCTCAGTATCCTTTTCTGTGTTCCCCACTCTCCACCTTGAGTGTCCTCTTCGGGGAGCAGTCAGGACCTGACTGAAGATCAGAGCCAGAGGTGGGCAGAGGGGTTGTGCATGCATTTGCATGTGCTGTAGGGGAAAGGTCAAAGCTGTGGTGACTTGCTCCCAACAGCCAAACCTGAAACCCCCCAAACCTTTCAGCTCCCCAGACACCTTTCAAATACTTCTACAAACTAGCCAGTCCCCCGGCCAACCTGGGATTTCACTGGCTTCCTAAGGGTTAAATGTCACAGAAGATGGGAGCTGGATACAGCAGTAACATGGAGTGTGACCAAGAGCTTAAGCACAAGCACCCACATGGCTGAGCTACAAGAGTAAGTAGGAGCTTTGACAGCAACAGAGAAAGGAGT
The DNA here is from genome assembly GCF_033958435.1 of Carettochelys insculpta. Classification (NCBI taxonomy): domain Eukaryota; kingdom Metazoa; phylum Chordata; order Testudines; family Carettochelyidae; genus Carettochelys; species Carettochelys insculpta. The sequence goes on from NC_134155.1 coordinate 16,183,719, forward strand.
GGGAGGAGCAGACATGGCAGTGAATGCAGAGAATCTGGTCACTGAAACTAAAATAATGCACTGACAACTTCCTATGCTGATTCCCAGGTCCTCTCTTCCAGGTATCTCCACTCCTGGGCATGATAACTGGGACACTCATCCTGATATTTGTACCTGCTGCTAAAAGAGGCAATGTGGAGCAGCTGGGGGGACAGCTGAAGGCTCGGACCTCCTGGCTCAGAGACATGAAGGCACTGATCAGAAAGTAAGAGAGCTTTGCTAAAATGTGCTTAGCCTTTAATTCTCAGGCTGGGTGTCAGATGGCTTTTGCTCTTCCATTGTTGCATGATTTGTGAGTGGCAATGCTCAAGGAGCAGGAGCCTGGGGAAGAAAACCACAGTGGTGTTTTCACTAGGGATGGACCCTACTTAGAATCCAAATTTGGATCTCCCCTTTGCAAGGTTCAGATTGGAGAGTTTTATCAGCTCCATGTCTCATTCTCACTTCAGGGAAGTTAACATGTGGAAATGGACACATGAAAGAGGTCCTGGAGCAAATAGTCTTACCGGCACTCAGCCCTCTTTTCTGTCTGGATGGGCCCCAGGGAAAAAGACACCTTCCTGGGAGAGTTGGTGTAGCTTAAATGTCACCGTGAATTTTGAGGAGAAAATACACAAATGCATTGCACTTGCTTGCAGGTCTGGGCGTGCTTGTGGGCATATACATGCAATCCAGTTCCACATGGCTGTGTGCACACACTTCTACACTGTCAGTCATTCTGCTGCACTCACTGTCATGTTATTTCTGCAACTGCATCCAAGCACATCCACTTTTACCTGCAGATTGCCTGCATGTGATACCTGCAAGTTCTGAAGTGGAACTTGCATGTGATCTTGTTCCTTCTGACCATACTGACTAGAGCATCTTCCCAACTCTATCAGCAAGAACAAGGGCTTTCGGACAAGTAGTTGTGGTCAGTTCACAGGCATCTCCTTGGTGTTTAACCTCATATCATTTGAATGCCTGGTAATCCAAATGGTAAATACGCTACTCTCCCCTTGAGAACGCGGTCACTCAGTTGGGGAGATGGGTACTTGGAGCAGGCAACTAAGAACTAGGGATCACCAAATTAAATTAATGGGTAGCAGGTTTTAAACTAACAAAAGGATGTTTGTTTTCATGCATCACACGTTTGGCCTGTGGAACTCCTTGCCAGAGGATGTTGTGAAGACCAGAACTTTAGTCAGGTTCAAAAAAGAGCTAGATGAATTCATGGAGGTTAGGTCCATGAATGGCTGTTAGCCAGGATGGGTAGGCTGGTGTCCCTAGCCTTTGTTTGTTGGAGGCTGGAAATGGATGACAGTAGAGGGATCACTCAATGATTACCTGTTCTGTTCACTCCCTTTGGGGCATCTGGCATTGGCCACTGTTGGAAGATAGGACACTGGGGGACCTTTGGTCTGACCTAGCATGGCCGTTCTTATGTTCGAGTAGACTTGATGGTAGACCTAGAGCGAGGGCATCCTGATGACTGAGGGCTGACTGTTTACCAAAACTATATTAGTTCATGGTCCTGTGGTGCTTTGCAGATGTGAGGTGCTATCTAGGGGATGAGAAATGTTTTTACTGACGCAACATAGTGTTTTAGACATGTACTCTGGGCCTAATTTTCTGTCACTGTGTGCCATTGCTGCACCTGGTAAAGTGAGTACAAGACAATACCACACAGGAGCCTGGTGAAATTTGACCCCTGCTTTGCACTCATGTAAGTGATTGAACATGGTGCAATCTGAGGAGACTCCGACCATACACGCAGTGGGTGACGCTTGAACCTGAATTACAAACCTATGCTGTATGTCCTGTACCAGACAAAAAACATACTGGTGACAGCTGCAAAATGAGCTCCCAGTTGAGTGCCTGTGGGAAACGTCTTTTGAGAGCCCACCTTCTGCAGAGACAGCTCCAGCAGAATATACTGTAATTATAGCGTCAGAGCCCATTTGAGCAGCTAGTGGTTTGATCTTAACTCTAGGGACGTTCTGACTTATGGGTTTGGGGGTGAGCTGATGCTGTTTTCTGTTGCTGCCCCTGAATTCTCAGGCTGTTCAGGTGGCCCCTTGGCTCTTATTCCTTCAGGGTTTTCCTAAAGCTGAAGCTGAAGTTCTGGTGCTAAAACGTCCCAATGGGTTTTTCTCTCTTCCATTTCCACAGCCGCAGCTATGTGTTCTCATCACTGGCCACCTCAGCCGTCTCCTTTGCCACGGGGGCGCTGGGCATGTGGATCCCCCTCTACCTTTATAGGGCACAAGTTGTTCAGAAAACTGTAGAGACCTGCACTTTCCAGCCCTGCAGCACCAAGGACAGGTAAGGCTCATCCCTAACCCTAGAGGGACTTTCCTACTGCAGATGACAGTCGAACTTGTAGAACTTGCCACTAAAAGAATTAAATCCATTTATGAGGATCCCTGTAACTGCCTGGGGCCTTTTGCAATAATGGTAGGAAACACTGGGGTTTATGTTCAGAAGCGATTCTTCATTGCTGCAGCTGATCGCTTCCTGGCTACTGGACCTGAATCGGTAGTGAAGCCCAAATCCCAGGCAAATGAGAACAGGGAAGAAAACTGGCTTTGTTGCTTAGGCACAGGACTGAAAATTTAGAATGAAAATGGATTTCTTTTCAAAAACATTGCTCTTTTAATTTTTAAATATGATTGAAAATTTTGATCAGCTTTTGTTAACATTCTTGACGTGTGCCAGGAAATCTTCAATGGCCTCAAGTACATCTTTAGCTAATTTTGCATTAAATTACCTAATTTCCCCAAAAAAACTGGGAAGAAGGATGCTTTGAAAATTGGAGTTTCCCTTCGATGGAACCCTGTCTGCATGGCTAGCTTGGAACTCAAAAGTAGCACTTTCAACGCTCCTGGTGGCTGTCGTTATGCAAATGAGTTGTTGAACATTCATACCAATGCCTTATTAGCATTTGACTCACTTCATTTACATGCCCCTTCCGAAAGGGAAGGGCATGTATAGACGTAGCCCAGAAGTTACAGCTATCTGAGCATATCCGCAGAATGAATGACGAATGAAAAGTTAAGATCCTGCTATTCAGCATAACGGATGGTTTGAATAGGAGAGGAAGATCCCCACAGAGAATGGGTAGATGATATAGCAGAAACTAAGCCACTCAGCACGGGACAGGGAAAGATAGAAGAAAATAGTGAGGGAGGCCTTGGACACCAACGGGCGCTGAGCCCATGGTTGCTGTTGACGATGATATTTTTTTTACTTGCCTTCTGTTTTTTTGTTTGGGGGGTGGGGAGGTTTGAGCCAGTAGGGTGCAGTACTGGCTCAAGTAGTTACTCTGCCCCGCCAGTGTGGCCCCAGCTAATATGACTTTGTGATGTTGTGCAGAGGATGCCATTTTGGTTTTTTATACACACCAGAAGAGCATTGTGCTGCGTCCTGATCCCCCTGGCCCATGTTCAGACTACAAGCATTTCTCCACAGCCATACCAGCTAGAGTGCCCCACCCCACCCCACCCCACCCAATCAAATGAATCTCAGGAGCTGGGGCTTTCAGAATAGCGTCAAATATCAATGAGATTTTCAGTTGAATCACAAGGATTGGCAGCTTGAAGAATTTGCCTTGCTGTGCAGCTGCATAAGGCAGGCTTGGTCAAGTGCACTTTGCATGAAATTCACTGCTGCACAGATTGCCAGCTTGAAGAGCCCATGCTCCTCCAAAGTCCCAGTTAGTCCTAGAGTCCTTTGAGCTGGGCTGCATTGCACCTAGTGTGACTTTCTTTCCTTCAAGGAGAGGGAGCTTAAAACTGACAGCAACAAGCATGTATTTGTGAAACCCATAAAGCCAAAGTGTGAAGTTCAGATCTCCTCAGCCTGCATTTTCCCAGCTGGTCTGTGAGTAAAGCTTGTGCACTAAGTGTGTAAGTGAACAAATAGTCCTCTCTCCCTATTTTGTTTTAATAGTTTGATCTTCGGAGCAATCACGTGCTTCACTGGCTTTCTGGGTGTGATCACAGGGGCTGGGGCAACCAAATGGTGCCGGTTAAAAACCCAGCGAGCTGACCCACTGGTCTGTGCCGTCGGCATGCTGGGGTCAGCCATCTTCATCTGTCTGATCTTCGTTGCTGCCAAGAGCAGCATTGTGGGAGCCTATGTAAGTATGGTGCATTCACTGAATATTCTGGGTGCTGTTCTTCCATGCAATGGGGCTTAAGCACTAGTTCACACATGCCTCTGTTCTGCTAGATCCTCTTTCTTTTGCATGCTACCATCTCAGCATTGTCCTGCTGTGTTTGGGAGCACAATGCCATTGTACCATTTTCACCTTTCCCATCAAAATCTCACCAGTGAGAGCTGTAGGTTAGATATAGGGATTTAGCTGATGTGCAAAAATCCAGTTTCCCTCTTTTGTTCTGCTTTACCCAGGTGAGAGCATTGCTTTAGTCCAAAATGCCAGTCCCAGGAAATGCCAGTCACTTTTGTTATTAAAGTTCTGTAGTTACAGTATAGTTAAATTTCACTTCCACTGCAGCTGTCCTTTTTGAAACCTGTAATGACCATTTAATTCAGGAGACCAGACAATTGCCTGCATGTCTGAGAATAATGGAACAGATACTGTATATTATTATCTGTTTGTGTTACCGTAAGGTCTGAGAGCCCTGGTAATGAACTGCAATTCATGGTGCTAAGCTCTGTGCACACACAGACCAAAAAGATGGCCCTTGCCCAAAGAGGTTATAACTCAATTGTGAGACAACAGGTGGATACAGGTAAAGGGGATACAAGGAAATGCACAATGAAAAAGCTAGCAAGGGGGTAGTAAGTACCAGTCATGCAGTCTGCTGGGCAGGTGGATGAATTAGAGGTGATTCTAGAGGGAGACGTGTGTGATTGTTAGATGTGGTTGGGAGTTTTTCAGCAAATGTTATTTTTTTCATTGGAAAATGCTAATTTGGTAAAACTGAAACTTTGCCCAGAGATGCTCCACGATGGTAGTCAAGAATTATTCAGATTTCAGTCTAGCCCAGGGGTCAGCAACCAAAATAGCAAGGAGTGCCATTTTTTTTTCTTTTTGCAAATTCTGTTAAAAGCTCCATAATTCAAAAGCCACAATGCATATGAATATGAGATGGTCCTTAATAAATAAAGTCAAACCATATTTTTGTAACCCCTCTTTTAAGAACAGCGCTCACACAATGATTGGAACGCAATACATGTTTTCTGCAGGACGTTCACAAACTTTTTACATATTGTTTCCTCACACTTTACATGTGTTTGTACCACTGTCTTCCTGACTTTCACTCCTGACCCCACTTTAATCATGCCAATTTTACTTCCCATTAAATTTCAGTTTTCTTTCTTAAAATGCATGTTGCCCTTCCCAGCAGGAATGCCACAAGCTTCCTTTTCCTTTTCAAAAGCAAAGCTTTATTACAACACTATCAAAAAACAGATACAGTCTTTGCTCACAAAAGCTTATGCTCCAAAATATCCGTTAGTCTATAAGGTGCCACAGGACCCTCCGTTGCTGTTACAGATCCAGACTAACATGGCTACCCCTCTGATACTAGATACAGTATCATATCCCACAACACACTGCCCATTTTAAAGGGGGAGTTATCCAATGTTTTGATATCACGTATTATTTGCTATTTAGATGAGTTGTTCATTGTTGGGCTTTGAGATGCTCACTGTTCATCGAAAATAGTCAGAACTGGTTTTTTTTTACTGTGCAATTACAGCGTCGGGAGCCACAAAGTCCTTAAAGAGCTCCATGCAGCTCCGGAGCTGCAGATTGCAGACCTCTGGTCTAGCCAGTAGCCTGGGGGTAGGGAGGTAAAGCTGTGTACTTGCCCCGGAGGTGGGAGACCCAATTTCAAGTCTCTCCTCTGAATCAGATAGATCAGAAATTTGAATGTAGGTATTGCTCATCCCAAGTGCCGATAGGTCCCACATTCCAGGGAAGTGCCCTTGCCTGCAGAGTGGGTGGATGTCTTATTTCTTCCTTGTTTGAAAGGCTCTATTTCCATTCTGGTACAGAATAAAAACAAATGTGGAATTATCTGAGTGTTTTGCAAAGTGGAATTCATGTGTTCTGGCTGGTACACAGCAATTGCAATCTAGCTATAACTGTGATTAAGTGGGGCCAGGTACACCTCAGGGGGCTCAAAACCCTCTCACACAGAACCCTTTGTTTCCTTTCTGTCTTCTTTCCGTACAGTATGCAGGCTGCCCAAAGGGAGGGACTCTTATTGCAATCCAGTGCCAAGTCTGGATCTTGTTTTTTAACACAGGAGAATGGAAGTCCTTCACAGAGGAACAGTTCCCCAGTTATTTTAAATCTTAAAGCCCCTGTGTTTTTATAGAATCATAGAATCCTAGGGCTGGAAGGGGCCTTAGGAGGTCAGTTATGCAGGACAGAGATATTAGTTTTGTTCTTTAAAGGGATTGGTTAGGGGGGTGGGAGTAGGGAAACTTCAGAAAATCAACAGGTTGCTTTTCCTGACCAGAATGTAGTCAATACGGACATCTAGGGCTCGATCTTAAATGAAGCAAACAAAAAGTAGCACTACAATGTGCTGTCTAGGAAGATGTTGAGCCAGTAGGTTAATTGGCTCTTTTTGTGTGTGCTGCTTTGCTTGTCATTAGGTATAGGAAATTCTGAGAAGAGTGTGTTTGTTTTTTTTTACCCCACTCTGCCTGCTTATTAAGTCAGAAAGAAATCCAGACCAATGGCTTCACAGCCTGCCCTAGCATAAACTTTTGGTTCAGAGAGCAGCAGAAAAATGACCACATCAGAATGCGACAGAGAAGGCTGTTCAGGGTTGACAACACTCTACATTTTCCTTCATTGCTAGCTGGCTCTAAATAAAGTTACTTGTCACCTGTTTCTGTCTGCGTCACCTCATCATCCCTATTCCCAGCAGCAACAGAATGATCAGCATTCGGGGATCCTGAACCAGCAAACAGTGAAAGCAAATGGCATGGCCACATCAGAACTACTAGGGAGGAATGACATGTTCCACCCCAAACATGTATGTCTAACGCAAACCAGAGAAATTAACCTAGTTGATTCCAGTGGGGCTGTGGCTAAATATCTCTTTTGTTCCCTCTCCAAGACCATCAGAATTCACGGGGACTGTACATTCAGTGTACTTCAGAAGTATTCCCTATACATACTTAAGGCACTTTCAGCCCAAAAATGAATTATACCCCATTTGAGTGTAATGAGGTCAAGGAGTGAGGAAGAAGAAATGATGCAGATAGAAGTGGAATAGGTAACCAGACCTGAGGGGAAACTGAAGAAGCAAATTAAAAATAAACTGAGGGGTTGAATCTCCAGAACTGTTAGTCCATCTGCATCCACCATGATGGATGTCAGGAGAAACGTCTCTTTTAGATGGAATATCAAAAATTGGGTGCTATTACAAAGCCAAATAAGCCACTGAGGTGGCATGTTGTGACACTCACGGCATTTCTTCATCCCAAGACTCTCAGTATGGTGTGCACTTTGCAGACTGTGTGGTTAGCAGATTTTGAAGATGGATGGATTTTTTTGCATGTTTGTCTATTTACTTTTTGAACAATTAGACGTGTACCTCTGTTAGCCCAAATGTCTTTGAAACCTCAGACTTCTATTGAATTGAGCCATATCATCTTACAAGCATGGTAGTAAAGCACAAGGTTTGAGGTTGAAAGGAGGAATGAATCCCCATTTAAGGCATTTCACTTTTATTTTTAGCAGCAACAAAGGGTCCTGTGGCACCTTATAGACTAACAGAAAAGCTTTGAGCATGAGCTTTCGTGAGCACAGACTCACTTCATCAGATGCTGGTCTTGGAAATCTGCAGGGCGAGGTATAAATAAGTCAGAGCAAGGGTGGGGATAACAAGGTTAGCTCAGTCTGCAAGGGTGAGGATTACTACCAGCAGTTGAGTAGTAAGTAGTAAGTCTCACCCTTGCTGACTGAGTTAACCTTGTTATCCCCACCCCTGTTCTGGCTTGTTTATACCTGGCCCTGCAGATTTCCAAGACCGGCATCTGATGAAGTGAGTCTGTGCTCACGAAAGCTCATGCTCAAAGCTTTTCTGTTAGTCTATAAGGTGCCACAGGACCCTTCGTTGCTGTTACAGATCCAGACTAACACGGCTACTCTCCGATACTTTTATTTTTAGGGTGCTCAAAACGACGAGGCATTCTTTGGGAATAACTTAATTACTCTTGTCAATGCTCAGCAAGAGGCCAAGGACTGAATTAGCTATAGAGATTAATGCTCCAGTTCTAACCAGCTTGTGCCATGTATTTTGGTGAATGGGGCAGCGCTTAAGCATGTACTTAAAGTACTGTGTGCTTTGGTGCATTGAGGCCTGAACTATATTATGACTGATTCCTAGACGTATATTCTCTCCAGGGGCCTAATATTATAGTGAGTGAATCTTGCTCTGATAACACCTGTTCTGTGGTTAGAGAAATCCATTCCCACTTTTAATACTTGACCAAACTGCTAGTGAACAACTGACTTCTGTGTCCCAAGCAGTTGCATTTAACACAAGCTTTGTTTCTTTTCTGACTGGGTCTTTGTAAGTTCATATTTTGAAGCCATGTGGCCTACACACGTTGACTTCTCATGTTAATCTGTCGTGGAAGGTGTCAGCCTTTTGTGTAACTGTTCTCTAGATTGTAAACAATGTTTGCTGAAGGAGACATGAGCCAAGCTCTCCGAGTTCAGATAAAAATCAATATATTTGTAATGGGGTCTGTTCTGAACATTAACCAGGGACTTATTGTAAGCAGAAGCCTTGGAAGATGTTTGAAACAAACCAACAATTTAGGAAGGTTTGTGGCAAATGTTCTCCCCTCACTCACACTTGCCCTGTTGAATTTCATGTGACTAAATCTTGTCCTTTGTTTGTATTTTGTTATGACAGATTTGCATCTTTATTGGCGAAACTCTTCTGTTTTCAAACTGGGCGATCACAGCTGACATACTAATGGTGAGTCTGTGCAGTTAAATCATTTTCTTCATGGTGGTTGGGGGCTTGGAACAGCTTTTCAGATGGTAAAGGACAGCTGGTGGGTGCTCATGTGTCACTTTAAAAGCCTCGTGCCAGCTCCAGCCTGTTTTTCTTTTTCTGCTGGGGTGGGTCAGGGTGGGAGAGGACAGCAGGACATCCTCCTGTATCTTCCTTTGAATGTCAGTCAGTGAAACCTCCATAGAATTCACTGGTGCCCTGAAATCCTAAGCAGTTGTGTGTGGAGTTTGGAGAGCTCAGGAATAGGCTGCCCATTGGCCAGTTTTGCCATCAGAATTACCACTGGCTTTGCTCAGTAAGAGGAAGTCACCCCCTACACATGCACAAAGCCAGCCATCTGCATCTGTGTGACCAAGTGCCAGGAACCCAGCTATTCTTCTCGCTCTCGCGCACGCTCTCGCTCACACACACACACACACACACACACACACACACACACACACACACAAAGATGTTGTGAACCGTGTCCCTTATTTTCAGGCACCGTGGCTCTGATAGCTGCCATGGGCCTCACGGCAAGGTGAAAGCGTGGCCCAGCTGTGTGCCCCAGAAGGAGCAGGCCAAGACTGGAAGAGGCAGGGCCAAGAACAATTAGCTCTCAGGGCACCCAGACTGCAGCACTGTGCTCCCCCCTGTACTCCTTCCCAGCCGCGCACACCTGGAGCAGCACAACTGCAGCAGTTCAGAGGGGCAGTTGGGACAGCTGGAGCTCTGAGCCCCTTTGAAATGCCAGGCCTGAAGGGCAACTGCCCTCTCTCCTGCCACCCCACTTCCACTGCCTCATCAATTCAAGGCTTTTTCACATCAGAGTGTACGATATTACAGGCTGAACCTCTCTTGTCTGGCACTGTCAAGACCTGACCGGTACCAGAGCAGAGAATTTGTCAGACCACAGGAAGTCAATATTGTCTAGCAGCATTACCAACACTTGCACTTTTACTTACTGGGCTCTTAGAAGACTTTTAGGGGTAAAGTACAGCTAAACAACAACACAGAACACTGGGAGCTGGGACTGGTGACTGAGAACAAACTCTATGGCACCACAGGAAACTTGGCCACATCCATGATTATTGTAGTCTGGCTAACTAAAATCGTTCTGGAGTACAGATGTCGATGGATGAGAGAGTTCCAGATTACAGAGGTTCAAACTATAATACATCAGATAACTCTGTAGTTTAAAACACTTTTAACTGTTTTGTGGGTTCTTTTGTTTTTAGCACAAAAATAGAAATTTCTTCTATATTTAGTATTTTATGATTATGGTAACACTAGGTGCTCCATCTGTGGACCAGAGCCCCGTAATGCTAGATGTTGTGTGAACCCAAAACAAATGCTTATGGATATCTATCTAAGGTACTTTTGTAGTCTCTATCACTGTAGTACCTAAGCACCTCACAGTCTATTATTGTATTTACCCTCTCATGCTCTTGTAAGGCAGGGCAGTGGTGTTATCCATCCCCATTTTACAGGTGGGCACATGAGGTACAGAGAGAGTAGTTAACTTGTCCGGGTCACACAGGAAGCAGGGATTTGAATCTAGGTCTCCGAGGCCCCAGATGAGTGTTCTAATCATTGGATCGTCCTTATTCCTCTAAGTGTTTTGTGCTAAATCACAGGCTCCCAGCTCCCTCCCTCTTTAACTCCTGAGAATTTTGCTTTGATTTAAATGGGAATGTAGAATCCTGCAGCTTCTGAATAGATTTTTTTCTGGTGTCTGCAGTCTGCCTTGTATGACTGGATCTTTGTATTGCTTGATTTTTCGCAGAGACATTGCTGTAGTCCAAAGCATTGTCTCAGTGCAAACCAAGGCAAAACAAACAAACACAAACAAAACCCCTCACAACAAATGAATATAAAATAATTTCTAAGTTCCAGTTGAAAAGCAAAACAGACAAAATGCTTGAGTGAAGCATAGAAAAGAGAACATACAAGAAGATCAAAAATTATTTTAATAACTTTAATAATGAAATGAACAATCATGTCCCTGCTTTGTACATTATTGGTAGACAAATGCGAACATCCATGTAGAATTTGTAGATCAATGCTGGCCCATGAATTGAAGAAATGGTCTGAAGTGCATTTATATTACACACACACCCCTCCTAGAACTGGAAGAGACCTCGGGAGGTTATTTAGTGCCAGTCCCCTGCCCTCTTGGCAGGACCAAGCACCATCCCTGACGTCTATGTGCCCCAATCCCTTAATGGCCTCCTCAGGGATTGAACTCACAACCCTGGGTTTAGCAGGCCAATGCTCAAACCACTGACATATGGGTCTTGAAGAGTTATTTCCTCAATCAGTAAGTGAGAGATTGTAACCATGTTTTATCAGACAGCAGAGGGGTGGGTAAATGCTCCAGCTGGGATTCACTTTGAACAACAGCCAGTGGAAATTAATTGGCAACATGTTTATTTGGTGGACTAGAAAGAGCACTTTGCAGGTCTGTTGTGACTTCAGTCTGTGGATCTCCCAGCATTTAAGACGTTAATGACACGAGATTCCCAGCTCTTCCTGTACATAAATATTGTTAGCTTCTTAACCCAGGTTGCAACCTGCACCAGGAAGACGAAGTGCACAAGTTTCCAAGAGCTCTCAGGGTTAGCTAAACTTAGCTGCCGTTGAAGTCAATGGGAATTTTATCCTGACTTCAGTGGGAGCAAAATTAGGCCAGTGCTGGGGGCTTTTAGAAATCTCACCGAAGTGCCTTAGCCAAGATCAGTCAAGGTTAGCAAATCTCATGACTGCTTAGGGGCCTCATCTTGCAGGTTGTTAAGCAGCTTCCTAGACTTTGAAGGACCGGATTTCAGTATCCTCATGTTTACTTAGGCTACATCTGCACAACTCCGGAAGATCAACCCCCTCAGGATCTAGTAGGGGTGCATAAAATTGACCTCTCAGGGGTCGCAGTCGACCCCTGTACTCCTCGAAAGATGCAAGGGGTTAAGGAGGTCAATGAGAGAAAATCTCCTGTTGACCTTCCCCAGTATGGACAGCCAAGTTAGCCGAGCGCAGATATGTCGATTGCTATAGCTCGAATTGCGTATCTCCGGTTGACTTACTTTGCCTAGTGTAGACGTAGCCAAGGTATCTTAATATTGAAATGTTAGCTCTTGCTCCATGCCGTTGCTGCTCTTCCATTCTTGTGGACTTTTTTGTGATCCCAGTTCCTTGGGTGAGGTCTGTCCTGCAAACAACCCTCATGAATTGGATGTACTGAAGAATGTAGATTGTTGTCTCAGAGCCCAAAAGGCTATTTATTCTAAATGCAGATTAACACAAAACAGGTCATTTTCCCAGCACCACCATCTACAAGTTGCATCTCTGACACAGGAGCCCTAAATTGGGCTTTAGCTCTGAGGCATTAGTAGTTAAACTGAGCAAGGACAGGACTTTTGTCTGGGAAGCGCAGTTCTGCCAGCTCCACAGGGGCAGTAGAACGTCAGTAATAGAACCACAGCCTTTCTGAGCTTCTATTTTCAGAGGTGAGGCTCACCCCAGAGCCGCTTTGTCAGCCTCCCTGGACATCCTGTGTGATGCGTGCTGCCCAACCTGGAGCCAGGGCAATCCCACAATCTTCCTCTTGGCTGATGTGGCTGTTCCATCTCCAGCTTCCGCGGGGACATTCCAGCTAACCAGGCTGCACATGGTTTAAATTTACCTCTATTTTAATATCAGAATCCCAGTTCAGATCTTTAATTTACTGCTATCTTCCCTAAGACAGTAGCTAAGGTTTGCTACCAGCTATTTCTGCTCTGTCAAAATATAATCTCCTTTAAGTGGGAATGACTGTTCCTCTCTCCCTCCCCAACAATATTTAAGAGAGGAAAAATGATCCCATATTTCATTTTGTTGCTGTGTTGTACTTGTGTCACTAGGATTTCAAGCTAGACATGCAAATGTATTTGACATTATAAAGTCTGTCTGGTTTCAGCCCTCAATTTAATTAGTTCATTACTGAAAATCTTACTTGTAGTTGTATTGCTATTTGCAATGCTTTGTTTTATTAAAAGAACAATTAATGGTCAAAATCCAGTTCACTGAGACATGGATCTGTATTTGTCTGCCCAAATCAATTTACCGCTATTCATTTATCAGTCTAATGCCTTTACATTGCTCTTTGGCTGGAAGAGGATCACCTCATGGCTAAAGCATAGGACTTTGAGTCAAAGTTGGGTTTCATTCACCTGCTGTTTATAATAAATAAATGATCCCTCCCTTTGTCCTCCGGTGAACATGATTGTATCTTCTCAAAGTCACTCTTAGAGCAGTTCCCTGCAGCTCTGGTGCAAACTGGGTGAAGGTGGGTGAGCATTAGGAAGTTCTTTACAATCTGTGTCCTTCTCTAGGAATGGGGTACTGTGTTGCAGCCATGACTCCTGCCACCTATTGCTAGCTGTGGCATGGACTCACTGTGGGACCTACCACCAGACCCCTGTGTGGATGCAAAGTTAGGACAGGTTGGATGTCCCTGGCTCAGTACCCTTGGGACCTACGCTGTCTCAAATGAGGGATTTTGCTGGACAAGGGGAGACAATGTTCCCCTGCTCCCATTCGTGGTGTTGGCTGCCACTCCAGGCCACTGGGCTCCAATTTCAGTCTGGCAGGGCTCCCAGCTGCTGGCCCAATATGGCTGCCAGCCTGGCTAGTACTTCCCCACCCCAGTGGGGGCTCCCGGCTGTGGCTTCCCAGTGGGTGCTTGCCTCATGATCCTAAGTGGGGCTTCCTCCCCAGCCCCTGCTGCCAGGTCCAAAACCTCAGGTGAGGCTCCTTCCCATGCCCCCGCTGCTTGCTTCCTGGCCCTGAGCAAGGCTCCCTCTCTAGCTCCCACTGCCTGCTCCATGGCCCTGGGTGGGGCTCCCCCTAGCCCCTGCCTCTGGCTCCCAGGCCCCAGCTCCTTCCTTCCCCTGATCTCATCACCAGCTTGCCAGCCCTGACCACCGCCTCAGGCTTCCTCCACAGCCGTGGCTCCCTGGCTCTGTCTGGCTTCCTGGCCATGGACAGTCTTGCTCCTGCCCCTGGCCCAGCCAGAGCATCAACAGCTTCCTGGGCCCTTGCCAGCCTGGCTGCAGCTGCCTGGCCCTAACCAGAGCTCCCAGCCACCAGTTTCATAGTCGGCCCCCGCTCACGGCCACCAGCACTCTCTGGTCAAGCAACATCCAGGGTCCTGTTGGACTATGAATGTTTCCGGGTCAGAGCCTCCTGGATTTTAGAGGTTCAATCTGTATCTGTATCTGCAAAAATGACCCACAGATATCCACATCCACAGATATGAATACCTGTGGACATAAAGCAGGTATCCACAAATGTGCGGGGTTCTAGATACAAAATTTGTGTCCGCATCCATAACTGCAAAAATGAGACATGGATATCCTTATCCACTTCCGCAGACACAGATATCCATGGATATAAAGTGGTTATTTGGAGGACTCTTATCTATTATAGGTCTTGCTTCCCCAGTTTACCTACCTGTAAAATGGGAGTAGCGCCTCTTTCTGTCACAGGAGTTCAGTGAGGTTCAGTGTGTGTTTGACTCCTGGGATAGAAGCCTGTGTGTTATCATTGTGACCAGGGTGTTGTGTGGGAGCAGATTAAGCTTTGTGTTCTTCTGGCCTCAGGAGTGTAATGTCTAAATAGCACACTGCAAATCTGTCCCAGCCAAGATGAGAGAACCCTCTGGTGTTCCTGAGGTATCAGTGGCAAAATTGCAAGACAAGGGGTAACAGTTTCCCAAGTGCCCAAGTCCTGTCTGACCTACCATTTCTAAAATCAAATCATGTCCCTCATGAAGTCTGTTTGCTGTAGGCTCTGCTTGTCTATGGGGCCTTAAAAGTTTTCGCCTGTCATGTGATTAACTCTTCAGAAACCAGAGGGATAGTGACTGCACCTTCCCACCTAAATGATGCTTCATTTAAACAAAGCAGCCCCCTTCCTCCTGAGCGAGGGAGAGGTTTGTTACAGTGCAACTATTATCTCTCTAAAACCCAGGGTAAATAAATTAGTGAAAGAGGCAAAGTCGTTCCTAGGATAACTCCATGGTGGGGTTCCATCAGGGCTGGAGAGGCAGATCAGCAAATGCACCATGCTAGGAAAGGGTTCAGAAAAGCGCTTCAAGAATGATTTGAGGTCTAGGAAAACAATGGCTGATCGTAAATAGATTATGTGCAGTCTGTGTAGGGTATGTCCATACCAAGTTTTGTCAACAAAACTTACTTTTGACACTCAACTATGAACACAACAGAAGTCGCCAGAAGTTGCTCCTTCTATTGACAAATCATGTCTACAGTGGGGCATCATCCTAGGCAGACTTTCCAGATCTGAAGAAGTGGGACATTTTGTTAGTGTTTAAGGTGCTACAGGACTGCTTGTTTGCTTTGTGAAGATCCAGACGATCAGGGCTGCCTCTCTCAGACTGTGTGAGCAATGCACTGAGAGGTATGTATCCCACAGTGCAGTGCTGTGGGAGGGCGGAGCTGATCACGGCTTGGGATTCCCTCCAAGTTGTCCCACAGCCCTGTCAGCTGCTGGGAGCAATGTCATGAGTGGCTCTGGGAGCTTTCCTTGCTGAGGATGTCAGTCACACAGCAGCCTCTCTCCCTCCCTCTGCAGCAGCAGTTTGGCTGCTGCTGTGTTCCTGTTAGAGGGCAGAACAGGAGTACTCCAATGATGTGCTCTTTGTTCCCCCAAACAGAGCAGCACACTCAGCTGTCCAGTGCGTCCATCAGGGAAGGCATTGTGGGATAGTGGGGGAAGACAGTTCTACTGACAAAACAAGCAGCAGTGTTTATGCTGGCTTTTATCAACAGTAAAGGGAGGAGAAAAGAAAAAAAGTCTCTCATAGGGTGGAAGGTTTTTTTGTCACCAAAACCAGGCATTTTTCTCAACCAAAGTCGCTTTGCAGTGTGTTGCTCTCGCTGTTTTCTACCATAAAGGCAGTTTTTGTTGACAAAACTTTGTAGTTTAGGCGAAGCCTTTAGCTTATCAAAAAGAAGGTTACCAGATCTGCAAGAATCAGCTTGGGAAGAGATTTCTGGAAGGAGAGACTGGGCTTTAATTCAAAGCAAAAGACACAGCTAGATTGAGGAGCTAGAAACCGAAGTGTGACAAATTCAGGTGGAGGGATGTGGTGGCTCATCATCACTTGAAATCTTTCCATCCTGACTGGATCTCCCTCTAAAAGAGATGCTCTAGCTGAGTGGTTCTCAATCTGTTTATTGTTGTCAGCTGCAGGTTGAGAACCAGCTCTCTTCATTGCCACCAAGCCCTATGCCCATCTGCCTGGCCTAGAGATCCCTCCACAGAGTGAGGCCAGGAGCAGAGCACAGGGATGGGTGGTAAGAGAGCGGGTGGCAGCGCTGACTCCAGACCAGCTGGGCCTCTCAACAGCTCAGACCCTGGCAGCCAGAACCCCAGATCCCACCACACCATTTGAGTGGCCTTTAGCACACAGCTGGGCTGCATGATGCGAACCACAGCTGTAGCTCAACCATAATTCATTGCTCTGATGCAGAAATTACTGGAAGAGGTTCTTTGTCCTGGGTTATATAGGAGGTCAGACGAAATCATTATAATGGTCCTTGCTGACCTTATGTCTGTTTCTATAATAAAACTTCATACATTTTTATCATTCTTTCACCTTCCTTTGTTTTCTGTGAGCTCCAACACAAGCCCAGGGAAATACCATTCACGTTCTCAATTGGCAATGCTGAGTAATGTTGATCTTGCTTAACAAAACAGTGGCAGGAAGTCATATCCTGTTATAAGCTATGTCTACACTAGACATAGCAGTCCACCACTGACACGCAATTTTAGCTACACAATTGGCATAACTGCTATGGCTGTCCACATGGAAGAAGATCGACAGGAGCGTTTCTCCTGTCGACCTTCCTTAATCTTCGATGCTGGCGAGGAGTTCTGAGGTAGACTTTGACCCCGGAAATCCTGGATCAGTCTTCCGCGGCTCTGTAGACCTAGGCATAGTATAAAAGTTACTTACTTGTTCCCATAACATAAGAACTAGGGGTCACCAAATGAAATTAATGGGTAGCAGGTTTCAACTAACAAAAGGAAGTTTTCCTTCACACACAGCACGGTTGGCCTCTGGAACTTCTTACCAGAGGATGTTGTGAAGACCAGGACTTCAACAGGCTTCAAAGAAGAACTAGATAAATTCATGGAGGTTAGGTCCATGAATGGCTATTGTCCAGGGTAGGAATGGTGTCCCTAGCCTCTGCTTGCCAGAGGCTGAAAATGGAAGACAGGAAAAGGAGCACTTGATTGCCTGTTTTAACAACTCCCTCTGGGGCATCTGGCATTGGCCACTGTTGGAAAACAGGATACTGGGTTAGATGGACCTTTAGTCTGACCCAGTGTGGCTGTCCTTATAGGAGTGCAGAGTAATGGGAAACCTTTTTCATATTCCACAAAGGACTTATTTTCAAGCACTTTACTTAATGAGTCACTGTTGCCTTTTGTGATCTTAAACAAAACTCCCTGACAAAATAATAATACTAAAGTAAGACCATTAGAGCTGGGAATGTGTTGCTCTTTATAATGTTACTAAAAGGTTATCATTTAAAATAGCAAAAATAGCTGCATTATTTGTTGTTTGTCCATTGGCCTTTGCTGTGTTGCATACCACTTAGAAAAAATGCTGACCATGGTCCCTGCAGGTCAGTTACTTCACTTCCTTTGTGTATTTTGTTCCCTCTCCCTTGCAGTATGTGGTTATCCCGACACGACGTGCCACTGCAGTGGCTTTGCAGAGCTTCACTTCACACCTCCTGGGAGATGCTGGCAGCCCTTACCTGATCGGATTTGTAAGTGCGTGCTGTGGGGTTGAGCACGAGGGGGTGTGTGTGCATGAAGGAAACCACCTTGTGTTTATCGACAGACCTAGAACCACACGATCAGTAACATTGCAAAAACACACACACGCCTCACATACACACACAACCCTCTCTCTCTTCCTTTCTGCAATGTGAGTCCAGTGGGACCAGTTCTGGGAAGGTAGTTAGCACTCTCAATCCATCCAGTACAAGGAACTGGTAATGGGCCCATCACAGCGTCTAGGCAAACGCCAAGAAGGGAGACAGCCAGGGCTAATGTGACGTGGACATTTCTGCTAGAAATTAGATGGAGGGAGAGCCTATGTGTCAGTGTATGTAAGTATCTAGTCTCATTGGCCTAGATCTCCGGGAAGTGTGGCTATGGTAAGACCAGAATTCTGGTCTGGCAAGGCAGTGTGCTGGGGTGTCTCTTACTGTTGTTATTATGTCTTTTTTATAATGCAATAGCACTTGGGACTCT
Organism: Carettochelys insculpta; assembly: GCF_033958435.1. Taxonomy (NCBI): domain Eukaryota; kingdom Metazoa; phylum Chordata; order Testudines; family Carettochelyidae; genus Carettochelys; species Carettochelys insculpta. Next base: position 16,202,063 of record NC_134155.1, read on the forward strand.
CAGTCATAGTGCAGGCCCTCCACTGAGCTGGGTGCTGTATAAACAGAGAACCCAAAAAAAGCCAGTCCCTATAATCTGAAAATTTTCCCCTTTGAAAACATTCACACACAGAAGAATTTGGTACCTAGTTAACTCCTGGTGCACCAGAGCATGGTGGTATATTTTCCCAAACTCCCTTTTCTTTGTTTTAACCAGCCCCATCTGTCTTTTTTAGCTGTGTTGTTGGAATGAATAAGAAATGCCTCTGAGTGTGTATATATTCCTGTTTTCTCTGGGGTGGATTTCAGTATTTACATGAGCATCAGTTTTTCTGGGTACACTGACATAGTCCTTTAACTCAGGGAAATCCAGTGTGGACTGGTCCCTTGCTGTCAGTTTCAAGGCTATGCTTGCACTTTCTCATGCTCTTAGGGCTGTCAGTCTCTTCCAAGCTGAGCACAACCAGGGCTTCCTTCCTTCATCCTCACTGCTGCTTCCAGGCATGGGGGTGACAGTGATCAGGGGTTTATAGCAGACTCTTGCCTTTGATCTGCAAGGGAATCTCCATGCACTGACACAAGCTGTCCACAGTGCTCATGCATTGCTCCTGCTAGAATTCCTCCTCCTCTTAGCACAGGGGCCACCCCCATGACGGGTTGAAACATTGGTTATCTGGCAAGCTTTGCAGTTTGAGGAGTAGGTGTTGAGAGTGCCGGGGTCCAGCTCAACCAGGCCAGACTTGTCTCCTGCATGGGGCTGGTGGTCATACTTCACTGTCTGTCATGCTGACCTGTCACTTCTGGATCACCCCGGGGGTTCTAGTGGGCAGGGACTCAGGAGATCTGATTCCTAGCTCTGCCTCTGGCCAGCCAAATGATCTTTGGCTAGTCACTTGCTCTTTCTGGTGCTTCTACTTCCTATCTGTAAAATGGGGATAAGGATATGGCAACCTTTGTAAAATGCTTTGAGATCTACCATGAAAACGTTATATAACAGCTACTATTATTGTCCCTCAGTATTACACCACAGGGTTGTTATACAGGATTATTAAACAGAAAAAGGGAAAGCTGCTGTCTGAAATGTATGCCCCTGAATCACCTGGAAATTGTGATCACAAAACCATCTCTGTAGGGCTGGTTAATGAGGAATTTTGTTAAGATCTCCAGTGAATTTCTGCACACTCAGTGCTCAAATACACTTGTTCCCCTTGGACTGACTTTAAAATTCTCGCAGTGCTTAAGCGTGCTGTTTGCTGGAGATCCCTGAACATCATGTCTTGTGCTAATGTTCTTGAGCTATTCTTTCATAGCCTTTGGGATGGCTCCAGAAATCAGTGGGATCCTCTTACTTCCAGTCTTCCAAAGTGTTTCATTGTGAAGCAAAATGCTTCACACTTTGCTATTTTTTTTTGTTTATGTTTCTGCTGGTGTGGTAATATAAGTTAACATGTTTTCTTCTGCAGCTAATACGTCCAGTGTGTTTGCCTGCACTATTTAGGCCAGGCCTATGCCGTCACTTACTTCAGTATAACTTATGCCTTCTGACAGGTGTGACTAAGGCTATGTCAACACTTGCTAGGAATGTCGATGGCTGCTACGCAGTTTTAGGTATGCCAATTGCATACCTAAAATCAATTTTGCAGCTGTTGACATCGGTCCCTGTCTTCACTGCAGAATGTCGACAGGAGAGCTCCTCCCGCTGACATTCCTTAATACTTGCAGCTCCCAAGGAGTTCTGGGTTCGACATCGTTCCCCAGAAGATCGAACCTAAGTGATCTTCCACAGCTAGTGTACACCTAACCCATAGCTAGGTCTGCACTAGGGAAAGTGAACAGATTGCAGGTACACAATTCTGTCTATGGCAATGGTGTGCCTAGAATCGACATATCTGCAATTGACTTACCTGGCATCCTCAGTAAAGGAGGTCAATGGGAGATTTTTTTCCCATTGACCTCCCTTACATCTTGTGAGACCCCAGTAGGTCAATTTTATGCATCCCTACCAGATGCGCAAAATGGAATCCTGCAAGATTGACACTTCACAGGTCGATCTTCCAGGCTAATGTAAACATTGCCTTAGACATCTTATCTCAGTTATGCCAACCCAAGTGCTGATGTGGACGGTGCTATGTTGGCTGGTGAGCTTTTCCCTGACATAGGCACCACTTCTTGAAGAGGTGGTTTGACTCTCCCAGTGTAGCATGTCTTATCAGAGCCACCACATCAGTGCACCTGATGTGGCAGGTTTAGTGCAGACCAATCCTTGTTTCCTTCATTCTCAGCCAGCCAGGCTCCTGCCTGCATGTAACAAATACTCTATCATCTTTTCCTTTTCAGAACCCATTCTTCAACTTGGGGAACGATTCTGTCAGTCAGTATTGGTTTGGATGTAATGAACCCTCAAGGACTGTACTTTTGCATGAGTCTCTTTATTAATCTTTGCTCATTTGTGAGTTTGGTCTCTCTCCACCAATGTCCACACATTATTTTCTGTGTAAATATTTCAAGTCTTTCTTTGCTGATTTACATTCTTCTTTTATTTCTGCTTTCTTGGATTGCCATGCACATTCAGCCATCCCTTGTTATTACAACCCAAAGATCTCTTACTCTACCTGAGTCCTCATATATTTTGACAGTGTATTCTTCATTGGCAGTTGCTTCCCCTACAGTTCCCTTTCCTCCATCGTGTTGTGGGCTGTACATCCTACATACTTCTTGAGTGATTGCCATTACTCCATGCTTTGCTAAAAGCATTTTTGGTCAGCTGTCAAATTTTTTCTTTTCTTTTTGATTCCACCTGTACAGTCCAGCAGCGTGCTGCTGGGATGGCTCACATATTAATGACTTGGATACGTTCTTGGAGTTTTATTCCTTAAAATAATTCCTATTTTTCTGTAATATTCTTTCCTCTCTGCTTCTTTTACTTCCTTATGTTGTAAATCCAGCAATTCCCTGATTCCAAGGTATTTGTAGGGCCCATGCTGAGCAATATCTTGCTAGTGCCTTTATGAACGTATGCCGTCTGATTGTACCAGTTTACCCAATGCATCGTTAGCCAAGCCGCCCAACGGAGACTTTCCTACAAGTCACCAATCTCTCTGTCCCCTTTCCTCTGTATATAACAAATGGGCAACTGGTGGCTCTGTGCTAATATGAGAACAACAATTTATCTTACAGATCATCTGTGGCAGCAGAGATGTTGCTATCCCCAACAGCACTGGTGATAAGGAATCCCCCTGAAACATTTCTTTGGAGAGCTGGTTGTTAATTTGACTTCAGACCAATGCATCCTGAAGGTGGTGTGTCATACCCCTACTGTGGGCATTGGCTTTCAGGATTCCACCACAGCCCTCTCATGTAGACTACCCCTTCCCCTCTGTCATCCAATAGGAACAGCTTCCTGTAGCACGAATGGCTGCTCCTACTGCTGACTTTATTTCACCTCTGGGACTCTGCACACCCCCTCATTTTGGAGCCCCCAAGCCTGGCATTCTGGGACCCACAGGCATGTTGATTTTCAATGCTGGAGCTTCATTTGCCTGGCTGGCAGAAGACAGCAATGTCTGCATCAGGCTCATTGCCCATCTTGCCCCAAAACAGAGGACTGCAGTTACTAAAATGTAGGTCACCTCATCATCAATTGTAGACAAGTCTGAGCTGCTTTGTTACTTTAAAAGAGCTTTGTGAGGCTCTGAATAGTTCCTGGAAAAAATTTAGCCACAAACCTGTCACTTCTCACCTCCCACCCCTGCCCCAAGTCCATTATTTGAGTGGGCTGATAAGCTGGATCTAATGAGCTACTTAAATAGCAAAAATGTTAATGACTTTCCTTTAACAAGTAGTTAACAGAACAGTGTTAATTATCATGGGTGCTGAGTTGCAGGGAGCTAGAGCAGCACTAAATCAGCAATATAGCTAAGGAAAATCAGAGTAACTGCAATGTTTGGGATATTACTTTGATGAAAATTATCATTGGGGGATGTAGGTTTTTTAGGCTTTTTGGCTGGGTTTGATGTGGCCTCTTTGCAGGTTAATTTTTGAAGAGCTTTCTGGATTCTTAGCTGCGCACATGAATATTTGTAAATACAGATGGAAGGTCACTTTGTGGTGGAACTGTGTGTACAGGTCTATCACACAAATCAAGAGAGCTGTTTTGGGGTTTAGCTGCACATGAAAGTTAATCTGGAACAGGATAAAGGATTAATGCCAAGTGTGAATGCTTTGGTTTTGGGGTAAGAGCTTGGTATTCCAGGATAGCTGGGAAAACAGCATAGCTGTTCGTGATTAACTCCCTCTGTGGATGCTTTGATTCTATAACAAAAGTGCCTAATGACAAGTTAATTTCATCCAGTGTGGAAGAGGATTACTCTGAACTACATTCACACCCATCTTTAATCTTTACATTCACACCCTATCTTAATCCGAATTAATTTCCCAATGTAGAAAAGCTCCAAAAGTGCCTTATTCCAAATTAGATTAATCCACTGCATTGAACTAATTCAGAATAAAACAGCTTTGTTCCAGAATAAGAATATTGCCATGTGGAATTAATCAGGGCACAATTTCACTCCGGGGAAGATCAAACTTCCGGAGGTTGATTTAGTGTGCCTAGTAGGGACTCACTAAATTGAACTCATAGGGCGCTCCCGTCAGCACACCTGCCTCTTGCAAGGAATAAGGGAACTTGATTGGCACATTTGCTACTGTTGATGGGACCTCTCACACTGGAGGTGGAGCAGAAGCTCGAATTAAGGTATGTGGAGTCCAGCCATGTAATTAACATAGCTGAATTGCGTATTTTAAGTCCATTTTCCTGTTTAGTGTAGACCTGGCCTCCAAAAGTATTCCAGAATAACTTCTCTTATAGACTTACCATGGATGTAAAATCCTAGCGGAGCCAAGCCTGGGCCACTTCTTATCTCAGAATTAACACTTTACATCCATGGTTTCTCTGGCCTGTATTCATGGCAGTACAATGCCTCATGTCCATTGGGATTGCAGTCTCAATGTGAAAACACACCTTTACCTAGCAGTGAAGACAGCCATTAAGAAACAAACAAGGACCTTGGTTATTTTTGAGCTTGACCCCTCCTGTTGTAAAAAGTTGTGGGGGAGGGTTTCCCCAAGAGGTGTGTAATCCAGAGGATTTTTTTGAATTTAAAATGGCATCAGGGTCTAAATTCGCATCATAATGTGTTGGGGTTAAAGTCCATTGTCCTGTGATTTTCAGTCCAGAATGTGAAGGGACTATGATATATTGGTTGGCGTGTAGTTACTAATGATACAGTTTTTGTTCCCACGCTATGACTAGTGACAGGCAGGTGTCAAAATGGTGGTGGGACAGTAGAAGGGGAACAAGTGTGGGGAGGCCATGTTGGTAATTGTTAGTCAAAGATAATTTCAGGGTAACAAGCCTGAAATGACATGTCATCTGACAATGCCCAGTGGATAGCATTGGGAGGTGGGAGATGAAGGTTGTAAATGGTGATTTGACAGAAGCTTTCAACTTCCTGAAGTGGGGCTCTAAAGAGGATGAAGAGAGGCTGTTCTCAGTGGTGACAGATGGCAGAACAAGGAGCAATGGTCTGAAGTTAAAGAGGGAGAGAAGTAGGTTGGATATTAGGAAAAGCTATTTCACCAGGAGGGTGGTGAAGCAGTGGCATGCTAGAGAGGTGGTGAAATCTCCATCTCTAGATGTTTTCAAGTCATAACTTGACAAAGTCCTGGCTGGGATGATTTAGTTAGGTTTGGTCCTGCTTTGGGCTGGGGGCTGGACTTGATGACCTCCTGAGGTCCCTTCCAACCCTAGAATCCTGTGATTCTAATTGATAGGTGAAGCCTAAATTCTGATCCTGTCAGCTGTGTCAATTTGTCGTGTGCCTTGCACAAGTCACCTGATCATGTGGAGGACAATACCAGCCCACCCAGGAAAAGGGCTGTGGAGCTTTTGAGATAAAAGTGTCTTCTGAATGGCAAAGTGTTCACTGTTGCTATTATACATTGCGAGGCTGCTTCTATGGCAGCTGGGTATGCCACGGACCAATAACTACAAATTGAGTCTCTGTCTCCTGGCCTCCTACAGACTGTGTGCTGGGCTAATTGCCTGAGCTCTTCACGTGCTTGCCATGTAGTTATGTTTTTAAAAATGCCTCACAGACTAACTGCCACGGCATTTCCTTTTCAGTCTCAAGATAAACCTTTACAATAACTCCCAAATACACAGCCATGCAAAATATGTCACAGATCATGAAATCAGGTGTCCTGCCATGAAATCTGGCCTTCTGAGTGGTTTTACCCTCTACTATACAGATTTCATGGGGGATCACTAGGTTATTTTAGGACGGTCCTGGTATTGCCACCCTTACTTCTGCCCTGCCTGCAGAGCTGGGCAATTATAGATCAGTGGTTGCAATGTTGGTTGGGTGCCCAGCTCTGAAGGAAGCACCCCACCAGCAGCAGTGCAGCAGTAAGGGTGGCGAAACCATACCCATGTCATCCTTACTTCTGTGTTGCTGCTGGCAGTAGCTCTGCCTTCAGAGCTGGATTCTTGCCCAGCTGTGAAGGCAATGCTACTCCCAGCAGCTGCACAGAAGTATAGTGGCTGTGGTATTGCTCCCCTTACAATAACCTTGCAAACCTCTCTCCCTTCCACATATACACAGGCACAAACACCTCCTTTTTGGGTTAGCATCACTTACAACACCCTGACATTTCAGATTTAAATATCTGAAGTAATGAAATTTACCATTTGTAAAATCCTGTGACAATAAAATTGACAAAAATGGACTGTGAATTTGGCAGGGCCCTAACAAAAACTTCCCATATGGCAACTCTTCTGATTTCCTATGTGCCTATTATACATTGTTCAGCTGAAACAAAGCTCTCCATTAGAGGACCAAAAACCCCCCAGACACTTAAATCTCCTCCTTTTTAGGACAAGGAACAGGACCCAGGAGTTTGGCTAAAGAGCCTTAAGCCTGGTCTACACCTGCAACTTATGCGGAACTAGTGACATTGCTCAGAACTGTGAAAAGTTTCACACTGGGCCATGTAGTCAGTGTCACCTAATCTGCACTAGACAAAGGTAGGTTGATGGAAAAATGTTTCTGTTGACATAGCTACTGCCTTGTGGATTAATTGTGTCAGTGGAAGTACTCCTGTCCATGTAAGAGGCATTCGTACAGTGGCATAGCTATGGTATTCTACTACAGACATACCCTTAGATTTTGAATTTAAACCTTCTCTGTGAGTGTAGTTTTTACACTACTGGCAGTGGGCAGATTTTCATTCCCAGGCAGAGATCTTTTTCTGGGATGGGATGGGTACCTCTATCTGTTCTAATCTGACAATGGTTTCATTAGGGGCATCGGACCACATTCCCTTTTGTATATTTCTTGACATGTTTCTCTGTGGTAGACACCAATCTGAGAAGGTATCAGAAACAGTAAGACATTGAAACCAATGCTGCTGCCCCATTCATATAGGGTATCTAACTAGAAGACCTTTATAGCACTTAATGCTACAATTTCAGTGAAGTCCCCATATGTCCCCTATTTCTATGACTGTTCGTTTTGACTGGTCTCATCTGCAGAGTTGCCTCTTATAATGGCTCTTACCTGCTGCCTCTCTACATCAGGCTTCAGGGCTGTGAGTTGAGAATTCTCTCAGGGGACAGAATTTTCTCCCACTAGAATTAGTCAGTGTCTTTAAAATTTCAAACTTAAATGTCACTTACTGCTGTCAGTTTTTGTTTTATGCCAGCTGCTCTCATCACAGAGGAACCTTCTTCATTAGGTGAAGCTATTTGAAATGGGGTGTGGAAGAGGGAGTAGAGAAACCTCCTTGCACAACCTTCGTCTGTTCATAGAATTGAAATGTTTTTTTTAAAGATCTGTATGATCTCAGATAGTTTGGAAGAGTCGACTAGATCTTGGTGCAGGTTTCAGGTGGAGCATGCAGTACAAAATCCTTACGGTATTTGGGACGATTTTGCTATCTTTGTCAGCAGCATCAACCATAAAAAGGGTGTGTGTGTGTGTGTGAGAGAGAGAGAGAGAGAGAGAGAGAGAGTAAAGAAGTAGCAGCAGCTGCAGATTGAATGGGCACTGAGATCTGAGATTTAAATGCCTGTTTCCAGTGGATTACACTTCTTGCCATGTTAAAAGCTAATCTGACCAGCTAATGCTAAGATATGAGTAATGTTTTTCTATAGAAATATGTTACATAAAACTACATTTTAGCAACCAGACTTTCCAGAAGACTGGAATAAATAACATCGGTCTAAGTTGTATTTCTGTCTCCCTAGAGGCATGCAGGTTGTCATATAACTGTGCCATTTCAGTGCTGTTAAGTGTTGAAGGGTAGAATGTGGTTGGCTTAGTAGTACCACACAGTGTGTTATCAGTCCTAAAGGGAGACAATGCAGCCTGCAAATTCTGCTGGTCTCGATGTTAACTCATAAAAACACAGGCATGTTTTGGCGACATAGGGATTCAACAAGGTTTAGTGCTCTCAAGGCATAGTCCTAGAGTTACAGGCATCTCTCTCTCTATGAATGCCCTGTGGTACTGAGCGCTTCAGTCAGCAGTGGAAATTTTTGCTGCTGTCTCCTTGGCCACACAGAGTGTTAAGGCAATTTACCTAACATTTGTAGACTGGGACAAATATTTTACCTATCACTTTAGGTGATTCACGACCCCTGTTTACTTCTTCTTGTTCCTGATATCTCAGATGAAATATCCCTATTCATTATTTTGTCAAACCAATTTATCTTGTAATTGATTGGGTTGTAGATCTGCTAGCTGGAATATATTTACGTAAATATCTAATGCCTAGTCAACTAGCAACAACTTTCCCAAGTTCATGAACCAGATACTTACCAGCTTTAATGCGCTGTCCAACTTTAGTTCACAACCTCTGATTCAGGCCTCAGATCTTCCACCAGGCCCAGTGCCCAGGCGTGTACTCTCCCGCTTTCTGTCTCCTGCATTTAAGTCATGCCTCCCCTTTGGGAGAAGGAGGCAGGTGCTTAGACTGAAAGCTGTTTGGAGCAAAGCTCTTTGTTCGGTGATTGTGCAGCATGTGGCACAGTGGGTCCTTTTTCCAGGACTGGGGCCTACTAGGCATTACTGCAACACAAATAATGGGCACAAAATATAACAGAAGGGGAGAGAACAGGGTTCCCTACTTTCAGGAAAGTGCTCAGTGTCCATGAAAAGCAAATGGAATCATAGCTTTGACATTGTCCAAAAGCCCTGGGCCCCTAATACACATACAGAGTTAAGTTGCACAGAATTCAGTGTATCTGCTGCCGGATGATAGGCACTGCATAGTTATAACCAGCCCTTACAGAAGTCACTGCAGGGGCGTACTTCCCAGTGCTGCAGTGCAGACTTGCTGACAGCCTGTGTTAGGAGCACATAGATTAGTTGCTCACTCATTCGGACGGCAAAGCAGAGGGGTTGACGGTGGTTGGGGGAAGTGTGGGAATAATCCAGAGGAAGGCCAAGCGAGGTAAGAAAAAGAGAGCTCTTAGCATAACCCTTTTTGCAAGAGTCCAGAGGTTTCCTACATCAAGAATAATGGTGTGTACAGAGCCGGTGTCTGAAAGTGCTCAGAGGATACAAGATATTTAACAAATGGAACTGCCATGCTGAAAACTCAGCCCATGTGTTCAGCCAGTGGCTTTTTAAGGAAATCTGTTCCCTCACCTGTAATTGTGATAGATCATTTTCTGCATCATGCTGTGACTTGAGTTGTGGCTAACGTTGTTGGTTGGTTTCTTTGCCCCTCTCTCTTAGATCTCAGACCTGATACGACAAAGCACAAAGGAATCCCCACTCTGGGAGTTCCTCAGCCTGGGGTACGCGCTCATGCTCTGCCCATTTGTCGTTGTCCTTGGAGGGATGTTTTTCCTGGCCACAGCCCTCTTCTTTCTCAGTGACCGCGCCAAAGCTGAACAACAGTGAGTAGCTGGGCAACCAGGAATGTGGGAGGATGTGGGAGCACGTTATCTCATAGCACAGATACAATTGGCATGTTCCACCAAGCCCTTCATTAAAGGATGCAGCCACAGCTGGCACTGGGTAATGCTGGTTTTGCATCCTGTATAAGTTTCTGCTTTCGGGGTTCTCAACGCTGGGCTGCAGCTCCCTGGGGCTAGCGCCTGATTTCAGACTGTAGCCTCCTCTTGTTTTTTTTAATGTGTGGGTGGTAATTAGGGTGGAGCATTGCATGCTGGAAGTTGTAGTCTTCCAGGGCCACTTCTCTACATTAAAGAAAATGAACATGATCCACATTGTAGATCTCAGTATTCTGCTTTTGCCTCACCATTACAAAATTGGGCCACCTTTGCACTATGTGATATGTGAAATAGTCAAAAGGCGCAACTGAGAAAATGAAAATGAAAAATATTGAAGGGAGGGAGAGGAGATAATGTGTGTTTGCGTGTGTGTGTGCATGCATGCACGTACGTGCACACACATCTATAAATATCTGGTGTCACTCTGTAAGAGAGAGTCTTTCCTGGTTCCTAATTACAGCTTATAAAAAAAGGCTGCGTGTTTTTCAGTAAGGAAACCGATTCGGATCTCTTCACTGTTGGCAGCCACAGTAATTCAGAAGACGCTTCCACATGACACACTCAGTTTTGGGGTTAGTTTCTTTCTTGTAATCCTTGCAGAAGAATATGACTATTTGTGTATTACATTCATGTTGGGAATACTGGCGGTATCTGGGCTGGGTTTGCCTGAGAGTAGCCTTTGTATTGGCGCTGCTTATTAGGAAGTAGGTGATGTCAACTGTTCAGACACAGGCCCCATCCACATTAAGGAAACCGGCAGTGGTGCGCCTGCACTGAAGTAGACATGTTGGTGAGTGGCTCAGCTAGAACGTGGATAGAACAGTTACTATAAATCATGCCAAGCAAAGCAACATCTCTGCCGGGCCGTCTGCTGCGTTTTTCCACTTATTTCCCATGTTTAAAAATACTCTATTGTTCCTGAGTCATGCTCCCTCTTAAAATACTCTGCTGTCCTACAGTAATGGTGTTGCTTACTGCAATCTTTTGGCCCATTAGATACGGAAACTACTGCATTTTCAGTAAGTATTAGTAACCTTTGAATTCTGAGCCTCTAAACCAATGGTTCCCACCCTTTTCAGTTACACAGCACACTTCAGTGAGACAAACAATTCCACAGCACACTCTCTTCTTTCAGCAGAATTGATTGCTCATAAACATCAGATTTACTTAAATTCACTGTGGTTACATCCTTACTAGAGAGGCATTTAAACCCTGTCCCAGCTCCAACAAGCTCCGGCCCTCCCTCTCCTCCCCCTTGCCACAGTAGGGTGAGGGAGGGGGCTCCACCAGCCTGTTCAGAGCAGGAAGCACCATTTCAGTTGCCTCATAGCATGAGCGGGGTCCTGCGGGGTCTGCATTTCCTCGTGCAGTGACTCTGCAAAGCGCCATCACAGGGGAGAAACTGACAAATCCCATGCCAGGTGGGACTCAGGCAGCCTTGCTACTTGGACCCCACATCAGCTGGGGCACTCTATTTCCCCCAGTGGTGGCTCTGCAAAAACAAAATTTCATGGCACACTTGGACAGTTCTCATGGCACACCAGTGTTCCAGGCACACTGGTTGAGGATCACTGCTCTAAACCAACCCTGGGTAACACCCTCCTTCCCTTCCAGGTGAGCATGCTGTCCATGTTGTCAGCCTTTCCCTGATTAGCTCAGCAGTACAGATCCCCCTTACAGATCCCCCGAGACTGGGCACATGGGAGAGGAGGGGAGCAGTGCATTGGCGTGTTGAACCCATAGTGGTGATAGAAGCAGGCCAGGCACCTTGGGATTAATATGTTCTATACTGGCCTCCAGGTTGGATCACTGACTTCTGACAAAGGGGGTCTTTACCCAGGAAAGCTTATGCTCCAAAATATCTGCTAGTCTATAAGGTGCCACAGGACTTCTTGTTGTTTTTGAAGCTACAGACTAACACGGCTACCTCTCTGATACTTGGCTGCTATCTGTATACATGCTTCCTGGTTGGTGGAAACAGGCTGTCCATACATAGCATTATGTGTCTATAGCTAGAATACCTTCCTTGCCTGGTCAATCCCCACTTCTACCCACCCGTTATAGGCTATACAGAGAACTGCTCCTTCAGGACACCATGTTCTCCTCTGTCAAGGGTCCTGGAGCAGTCAATCAGCAGGAGTCCCATGTGTGCTCTGCCAAGTGAAAGTGATTAACCTGCAGGACTCGAAAGGCCCAGGGTCATGCCTGAGAGTAAACCCACCTAGCACAGGTACAGTCAAATCACACAGGCTGGAGGTCACAACCCTGACTAATGAATAAATCTGGGGACAAAGCCATGTAATTCTCTGGCCCAGAGTCCCCGTCTGCTGAGGGAGAAGGGAAAGATAGATTTGTCTCATCACTAATTGCCAGTCATGGCTTTTGGGTTGTGCTTGGGTCTCGGCTTAGGAAAAACTTCCTCCTGCTGTAAATAGAGCAGCCTCCTTTGACCCTTCTGACAAGCTGCACTGCAGTTTCCGCCACGCTTCCTTTTTGGAAGAGCGAATGTAAAAGATGAAGCCTGCAGCCTGTCCATCCCGCGCAGTGTCTTTATGCACCGAGCGCCACGGCAGCTCATGGCCTACTTTGTGGATTACTTTCTTTTTAGTCTAATAAATCCAGTTGCTGAAGCTGACCCCCTCCCCCCACACCTGCAAAAACAAATCAGAAAATCTCATGGGAAATGCAACACAATGAGCCTTCTCCTTTCAAATGAGATTATTCTCAAATGAGGGGGTCTTTCACATACATAATGCAGCCTTGGAAACATACCAGCTACAAGAGGCTTTCAGTACATTTAGGAATGACACAGAGCAGAACAGGCTGGCCATCACTGAGGTCATACTGTAGCCTAATTAACTTTTTGTGTATTTTCATAGCTACATAACATAGCCCCTCCCCTCTAAGAGTGACTAGCGAGAGGGATGTCAATAGAGGTCTGGGCTACCTATAGTAATTAAAATTCTGTTAATCCTTTTGGTAAGAACAGGGGTCTTTAGTTTAGTGCCTTGGTCACATTCAAAGCTGGCTCCTTATAGTTCACCTAAAAGTCCTCTTGTGATTGCACTTGAATGAATATGAGATTGCATCCTTTTCTTGTGGTCCCGGCATGCACTGTTAAACAGCTATTGTGTTGCTCTCCAGCAGGGGTGGGAAAAGTACCCCAAAAGCTATTTGAGTAAAAGGGCAGCTGCTTTCACTTCTGGGGACTTGAGTACACTAAAGGTGGTGGTGGTGGGGTGGGGGGATGTGCACATGCGTGTTTGCTTTTACTCAGGTAATTTTTCCAGAGTGTCACAGTTGACTTGTACTTCAGCACATTCTGCGCCCCCAAAGCAGATGTAATTTTATTCAAGTAACTTTTTGGGTACTTTTCCTACCCCTGCACTCCAGGATGGCTGCAGGTTATTTGTGGGCAGACTAATCACTCAAAAATATCCTTTACCCAAGTGATAAAGCTATTGTGAGAGTTAGCTTGGCTGAGATTCCCTCAGTGGCACTGTGTGATGTATGCAAACACAGCACAGTGACTGCGTGGCTGTGTATCTATAGCAACAGAGTGTAAAGCTAGTGATGGGGTTTCTATCCTGGCTCTGCCATTGCCTTCCTGTGGCACCTGGGGGGAAGTCAGTTTGAGCCTGGTTTTCTGAGATGCAGCGTAGCTGCAGCTCCATGGACTTCACATCATCTTCAGTGCTTAGCACAACTGAAAATCATATCCTTAGTATCGCAGCCTCCCTAGCCGAAAAGCATATAACCCATGGAACAGAAGTATGTATTTGCACATCTCTATGAAGTGTGCAGAGCACCATGGAAGCAATGGTGTAATATACATCATGGTGCTTGGTAGGTGTAATATAGCGTCAGCCTTAATTAGCGACACTCTGCCCTCTTCAAAACACAAACCAAGAAAATAAGGGCCGTCTCCCATGTCACTAGCAATGTTATGTACAGGCTCCTGCTAGTATCTGGCCTTATGCTGGTCAGCGCATAAACCATGGGAATCACTCTGCATCTTTTTCATGTGGTTTGTGCTAACCTACTATACAGCTTAGGATTGACTCTCCCCACCTCAGGCCTTAGTTGGAAGAGCAACCTACTCTGTCTGCTCTTTGATTCAGAATCAGAGGAACCATCATGTTGGATCCCATCTCCAGCAGTGTCCAGTGCCCCAGAGGGGGGCAAAAGGCCCCCACAGCAAGCCTTTGTGGGGTAATCTGCTGCTCATGAAGGTCTCTTCCTAAATTCCACTGTAATCTGCCCAGTATGTGGTTTTACACCCCTTCCCCTTTTTTTTAGCATTATAATGCTGGGTGGCCTTGTTATCTGTGTAATTGCGCAGTCCCTCTTTGAGCCTTATATGCGTAATGCACACAGACCTGGGTCATCAGTAGGAGGGATTGAACCTGTGACCTTAAGAGGCAAAAACCCAGTGTTCTACTACATGAGCTATAGGTCAGGGGCTTTAGCCCTGCTGGTCACAGATTCAATCCCTTCAGCTGACAATCCAGGACCATCAGCATTATACATGCAACAGTTTTTATTTCCAAGAGGCATGAAAATGCGGCTCAAGCAACAGGATGGAGCTGCAATGCATATCCCCAATGCAACCATGAAGAGGAGTAAGGAAGTCCCCAGTTGCAGCTGGCTTGAACAAAAGTGCAGATATTTAGCTCATACACCGAGACAACTTCAAAAGAACTTGTGAGTAAATAACTCCTCCATTAGCTCATATTTTCAGCAAAAAGGCCCTGGTTTTCCATCCCTGAAATATTTACAATAAAAAATTAAACATTTTATTTAAGAAAAAACAAAAACTGAAGCTCTTAACCTCTTTGAGTGAGAAAACTCCAGATGTGTACAGACACTAGGAGGATTTTTACACTTTGTTACTGATCAGATGGTACAAGACATAAAAAGAACCCTGCCTAATCAGCGTGCAGCTTTATATTGTCCTAAGTGTGTTAATGTCTACAAACTGCAGACTCCCTTGTAGCAAAAAAAAAAAAAAAAAAAAAAAGAAAGAAAAGCCATTTTCTGACTCTTTTCTGCTTTACATTAGGTTTGCTTTAGCCTTTTCTAAAGGCAGGTACCGAATCATCTCAAAATTCCCATATTGCAACAATTAGTTTGGTTAAAGACTCCTGACCGCCTTGTTGCTTTTCAGTAGCTTTTATGTCAGAATGTAGTAGTTAGAGACAGATGTATCACATATTGTTGTGTTCCTCTCAGGGCAGAATACCTCCCCCCCCAAACAGAAAATGTGTGCAATGTTAATCTGATATGTACAGGATGTTTGCTTAATACTACATGTTAGCGGGCCTTGCCATTTAAGTAATTAGAAAAAGGTTTCTGCAAAATTAACTCAAAAATCCTCCTTGATGAGGAAACTAGGCACTCACTTTAGAGGGATGTGATGTTCTCAGATCTGCATAGAACAGTGGTAAGGTTGAGATTTTCAAAGCTGACAGATTCTGTAAAGGGGTTCTTTGTGGATCAGGACACCCACCGCTGGCATACAGCTGCTTGTGAGGAATAAGCTGATCACTGTTTAACATTGCACAGCATCACCATAAACCAGTAAAGTGGCTGATTAAACTCTCCCAAAGAAGGAGGATTTCACTGCGTGGCTAAATCCTTGCAAGCTTTGCAGATGTCTAGCATAGGCCCTACCCCAAGAAAGCTAGGCTGCAGTATACTGAAGAGCCTTTCGGAATTAGGAGCCAAAATCTACTTTGTGTCCTGAAAGTCCCAGCCTTACACCCTGTAAAACAGAGCTTACGTCTTAAGTGTTGCCTTTACTTAGGCTAAATAGTCTAATAAAACTGCTCTGTGGCACTAGAAACATTCCCAATGCTTCTCTAACCTAGATCAGATGCTCTCTTGACTCAGGAGAGCTTGCAAGTGTTGTAAGATAAGACAAACAAGAAGATGCAGGGCCATAATTCAGGATCGTGGAGGATTATTGATGGACAGGAAGATTGCATGAAAGGGAAAGCTTTGAAAGAAGGTGACAGTCCAGCAGCATATTCTGCAGACAGAACAGGATCAGCAGGCACAAGACTGAGGGTGGGGAAAGGATGGTAAAGGATGTGAGGGGGCTGGGGAGAATGGAATGCTTAGTATGGAATGTAGGGGAAATGGGAGTGGAGAGGAAGTGGGTTGTATTATTCCCTGACATCAGTGTAAAAAGGCACCTTGTTGGTTTTCCTTTTCTTCTTATTACTTTAAATCATTTACCCACCTACAATTCTAAATCTGCAAAGGAAGCTGGCAGATTTAGGAATGTGAGCATTTGGATTTGGGAGAGATAGGAACAGTAACAGGAACCATCCTACAGCCTGTCTTCTGTTGAGAAGCTGTCATTGTTTTACTGCTGGGACCAAATGATTTCCTGCAGGTTACTTTGGAAGCTTTCCAAGGCTGCTTTGGTTGCCTGCAGCATTATTTTTGTTTCAGACATGTTGGGTCTGGAAGTGAAGCCCTTATGGAGGTAAATGTCCTGTGGTATTTGAAATGCACCGCTCAAGCTAATCAGCAGGTGGCAGGAGCTTGGCTAGTGTAAGAGCGGAATGACTGGAACAGCTGGCACTGACAGTTACAGCAGCAGGCAGGACTTTGACTCTCCAAGCCTATGTGGGGACCAGTCACCCAAACGTACTCTCATGCAGAGGGGAGCGCGAATACCTGATGCAGCTGAGAAAAGTCACTAGAATGCGCCTAGTCAGTTGTGTGATGCACTGCAAGGGGAGGCAATATTTTCCTGAGCCTGAATTGGGAGGATGGGGAGACATAGGCTGCATCTACCCTACGAGATAAATTGAATTTATTAATATCGATTTTGTAGCTCTGGATTTTATAAATTTCATTTTTGACTATCCTCACCTCCCCCCACGTGCCTCACAAAGTCGACTTATTGCTGCTACACTTGATTGGCAAAAATTGACTGTCGCAGCAGTGCATTGTGGGAATCTGTCTCAGTAGTACATAGGGTCATAGTACAGGTTGAACCTCTCTCATACAGCACCCTCAGGACCTGTCTGGTGCTGGAGAGAATTTGCTGGATGACCAGAGGCCAATATTGTCTAGCACAGTGGTTCCCAAACTTTTTGGCATCACACCCCACTTTTGATTTTGAGAGACCCTCATGCTCCCCCACGTCTTTTGTACCAAGGGCCAGCCATTCCATGTGCCTGTGAGCCACCTGTCTGATCCCCTCCCCTCCCCCAAAGCCAGGCACTGCCAGCCCCTCATCTAACCCCATCCTCCTTCTCCCCCCGCAAACCACACTCACTCACCTTTGCACTCCCTGCCCCCAGAATTTCTTCATGCCCCTGTTTGGGAAGCCATGGTCTAGCAGCATTATCAACACTTCCACTGCTTACTGGGCTCTTAGAAGACATTCAGGGGTAAATTACAGCTAAATAACAGCCCAGAACACTGAGAGCCAGGACTGGTGGCTGGAAACAAACTTTATGGGACCACGGGAAAGTTGGCCATACCAGATAAGAAGTCATCTGGATAACTAAAATCATGCTGGATTACAGCTGTTGCCAGATGATAGAGTTCCAGATTAGAAAGGTTCAACCTATACTTACCTCCCACTTTCACGCTCTTTAGCGGGCTTAAGTACCTTGGTGAATTTCATGGGTAAGCAGTAGGGAGAGCTGCATTAAGTAATAATTCCCACCCCAAACCAAGCTCCAGGTAGCTCCACTTATTCATTAACATTTTTAAGCCATCTAATCATTAGTGTCTTTTCCCTTGGCAAATTGACCTTAGCTTCATCAAACAGATCCTGCTTCCGAGCAGCTAGAAAAATCTGTCATGATGCATCAGGAAATTCTTAGTGGATGGAATATTTTTAGCTGTGCACTAATGCTCCGTCTCCTCCCCCTGCAAATCATTGTGCTCCTTTCTTTGCTGATCTGTCATCACCCCATTTACCTTTCCTGCATCTCCTGCAGTTTTACATGTGCAGTGCATTCAGCCCAGCTCCCCCGGAGTCCCTAAAATCAAAGCACTCAGCTTCAATAGTGAGGTCCACTACCATGCATGGTATATCTTTCATCTGCACTGCTTGAGTAGCTACACTGTATACTCAGGAAAAGGCTGTCTGGTTGGTCTCAGTTCCTGATCAGGCAACTGATCCACAGCCACATGGCCCCATTGCTATAGTGTCTGAGGTCTTTGCCATTTCCAGTGGGAAGAGAGCTTCGGACACAACTGCAGTCAACAGATTGCTGCCACACACAAAAGTGGAGCGCTCTGTGGATCCACCCTGTTGACAGGGAGTGGCTGGCCTGCCCAGCTGGTCCCTCGACAGAACGGCCAACCAGCAGCACACCAGACATGGCTGCCTAGTAACCAAGAAGCCCTGTCTGGTGACAGAGGGCCCTCCAGTGCATCCACATGGTTTTGGTCTACAGATTCTGTTGAGAAAGGCATTGTGCCTCATGGGGGGGAGAGGTAGAAAGCCATCGACAAAAGTGCCCAATTCTGTTGAGAGTATGTCAACAGGATGCATTCTTAGTGTGGACATGCCCCAGGTTTTGTTGACAAAAATCCTCTAGTATTGACGAAACCTAAGGTGCCACAGGGCTGCTTGTTGTTTGTGAAGCTATAGACTACCTCTCTGAGATGTTTTGCTGGAGATTGTCATAGAAGGGAGTCTGGTGGAGCAGAAAGGGGGGAGAGAGAGAGAGAGAGAGAGAGTGTGTGTGTGTGTTCCAGCCTGGCACCCTGACCTTGGACCGCCCCTCTTGCCTTGGGGATGTTATGAGCTAAAGGTGTTTGAAGGACTCTGTATGTTGTTGGAGTAAAAACACCATGCAGCCGAGGCTCTGAATTTTTGAGCTTGCGGCACTGAGCTGTTGTTTATTTGTTGGCGAGAGGAGCCTGACAATTGACAGAGAGATTATGGGTTGCTGGACCTAGTGCTTATTCCCCATGCAGCTGCAGCGAGAGTGCTCAGTGGGGAGCTGGTGACGGATGGCGGATTTGGCATCTTGCTCCTTGGGCATTTTAAAACATTGTTTTGAAGGAAATGCAGGGAGCTTTCTGGCTTGTTTCAATACACAGCACAACTTCTGAAAGCACATGGGCCCAACAGGCAGCTGTTGGTAACATGCAATGGCAGGGGAAACAAGCTGGATTTAACAGGGTCTGACAGACTCAGAGGCTTCCAGGGGACCTGGAGGAACCCAAGAAAAGTGTTGGCGTGAATCCCCATGCAGGGAAGGGTTGAACGGGGCACAGCCTCCGTGACTGTGCTGACAGACATGCACTTGTAATTTACACCGAGGCGGGATGATGATGGTGAGAGGTGTTTTAGCAGCTTTGTCAGTACTTCAGCACAGCTCATGGGTACAAGCAGAGCTCTGAGTCAGCCCCAGCCTAACAAAATCTGACTGTATTTTAGTTCACAGCCTTGCAGTACAGGCTGGGATGGGGTTTGCAGAACAACTAGTTTTAACAACTTCGAGCTGAGCATGTTTATGGAGTTGATCACACTTTATCAGTGATTTTGGAACAAGGTCATTTGAATTCTAATCTTGGGCTCAAAAAGCAACCTCTCCCAACCTAGTGCTATCCTCAGCATTTTATAAGCAAAACTCGCCACTCCCTCATCAGTCCTTAATGAAAATATTGGGTAGTAACGGACTCTAGGGGAGACCCTAAAATCTGTAACATTGTCATCTAGGTCTGGTGCCCAGGAGATCGAGATCAGGACAAGTGTTACAGGCTAATTGACCCACTTTGCTGAAACTCCCCGTGCCTGCCTGCTTACAAGACAACTTTGACTTGAAAAAATCAGAACCCAGCCCCCTATCCTATTCTGAGCTGTGCTGCTGCTTGAAGGCACAGAAAAACTCCACCTGGCTGTAACAGAAGAAGGGGAGATTGCTGTGGTTTCTGTTTTTGTTCAGTTGACATCAGACATCAATCTCATGCAGAAGGGTCTGTAAAAGTAGCTGTAAAATACTCAAACAAGCCTGAGTCCTCAGCACCTCCCCTAACAGCCCTGGCCCATTCTGTTACACTGATTCAAAACACCAGCCAGGGTCATTAACCCTCCCCGCACATGGCCCTTGGGAAGGGATAGCTGCCCAAGTGAGGGGCACAGCCAGAGATGCACTCTGGCTCCCTCCGCCCTCACTCAGTGCAGGGGTTAGGAGTCAGAGACTGTTAACTGCTGGGGTGGCTGGTAGGGCAGCCCAGCCCAGGACCCAGCTAGCTGGCCTAACTTCCCCGTCCCTCACCTCGCTGGGTCTGGGGGCAGACAGGCCTGGTGCTGCCCACAGCCCATAGGCTGCTGCGGTGAATGATGGCGCTGTGCTCCCAGGGGAAACGCTGCACCACCATTGGCTCGCTCCAGTCCTGATGAGCTTCAGTGGCCGAAGCAGCCAGCCCCTCCTTGATGTACGAGCTGAGTCCCCTGCCTCTCCCCCCAGGCGCCAGTGTACCATTAGTTCTCCATGTTCCTCTGCAGATTCACAGGGCTCCCTTCAGCACGCTTATTTGTGGTGCATTTCCTATGTGCCTATGGGCGGTGTAGCCTTTGCCTCCAGTTTTGTCAGGCAGGGTCAGACAGCCGCCTTCAGAAATTAACGCTGCTGACTCCATTAGTTCCAGTGGGTGGGTTCACAGATTGCTGGACCCTGCTGGGCAGCTAATTACTATCATACAGGACTTAAATAGTGAACCTGCAGATAATTGTAGCAACACAGGCAAGGCAGAGGAGCATTGTGCTAACTAAGCTCTGGAGCAGATTAATTCTCTCGGGCAGTTAGGGAAGTTTGCGGTTCATGCATTTTTTTAAGGCATAAAGGTCTATGATAGTGAGTTACTTCGACCTCCCACCAGGGGTGAAAGTAACTTAAAATTTCTTACAGGTACTGTCCTAGCACAAGCCAGGCCCCTGCAAGCTCTTTTTCCACAGCTCAGGCAGCTCTTGCCAGAGCTATGCACCAGGGCACACCTGCTTACGTTCACCTCTGCCTTGCACCCAACACAGGCTAGCAAAGTGCACCAACAGTTCCTGCCCAACTTCTGGGTTAACGCTTTAGTATAATTTGGAAAGCCTCCTGGTGCCAGCGAACCCATCACAGTCCCCAGTAAGCTAGTCTGGTGCTTAACTGCCCTCCCTGTCCGAAAACAAAGATTGTGCCTTATTTTTAAGTCTGCATTTGTCTAGCTTCAGCTTTCAGTAGGTGAGGCTGCTGCCTTAGTCTGCTTACCTAGCCCCAGAAATACTCGCCTCAAGCAGAATCATATATACACACGCACACACAGAGTGCACTTCTTTTGTATAAAAAACAGGAGCCAGTATGGCTCCTCCCCACACTCCAGCCAGATTCCCGCAGTTGGGGGCTGCCAGAGGGGCACTGGGGGCTCTGGCTCCTGTGGTGCCACAGGGGCTCCGGATCCAGGCCCCGTACTGCTGCAGAGTCAGCTGGGGCTCCAGCTCCTGGACTTGCTCTGCCACAACTTACTCATTTTTACCACATAATTATACGTCATTATAATTAATTATTATACATCAACTGAAATATAAATATTGTACTTACATTACAGTATATAGTGTATAATAGAACAATAGAAACAAGCCATGGAATTTGTTTGTACTGATTTTGTTTGTGCTTTTTATGTAGCTTGTTGTAAAACTAGACCAACATCTAGATGTGTTTAACACTCCCTCTCTCTCTCATAAAGCTGTGTTGGTGTTTGTGAAACAGATAGGCTATGTCTTCATTGGCCCCTCCCTTTCAAAAGGGGTGTGTAAAAACAGCTGATTGAAAAATGCAAATGAGGTGCAGATTTGCATATTGAGTGCCTCCTTTGCATATTGACGGCCACTCGCTGTTCCAGAAGTGCTGTTTTTGAAAGCACTGAAAATATTAGGAAGAAGGGTGCATCCAAAAGTGGGCTTCCTCTCAAAGGAACGCAGTCTGCACGGCTGCTTTGACTTTCAAAACCAGCACTTTCAGAACAGCGAGTGACCATCCTTATGCAAATAAGGCATTGAATAAGCAAATCAATGTCTCATTGGCATTTTGATCGGACATTTTTGCATGCCCCTTTTAAAAGGGAGGAGCCAGTGTAGCTGCAGCCATAATGACACTGGTGTTTTTTGGGGAGGCTTAGGCTTCCCAAAGACTTGGTGAAAGTCTGCCTCTCCAAACCACAGCACTCTGACAGGAGCGGCTCTAAGGGGTGTTCTGTGTGATGCTTCTGTTTCTGTAGGAAATTGACCACCACAAATTTTGTCTTCCCCATGGCTAGCTGCCTGGTCTAAGCACTTTGTGCCACTCAACATTGTGGACATCTGGGGCTCTGGTACTTTGACTCCAGTGGCAGTCAATGGAGAGTAGAGGTTATGCAGGTTGAAAGCCCTAAATCAGTGGGTCTCAACCTTTCCAGACTGCTGTACTCTTTTCAGGCATATGCCTGGTCTTGTGTACCCAAGTTTCATCCCGCTTACCTACCTGTTCACAAAATCAGATATAAAAATACAAGTGCTTACTGAAAAAAAATTACTTGCTTGCTCATTTTTACCACATAATTATACATCATTATAATTATTATACATCAACTGAAATATAAATATTGTACTTACATTTCAGTATATAGTGTATAATAGAATAGAACCAAGTCATGAAATTTTACTTTGTACTGATTTTGTTTGTGCTTTTTTTATGTAGCTTATTGTAAAACTAGGCAAATAGCTAGATGAGTTTAACACTCATGGAAGACCTCTGCGTGACCCAAGGGGGGGACACACCCTCGGTGAGAACCACTGTTCTGAGTCATGCAAGGATTAGATGAGGTTTTGATGTTAAAATCACAGGGCTAAAGGAACCCTTCACAGGATTTTATTGATGTTTATAAGTTAACTAATGTTAGCCACAGATTTCTGTAAATATTCAAGCCTTATTTCCTAGTATTCCACTCTCCTAGTAAATCTTGGGCTGCATGGATGAGTGTGTTGGCTGGCCATGTAGACTGGCTGGTTTAATAGCGTTAGTGTTAGTTGGAGGCTACCCTTTTTTAAATGGTCCCATCTCCTCTCACTGAAGCTGGTGCATAGACAAAATAACCCATAAAAGGTCACAGCAACTGTATATTAAATTGGTTCTATCTTAAGCCTTCTTATGGATTGAACAAAATTAGATCTGTTTTACATACCTTAAACATTTAATACATAATTTTAGAGCACGTCACCTAATACTAAAGCGATGGCTCTATGAATACTTTGTAATTATAGATGCTGTCACACATCATGAAATCTGTTTGAGCACATCTAGGAGAAATATTTGGGTTTTCTACGTGGAAGAGACTGGTAGTGGGGCATGGACTCATTTGTAAATGGTGGAGATAACCAGAAAAAGAAACCATCCCCGACTAATTTTGGTTCTTAAAAGGCAGTTTGGAAGAATTTCCTTCTCTGTCAGAAAATAACAGATTGTTCCCATCTCCCACCCCTAGGGGACTGAAACCACCCACAATCTTGAGAAAACACTGTGGAGAAAATAGTGCAATTTAGGAACAGATGCTTAGTCAGCAAATCTCCCCCCAGGGGGAGTGACAAACTGCAGCGTGGGATTATTGCTGTTAAACCAGTGGATTCCTCTGAGGTCTGGGATACTCCTGGGCACTCTGGCAGTTCAATGCTGGGGGCGGGAGACCTTTGATGGCCATTCAGAAGTTTGGAATGACTAGCATTTTTGCTCTTCTTCTCCAAACTTTGGTAAGTCTGCTGACCCTCCCGTGCTTCCCTGGAGTTCTAATGCAATCAAAGGATATTCAGGTTGCAGGTGGGACGGCAGGAATGTTCTATCTGATTGTATCTAGGCAATTAAACAGAAAAGCAGTCGAACACCTGGAGTGTTTATCAGAGGAGGGACGATCCAGTGGGCAAGATGTGAGGAGCTGGTTTCAATTCCCTTCTCTGCCACAGGCTTCCAAGATGACCTTGAGCAAGACACTTAGCCTCTGAGCCTCAGTTTCCCCTGGGTTAAAAGGTGGGGCAATACCAATGCCCTTTCACAGAGGAGTGTGAGGATAAATACATTGAGATGAATATTAATGTGATGGGGGTGATAGGAGTACATAAGGTAGACAGGGAGAAGGTACATTTTAATTCATAATATGCTGCATGTAAGCGGGAGACATGGGGTATGCTGAGTGTCTTCAGTACACCTGCCAGAAGTGCACAGGCATACTCTCGGGTAAGAATAAAGGCCTGCAAGGATTCATCTTTTCTGCACCCACTGTCATCTGCATAGCTTCAGAATCAGTGATGGTTTCTCTCTCAGCCCTGGCCCAGAAGCGGTACAGCCTGGTGGCTTCAGTGTAGCCATCACAGCTACTGTCAGTACCACCAAGTTTTTCAGCTCCCATGATTGAAAGAAGACTTTATTTTTAAGTAACCTTTATCAGCGGTAGCTGTTTACATTTATGCTGTCAGTCAAAAGGACACCAATCAACTGCTGCTGCACAAACAGCCTTGTTCCCTGCTTAGGGAAACAATCGCCGCAGGGCTGCGTGCCTTTGGAGGGGTGCCGGGTTCTTGTCAATTAGCATCAGATGTGTTACTGTGTGCGTCCCAGCGGCTGTCAGAATTACCATCAGACTCTACCACGAAAGAGTCGTGAGCCTTGGACCTGTGTTGCAGTGCAGCAGCTAATGCACACCAACCTCCCCTCTCTTTAGAGACTGAGCACTCCCAAGAAAACAGGAGACACCCTGACAATACAACTCTTGACAATTCAGTTCAAGAAGAGGAGATTTTAGAGCAGGGAATCAGCAACTGCTCTGAGGCGGATTGCCAAAATTTGACCTTTGACCTGCGTGTATGGGCTGAGTGCCAACGATACGTTTTTGAAGTCACTAACAGTCCTACTTACAACAGCTTCATTAGCAAATAAATAAAGAGGCAGAGCTTTACCCTTTAGTGCGATGGGTAGAAGGGATCGGCTAGGGTGCCTGTGGGACCTTTTGGCTTGCTGTCTATAGGCTGTGCAAGGGGTGGGGACTCTAGTGGAGGCCCTGCAGCTGGGGCTCTGGCCCATGCTCCAGCGAGGTTCCTGTGGTCCGGTGGGGGGGGGGCAATGCTGCAGGGGCCCCATGGCATGGCCTCCGGCCCCTGCTGTGGCGAGGGCTCCTGACTCCAGTCCTGTGTTCCAGCAGAGGTCCCGCAGCTAGGTCTCCGGCCCTGGCTCCACCTCCTGCAGGGGTCCTGGCCCCAATCGTATGCTGCAGTGGGGATCCGACCTCTCCCTCAGCTCCCCGGGGAGCCCCGTGTTATGGCAGGGGGCTCTGGCCATGATCCCAGTCCCACGCTGCAGCAGAGGCTCCATCCCCAGCCCTGTACGCCCACCCCCCGCTTTTGTGCTGCATGGGGAAGGAGGGCAGGGCCAGAGCCCCCACTGCATGCCACTCTAAACAGGCTCACATGCCAACAGGGGCACGTGTGCCATGTGTTGCTATCCTGGTTGAGGTAGTGTTCATTTGGGTAACTGATGCTTTGACAGTGGTGGTTCGTATCTGACGTTATTTTTTCCTCCTCCATCCAGGGTGAATCAACTAATGATGCCTCCAGCCTCTGTGAAAGTCTGAGACGGTGAGTTGCAAAAAAACAACACGTGGTATTTTCGATGATGACATTAATGATGTATGGGCATGCCAGGTATCAACAAGGGCATTTCCCAGTGCCTGCCGCTGCAGGTTAGCACTCAGTACTGAGTTCCCGCTATATAGCCTGTGGCAAGTTGTCCAACACGCTAGTCACTAAGAGCCACATGTGGCTAGTTGGTGGGTTGAGTGCGGCTAGTTAGCTTGAATAATAAATATATATTCGGAATAATGTGGCTAGTTCACGATAGCAGTAATCCCTACAGGGACCAAAGGCAAGCAGTGTAGCAGAGTGCAAAGTAGGTGCCTTTGGCCTCTAAAAGCTTGAGCAAAATGGACCCAGCATAGTTGAAATAGACAAGCTGTAGGGATGTAAAAATAGCAGCTCTGTACCCAGCAGGTCTGCCCTCTGCATTCGCTATCGGAATGACTGGTGCCACGTCCTTAAAATAAAAAGGGCAGCCTTTCACTCCCTTGACCCCAAAGAGAGGCTGCTGGGTTCTGGTTCATCTGTCGTCTTTGTTAGAGGCAGAACTGCTGATTTGGCTTTCCAGCTGTGGAATTGTCACTGCAGAGGGAAAGCCCGCAGCTCCCGCGTGCCCCCCCCCCCCCCCCCCCAAGATTGCAGGAGCAGCAGTTTGAAACGTGACTGAAGATGGAACTGTTGGGAAGTAGGCTTGGTTTCAGAGCTCATCTCAAATCTGCTCCATGGACAAACACACAGCTAGAGTGTTTCTTGCTCAGATGTCTAAGTTTTTCCTTTCTTCCTAACTTCAGGGTGATGGTCCCAGTAAAACTTATATTTTAGTCTTTGAGCAACTTTTAAGTCTCGGGCAAGCTCTTGTCCTCTGAAGACATGCATGAGGCTTGTGGCTCTACTTTGAACAGGCATGGCCACTGGCTGAACCGCAAGCTATAGTTAGCATCTTTCCTGGTGTTCTTTGATACAGAGAAAGGGCTGATTACCTGTGAAATCTTGTTGTTTTGCAGAAGGGTTAAGGGCACACACCCCCCCCGCCCCCCACTCATTTTTCACGTACTTATCAATAGTAGAGGTTTCAAAGCACTAAATTGCTTGTGAACTTGGCTAAGGCTCAGCGGGGCTACCCCTCAGTATAATTACCTTGGAAGGAGGGTGGATTTTTAAAAACCTCTAGTTATAACAGTGCAGGCCCTAATGTGAATGCAGGAGTACATGATACCTTATACTGGCACACTTTCCCCTCTCCTGTGGGCAGAAGCTACACCAGTACAACTACATCCACAATAGGCTAGGGGTACTATTATACCAGGGCATAGTTCAGTGGTTAGAGCACCAGCTTTGTAAATGAGGGGCTGTGTGTTCAATCCTTGTTGGGGCCTCAGAGGTATGTCATGAGAACAGCTTGCAAGTGTGTTGGGGAAAGTTAGCTAAACATCTGTCAGGGATCTGCTAGGTCCTATCCTGCTGTGAGTGCAGGCGAGTGGACTTGATGACTTCGTGAGGTCTCTTCCAGTTCTGTGATTCTGTACTGGCATAATTAATGTGGTAAGATGTAGATGAGGCCTCCCTTGGCATCTGTTTGGATCAGCTTGTTGAGTAGATACTAGGGCTTGTTTCTCAAGCTCATGGGAAGACAAGGAACAGCCTGTCTTCATAGATCCATAGGCAGCACACGTTACACTAACAACTTTTATTCCCTCTGATTCACAGTTGATGTTACCAGTGATGAAGGAAAAGATGTGAGGAATCCAGGTCCTACAACCAACCACTCCAACCAGGAAACCCCAGTCCTGGAAACAAGGAAAACATCCAGCTCTGTGAGGCATTTGGAGTCTGATCAAGTGCTAAACCAATCCCTTTTCTCTAACCTGCGTCAGGGTCAGAGACACTGGTGGGGGTGGCCTATACATCTGGGCCGCATGGTCTTAAGGATCATATAGGTTTCCCCGTATTATCGAATGTCAACAGTGAGCCTCCGAAGAGCCCACAACCACATTCCTCCTACGGCTATACATTGTGTGTACAGTTTTAGGTTTAGCCAGGGAAGAGATTGATGTTGCATACAGGGCAACTCCCATTCTCTTAAATCCTGCCAGGTCTGCGCGCACAGACTGTGTTAGCTGTGGCCCTTGTCTGTACGCCACAGCTTTACAAATTGAAGGATCAACCCAGCGTTCTTTAATTATTTAAAAAGATCTGAAGAGGCTTTCCCTTCACAGAACACACAAAATAGAGATTTGGTAGAGTTCTGTGTAAATGCTGAGCACCTCAGGAGGCCCAGGCACCCATACTGAATGTGAAAGCTTCCACTGTGTTGCAGCATCCAGCCCCAAGAAGGCTGCATGGAAATATGCAGAAGGGAAGGCATGGATGTCTGCCTGAGCAACAGCATCTTGCTTCAGGGAGAATAGAAGGAACCAGCATGGAGAGCGGTCTCTTACTCCTGGAACTGCGAGGAGGAGGAGCCTCTCCCTGCACAAGGTGACCTTTGACATTGTTAGAGAAGAATCAGGAAAACCATCGTCAGTGCTACCTGGTGGCTTCCAGTTTTGTCTCACGTACTTAGTTTCAGCACCATGTAGAAGAAAGTTTACAACACACCAAACTCCAGAGATGAATTCCTTTACCTGACGTCTGGTATTGCTGCACTGATGTGCCAGTGATGGTCCATGTTTGTTTACATACATATCATGTTCAGCATTAGGCAGGTTGCAAATACTAATGATTTTTTCCAGTGTTTTCAGACACATTTATAATGCTACAAAGCTTTGTTCCGGTATTTTTAGAATTTCCTCTCCCCCCAGTCCTCTTGCTCTGGTTTGCTCCCTCCTAAAGGAGTGGCGGTATGACTTAAGTTCACTTTGATCTCTACAGACACGCCACTGGGATTTTCTTTTTATACACCAGTCTGAATTGTAAGAAGCGAGCCTCTGTCAGCTGATTTTGTTCCTAATCAATCAGTCAGATTATTTTGTTTAACAAAGAGGTCTTGTTTCTTGTCATTGACATTCAGGTGTCAAATTTACCCTACACCAGCATGAACATAGTATAGCTGTGAGTAATGTAGTGCAAACAGCTCCAGAAAAGTGACTGGCCAATCACCTTGTTTTTCTGCTTGAAGAAAAACAGGGTGAGCTGGACCAATTTCTTCTCCTGTAATATGCACGTTGGCCCCAGACCTTTTCAAAAACAATGAGAAGTCCTGTAGCAGCTTTATAGACTAAAAAATTTATTGGAGCATAAGCTTTCATGGGCAAACACTCATTCCGTTTTATGCTCCAATAAATCTGTCAGTCTACAAGGTGCCACAGGACTTCTCATTTTTGTGGATACAAACTAACACAGCTACTCCTCTGGACCTCTTCAACCAGCCCATCTGAATTCTTCTTGTTTCAAATCATGGTCAGGGCGGGAATGGAAACAATACTAAATGAGCAAAGGCAGTACACTGGGCTGCTTTTAATGAAATGATCTGAAAAACACTGATTAATTTAGTTAATGGCTCCAATGCCACATCAATCATGTCAACGTCCTTTCAAGCAGCACTACAGTGAGTGCACATATGAGACCAAGTAAATCAGAGACTGCCCCAATTTAAATTGCCTCGCATCTTTTTATTTCTGCGTTGAAGGAATGCAGCTGTACTCTGCAGTGAAGACACCCATGAGGGCAGCTATTTAAATTAGCAATAATATTCCTTTTAAAATGCAAACTGGACAGACATATCAGTTAATAATCTCTGTGGAATTAATGAGACCAGTTCTTCATTGTAGTTGTGGCTAAGTGGTGGTTTAAACCTACCAAAGAAATGAGCAATACAAGCCCTTCACACCAGCTAACAGTAATGCTAGAGAAACTCGCACCATCTGGGTCACCTTATATGGAGAGATGAGTGACATCGTATGTGTTGAAACAATCCCACAAGACGTTTAATTTCTCCTTCTAAGCAGTTTAAATTAGGTTTAAATGGCTGCTATGGACATGCCCTATAGATCCCCTAGCAAATTTGCTGACTAATCTCTAGAGAAATCTATGTGATTCCTCCCTGTGAATTCTACAGGACTCATCTGCAAAGGCTGCTTTTCTCTTTTCACTAAAATAGCCTTAACTGGTGAGTTTTTAAAGTACTTTTTATAGGCTGAGCAAACAGTAGAGACAGAAGCCCTGCTACTGGCCAGTCCCCAGGAGAACAGCAGTGTGTGCCGCTGAAATAATAAGCAAAACACGTTCAACACAATGCTTCATTTCCCACCTTGTGCTGTCATTAACAATGCTTGGGGAAAATGTCAATGCTGCAGTCTGGCAGCCAAAGGCCTGAGTTGGAAACGTGATTTTTTTTGTAGTTCTCATTAAGATGTTCTCCGTTAATCTATGTAAAACATAAACAACAATTAGTCACTTGATCTCAGAGGCCAAGGGAAGATTAGATGATTTTCCTATACTATTGTTCCAAGTGCTTTGTCTTAAAGTTACTACGCTTACCCTCAAGGGTAAGGCTCTGGCCTTCCCTGAGATTTTATTCCCAAAACATTTACAATGGGACAAGCTGCTAACTACACCTTACGTTGGCAGCATTTTCCATTTCTTGACACCACTTCATCTCCTTAGGAGGAAAGCGCAGGAACATTGGAATGGGCTGATCACAATCGCAATGAAACAAGACCCATTTCAGCCACAGTGTAAGCAAACAGAGAATTAATCCCCTTCCCTGCACCAATGATCCTTCACTGACTGAATTCTCCTCCAGGTGGAGCATGAGCGACCTGGTAGAGTAGCCCATCATGAGAATGAAGGGAGGGGAAGGAGCAAAAATTTTGAACCCCATCCTGAGGCTGCTCCTTCCCCTTTAAAGCCACTCTAAGAGATGAAGGTCTGTTTTGAGTTGTAGCTACACATTAAAGCTTCTATTAACTATTTATTCTTTTAGAAAGAAACCAGGTAATTCAGCTAAAGGGGGAAGGCAATAAAAACACTGTAAGTCAAGTTGAGCTTTCCCGTGATTCTGAGATGGGAGGTGTGAAAAACACTGAGGCGGTGTCTGGGTCCAACCTACCTTCTGCTGTAACACTCCAGGTGTCGGATAGTACCTCCTCCCACTGCTGGCATTCATCCTCTCCCACAAAGAGCTGCCTTTGTGCCAGCTCTTGTCAATGGGAAGAGCAGATTCCAGGTTCAGCTCCACTACTTGGCCTGTAGGCAAGTCACTGCCTCGCCACTTTTTCCTTCAGCAGTAAAATGGGGAGAAGGATGACCCTCTGAGACACTATGTTCTTCCTTTCCCCTAAGTGCAGTAATCTGGTGCAGCATGCCCAACACTGGTGTTACTCTGCTGTACTGGACTCTCTTGCCCATGTGCAGACTGTACTAGGAGAGGGTCTCTAGTTAGCTAGACAAAGCTATGACACGTTTTTCCCCACCAAAGTGCTTCAAGAAAAGCCAAAGTAGAAACTAGAGTATAGGAAATGTCACTTTGTACCATGATCCATACAGTTCAATGTGCCCTTGTCACTGAACAGCTAACACCGAGGCTTAGTTAACATGCGTAGCAAAAGTTTAGCATTGCAGTGTGCCTAGCAACATTTGCTGGCACAACAGAGGTGAGGAAGGATACAAAAGCAGAATCAGAGTGAAGCTAGTGGAAGGAGCGACTCATACACTACTGCAGGAAGAACTCGCTCAAGCTTTCATCCTCTGAAAGCTGCCCCAGCTCTGCAGAAACGGGGCATTTTATAGAATCACTTTCAGAGTGAAGACCAAAGCTTTAGCAGTTTAGTTCACCAAGCCCACCTTCTGTGGCCTATCGACACCACTTGAACACATACCTCAGCGTAATTGCTCTAGGGTTCCTAGTAGGGCTATAAATGTATCCTTCAGGAAAAAGAAGCCAGCCCTGGGTGGACTAGTTGTAGGCCAAACTGTGGTTCAGTGTCCCTTGCTAGAGAACTGAAGCAAAAAAACAGAATGGAAGGGGAGTGTGTTTATGAGGGAGGGCAGAGCCTGGATAACACTCTCTCTCTCTCTCTCCTTCCCCTATGCACACAGCACCCCATGCAAGGAGGTCAGTGCTCAGACACTGCACCTCTTCTCCAAGTGTCCTCATCCTTCTGCCTCAGTGTTCCTCTAAACTGCCTGATTTCACCCTTATGGCAGCATGTGTGATGCTTCGCTGCAAGGTACTTTCTCCTTTAGACATAATGCAGTAGTCTGGGGTTACCAGGATATATTAAGTGTAGGGGCCAAAGCCAGGGTCATGACCCTGTGTCTGAATGGATGGGCCAAAGGTTACCAAAGCTTTAGTGAGGCAGTCCCTGAAAACTGCAACCTGGGGAGGCTGCAGGCTGCCTTCTGCAAAACCAGAATGTTACAGCAGACTGCAAGGGCTTCCCTTTATCTTAAAAGCATTTCTGAGCTACATTTGTGCCACTGCAACCCCCACAGGAGCCTTTGCATAGCAGGAGGCAAAACAGAGGGCAATGGGGATAAGGCAGCCTCAAGACATATACAAACATTGTCACCACACAAAGTTAAGTGTCTGCATCTTGCAGACACTTCTCAGCTGGCTGGCTTTAGTAACTTGCCTGCATGAAGTTTGAGGGATTGGGCCCTGGTATCACCTAGTCTCCGCCAGAGGCCGCACTAAGCACCCAAACCTCAGGGGGAGACAAACTATTGATGGAGACATAACTAAAGCTAAACTCGCTGGAGACTGGAATGCTAAGGCCATCTCAACACCGCCCTGCCCCCCCACCCATCTTCTAATTACCTGGTTTCTTCTCAGTTTGCTTTGTATTGTTTTTGTAACCTAACACTCGCGGTCACTTTTACGATGTGATGGGTGGGCGTATAATCATACGTTTTCTTGTTATACAAGGGAGGAGTATAAAAAAAAGTTTTCTGATTTCTTTCAGAAGCAAATGGCTATTTTATTTTTTAAGAGCAGTTGATTGTCAATCTCAGAGTATTAAGAGACAATAAAGCCAAATATACCTTTATGTAAATTAAGAAATAAAAATATTTAAACCATACCTTCCAGCATTCTCATCTGTGGTGTGGCTCTGGTCTCCAGCCAGGGCAGCTGCAGGCTCCCAGTCACACACTGCTGGTGGGGGGCCACTGCAGTACGCTGGGGTGTAATCCCCATGGAGATGGTTGCTCCTGGCTGCCATAGATTTAAGTAGAACTGTTCTCCACCAGTGTCTGCAGCAGCTCCTAATGGGAGCAGCTCTGGGTACAGTAGCATCAACCTGTTCTTTAAGGGATCACAAGGAAACTCAGAGCAAGGTCGACGACAGAGCTCAGGTGACGAGTAAGCAGGCTGCAGAACCTCTTCAGCATGCGGGTTTCAATATGAACCCTGCTGGCAAACCAAGGGTTCAGCTGCTGGCCCATGTGACATGAGTGCTGGCCGTGGAGCCATTGTCAGAGAAAAAGCACTAGGTTGTTGCGCAGAACCACCACCCCAGGCAGTCTCAGCAGAGCGCCTCAGGAATGAACTAGCCCAGGAGCCTGAGCTGCCCATGGAGCAGCATGGGGAGAACCAAAGCTAAGCAGGTGCAGGAAGAATCCAGCTAGTGGATCTGCTCTGGGGTAGAGGAAACACTTCTGCAGGGCTGCCGAGGCAAAACCTGTCAGCAGCTGTGGGAAAGGCTCCAGTTTGCCTGGTGGAGGAGAGTCACAGAACAGGGGCTGGACTTAGCATGTGCTTCAAACAGGTAACATGGTCAAACGAATCGCACAGTGGGCCCTACCCTCCTGGTAGCACCCTGAGTAACTGGGAGAAGATTCAGCACAACAGCTCAGGTCCCACAGGCAGGGCAGCTTTGCAGCACCGATCTGTCTCCTTAAATACAGAAGCTGCCCGGGGTGCTAATTCCTGTGGGCAGAGCATCAGGCCTTCAGCTTCATCAGATGGTGCAAATGATTTGCTGAAGCAGATTTTTATGCATTCTGCAGCTGAACGTGGATCTCAGCAGCATTTGCCCAGCTCGCTAGACGCCATGTTTCTTTGTTGGCTGTGGCAGGAGGTCCACAGCACTCTCGTTAGCGAGCCCCTTGTTGCGATGAGGCCAAGATAAGAAGCTACACCTCCCACTCCCCTGCTTTAGCATTCCCCGTCTGCTACTGACCCTGGAGATCTTTCCAAGGCCTTTCATAGCAGGCTAAGCAGAGTACATACAGCACAATTTACTGGGTTACCCATAGTCCTGAGACATACCCAACACCTGCTACTCACACTATCTTCAACAGAGGGCAGCACTCCCACGTGGCGAATTGGATCTGCTTACGAAATACCAACATGCTCTTGTTCCAGGAGTCCAAATCTTGTTCACAGAGGCCCTGGCTGGATTATCAACATTTACTACATCCATACAGCAGCTGGTGCAACAAGGACCCAACCTCACTGGCCTCTAGGCTCTGCTGCAATACACATTTCCCTGCAAGTGACTCCCTGGCAAAGAGCTTTGTGGCAAACTCAAGCTTGCGCTTACTCACCTCACTCACAAAGTGACAAACATGCTCTAAGGAAGGGAGGGGATTAATCCTCGGTCATCAATCATAGGATTGCTCCATCATCTTCACCTGCCCTCCATAATTACTGGCTGCTGCATGAAAGGTCAGTCTGCACTGACAGAATACCAGTCACAGTACAGAGATGGCGGCCTCCTCTCACAAGGATGTCTCAAGGGTTATGAATCCACTCACTAGAAGTTCTAAGAGTTGAGTCTATCTGTTCAGTTACAGCAGCAGGTTGGTGCAGAAAGAATAAGCCCATGGGTCATCTCCACATAATGACCAGCCCAGGACGCAAGTGTCTTGTATA
The DNA here is from genome assembly GCF_033958435.1 of Carettochelys insculpta. NCBI lineage: Eukaryota > Metazoa > Chordata > Testudines > Carettochelyidae > Carettochelys > Carettochelys insculpta. The sequence continues at coordinate 16,236,562 of NC_134155.1, forward strand.
AGTTGAACCTCTCTAATCCAGAACACGCTCGTCCATCAACATCCATAGTCCAACCTGATTTTAGTTAGCCAGACAACTACTTGCCATGGGTGTAGCCAAGTTTCCCCGCAGTCCCATAAGGTTTGATTCCCAGCACCAGCCCGGTCTCTCAGTGTTCTGTGCTGCTATTTAGCTATAATTTACCCCTAAATGTCTTCTAAGTGCCCAGAAAGCAGTGGAAGTGTTGGTACTGTGCTAGACAAATTGACCTCCTGTGATCCGGCAAATTCTCTCAACCAGCACCAGTCAGGTCCCGGTGGTGCCAGATTAAAGAGTTTCAACCTGTAAATACAGCTTTGGCTCACTCATGATCAGACTCAGACCTTATCCAAAAGGTTCCCTTCTCCTGTGGCTCAGTGCCAGTCCTGAGGCAGTGAGCTGAACCTGCCCTCTTCCTGCCGCAGTCTTCTCCAGTGCTCACACAGGGCTTGTGTAAGCACTGAGCTGTCAGGACCATAATACAAGGCCTCAGATTGCCCATGCTTGCACCAATCCCCACAGTTTCTTCATGTCACTGAGCTGAATTTTAGCACTTACTCGATGAGCATCTTGTCCTCTATTCTTAGGACTTTGTGATTTCAAGCATTAGCCTTTTGGAGACTACAGACACGCCAGTATCAAGGCTGATCACACAAAGTTCCCGGCCAGCATCCCAAATCTTTGTCCAGACTGAGGCTTGAGAAAACAGCGCTTCAGCACCAAGTGGTGAAAAACCTGTGCCTGGTGAGTACAGGAGTCCACAGAGCACAGCGGAGCCCTCAGTGCACTCCCTCAGAACCCCCCGACCTTCGCCTAATCTGGATCTTCATTAAGCCAGGTGCAAACAGCTAGCTAACCCCAGGCTGAGACTCTGGAAGCATCAGGAACAACCAAACCTGCCTCTGCAAGGACTTGTAAGAAGAGGGAAGGCTGGCGCTGAGCATGCTGGGAGAGGGACACCAGCAACAGAGCACCACTGGCCCAAAAACAACCAGCTCACAATCACTGCAACCCAGGCTATGACAGGCAGCGCCAGACAGTGACTCGCCCAAGGCAGAAGGGGATTCAGAGAACCCTGCAGTCCTGACTTCTGGTGCCCTGGTCAGCCAGCAATACATGGTCTGCAGAGTGAGGCAACCAGCGGTAAGTGCAACAGTAGCTTATCTTTTCTGTGCTGTCCTCAGACACAGAGTCACTATTCTGCACAGATCCCACTCTACGTAATTATGTCCTACAGATCTGTCCTGTACCACCACGAGTGCAGATCCTCATGCAATTTTATTGCTTGCCAAAGTACCATCAGCACTAACGCCGTTATATCCTCAACACCATCAAACAGTGTTTCAGCCTGGAACAGTTGAAACATTGATAAAAAGAAAAGCCTTCATTAAAATCAACACTTCATCTGTCTCCTGGAAGCCCAGCAATGGATAGGACACGAAATCAAGTGAAAGGAAGCCTTGGCAATCGTTAAAGACACAACTAAGTGCCACAGAACCAAGACTGGACTTGGTGGATTAGAATATGCTTTCTACAAACTGCACATCATATCCAGGTTCCACCAGGTAACGTAATAGGCAACAGAGTAGTTATCCGAGCACACTGGCTTGAGTGAACCCACAAGGCTTTTCTCACCCTCTCCCCAGCTACAGTCTCAGAGACTAAGGCCAGGACTCTCCTGGAGAGCTGACCATGGCACAGCTGTATCCATGCAGGCTGGGTGCTGCCAGGGGAGCTGGGCCCATGGGGAGAGTTCTTGTAGCTGCTGGATGCCACCAGGTGAGAGCTCCTCTCTTGACACAATTATTCCACCCCCAAAATGCAGTGAGCGCAGTCACACCACAGAGCAACATCAGTTTTGTCCACATCAGTGGTGGAGCAGATGAGGCCTTAAACACATTACAAGCAAGCTACAGTTGACACAAGTTCTTCTGCTATATACAAACCACACTGCTTAGGTAGGACACCAACGCCTGACACCGCTTAACTGCAACTCAGTGTATCCCAGACTATAGAGATGGATGAACACTGTGAGCACATGAATTCAGGCCTTATAATTCTCCTTTCGGTGGCCTCTTCTGCACTAGGACAAACCACCAAAGGCTGTTCACTTCCACCGCCTACATCCACCAGCCTCAGTGGTGCTGTGCTACATTTACCACCCACCTCTTACAGTCAATCATTAGGAGAGGTCTCTGCCAGGCAAGAGCCCCACAGTGCTGGGAGCTGCACAGGCAGCCAAAGATAAGCTCTTGCCATTTGGTATCTAGGTGCTAAAGCCACTGCGAGCAGAACGTGGCCAAGGTATTTTTGCCTTCTCCCTTGCAAGAGGGATGGTGAGTTTCCTAGAAACACTTCAGCGCTCCTAGTTTCTGCTTTCCTGCAGGTCCTTCTGAGATGAGATCTCCAACCCACCCAGCCACTCAAGTGTTGCAGGACTTTGGTCAAAACACACCAGGCTCTTGCTTCACTCACTCACAACCCAGGACACATGCACACATAGATCCCAGTCCCAAAAGGCACAGAGTACCAGTGTCCAAAGTCAGTGGGAGTCACTGTGCACAGCACCTCCCAGGATCAGGCCCACGAGAAGGTTCCTGCTTGGCTGGCAGACACAAGCCCAGCATAGCACGTGCCTGGCTCTGCTCCAGCCTTGTCTAAGCTGAGAGGGCAGGCTCTGGGAAGGCTACAATGTCAGTGAAGCAGAATTCCCTTCGGCGGGGTAAGTAACATGGGCACAGCGGCTGTGCCAGTGCAAACCACAGGCAAGCATCTGTTTCAGGTCCCTGAGGACAGTGGGAACTGCCCCAGCCCCCAGGACCAGAGCAGTGGCTCTTTACCTCCAGCCAGAGCAGCTCCTGCTTCGCTGAGCCGTGTGCCAGTCACAAAAGCAGCCAGCACACAAGCGTTACCTACACAACACAGCATAGCCATGGCTTTGGCGCGAGGCCCGAGACAGTCATTGGCAGTGACTAGTCCCTGCACCTGGACCTCAGAGCACGAGCCTCTGGGTTGCATGAGCAGCAGCAGCATCTTCGCTGGCATAGTCCAGACAGAGCATGGGGCCGGGGGGGGGCCTGTGTGCTAAGCAGTGTGGGAGACACAACGCTTCCCTTCACTCCGCTGCACTGACAGGTTTGAGGGAGCCCCAGCCCCGGTGTCAGCGAACTCCCTGGGGAGCAGGTACAACAGTGTCAATCTTTGGCAGGTGCAGCTGGGCGTAACTCCACTCCAACGGGCCCGATGGAACGGGGCAATGGAAGATGCTGCGGCTCTGCCATGAGATCTGCACCTGGCGCCCTAGCAGAACTAGCAGAAGCACCTGTGGCTGGAAAGGCAGGAGTGCCCTGGCAGCAGGTAGCCGCGGTACAGGGTGATTTGATTGGCCAGTCTCATACCCCGGCAAGAGTTGACGCTGACAACTGCATGGCAAGTGAGCAGCATGAGCGTCCAGGGCTCGTGGTGCTGTTCTGAGACATGCAGGAGGATGGGCAATTGAGTGGCGGGAGAGAGAGTGAGATGAGCCAGGCTGGCAGACACCATGACAGGCAAGTTCATCCCACATCCTTGGCCGTGCTCAGCAAGGCATGGGGAGCTGGGAAAAGCTCCGGGAGGCTGAACCACAGCACGAAATCAGTCCTAAGACACACAGTGATTCTAGAGGCAACATTTAAAAGCCGCGATGGATTCCTGATGTTCCAGTCTCCATTTACTAGCCCCAGGCACTTGGAGGGAAAGCAGACAGGTGTGTTGGAAAGGTACCAGATGGGCCTGGCAACAACCCCTACTCCACTGGCTGCAAGGGGGGCCAGTGCTGCATTGCTGGAACCCACAGCCCAAACCCAGGGAACCGGGACTCCTGGCCCAACTCCCATCCTCCCAGGAAATGCAGCTTCGCCAGAGAACATGCTGTCGGGAAGGGCAAGACAGGAGGGTGCCACGCTGGCATGGCCAAGAGACCCACCGCTGCTCTCACTGCACAAGAGGGCTCCTTTGGCAGTGGGCAGACAGCCCAGTCCTGATGGGAAGCAGTCCACACTGCCACAAGTAGCATCACTTACACCTGCTGGGATTTTGGCCCACAGCCCTGCTCCTACTCCGCAGGCAGGCAAGGCTCAGGGCCCCTGCAGAGGTTGCACCTCTGCCTTGGGACGACAGAGACCAGGTGCCATGTCTGTACATGAGCCCAGCACAGCAGCAAGGCACTAAAGGGATGGCAGCCCTGCTGCTCTCAGCTGAAGGAGTGGTGAGCAGATATGCAGGGGAAGGGGGGAGGATTTTGATACTAACTGCAATAAACGTCCACCTAGGGCTACCACAGGGACCACTTCTGACCTGCAGACTCCAGAGCTCCAGCAGCACCTGGTCAACTACCTGCCTAATCCCCAAGGGAACAATTGGATCTTACCACTGGCCAAGCAGAGATGAGAACGAGGCAACAGTTCCTGCTCTCCGGGACGCTCGCACTGGCAGGGACGGTACCTGAGGGGGGACAGCTCCTGCAGCCAGGATACGGAGTAGCCAGCATGAGGGGCTGGGGATATGGCTAAGCCAACCGCCACACCCTGCGCTGAGAAACTCCCCGGGCACAAATCAGGCAGGCCGGTCATGGCATCAGCACCACAGGGGGTTTATTAAAGTGACGGGACGGTGCAAAAATATATAAATCTTAAAACCTCCTGGTCAGGTTGGATCAAGTCCACAGAGCTCATGTTTCCTGAGCAGGTGCTTTGTTTGCTTTCTTCTTCTTCCTCTTCCTCTTCTTCTGGTCTTGGCCCTGCTTCCCCAGAGTCTCTGCGCCAGGGCTCCCCCGGGCCTTTGGCAAAGAGCCCTCTGCACCCACCTTTCCCGCTCCTCCTTTCCTCCTCTTGTTGCTCGGCTGGGCTGCAGCCTCCCCACCCTCTGCGCCTGCCTCCCTGCCACCCTCTGCCCCGTTCTCCTGCAGCTCCTCCAGGGCCCTTTTGCGTAACTTGCGTTTCTTGCTCGCTGGCAGGAAGCCTTTCTTCTTCCGTTTCAGGGGCTCCGCTCCAGTGGCCCGCTCAGGCTGGGACGCAGCCTTCTCCTTTTTGGGGCGCCTAGAAACCAAGAGAACCACAGGTCAGCGCATGTCCCACTAGGAGGTGACATATGCCGCAGACACCCTCGATGAACGGCAGGCGGGCCAGCAACCAGAAGCGCACGCATCTCAAGGGACACGTAACATAGCAAGTCAATGGAGCAAGGCTGCTACAGTCAACACCTGTTCCAGTCGTCCCCTTATCTGACAAGGTGCGCTGCCTGAGCACACCACAGCTCCAGCTGGGCCAGAATCCAGCAGATAAACAATGGCTTCAGAGGAAGGCAACCCTGGCTCCAGTAATGAGCAATACTACAAAGGGGGCGCACATGTGTGCGAGATAGAGAGAGAGAGAGAGAGAGAGAGAGCACAAGCGAGCAGATGTGCAGTCTGGGTCTGGGGGAGTGAGGAAGCGAGTGACTGACTTGAGAGGGGGCAGCCAGCTGGATCCTGGCATTTCCTCCTCAGTTCCAGCCCCTGCAGGCCCTGTTCTTGCTACCTCCCGCTGCCCTGGGCATGCACTAGTTTCCACTGAAGGGAAGCTAGCCCCCTGCGTGAACTGCTTCATTGGGCAGCAGCGAAGTGCCCATGTTAACTAGATACAGTGTTGAAACCACACTCCTATTGCTTGTTAATTCTATCCAAAATCCCTCACCCTCAGACAGAGGAGGTGGGTCCAGGCAATCCACTGAAACCTGGACTGAGTTGCCTCTAACCCTCTAAACCCAGCCACATCCCTTGCCCTTCCGGATGCTGTCTGACCCAGTGGGGCTGCTAGACTGTTAATCCAGGTGCATTTGCTGGCTCAAGTGCTTGGGTTACAGCTCGGCTAAGAGCCCCCATGTATTGTATAACTCACAGAGCAGGATCCAGTCTCTGGCTTCTCTTCTTGTCTTTTAATCCAGAAAACCCTTTTCAAGAGGGTACACATCAGAGTCTGCACTGCAGAGCTCTCAGAAGCTCAGGCCTGGCTCTCAGAGGCTCCCCCTGGAAAAGGTCGGGCCAAGCACTGTGACACCTCCAGCCCCTGCTTCCACGCCCCCCAACACCCCTCCCACGTAATCCCAAGAGGGTCTGTCTGAGAGCCACGCTGAGGGAAGCAGAAGCTAATTTGCTCCCTATTTATACGGACTCACATGGGATGACAGAGCTCCAGGAAGGAAGGCAGGATGGTGGAGCCTAAACCAGTCACCTAAACAGGCTGGCCTCACCCTCCGGCTCTGCTCTTCTCTTGCCCTGGTCACAAGTGATCAGTGATCTAACCTGAGGCACATGAGAAGGACCTGGGCACCCCACCCACTAACGTGTTTTCAGATGGAGATCCAGAAATGTGGGCACAAGTCATTTCTGAAACCACGGACATGCTTGTGCCTCGGACACTTCCCAGGGCAGCCGGAGTGTCAGAAACACCATTTGTGGGCCACTGTTACTCTCCTCAGCCAGCAGCTAGTCATATACATGCGGTGAGGGCAGACTGGCAAACCACACCCCTCCAGAAATTCCACCTCCGCCCTGTCTGACACACAGCTCCAGCTCATGGCTGGTCTGCACTGCAAAGGGAAGTCTCCCAAGATCTGACAGAAGGTGCTTTGAGATCAGGTCAAGCTCATTATCCTTCCCTCAGGGCTGATACCTGTAAATATCGCACTCAGCCCTATGAGGTCCACAGTAGGCCACACCCCAACGCCACCAGCTCAGCTCAGGCTGACCATCAGTCTCTACCCTGGTCCCTTTATGGCAAAGGCGCTGATCCGTTTCTTTCTACTTCCTCAAAACGAGGAGGCAGAGCAGGACAGAGAGCCCAACGCACAAGCAGCCACAGAGACGCAAATACGTACGCAAATCCCAGCAGCTTCATGACATTCCAGTAGAGACTGTCGAGGCGGACAGATTTCCCAAACCCCTCCTGCCGGCTCAGAGCATGCAGCACCCGGCTCAGCTCCACCAACTCCACATTCAGCTTCTGCAAGAATTGCAGGAAATGAAGGCAGATACACTGCAAATGGCATTCGCTCCTCATTCACAGAAGCACAGCTGTCACCCTGAGGGCAGACACCCACCCACCCACCCTCCAATGATGCCCCCGTAGCAACCACAGGATTGCTTGCATGAGAAAGGACTATTAGGGAAGCGTTTTTGTAAGGGGACTTGTTACTCTTGTGGGGGAATTCAGCATAAAAAAATGAGGAATTCTGCAGATTTTAATTGTCAATAGCACTATATAATCATACCAGTTTCACACAGAATTTCCCCAGGAGCGCTTAAATGCAGTTTTATCCTTTTTTTGGAATCAAAGGTAATCATGCTCTCTGCTCTGCCTCTTCATAGAGCAATATTCCTTCCAAGCCACACCACATCTCTCAAAGCACATTACATAGTACGGCAGTATCATTATTCCCATTGTACAGATGGAAAAAACAAGGCTCAGGAAAAGGGGAAGTGATTTGTTCAAGCAGGGCCAGTTCAAGGGGCCCTATGTAAGATCTAGGTATTACTATAATAATTGTGAACGTTAAGGGTTTTTTCTATTATCAGATCCATCTACCAAGTTTTTCCAAAAGCTGTATGAGGAGACAGACATGGGACTTGCACTGGCTTCAGCATAAGCCAGGAGGTTAAAAGCCCAGTGCAACATGGACCTTCATACTGGATGCAAACAGGACAGCTGCCGTCAGAAGCAGCAAGCCTCTAACAACATGTATGTCGGACTGAATCTGGAATACCTTTGGCCAAAGCCTGGGCTTACCTGCTGGTTCACAGTTTTGATGAGGAAGTTCAACAGTTCCAAACACTTGATGACTTTCTCCTGGTCAACTTTCACCTTGAACTCGTTCACTGCCTTCAAACTCTGCAAAGGGAGGAAGAGATACAGGGCATCAAACTGAGAAACAAAGAACTGCCTTCAAGAGAAAGCTGTAAAAATATCAGCAAAACATCCAGGGAGGCAGTCGCGGAAATCACAGCTCCACTACTGTACGCAGGGGGAAAGAGGAAAGTTAATATCTCACCCACTAAAAGAAGTCCACTGCTGGAAAACAGCTTCTCATGAGAGAGCGCCATGCAGCTAGCTGAAGGGAGCTGGGATTTACACAGAATGTGCTAATGTGAAACTCTATTAACACCTACGGTCAGGACGTCCCAATCGCCAGCCCCAAGACAGATCCTGTCAATCAAGCACACAGCCCCCAGAAGGAGGAAAAAAACCACCACTCTCTCTGCATTGCAATTATTGGCTGACACACCAGCATGCTCCGGCTTAAAGAACAGCTGTGACAGCAGTCCTGGGGTTAAAGCGGGGCTGGCAAAATACAGCCCATGAGCTACATCCAGCCTGCCAAGCCTTTTAATCCAGCCCATGACCTGCCCCCAGGACCCATGGGCATGGGGCAGCTCCTCACTGCTCAAAGTGGCTCTCTGTGGGCACACTGAGGCTGGGGAGAGGCTCTCCACACTGCATCTGCCCTCAACAAAATCTCTCAGCTCCTACTGGCAGGAAAGCAAGACGGAGAAAGGGACAGTTACCCAATATGAATTTCAGCATTGTGTGTCTGTGGGACATGCACCCCATCCCCCGGCTGTGCCTGCCTGCAGCAGCCATGGAGGGGTGCCTCTCACCTGGTCCATAGTGCAGGGGTGAGAGAGGGCTGGGGTTGTCCTCTCTCCTCAGGGCAGCCTGCAGACCAAACCCCTCATCTCCCGCCGCAGCCCAGAGTGATGAAGAAAAACAAAAAACTTATCTGAGTTAAGGACCTGGGCAATGACAGATACATCTTCAAGTTTATGAATAAAAATGAGGTCTGAGAAGATGAGATTTGCTAGTTCTAAAGTCCTAAAGGACACCGTGATGCAAAACAAATAGTTCAATTTACTAACTACAAACATTTTCTTTGCTAAGAAATTCAGTTTTAAATGCAAAAGAAGTTTTTATAAACTTCTTTTCCTGGTGTATCCAGTAGTTTTAGTTAAATGATTTGAAAATGGTGTATTTGTGTATTCTGAGTTGAATCTGGATTTCTATGCAACTAAAGATAGTAAAAATCACAGGTGAAAAAATAATCTAGTAAATAAGAAATGCATTCACCTCTAACACAAAACAACTGAAAATTAAGAATCTGAATAAATATAAGTTAAGCTGTTTAACTGCTTAAGCAAGTGTGTATAAACATAGCATATCCTCCTAATGAGCAAAAACAGCACCAGTTTAATGTAAAAGCTATATTTAGATGCAAATTGACGTGTATAAATGGTTGCTAACCAGTGACAATCAAACTTCCTTTAGGAAAATAACAAAAAAGTACAAGATTAAAATCAATTATTTAAATCAAGGTTTCCTGCTCACTGATTTAAAACAGTAGTAAAATCAATTATTTAAAGTCCTTTGATTTAAATCAATCTATGTTGCAAGAAAACCAAAATGCCAGCAAGAGGATGTGGGTGACTGTACTGTATTCTAAATATGTGGGGTAAGGGAAGATAGTCTATCTGGAACAAGTCAGAAATGCCACATGCTCACACAAGGTACAAGTGCAAAAAGGCAGAAAATCTCTCAACATGACTGTCTACCAAATAACATCATATGTAGAGTCGCAAAACACACACACAGTAGTTTATGAAGTCAAAACTACAGAGTGGTCAAGTCTCTCCAGAAAAACTCCTCCTTTTCTTCTGCAGCTTAAGATCCTGACTACACTGAGCTGTACCAGCCAGTTCAGTTTCAAATAGCAAAGAGATAGATAAAGCTTGCCATCTGGGCTCAGACAAATTATGAACAGTTGGAAAAAGGCAAGCTTTGCAAAATAAACTTCCCTGGAGAATTTTTTGCATGCCTCTGGCAGGACTTTACTCACTTCAAACGTAAAACTGATTTAAGAGGGCAAAGAAATCTGGACATCAATACATGTTAACGAGGGAGGATGCTCCAGTGATCAGGAAACCCAGTTCTGCCACAGGCTCCCTTTAAGACTTTGGGCAAGTCACTCAACAGTGTCTCTGTTCTCCACCTGTAAAATGGGGATAACAGTACTGCACTGTTTCGAAGATAAGCACATTAAAGAGTGAGAGCAGTGCAGACACTATGGTGATAAGTGCCTACAACAGACATCAGAGCATACACACAGGTGCTTATCCCCTAATCTTGTATTACATATAGCATAGGTCTCATTGGCTATGTCTAGACAGGATACAGTGGTACCCGAAAATAGCTGCCCACATCTGTGCAACGCACCTGTTGTCTCAAAAGAGTATTTAAGATAACAGGTGCACTACTCCAGCATCCCTGTACACCTCATTGCAGGAGGAGTACAGGGATGCCTCAAAACAGCCTATTCCAAAATCTGCACAATTTGCATAGTGCAAGTGGCATAGCTTATTTCCAGCTCTCGGAGCCATGTAGACATAGCTATTCGGACCTAAAAGTCACACCAGCACAACTCCAACAGCTTCAGAGATGCTCTGGTTTACATCTGAGTCAATGAAATCAGAATCTAACCCCTTATATACACACCAGGCCCTAAGCAGTATAAAGAATTCGACTCCACAGGGCAAGCTCCTTCTTTGACTGGGGCTTGCAAGAGCAAGATAAAATGACAGCCAGATGAGCAGCTTTGCAGGAAGATAAAAGCAGGCACATTTGATTCCATAACTGTTGTAATAGCAGGTCTCTCATTATGCTTTTGGGATTTCACACCCCCATAATAAAGCTTATTCTAAAAATACAATAATTTACGATCAGGTCCACCAAATTCTCCACATCTACCAAGCAGAGCCAGCAATGGGACACCGCCATGTTCTGCAGCTAGAATTCCCATCACCAGGCCAGCTGACTGTCACTAAGTTGCAAATTACTCTCTTTTGGTGGGTATAACTGTGCTCCCCTATGCCAGAGCTATCATTAACCTCCAAGGTTACACACCACTCTATGGGTCTGAATTCTCTCAGGTAAAAGGAAAAACAAATATTAACTGTATAACTGAAATTACTCACATGTGTGAAATTATTCCACAGCCTGCACACATTCCATTTACTCCACTTATACCCACTCTGCATCAAAAAACTCAACAAGTCAATTATTTGTTCAAACTAACAAAACAAAGATAGATTTGTATTAAAAGTATCCTTGTTAATATTAAAAAGAAAAACAAGAAATCCTGTGTCACCCAAGGTCTGTGAGAGGGAAAGATCATTGTTCAGGATGGGTTGCAGATCCACCCACCTAAGAAAGTGAGGAAACAGACTGACAAAGCCAGATGGGTACCCAGAAGCTACCTGCTACAAGACAGGCCTCACAAGGAAAACAGGAGAACACCGCTGATCATCACATACAGCCCTCACCTAAGACCTCTCCAATGCATCTTCAGTGATCTGCAACCCATCCTGAACAATGTTTCACTTTCACAGACCTTAGGAGGCAGGCCTGTCCTCGCCTACAACCTCAAACAAATCCTCACCAGCCACTACAAATCACAAACCGGTGGCTCTAGGCCTGGAACCAGCCCCTACACTGATCCTCGCTGTCAACTCCGCTCACATATCTACACCAGTGGTATCATCACAGGACCTAACATCAACCGTACCATAAGGGGCTCCTTTACCTGCACATCTACTAATATAATATGTGCCATCATCTGCCAGCAATGCCTCACTGCAATTTACACTGGCCAAACTGGACAGTCTCTCTGTAAAAGAATAAATGGACATAAATCAGACATCAGGAACAGTAATGTACAGAAGTCTGTGGGGGAACACTTCAATCTCCCTGGACACAGTGGCAGATTTGAGGGTGGCAATCCTGAAACAAAGAAATTTCAAAAATCAAATGGAGAGAGAAATCTCTGAGCTGCAGTTTATTTGCAAATTTGACTCCATTAAATAAGGATTAAACAGAGACTGGAAGTGGCTCGCAGCTTACAAAAGCAGCTTCTCTGCCCTGGTTGTTAATATCTCCCTATTAGACTCTGACAATGGCTCATATCCCCCTGTCTGATTTGACTTGTTTTTTCCTCTTTTCATAAGTACTATTGATAATGGGCCATTTCCACCTTGCTGAATAGACCTTGTCAGCTCTGGCCCTTCCTTATACTGGGATCCCACTCTTTAAATACCCCTCTGAAACCACACCCCCACTCATGTATCTGATGAAGTGGGTCTTTGCCCACGAAAGCTTATGCTCCAAAATATCTGTTAGTCTATAAGGTGCCACAGGATTTCTTGTTGTTCTCGAAGCTACAGACTAACACGGCTACCTCTCTGATGAATATTAAAAAGGAGACTACCAGGCTAGTGTTATTCTTATAGTAGCTGAAATCAGTTAAGAGTGTGCCCCTATAGAATCATAAAATGCAAGGACTGGAAGGGACCTTGAGAGGTCACTGAGTCCAGCCCCCTGCCCTCATGACCGGACCAAGTACTGTCTAGACCATCCCTGATAGACATTGATCAAACCTGTTCTTAAATATCTCCAGAGATGGAGATTCCACAGCCTCCCTAGGTAATTTATTCCACTGTTTGACCACCCTGACAGTTCGGGGGGACTGTCTCCTAATGTCCAACCTAAACCTCCCTTTCTGCAGTTTAAGTCCATTGCCTCTTGTTCTATCCTCAGAGGCCAAAAAGAACAGGTTTTCTCCCTCCTCCTCATGACACCCTTTTAGATACTTGAAAACTGCTATCATGTCCCCCCTTAATCTTCTTTTTTCCAAACTAAACAAGCCCAATTCTTTCAGTCTTTCTTCTTAGATCATGTTCTCTAAACCTTTGATCATTCTTGTTGCTCTTTTCTGGACCCTTTCCAATTTCTCCACATCTTTCTTGAAATGCAGTGCCCAGAACTGGACACACTACTCCAACTGAGGCCTAACCAGTGCAGAGTAGAGTGGAAGAATGACTTTTCGTGTCTTGCTCACAACACACCTGTTAATGCATCCCAGAATCCTGTTTGCCTTTTTAGTCACACTGTTGACTCATATTTAGCTTGTGATCCACTATACCCTCTAGATCCCTTTCCGCCATACTCCTTCCTAGGCAGTTGCTTCCCATTCTGTACATGTGAAACTGATTGTTCCTTCTTAAGTGGAGCACTTTGCATTTGTCTTTATTAAACTTCACCCTGTTTACCTCAGACCATTTCCCCCATGTGCTCCTGCCCTGAAGAGCTTATAATCTACACAGAAAAGACAAAGACCAAGAAGTGAAAACTAAAGAGAAATAAATCTTTCTCATTTTGAAAACACTTTCAATTACTGAAACAAAGACTTCAAAATCCTCATTTACTGTCCACCAGTTTTGCTGTTTGTTTCATTGTCTGAGCAGACTTGAACTTGATAGTTTCTCTTCAGTCTGAGGCCAGGTCTATACTAAACATTAAAGCTGACTGTAGATACACAATTCTAACTACAGCAATTGCGCAACTGGAATTAACTTAGCTGCAACCGACTTACCTGGCGGTCCTCTCAGAGGGAGGTCAATGAGAGAAACCTGTTGACCTACCTTACTTCCCACAATACTGAGGTGCACAGGGGTTGACTGCTGACCCCAATAGTTTGATTTCATGTGTCCCCACTAGGCGCACAAAATCGAGCCCTGGAAGATCAACCCTGACTGGGTCGATCTTCTGTGTAGCGAAGACATACCCCAAGTTCTTGATACCCCGGTCCTAGCACCATGTTGTTGAGTTTGAGCGATAAAGGCCTGATTCAGAGCCCTCTGAAATCAAAGGGTATGATTTCCATGGGAACAGGAGCAGCCTCTGAACTACCTAGGGTTTAATTTTCAGAAGAGCTGGCCACCTGCAGCTCTCATTGAAATCAAAATGGCACTGACTGGGCAACGTTGAAATCAGGCCTTCAGTGCTAATTTTTTTCACTCTTGATGGATTTCAAAATAAATGAGCTGACGCAGTTACACTGGTGCAGCAAAACATTTAGCGCGGGTGTTAGCCCCATTGACTTAATGCTTTCCTAACACAGGGCCCACATTACATTTGCAAACCCCTTGTTTTGCACTCGTGCAGGTCTACACTGAGGGAGGTGATTTGCACATGAGAGAGGCTATAGATCCAATTAGACCAGTGCAACTTTTTCAGAAGACTTGAATATACACTTGGTGCAATGTAAATACCTGCTCAACCAAAACAATCACCTGCAAGTGATTACCAGTCACTCAGCATACAAGAAGCCAATGTTAATTCTTGCATCTTGAGTAAACGGTGCAGAAGCTAGACAGAATGATCTTAAGAAAATCAGATACAAACCTGGTTTAACTTAGTGGGTTTCTCTCTTCCAGCTGATGTTCACTTTCTGAGAGGGGCAGTGAAGGTATTTTCCTCCACGTGTGAAAGCACATATGTTTTACTGGAATTTTGGTGAGCATTACAGCTGAGATGATTACAGCTGCATAAGAGGCCCTGGATGCCCAATTCCCATTCTGTGTCATGTAACTGGTTTCATACCTATGGTATCAGCACACCTTCCAGCAACTATCTTCTGTCACAGTTGTTCACTCCTCTCTTCCTTTCCGCAGAGGGAGACACATGCACAAGAGAGGGCTACTTGGTGTTTAGGCTGGAGAAGGTGGCTCAATGCAACGTGCCTTGCTTTTGAAAGACAAGATGCTGACATTTCTGACAGTCACACCCTGGAGTAGTTTGTTCCCCAGCAGTGGGTCAGCCCATGCATTTTAATGAGACTTGTCTTCAAATCCCATCAGCAGCTCTGAAAAATATCAGCCCAAGTTTTTTTTTTGCTATCTGCAGCATAGACTCCACTCTGTCTTTCACAGCTGTTCCCAGAGATGTGAACAAAACCACATTCTCATGCAGATTTTCAGGTACAAACGCTGCATGGTCTCTCTAGGGATGTGCGTCATGAGTGTGATTTCTATCAATGAACGCTCAAAGATTTGAAAAATTTTAAGAAAGTCAACCAAAAGTGATTATCAAACAGCAGATGGCAAACTACAATACAGTAACCACCCGACATATATAATTTCAACTCGCACATAACTTGTGTTAACGCAACTCAAAATCCTGAGGTTCCCAGGGGCTGGGGGCTGGCAGGAGGGCAGCCTCCTCTGTCAGCTCCCTGCTCCAGCCCCTGGCTCCCCCAGCTGGGGGAAGCCTGGAGGGCAGACAGCTTCACCTCCGCAGCTTCCCCCCAACTGGGAGAGCTAGGGGACAGACAGCCGCACTGCTGCGGCTTCCCCTGGCTCCCGGCCACTGTAGGAGCTGGGAACCAGGGGGCAGCCTGGCTCCCGGCTCCCCTGATTGTAGGAGCCAGGAAAGGGGAGCTGGGAACTAGGCTGCTGCCTGATTCCTGGCTCGCTCCCCCCCACCCATTTGCGCAAAATTTGAGTTACACATGGTTGCCCAGGAACGCAACCCTCGCATAACTCTGGGGTCTAGAGTATGCGGCATATTATGTAGCTAATGTAACAATCCTTCAGGCATCTAGAGCACTGTTTCACAAACTTGTCTTTTTTTTTTAAATAAAGTGCCCCTTTTTCAACAAAAAAAATTTAAGTACCCCCCAGACTTCTCTCACGTACCCCTAAGGGGACATGGACCATCGGCTGAGAAACATCATCCTGAGGTAATCTGAGATCTTGAAACAAGTACCAGTCAACCTTTCCAGATTCCTGTACCCATTGCAGGAGTCAGATTTGTTTTCCATACCCCCAAGTAACATCTCACTTGAAAACTACTTATTTACAAAAACATCCCAGAAAACTATTACTGACTTTCTGCCATCTTAGCATCAAATAAATGAACTGGAATAGAAATACTGCACTGACATTTCAGCACAAGGCATATGAAGCAGTAGAAACAAGTCATTGTGTGAATGAACTTTTAGATTGTACTAACTTTACTGGCAGTTTTATGTAGCCTGTTGTAAACTAGGAAAATATCTAGAGGAATTAATGTACCCCTGGAAGACCTCAGTGTACCCCAAAGGTACACGTACCCCGATTGAGAAACCCCAAAAATGGCATGCCAGCCGATTTTCATCGGCACACCAGGCGGGAGCACAGCCCCACACCTCCTCCCCCTGGCAGCCAGGAGCTTGCTCAGAGCCATGCTGCCTGTAGATTAACACAAGACCAGCTAATGCTAGCAACCACCAGCTCAACGGTAAAGCTCTGCACCTGAATGTATTTATTAATGTTGTTGTAATTAGCGACTTTAAAAAGTATCTTCAGGACTTGGATTGTACATAGAGGTCACAAGCTCAAATTTCAGCACCCCCTCTCGGAAAGGTTGCTGACCCCCTGTTCTAAGCCTTAATGCCCACAGGTCTGCTGTCCAGAATGCACAGCACAACTGGAATTTTCCAGTTTGTTACTTTTCTGTGTTATTAAAGCCAGCGAGACACACAAAAACAGTCTTCAACAGAGGAACAGGAAGTATGGTCAGCTGGTTTCTGGGCTAACCTGGGACTTGAGAGACCTGGGTTCAAATTCCCTACTCAGACACAGGCTTACTGTGTAACCCTAAGTAAGTAGTGATGTACCTCAATGCTCATCTGTGAAATGGACATAACAGCACATGCCCACAACACCAGGGAAAGGACAGTGGAGATTGTGAAGTGCTCAGATACTGCAGCAGTAGGGCCATGCAAATACAGCTGACAGTAAAGGGCATGTGTAACCTCTGTAGAAGCAACAACACACTGTATACGCAAGGGAAATGGAGACGTGTGCAGAGAGGAAAGGAGAAATATAGCCCAGGCTAGGAAGTTACTGTAGCTAGGAAACTTCAGAAAATTGTAATTGTAAAAATTGGAAAATTGTAGCTAGGAAACTTCAGAAGAGAAATGCCCTCAGCTTTCCTCTTCAGAACAGGTCACTCCCATGTTTTGTATAACTCCTGAAGCCTAATGGGCACACACTCGCACACCCTATCTGGCAACATTCCTGTGGTAATTATACCAAGTATTAATCCTAACAACTAAAAGTGCAGGTCAGATAGACACTGTGTGTGCATGCAGTTAACTGATTTGCAAGCAGCACCATGGTAACTTTGCCAAATGAGGTGCAGTCGCATGCCTCAATCAGCCAATACTTGACCTTTAAAAACAGAACAAAACAGCCAAAGAGGGACCCGATCCTGCTGCTTTGTGCTGCTGGATCCATGCACTTGTGCAGGGCTCTAGTGAAATCAATGGGGAGCTGCCCTGCAAGCAGGGCTTTGCAGAACCAGAGCCTTGGTTGCATAAAACAGGTGAGACCTTGAGTTTCCCTCTATACCGGCCAAGTGTTTAAATCAAAGCAAGAGCCGAGCTGATCCACAGACCAGCACTCGCTCTCAGGTACTGATGTGGACACATTACAGTAGCATCTGAGCACCCTGCCATCTTTAGCATCTCTCTGAGATGCAGCAACGCTAAGATGGGGATCAGAGACATGCAGTATGGCTATACTGCAAGACAAATCTCCATGACACCTGGTCTCACAGCCCAGCTCAATTGCTTTGAACTCCCAGGGCCAGGAACAATAGAGAACGTGGTTTGCCATCAGCTGGAGCCCAAGCTCTGAGATTTCACCCCATACCTGCAGGGTCTACGCTGCCATTTTTAGGCCTGTTGCCCAAACTCTGCAAGCCCAAGTCAGGTGACACAGGCCAGCCACAGCTATGACAGAGGCATCGGACTGCAGTATAGATGTACTCACTGAGAACAAGTCCAACCAAAGGTTGCACAGAAAGTCTGTGGCAGAGCAGGGAGCTGAACCAGCATTTCCAAAGTTCGAGGCTGGGCCCCTAACCTGAGAGGTGCCCTTGCTTTCCAGGGAGCTGTGGAAAGACACCAAAGCAGCAAGCCCAGCACCGTGAATTCAACACTTCTCAAGGCCTTGACATTTCAGCACGAGTCACTCCACCACCGGGGGGAGTCTCAAGCAGGACACCTTCTGGATGCGTACTTCAGAAGTGGGAGCAGATAGCCTAGGCTGATGGGAAAGGCGGCGATATCCCAGAGGGTCGTTCTGTTACTGAGTGGGAGGGGCTGGTTTCCCAGCAGGGCCCTGGCACCAGTTCAGCATTCGACTCCCCTGGTACTCCCTCAGCACACTTCATCATACAAACCAAACAGCCCTTTGTCTTCTGGAGGCTGCCCTGCCATATCAGCTGGGGCAGATCTTCCATTCAGTCAAACAAAACCACTGCCAAGCTGCATTCCTTCCACATCCCATCCTTCCCTCCTCCCACACAACAGACCGGGTTGCTGATGGATGGATGTACAGATTTGTGACAGAATACGGTGCCAGATGTCTGCAGCAGACACGCACTGACATCTATCATTTGCTGCTTCCCATCCCCCGGTACATCCTGACACTGCCAAGGAAATGCCTGCTCTATTATGTTCCAGCACCAGCTAAGAGCTCACCAAACTTCCCATCTTCCAGGAAGTCCACTTAACATTTACTGAGATCAGAGAGGTAGCTGAGTTAGTTTTTACCTTCAAAAACAACAAGAAGTCCTGTGGCACTTTGTAGACTAAAGAAAGGTTACTCACCGTAGTAACGGTGGTTCTTCGAGATGTGTCCCCGTGGGTGCTCCACGTTAGGTGTCGGGCTCACCCGGCGCCGCAGATCGGATCTTCCAAGCAGTTTCTGCCGGACCGCGCATGCGCCGGCGCGCGCCGCTCCCTTGCGCGCTCCTGGCCACGTGCGCGATCCGGTCCCTGTCAGTTCCTTGACCAACCGCCTCGGATGCTCCTGCAAAACACTGAACAGAGATCCGAAGCGGGGAGGATGGGCGGGTAGTGGAGCACCCACGGGGACACATCTCGAAGAACCAC
Organism: Carettochelys insculpta; assembly: GCF_033958435.1. Classification (NCBI taxonomy): domain Eukaryota; kingdom Metazoa; phylum Chordata; order Testudines; family Carettochelyidae; genus Carettochelys; species Carettochelys insculpta. The sequence continues at coordinate 16,255,423 of NC_134155.1, forward strand.
CGTTACTACGGTGAGTAACCTGTCTTTCTTCTTCGAGTGTCCCCGTGGGTGCTCCACATTAGGTGACTACCCGGCAGTAACCCAAGATAGGAGGCGGGTAATCGGATTATGTGCAGCTTGTCCCCGAGAGGACCGCTGTCGAGAGACGGGTATCCTCTTGGAATACCCTGTGAAGGGCGTAATGTTTGGCGAAGGTGTCATAGGATGACCAGGTCGCCGCTCTGCAAATGTCTTTTAGCGCAACGCCCTTGAAAAAGGCTGTTGATGCCGCCACCGCCCTAGTGGAATGAGCCCTGGGAGTGGCCAGTAAAGGAGTCTTTTTGAGTTCGTAGCACATTTTTATGCAGGATACGATGTGCTTCGAGATTCTCTGCGAAGAGAGACCTTCTCCTTTCAACTTGGGAGCGAGAGAGACTAGGAGTCTATCCGTTTTCCGGAAGGACTTGGTCCTGTCTATATAGAAGGCTAGCGCCCTCCTCACGTCCAGGAGGTGTAGGCGTGCCTCTTTGTTAGAGTTATGAGGCTTTGGATAAAACGAGGGTAAAACAATAGGTTCGTTAATGTGAAACCCAGACGAAACTTTGGGAACAAAGGCTGGATGCAGCCGTATGGTTACCGCCTCCTTGGAAAAAACAGTGCAGGGTGGCGTTGCCATAACTGCCGCAAGCTCACTCACCCTGCGAGCTGACGTGATTGCGAGAAGAAAGGTCGTCTTTATTGTAAGGAGGTGGAGGGAAACCGTGGCCAAGGGCTCGAACGGTGGTCCCGTTAGCACATTAAGCACCAGGTCCAAGTTCCATGAAGGTGGAAGCGGTTTCCGAGGGGGGTATAGGTTTACCAACCCTTTGAGGAACCTGGTAACCATGGGATGGGCGAACACCGTGCGCCCTTCCTCTTCGTGTCTGAACGCCGAAATGGCGGCAAGGTGGACCTTTAACGAGGATAGTGAGAGTCCTCCTCTCTTGAGGTCCAGTAAATACTTTAATATCACAGGTATAGGCACCGAAAGGGGAGCTAGCTGTTTGGTAGAACACCATGCTGTGAAGCGAGTCCATTTCTGCTTGTAGGTTTCCTGGTGGAAGTCCTCCTGCTACTTTCTAGGACTTGCTGCACTTCCTCCGTACATGTGCTCTCTAGGGAGCTGAGCCATGGATTAACCATGCTTGTAGTCACAGGCCTTGAGGGTGCGGATGCACTATGGACCCCTGGGCTTGCGTGAGCAGATCCAGCGCCACCGGAAGGGGCATCGGTGGACGGTCCGACATGCGCAGGAGTAGGGGGAACCATTGCTGTCGATCCCACGTTGGGACTACCAGGATCATTCGGGCTCCTTCCCTCCTGGCTTTCTGCAAGACTTTGTGGAACAGCACTGTGGGAGGAAAAGTGTAAAGCAGGGGGCCCCTCCACGAGATCGCGAATGCGTCCCCCAGGGACCCCCGTCCCAGTCCTGCCCTGGAGCAGAATCGTGGGCACTTCTTGTTGTGTTGAGTGGCAAACAGGTCTATCTGGGGAAAACCCCATGCGTGAAAAATCGGTCGTAGCAGATCGGGATGGATCTGCCACTCGTGCGTGAGTGCAAAACGCCTGCTCAGCTGGTCTGCCTTCACATTGTGAGCGCCTGGTAAGTAGGAGGCTCTCAGGATTATATCGTGGGCGATGCACCAGTTCCATAACCGGACTGCTTCCGCACATAAGGCACGGGACCGAGCTCCTCCTTGCCGATTTATATAAAACATGGTGGAGGTATTGTCTGTACTGATCCCGACAACTTTGCCTTGTATATGGTCTCGAAAGTGTCTGCAGGCGTTGAACACTGCTCTGAGCTCCAGTATATTTATGTGCAGTGACTGCTCCGTGGAGGACCACAGCCCTTAAGTCACCTCTTCGTCCATGTGTGCTCCCCACCCTATGAGGGAGGCATCTGTAGTAAGAAAAACCGATATTTGTGGTTGGTGGAAGGGTACCCCTGTTAGCAAGTTCTTGGGGTTTACCCACCATTGCAGGGATTTGCGCACCTCTGCTGTGGGCGACACCACCCTGTGAATGGAGTGTGCTGCTGGTTTGTATACGCTCGCCAGCCAGTGCTGCATGCTGCGCATGTGTAACCTGGCGTTCTGTACTACGAACGTTGCAGCTGCCATGTGGCCCAGCAGCTGTAAGCACGTCAGGACCGGCACCGTAGGGCTGAAGGTGATGACCTGCACGAGGGAGCCGATGGCCCGAAAGCGAGTCTCTGGTAGATACACCCTCGCTGTAATGGAATTTATGCGTGCCCCTATGAACTCTATGTCCTGTGTGGGGTCTATCTTTGATTTTGCCAGATTGATAACCAGGCCGAGCGAAGAGAACGTGCCTGCTGTGACGTGTATCATGCGTAGTACCTCCTCCTTCGAGGCCCCTTTGAGTAGGCAGTCGTCCAGATACGGGAATATAAATACCCTCTGTCTGTGCAGGTAGGCTGACACCACTGCCAAGGTCTTGGTGAAGACTCTGGGGGCTGAGGAGAGGCCAAACAGTAGGACCTTGTATTGAAAATGTTCTTTGCCTACCATGAACCGGAGGAATCGCCGGTGAGCCGGATGAATAGTTATGTGAAAATACGCGTCTTGTAAGTCGAGGGCTGCGAACCAATCTCCATCGTCCAGTGCTGTAAGGATGGAGGCGATTGTGATCATCCGAAAGCGTTGCTTGCGCACGTACCGGTTGAGGCCTTGAAGATCTAAAATGGGCCTCCACCCTCCTGTCTTTTTCTCCGTGAGGAAGTACCTCGAGTAGAACCCTTTTCCTTGCAGTTGCTCCGGCACTCTTTCCACTGCCCCTATGAGCATGAGATGGTCTACCTCCTGCTTGACCCTCGCTACGTGGGAGGCCTCCTGGAGGTGGGGCCTGGGTGGAGGTCGTGGCGGTGGGAGCGACTGGAAGGGGATGGCGTACCCCGTGGCTATGATCTCCAGCACCCATTTGTCTGTGGTGATCCTTTGCCACTGGTCGTAAAATGGTCGGAGGCGATGGTGGAATAGCCGCTTCGGATGAGTTTGTGCGATGGTAGTGATGGCGCAGCCCTGGATCTGAGTATCAAACTTGTGGCCTTTGGCCCTGCCCCGAGGACGCATGGCTCTGTTGGGAACGTCGCCTGGGAGTTCTGTACTGCTGGTGCTGTTGATGTCGCCCTTGCTTGTAACCCCTGTGGTACTGGGGACGCTGTTGCTGGTACTGGTACCGTCTTTGTTGAGGGTAGTACTTTTTCTTTCTGTATGGAGAGGTGTAAATCCCCAGGGTCCTAAGTGTGGCTCTTGAATCTTTACTGGAATGAAGGACCGAGTCAGTTGATTCAGCAGACAGCTTCTGTGAGTCGAAGGAAAGATCGACTATCTTTGCCTGCAGATCCCTCGGTATACCCGAAGTCTGGAGCCAGGACTCCCTTCGCATCACCACTGCCGTAGCTGTGGAGCATGCTGCTGTGTCCGCAACATCCAGGGCGATCTGAACTCCCGTCCTCGAGGCCACGTAGCCTTCTTGCACGATGGCCTTGAGCACCGGTTTTTTTGTCCTCTGGAAGCAAGTCCATGAGGGAGGTTAACCTAGTGTAGTTGTCGAAATTATGGTTCGCTAAATGCGCTGCGTAATTTGCCATTCGCAACAGTAGAGTGGAGGAGGAGTAGACCTTTCTGCCAAACAGCTCTAGCTTCTTGGCATCTTTGTCTGTTCCCCCTGTCTTGAATTGAGATGTCTTTGATCTTTGTTGCGACGACTCCACCACCAAGGAATTTGGTTGTGGGTGGCTGAACAGGAACTCCATGCCCTTCGCCGGCACGAAGTATTTCTTATCCGCTCTCTTGTGGGCAGGCGGAATAGTCGCAGGGGTCTGCCACATCATAGTGGCGGACTCCAAGATTGCTTCATCAAGCGGTATTGCTATTTTGGAGGAGGCCAGAGGTCTCAGATTTTTGAGGAGCTTATGGTGTTTCTCTTGCACCTCTGCTGTCTGGATGCCTTGCGTGAAGGCCACCCTCTTAAACAGCTCTTGAAACTGTTTGAGATCGTCCGGAGGGTGGACGTCCCCCGGGGCCGTAGCCTCGTCCGGGGAGGAGAGCGAGGAACCACTAGGATACGCCTCTCTGGACCCTTCCGGTTCCTGTTGGTGATGGTACATCCTCTCACCGGAAGCTTGCAAGGGAAAATCTCGGGGTTCCATAACCAGTTCCCCCTGAGATACTTGAGTCTCTGTCCCCGTTCGCGATTGCCCTCGGGGATACGGGACCGTCTGTGGGGATCTTTCCCTGGTAGATTGCCGGTGGTGTCTATGCCCCGCGTGATAGGGGCGACCATGGCAGCATGGGCACTGTTCTTGGGAAGGTGACCTAGACCACTCCCTTGGTGCATACCCTCTGCGTCTGGGGGAGCGAGATCGTCGAGAGATCTGGGACACTGGAGAGAGCGATTTGTGATAGTATTCCAGCAGCTCAAACCCCAGGAAGGGTGAGGGTGGTCCCAGCCAGGGCGAGGCTGGTTGTAAAAATGGAGACGGGGGCTCCGGGTAGGCTAGGGGGGACCCCTGCCTTCTGGTTGGAGTCTGCAGCATAAGCGGAGGGCTGAGAGAAAGCAACTCTGCAGCCCTGTCTGGAGAGGGGCTGCGGTGCCTTGTTTTGTGTGCAGCCTTCCCCCTCCCTTGAGGAGGTAGCTCCGCCCCCTGATGTGTAGGGGATCTCGGCCCCATCCGTGCCGTGCTCGGCACGCTCATGGGCGGTGCCGCACAGGCGGTGTCCTCCGGTGCCTGCAGGCTGCGTGCCTGCGCGCTCTGCACTGCCGGTTCCCCGGGGTTCGGTGCCGCCGGTACCGGCGCTTGTTTAGCCTCCGCCCTGCCTGCGGTGCGGGGCGGCTGTTTGATTATCGGAGGCTGAGCTGCCTCCACATGGCTCTCCGTGCCGCCGCCGATCAGCTGTTGCTGTGGCTGGGGGCTGTGCGCTCCTCCCGTCCCACTCGCTGTTGCTGCCGGCAGGGATCGGGCTGGGGAGGCTTTCCTCCGTTTTTGCGCTGATGGGGTGAGGGAGGCGGCTTTCCTTTTATGGGCCCCGGAGGGTCCCTCCTGCTGCGGCCGCTCCGGCACGTCTGGCTGGAGGGCCTTGTCGAAGAGCAGCATTTTAAGCCGCATCTCCCTGTCCTTCCTTGCTCTGGCTGTTAATTTTGCACAGAAGGAGCATTTCTGCGTGACATGGGACTCCCCCAGGCACCTTATACAGTGACTGTGCCCATCAGACGCTGGCATTGCGTCTCGGCAGGACTCACATTTCTTGAATCCTGAAGAGGACGTTGTTGGTGAGTCTTTCAGTTGTTAATGCGTACTTAGCACCTTCTCTGTGCTGTTTCCCCCTCTCCGATAGCCTGCCGCGGCAGGAGGGCTAATGGCCCTAGGCTCCTGGCCTCCGGTGCTCCGCTTGTTACTTGGAATGGACTGAATGCCGTCCCGCTTGTTGTTTGGGTTTTTTTTTTTTTTTTTTGAAAATAACAACTGGCTAACTTAACAGTAGCCTAAGAACTTGAAAACTCTAAAGATAAAACAGTTAAAACCATTGAATACGCTAACTTGGCTGTAGCCTAGTCGGATTCCGTCTGCAGCCGACGGCGGTTAAGAGAAACTGGCGGGGACCGGATCGCGCACGTGGCCAGGAGCGCGCAAGGGAGCGGTGCGCACCGGCGCATGCGCGGTCCGGCAGAAACTGCTTGGAAGATCCGATCTGCGGCGCCGGGCGAGCCCAACACCTAATGTGAAGCACCCACGGGGACACTTGAAGAAGAACAGATATTTTGGAGCATAAGCTTTCGTGGGCAAAGACCCGCTTCAGACGAAGCGGGTCTTTGCCCACGAAAGCTTATGCCCCAAAATATCTGTTAGTCTACAAAGTGCCACAGGACTTGTTGTTTTTACAGAGATGTTCACTCCCCTCAGTTCTCATTGCTACACACAGATCTGCAAGTAGAAAGGATCCCTCTAGTGAGGGCAAAGAAAAAAAATCAACGGCCTCATTTAAAAAGCAAAGCATTTAATCGTAGGCACTTTTTGGGCTCCATCTCCAAGCTCTCTCAGAACCTCACAATCTCACATGGATTAATCCTCATGACACCCCAGAGAATACGGACAGTGCAGTTATCCATGCATCACATGTGGGGAAATGAGGCAGAAAGACACTAAGTGACTTGATTAAAGTCACCCAGGGAGCCAGCAGCATCCTAAGCGCTACCCCACCAGGATTTTCCCTAATTTTGCAACTCATAAGACAAGTCCTAACCAATGACCTCATGAATACAGAGGCACAACAATTTCACTGCCCATGCACCCATAATCTTCGGCCTCCAGTAACCATCATCCCATTTTAGCAAGATGACAAGGTTTCGAATAGGCAGGCCAGAAGAGCTCTGTTTATCCCTGGAGCAGGTCCAGCATAGGCAGCATCATCTGTGGAACACGAGGAGTTGTCTCCATTTGTATATTAAAGAAGGGCTACACTCCCAAACAAACCCCCACCACCTTAAAGGAGGCTACTTGCCATCTCCTCCCCCGAATGATTAGCTGGCAAGAAATCAGGCTCAAACCTCAACGTGTATTTTCCTCTGTGCTCATTTATAGATTTTGTACTGACAGGCAGGTGAATTCCACGCTGCCCAGAGACAGGCAGTCAACTGACAATGCAGGAGGTGCAGGCTGGGATGATAGGGCAGAATTACTTGGTCTGGTATTAGTGGCAGTGTTCCCTGTACACTGTGCATTTGTGTGGCCACCCAGGAGAGATTAAAATGCCACCCTGCTGATAACAGAGCACCCACAGTTAGGTTTTCTGTTTCTACTGGTGGTGCGTATTCACACATGAAAAAAGTTTATTGTGCACATGGATGGAAAAAAAAATCAGAGGGAACATTGGTTGGTGGGGATGCTGTTGTTAATGGAAGAGGATGGAAGTGAATCAGACTCAGCAGATCCCACTAAACAGGGCATCGCTTGGGGACTTCACATTGTATCATGCAACGTTTATTTTGTCAGACTTGGAAAAATATCTGCAAAACCAAGTTCACCTTGAAAATGGTCACTTGTTTCTGAGTCTAAAGCTGCATTTGTTTGTTATTTTGTAGATAAGCCATGTATCAAACACTGATCATAACAAACAGATGAACTGTCAGACAGCCAGAGCGCAGGGGATGGGATAAACACCACTGAACTCTTCCCCAGCAGTACTTAGCATGAATGGAGCACTAACCCCACTGCTGCAAGAGGTCATCAAGTCTAACCCTTTGAGTCATGGTAGGACCACATACAATCTAGACTGTTCCTGACACGTTTGTCTAACCTGCTCTTAGAAACCTTCAATAATAGAGATTCCACAACTGCCTTAAGCACTTTATTCCCATGCTTTACCACCCTGACATTAGGAAATTTTTCCTAATGTCCAAGCTAGTCCCACACCACCCCCACTTGCAGAAATTTAACCCAACTGATTCTTGTCCTCTCCTCCGAGGTTAAGGAGAATAATTTTTCTCCTTCCTCCTTGTAACAACCTTTTAGGTGCTTGAAAACTGGTATGTCCCCTCTCGGTCTTCTCTTTTCCAGACAAAACAACCCCAGTTCTTTCAGTTGTCCCTCACAGGTCATGGTTTCTCAATCTTTAGTCATTTTTGGTGCTCCTCTCCGGACTTTTGCCAGTTTCTCAGTGTCTTTCTTGAAATGTGGTGCCCAGAACTGGGCATGATATTCCAGGTGAGGCCCAAATAGTACAGTGTAGAGCAGAATAATTACTTTAAGTGTCTTGCTTACAACGTTCTTGTTAATGCATCCCAGAATTATGTTTGCTACTTCCCACCTGCCCCTCAACAGTGTCACACTGTTAACTCATATGTAGTTTGTGGTCCCTGAGTCCCTTTCTGCAGTAGTCCTTCCTAGAGAGTCATTTCCCATTTTGTATGCGTGAAACAGACCGCTCCTTGACACGTAGAGTGCTTTGTATTTGTCCGTATTAAATGGTATTCTATTTACCTCACATCATTTCTCCAGTTTGTCCAGATCTTTCTGAATTATAACCATATCCTCCAAATCACCTGCAAACCCTCCCACCTTGGTATTCTCTGCATACTTGATACATATGCTCTCTACGCCATTAACTAAATCATTGAAGGTATTGAACAGAACTGGTCCCATAACTGATCCCTGCAGAACCCCACTTGTAATGGCCTCCCAGCATGACTGTGAACCACTGACTACTCTCTGAGAATGGTTATCCAACCAGATATGCAACCAGCCCCACGTAAGGTGTATTTCCCTAGCTTATTAATGAGAAGGTCATGCAAGGAAGTATCAAATGCTTTACTAAAGTCTAAGTATACCACATCTACAGCTTCTCCTTTATCCACCAGACTTGTTATCCTAGCAAAGAAAGCGGTGAGGTTGATTTGACTTGATTTATTTCTCTACAAATCCACACTGACTGTTACTTATCGTCTTCTAGATGTTTGTAAATGTATTCCTTTAGCATTTGCTCCATTATCTTTCCCGATACAGAAGTTATTCTTACTGCTCTGTAGTTTCCTGGGTTGTCCTTATTTTCCTTTTTATAGATGGGCACTATATGTGCCCTTTTCCAGGCTTCTGGAATCTCTTCCATGACTTTTCAAAGATAATAGCTAATAGCTCAGTCAGCTTGTTGAGAATTCTAAAATACATTTCATCAGGCCCTGGTGACTTGAAGACATTAACTTGTCTAAGTAATTTTTAGCTTGTGCTTTTCCTATGGTAACTTCTGAACCTAAATCATTTTCACTGGGATTCACTATGCTGCCGACTTTCTTGGCAAAATGCCTACCAAAGAAGTCATTAAGTATTTCTGCCATTTTCTGTTGTTGTTTTCCCCTGCTCATTGAGCAATGGACCATTACCTTTTATGTTGCTGGATAATCTTAGCTCATTTTGTGCCTTGGCCTTTCTAATTTTGCCTCTACTTATTTTTGGTGTTTATACTCATCCTTTTTAACTTGACCTAGTTTGCAGTATTTTTAGGATTCCTTTTTGATTTTTAGATCATTCAAGGCCTCCTGGTTAAGCCAGGGGGTCTCTTGTCACACTTCTGATCTTTCTTACACAGTGAAATAGTTTTCTCTTGGTGTCCTGAATAATGTCTCTTTGAAAAACTGTTGAAACTGTCAACTGTCTTGAATTGTTTTTCCTCGTAGACTAACTTCCCATGGGACCATACCTACCAACTCCCTGAGCTTGCTATAGTCTGCCTTCTTGAAATCCACTTGCCTATTTTGCTGTTCTCTCTCCTACCATACCTGAGAATCATGAACTCTATTATTTCACCCATGTGCCTTCTACAGTAAATCTTCAAAATATGCAAGTTAAGCTCAACTTGAAGCTACTCTGTGGCCCCTTCCCCCTGCCTTCCTCTAGTGGCACGGCTGTCAACCTGGCAGCCACGCCGCTGAAGGAAGGCATGGGGAAGGCTTTTACCTTGCCTAGCTGCCTGCACGCAAGCTAAAAATCTTCCCCCTTGCTTTCCTCCAGTGGCGTGGCTATCAGGGAGAAGACGTGGGTTCTATTCCTGGCTCAGACACTGGCCCAGTGCATGACCTTGAGTAAGTCTGTTCACTTGTGCCTCAGTTTCCCCATCTGTAAATCAGGGATAATGACATTTGTGCTACTCTTCAGGAAGCTGTTGGTCTTGGATTTCAGTGAAATGGTTTTTATTTAGTGATTATATCAACAATGTGATGACTGAAACCCTCCTTTTTCAATGGGCTTTCAGATGGACTGATGCAAAATGCTATTTACTATTAATAAACTTAGATGAGGCTCTTCGAGGTGAATGGAGCAACGAGAATGGCCTTCTTCACTGGCAACATTATCTCATGTTGTCTAGGTCCCCACTTTATAGCGACTTTAAAAGCCGCAGTAATGTTATATATATATTTTTTTTTTAAAAAGTGCCCACTTTTGACCTGGGAAAACTAAACCGCTGCTCCGTTCACTATTGTGCCCTGAGTTCCACCTTCACAAGCAGTCCTCCATGGACAGCTCAGTGCGTGTGGTCACTTGCACATGCTGCATGGAGACACGGTGACTGGCAAGCAGAAAGGAGGCCAGTCAGCACACACAAGGAACATAGTTTGTGAAGATCAGTTCCTCTCCAGCGTACCTGCTGTTCTACCATCAGTGAGGCACCATCACAAGGGCTGGGGGGGAGCACAAACACGAGAAGCCAGCGTTTGTGTTAGGTATGTTTCATAAGCGTGTGTAAATAGCTTGGGAACAAATGAGGTCAAGCCAGCTTATATAAAAACAAGAGACAGAGCCCTGCAGGGCTGCTATTTCAAGCAGATGTCTCAGTTAAGGTTCCCAAACAACTGATGCTTCCTCTTTTGCCTTTTAGTTTCGCACAGGGCCACACAGACGCTGCAATAATATTCAAGGATGCATTTCTGCCCCAGGGCTCCCTTCCTGTGCTACTGTCCAAGGCCACCACAAAGCAGCTCTTCCATCAGGAGGCAGGTGGCCTCATCACTGAGGCAAAACAGGATGGAAAAGCAAAACACAGAAGACAGCTTCTACTTGTCTCCTGCTGCCCTTGCCCTGCTACGGCCAGCTTCAGTCCAGGAAAACACCAGTCATGCTGCTGCAAACTCATCTGACATACGCTAGAACAGAACTGAACTGTCTGGAGCACAGATCACAGGCAAGCTGTGCTGCTGTTTAAACTACTAGCGCATGCATTAGCGAAGAGCCATTCAAAGATCCAGGTTACTGCAGATCCTGCAGTCACACCTTCGCCTCTTTGGAGAAAAGATGGCTCCACGGGAAAGGGTGGAGGGGCTCGGGGGAATGTGGAGATTATAGAGCTGTTCACGTCCACATCCAACCTCCTCGCAGTAGCAAGTAAGTTCTTTTCTCTCCTAGCAGCTAGTATGGAATAGGGATGTAAAATCCCGTTGTATTAAATGTTACGTTTAAGCAGTTAACTGACTAAACAGGGAGGTGAGAGGAGCCGTCCCATGGTAATGGTCTAGAGAGTGGCCACACCACTGCAGTCAGGGGCTGCTCTAGCTGGTCTGAAGCACCCCACCCATGGCACTCCCAGGCCCCCACAGACCAGAGCTGTTCCAGCCAGGCTAGAGAGCCCCTACCCACATCAGGCCCCATGGCGCTGGAGCAGGACCCTGTCTGCGGCAGGCTGCTCCAGTCCCCACTAGTTAACCATAACCAGTTAGGGTGAGGCTTACCAGCTTACCTCCCTAATATGGAATGGGGTTATCAATCTCAGTCCTGTTCCTGGGACACATTTCAGAAGCCTGAAACAACTGGCACGGAAGGACACCCTCCCTGGTCCAGTTTGCAGGTGGATTGTGGGCTGAGCAAGCCAAAGACACTGACCCCCATAAAGTGCAGAGAACTGCTCCTAACACTTCCTATACCTTACCTAAGGCGTACCTAGACTTTGTGCCAGAAAGAATCATGATGTGACCTCATCTGACCTCCTGCACAACTGAGGCCAAAGAACTTCACCCCCACAATTTCTGCATCACACCCCTCATACCTGTTTGAGTTACAGCCTCTTTGCTTTAGAAGACGGCCAGTCTTGGCGAACGGCACGTCTATAACTCAGAGGTGCAGGTGTAATTCCGAGCTCACCTACAGTAGCTCTGACTGAGCTAGCATGCTAAAAGCAAAATGCAGCCATTGCGGAGAGCAACTAAGATGTGCACCAAATATGTTCCTGGCAGACATAAACCTGCCGGAGGTGGCTTACTCCCCAGCTGCTCTTGCCACAGCAGGAAGAATCTCTTCAAGCACAATACCTTGATGAGAGAGCTTGTGCCAGTCCATCTCCTCACACCGCCAACTCAGAGTGCACACACCTTGCAAACTCTGAAAGCCCACCACGTCCCTAGGTAAGTTGCCCCAATGGTTAGTCACCTTCACTTCTTAGCCCAAATTTGTCCAGCTTTAGCTTCTAACCCAGGCAAAATCAGTTCTGGAGGCCCGATTCGGCCCTCCAAGCATTTCTCTCCCGCCCATGTGGCTGGTGAGCAGAGCGTGCATACTTACAGCCAGCAGCATGTGTTCAGCTGCCCCTCTCCCACAAAATTTGTGGAGCAGCGCTTCTGCCAAAATTAGTGCCCACTCCTGTTCTAACCACTGGACCTGTCATGCATCTTTCTCTCCTGGTGATTAGACAGAATTTGAACCTGGGCCCACTTGGTAAGAATTTGCCCATTAGACCATTCAGCCACCACACGTTTCTCATGCTATTAGTCAGGCACTGTCTATGTTACTCAGTACAATCACACCCCAAAACAACCGGTGCTCTTTTTGCAGCAAGGCTTTCACAGCATTTTTAACTTTGGAGCTAGGTTTCTTGGCACAACATTCAACTTTGCAAGGCACGAAATTGACTTTTTTCTTTCCCTTCCCAAATGAAATTGAATTTGGCCCACCCTGGGATACGGATGCAAAAAAGGCATGCAGTAGGTGCCACCCATGTTTAACCTGGCAGTGCTCATTACCTCTGTGACCTGATTGGTACTCTCTCTGATCAGCTCCTCCCACTCCTCCTCTCTCAGGGAGAGCTTCAGATCCTGAGTCTGCAGAGCCTTCTGGAGAAGCATACACGCCTGTGCCTGGAAACAAAGGAGAAGAGAGGGGTGTGTGAAACTCTGCTCTTTGGTGGCTGGCACTAGCCACCTTGTGACAGATCACTGAGACCCCCAGCTAACCCAGGGGGTGGGTCTGGTCCACATTACAGATTCACTACTAGCACAGTTAATTGGCTTGTCACAGAACTTTCATCCTCCCTTTCAGTCATTCCTGACAGGAGGCATTTAAGCAACACTGGAATTATTGAGTTGAGCATTTAAAATGGGAGTCCAGTGAGCCGAGAGATTCCCACTTATTTCACAATCAACAGCAGAAACGTGCCCAAGTGTAATGCAGATACTCGCTGTAAATCTATAAGCAATCGCTTCTGTCACTTTACTTTTTACCGCAGTCTAGCTCTGCTACATTACACGCAAGACGTACAAGATGGGAGCTGGCAGCCTGGCAAACACTCAGTTTCAACAGGAAGTCCCAGATGGAAGCTGCAGCTCAAACCATCACCCTGGAGTAAAATCCACTCATTAAACCTATGTGTTAACAGGGCGATAAAGAGGAAAAATAGCCAATAGCAAGGCAATGGGAATTTACAGCCATCTCACATGTCCTTTGCTAATCCAGAGGTTCTATTTAAGTCCCCATTTTCGGTCCAAGCAAAAGAAACCTGGTCAAGACACCACGCTGACAATTAGTGAAAACACACAGTAGGATTTAAAGCCAACACTTCTCTGACCACCAAAATGCCCGAAAGAAAAAAAGAGCAAGTGAGTTCAATCCATGGATAGGAACACCACCGTATTGTCTGCAGATACCATCACAAAGTGCTAATTTCAACCCGGGTGTGTGACAGGGTATACAAACCCCACACCAAGCAAAGAAGGGGTTAGCAAAAGCTACTTTGAACCAACATGCCCCCTCTTCCCCCCCCACCACTCACTCTAGCACATCAGGCCAACACTGGAGGAGTTATAAAGAGGGAACTCCAATCCAAGAGCAGCAGCTGGAGAATGGGCTGACAGCCTGCCTGGCCCCTGGCCACACAGGAGCAGGAAGCAGAACCCCTCAAGGTAAAGGGGAGAAGAGCTGAGACTTGTACTGGAGCTCAATGAGCTCTGAAGTGGACCTTGATGCTCCCAGGCCCCCTCTGAAGTAAGAAGCCCAAAGCCAGGTGGGAGCCCCTTATAGGCTCCTCCTTCCTTTTCCCTTGCTTAACTAACCCCTTTTACTGATTGCAGGCTGTTTGGCAACATCCCTGAGGGGACACAGAGAGGAGGAGACAGCAATGTGAGTGCCAAGCTGCTAAGAGGACACTCCACAGCATGCACTGGGATGGGGGAGACACACGAAGACTCACTAGTCCAATGTGCCTACACTCCCCATGTAGCCTAAACGTAGTGCCCTACCACGGACACAACCAACAGTGCGTAAGCAGTGAAACCAGTGGAGGTACACCAAGGGTGAATGTGGCCCAAAGAAAAGCCCTAATTTTGTTACCATCTTAACTCCACAAGGGGAGGGTGTGGTCTGCCTTCATCCAATGCATAGGTGCAAAGAGTCCTGCAGACAGCGAGGCATGTGCCTGAACTCTGGGGTACGTACCATTCTCTCCACACACCCCTGCAGTGCCTCTCGTTTCAACTTTGTTCTTTTAAACATGACATGTCCTGCTGCCTCCCCACAGCCAAAGCCTGTATCCACACATGTAGCTACACAGGTAGCGAGGACACCGCTTGCATTACACTGATGAAACGCCACAGTCCCGATTAAAACCTGAGAGGAGAATCAGGCCCAGAATGCAAAGAACAGGCCATGAGGAAATTGCAACTGGCTTTGCCTCTGCTCACTGAGGGAAACGCTCGAACTAAAACCTACAGTTGCAGCGAGTAAGGAAGAGTATTTTTTAAAAAGTCCTTATTTGGTGCCAAATTAACATAAAAACAATAAGGAATATAGGCTAATACTGGTTAGAGCAATCAGCATTATTTTAGCCAGATGAAAATCAAAACTATGTTTTTTCCACTGACTTTTAAGGCACAATCTGGAGGCATATATACCATGTGAGTGACACAGCTGAAGCTCCTGTTACTGTGCATGGCTGCGAAGCTGTCACACAGGGGCTCAGGGCTGCTGTGCATGGGCCCTCCTTCAGTCCCATCCAGGAGCTGCAGCAGCCAGGAAAAGAGGCACCTCCTCAAAGTTCTCCCCTTGTCACCTCCAGCAGCAACAACCTGATAGAGCTAGGAAAGAGGCACCTCTCTCCTAGCCCAACCCAGCCTCCCTGGAGCTCCCACGGCCAGCAGAGAAGTGTCTCTCACCGGGCCAGGAACTTCTGTGGTGAGAGAGGACTGTGGGGAGCCTTCTTTCCAAGGGGAGACCATTGCAAAAAACGCTCATCCCCAGCTCCATCCCAGATCCCACACCTCCAGCCACAGCCTTCACTTCTGCACCCCAACCCTCTGCCCCACCCAAACCCCTCAACCCCAGGCCCCCCAGAGCTTATACCCTCAAGCCAGAACCCTCCTCCCCCCAATCCCAAAACCCGTCCTACACTCCAAAGCCCTTGGCCCCACCCCTGCCACAGACTGCCCATGCACCGAGAATTTTGTTAGCTGCACCATTATGAGAGCGCACATCAGCTCCATATGGGTGCACATCACAAAATACATTCCACACACGGACCTAAAAAGTTACAGGGAACACGGGACACAGCTATTGCCATGACAAGTACAGCTCTTAGGGGACTAGGGAGTCTGAGACACTTCAGAGAGGCCAGATATTCTGGGGACAGGTGTTTAGCACTTTACTGAAAAACCACATCCCGTTCCGGTCTCAAGTCAGGTCCCCAAAATGGTAGCCACCCTTTCCAGTCACTGCTGATGCTGATGCTGCTTCTGATCTGGGATAGTCTCATCCCATAATTACGTGAGCTTCTCTGGAAGACATCCTTCCCACTGGCGACTCTGTTAAGACCCACCACAAGATCATCAGTACACATCAGTAATATAAAAGCAAGGTGACGGGAGTTAATCTCCAGCCCTGACATGCTGTCAGAGCAGGGTCAAAGAGCCGTTCTCTTGCCCTGCAACCTGGTGTAATCAAGACGGGTTGCCTGGGTGAACATTATTGAAATTGCAAGAGGAGAGACAATGGCTTAAGGCATATGACCTTGTCTGGTCGTTCAAGTGAGTTATGGCTTTTCATTTACTCCAGGGGTCACCTATTCTCTTCATAATTGTATGACAGCAACTCTCCCTTGGTGCATGCACATAGGCAATGCCATAATTGGCCTCATAAGCCATAGCTGACTCCTACTCACAAGAATTATGTGGCGCAAGGTGGTAGGTATCTCTGGCTTGTATTAAATCAACATAAATCTAGTGACCTCTTCAGTTTTCTTTTAAAACAACCCAGATAACAGGGTGAATGTTCATAACCAAAAAGCTGGGATCCACACAGTACGTCTACTCCTGCTGTCACCATGGCTATATTCCCTGAAGGGGAATCATGCCTTTAAGCAGCAGGATATTACAAACACCACCTTTGCCAGAGGGAAGAAAATTCTGGTTCCATTTCTGTTGTTTTTAAACCCGGGGTGCAGTATATTCCAGGGGAATTTGCACCACGAGGGGTAGAATTGAAATGGCTGCACTTTTCATAGAGGCTTCACAGCCTCATCACATGTTGGTCTTCTAGGTTGCTAATGCAAGTGGTGATTTGCCTTTTTTCAGATAATCAGTCTTACCCCAAAGACTTCAGTTTGGCATTGGAACTAGTTCTGCATCATCACAAGAGGCATGGTGAATTAAGAAGTTAAGGAGTGACGTATTGCAGTGAGGATTATTGTCACGGGTGCTTTTAATCTGCTGGCTCACATTCTTGCCTGTCTACTTCTAAACTCTAGCTCAAGGCAGACTGTGTACTGAACGAATGTATGAATCGTGGCTGTTGAGAAATTAGGTCCTATAACATTAATGCTTCACTGTCTTTGGAAAAAGGCAAGACATTTAACAATCCAGGAAAAATACATGAAAGAAAGGAAACAGATCAGCTGCAGCAGATCCCAAATTATAGCATGAGGAAGATCAAGTTACATAATTAACCAGTACATTTTGTACCTCTCTCATCCGGCACCCTCACGACCTGACTGGTGCCAGATGAGAGAATTGGCCGGACCACAGGAACTCAGTATTGTCCAGCAGCATTACCAACACTTTCACTACTCATGTGGCTCTTAGAAGACATTACAGGTAAATAAAAGCACAGAACACTGACAGCCAGAACTGGTGGCTGTAAACAAACTTTATAGGACCACAGGAAACTTAGCCACACCCATTATAAGTGGACTAATTAAAATCATGCCAGAGTATGGATGTTACCAGATGGGAGAGTGTTGGATTAGAGAGGTTCAACCTGTGGTAAACTTCAGCACCCTCTTGTTTCAGAAGTAGTACAAATACCAGTTGTACCAGTACCAGTTCATATAATTTAGCTGTGTGGAAAAACTGAGCTTTGATTCTATAACCCTACAAAGAGGACAATCATGGACATATGGAACTTGGTGGTGCTCAGACCTGACATTCACAAGGCACCCAAAATGGTCAGTGCATCATTGAAATGTACTGGAATTTCACAGCCCTTGGAAATAGGTTTATAGTTGTAAGCCAAGAGGATATATGGTCAGAGAACCCCCCAGCCTGAAAAACGCCAAGCTACAGAGCTGGCTGGCTGGACAGATATTGAAAGCTGCCTGCAAAACAATGGCCCCTGCCCGCCTGCTAAAGTTGAAAGACTGTTAACAATTAGGAAGGAACATGATGCTATTTAAGTGGGCTGCCTGAGGCAGCCTTTCCTTTCAGTTCTATCATGGCACTTTCAGAGGGAAAGGAAAAAACTCCACTGGGACAGCAAATGAAACTGACTGAAACACACTTATAACTCACATCATCACCCATCTCCTTTGGGGGCACCAGACAATCCTTTTGGGATGTAAGATTTGTATGAGCCCATGATATTCATTTTTATGTCACCAGAGGCTTAGAAACATTCCCTACTAAGGGTGCGTGCATACAGATAAAAATACTGTTACAGGTAGCAACGCCCTTCATGTTGTCCTTGCTGTGAACAGCTTACCATCAACTAGAACTGGGGGAAAAAATGCACAGAAGTTTCCAGTAACATCTGTCAGCTTTCCACTCTGTGAAATCAAAGGTTTTTTTGAGTTTTATTTAATTTTTTTTTAGAACATCTTCACGCAATGACAGGGGTTTGACAACCTGTGTTTTGAAAAGGATGTGAACCCTCACGTTCAGGGTACAGACCAGTCTCTAGCTCAGGGTGGGGAAGCCCTGGCCCATGGTCCAGATCCAGACTGTAGCTTGCCTGGATTTGGACCCCGAGGCTTGGGGCTCCCCTCCCAGCATCTGGCCCTTGGTAGGATGGGAGGCGGGGAGCTGCGAGCCTCATGGGCCAGATCGGACAAGTTGGGGTTGGATGCAGCCTATAAACTCTCCTGGGGGTCGGGGGGGGTGGGGTGAAGGCTGGAAGTGGCCCCAAGCTCTGTGCACTGTTCCTCTTCCCCTTCTCCAGGCTGGGACATGGCAGGTACTAGGTGCAGAGAGGCTCCCCCGCTGTTCTGAACCGTCTGGAATTCTGGCCAATCAGAGGATGAGAGGGGGTTTCCAGTGCCCGGCAGCAGTGGAAGAAAAAGCTCCCTGAAGAGTCTTTTCTGCAGCCGCTGCTGTTTCCACAGCTGTGGGTGGAGGCAGCAGCAGCATAAGGAGGTGAGTGCTCCCACCCCTCCCTCCTGCCAACCCCCCCACCCTGGCTCTACACCCTCTCCTGCCCAGACCCCTCACCTCCAGCCTGCTCCTGAACTGCTGTCCCCAGACCTCCCATCTCCACCCCACCCCCACTCCTCCACCCTTTCTCCCATCCAGGCCCCAAACACCCACCACCACCCTACTCCTGCACCCTCCACCCAAACCCCACACTGGCTCCCCAGCAGGGCCCCCCCCCCCTCACAATGAAATTTGAACTCCTCCCCCCATTTTTGGTCTAGGGAAACTCTGACCCTCAGTTCCCCCCACCATCCTGCCCATGGTATCGGAGCACAAGGGGACTTAGGGTTTATCTGTGGGGGGGTTTTGGCTTAGAGGGACCATTGGTCTGATCTGATGAGGGAGTTCCTACATTTTAAACTGGATATTTCTAGGGGGCAAGAGATCCCAACCATGTTCAGAGGAGAGTTCCCTCCGGGAGCACAGTTTTCATGGTTTCAGTCCATGGATAAAGATCAGTGACACAAGTTCTATCCCTGGCTACACCACTGAATGTCCTGAACTCTGCATATACATGGCACCGTACAAACAAGCAGCACAACTTCGTTCCCACTGGAGTCAGAAAGAGTTGATCTTGCTAGGAATGGGATTAGATCCTTGATTTAGTTGTGGCACGTGACAGCTTTAGAAGAGAAATAAACATATTCTGCCTGTTTTACAACTGGCAAAACAAGAGGCTCAAGCAAATTACACTCATAGGAAAAAGCATTTTTTTTTAAATACCCAGGACTTCGCAGATCCCAACCCTGGGCTTAAGCCACTAGATAATGTTACTTCTAGGACACACATATCACTTCCCACGACATCCCACCCAATATCCCTGAAATGAAAATATGTACGTGAAGCTACAGGCTGAGCCAGACCCTGTGACCAGGTGAAAAACTTTATGCAGGTTGAACCTCTCTATTTCAGCACCCTCAGGACCTGACCATTGCCAAACCAAAGAATTTTCCAGACCACAGGAGGTCAATATTGTCTAGCACTTTACCAAACACTTCCACTGCCTACTGGGCTCTTAGAAGACATTTAGGGGTAAATAAGAGCTAAGCAACAGCACAGAACACTAAGAGCCACAACTGGTGGCTGCAAACAAACATCATGGGACCATGGGAAACTTGGCCACACACGATAAGTAGTTGTTCAGCTAACTAAAACCATCCTGGATTACAGATACTGCCAGATGAAAACGCTGGATTAGAGAGGTTCAACCTGTGTCACAATCTGGGTCCTATAAGCCATATAGCTCCCCAGTGAAACCCTCTATTAGAAACCAGTTCAAGAAATTTAGAGTTAATGAAAAGACCAAGAAAAAGAAAGAAAAAACAAAAACACTAATCCTCCCCTGCAACCATATATAAATAAATAAATAAATAAATAAATAAATATCATCATCATCCAAGGAAAATATGCACACATCTCCATCCAGCCATGCATAGGAGTAAATGGGATAGAAATCCTCATTATTAGTTCACATGGGAAGATGAAAACAGTACCCATCCGTAAGACCAACTCTGTGGCTTTCTGCCAGTTTTGTTTGTTTCTCTGTTACACTAACACGCCTGTCAATTCAGAATAAATATTCAAAGCCTCCCTTTTGAAATACAAACTGCACTCACCACTGTAACTGAGGCGCATCGGGAATTCCCAGATCTGCCTGCTTCCTATAGAACCACAGCGTCCAACCAGTTCTGAAGCACTGGACAGTACAGTGGCTACCAGTATGGAGAACTAGACACTTTAATCTGAAAATATACATTTATTGTTCAAGCCAAACTAGCCACACGTGGCTAGTGGTTAGCATGTACGCAGGAAGGCCAGTGCTTACAAAGCCTGCTAGTAAGCGAACAGAGAAGCTTGCGAACAGGTGACTGCAAACTAGGAGGGAGTTTTGAGAAGGGCGCTCTCCAGGTGAAGGAGAAGCAAATCACAGGACCTTGGGGTAAGTGACTGTCTGGAGTGTGTGTGTTTGTTTTTTGGGGGTTCCCTGTCACTGTGTGTGCTGGGCTTGTCTGTCTGGTTGTTTGTATATTTGGAGATCCACATGCTGAGCTGTTTGTTTGAAAGACCGTGTGCTGAGGCTGCCAATTACAATGTGAAATCTAGAACCCTTTGCTCAGTGGTGGAGCCGTAGCCAGGGGACCAGGAGAACTTGCAAACAGGTGACTGCAAAAAGGAGGGAGTTTTGAGAAGGGAGTTTAGAAGGGGAGTTGATAGGGGAGCTAAGTCCTTTTGACATTCTCCCTAACTTTTATACTAAAAACTATATCCTAAATTACCACACTGAGTTTGCCTGACTGTTTAAATTTTGCATTCTGATTGCGGGTGATTTCAGTTCAGTTACTGTGACAGTTGGGACTGTGTGCCTGGGAGGGTCGGAATCTCTTTTGATCAGACTCAGTATCACCCTTCCCCTGTGTGACTACCGAGAGGAAGGCGTGACTGAGGTTTGCAGGCTTTATAAAGCCAGAGTCAGAGCAATCAGGGGAGTGAAGTGGACAGGGGGCTGCAGAAAGGGGAGTTTTAAGAGGGAGTTGGACAGAGGGGTACTACTATGGTTAGGAAGACCTGCAACACCTGCGTCAGCACTGCTTCTGTCTCCTCTGCCTGTGCCTGTAGTCAGACAGGCCTCCTGACCAAGGATGCCTGTACCCAGACCCTGGTGTGGTTTTGCAGGGACTGTGACTTGCAGTTCCCACCTACTGAAGTTCAGGCTGGGGGGACTATCCCATGTGGAAGGTGTCTTCTGATAAAAGCTCTGACGAAGCAGGTGGTGGAGCTACAGGAAGAGGTAGCTAGGCTCAGGAGCATTCGACTCCATGAGCAATTCCTGGACAGTATTCATGTGGAGACAGCTAAGGTTAAGATAGCTGTCCTACCACTAAAGAGTGCTGACACACCATCAGTGGAGGTGGAGATGACTCAGGGGAGACACTGGCAGCTGGTCACTTCTGGCAACAGGCAGTGCTCTAATCCTGCTCCCAGTCCTCCCACTGGGATATAAGGAAACCGTTATGCCATTCTGGGCATAGGAGATAAGGAATCACCCCCTACAGGTGAATCAGAGAAGCCTTGTACCCCCAAGGCTGGGAAGTCTCCTGCCAGTAAGCGACCAGAGAAGCTTGCGAACAGGTGACTGCAAACTAGGAGGGAGTTTTGAGAAGGGCGCTCTCCAGGTGAAGGAGGAGCAAATCACAGGACCTTGGGGTAAGTGACTGTCTGGAGTGTGTGTGAGAAAGAAACACAGGGTAATGGTGGTAGCAGACTGTCTTCTGAGCAGGACGGAGGCCCCCATTTGTCACCTGGAAGATCATGCCGGGAGGTTATGCTGCCTACCAGGAGATATTACGGAGGCATTGTCAAGGATTATCCAGCCTACTTACTACTACCCCATGCTACTAATCCATATGGGCATGAATGATACTGCAAGGTATAACCCTGAGCAGATCAAGTGTGAATATAGGGCTCTGGGAGTATGGGTGACGGAGTTAGGAGCAGAGGCAGTGTTCTCCTCAATCTGTCCTGTGAAAGGTAGCGGCCCAGGCAGAGACAGGTGCATCCTGGAGGTGAATGCCTGGCTGTGAGAATGGTGTCGCCAGGAGCGCTTTGTCTTCCTTGATCACAGGATGCTGTTCCATGAAGGACTACTAAGCAGGGATGGAAGTCACCTTTCAAGGAATGGGAAGGATATATTTGGATCAAGAATGGCTAACATAGTGAGGAGGGCTTTAAAGTAGGTTCGATGGGGACAGGTGACCAAAGCCCACAGGTTAGCGAAAAACCTAGAGACTGGGAGTTAGGTTGGAAATGGGGGGATCATGGGCTATAACAGTAGAGATAAAACAGGAACTGGGAGGCAAAAGCAAATCAGTATCTTAGAAGCCAATATACAAATGTAAGAAGCATGGGTAATAAGCAGGAAGAACTTGGACTCCTATGCATCTGACATCTTGCATGATCTTCTTATCAATAAACTAAGCAAATATGGGGCCACTATAAGGTGGGTGAATAAGTGGTTGAATAACCGTTCTCAGAGAGCACTTATTAATGGTTCGCAGTCATGCTTGAAGGGCATAACAAGCGGGGTTCCACAGGGATCTGTTTTGGGACCCGTTCTATTCAATATCTTCATCAATGATTTTGATATTGGCATAGAGGGTATGCTTATTAAATTTGCAGATGATGCCAAGCTGGGAAGGGTTGCAACAACTTTGAAGGATATGGAAAGAATTCAAAATGATCTGGACAAACTGGAAAAAATGGCCTGAGGTAAACAGGATGAAATTTAATAAGGACAAATGCAAAGTACTCCACTGAGGAACAATCAGCTTCATACATATAGAATGGGAAGTGACTGTCTTGGAAGGAGTACTGCGGAAAGGGATTTAGGGGTCATATTGGACCACAAACTAAATATGAGTCAACAGTGTGATGCTGTTGCAAAAAAAGCAAACATGATTCTGGGATGCATTAACAGGAGTGTTGTGAGCAAGACACAAGTCATTCTTCCACTCTACTCAGTGCTCATTAGGCCTCAACTGGAGTATTGTGTCCAGTTCCGGGCACCACATTTCAAGGATGTGCAGAAATTGGAAAAGATCCAGAGAAGAGTAACAAGAATGATTAAAGGTCTACAGAACATGAGCCATGAGGGAAGACTGAAAGAACTGGGCTTGTTTAGTTTAGAAAAGAGAAGACTTAGAGGGAACATGATAGTAGTTTTCAAATACCTCAAAGACGGTTATAGGGAGGAGGGAGAAAAATTGTTCTCCTTGGCGTCTGAGGATAGGACAAGGAACAATGGGCTTAAACTGCAGCAAGGGAGGTTTGGATTAGACATTAGGAAAAACTTCCTAACTGTCAGGGTGATTAAACACTGGAATAAATTACCCAGGGAGGTTGTGGAATCTCCATCGCTGGAGATATTTAAGAGCAGGTTAGAGAGACCTCTATCAGGTATGGTCTAGATGGTGTGTGGTCCTGCCAAGAGGGCAGGGAACTGAACTCGATGACCTTTCGAGGTCCCTTCCAGTTCTAGTGTTCTATGATTCTATGATGGACCCCACGGACTTACGGGCTAAAACAGAGAGCAATCCGGCTACAAAGCTGAGATATACAACATGCCTCTGACCCATTAAGGCACAAGCAATCTGATCATTTTAAATGGAAAGTGATGGGCTGACCATGAGCATCATAACCACTGTGTTCCTGTCCCACCTAGAGTGGTCATTACACCAGAAACAAGACAAAGGCTATCCAAAAAGCACCATCCAAGACAGAGCAGGGACAGGGCGTTTCAAGCACTGCACGGTTAGCAGACCATAACAAGGTAACAGCCCTTGACAAGGGCATTCAGGGCTCATATGGTGTTCAAGAACGAAGGCACTGTCCAAATTTTAGCTCCTATTTTACACATGGTTAATTGGTATGCCATTTAGGTTGATTCAGACACCAAGGATAGACAGTGGGTTCCAGTCCTGCTTGTTTTAAGAGAATGGCACCAAAGAGGCATTTCGAGCAGATGAGTCTCACACATGCAGGTGTGAAAAATTACTGCTCCTGAGCAATGTAATTGAGCTGACCTAAGCCCTGGCATAGCGATCACAAGGTCATTGGAAGAATTCCTTCACTGTTGCGAGCGTCGACACTGAAGCACCACTGTTTCACTGTACTCGTTTAACTGTAGACGCATCCTTAGTATAATCTCCCCTGAGTTACATATTCTGAGCTACACATTCACCCAGGAATGGCCAGTGAGGAATGCTGCATAAGTAGTTTAAAAAAAAAAAAAAAATCAGCACCATAAAACGCACCAAGGGCACTGTGCAGTCATGTACACAGGTCAGAGGAGGAATTCATTCCTGACCACAGAGACCGTAAGCTTATTCTCTGAACGATGAACCCTCACATAACTGCCAATCAGAGCATTTTGCAAAATCCACTCTCACTAAAGCATACCACTGGTTAATCTAAGAGAAATTTACAACCTGAACAAAATTCTCCATGCCAAAAATTTAATGCAAGAGTGGTGAGGGAAAAATTGACATTTTACTCACTAGATTAAAAAAATTACCATGCCTGCCGGATGGAAGAGTAGAATTTTGCACACTAGTTTAATCTTTTGACAAGTAAGGAAATCTCTCAACGTACTCCAACCACAATTCCTAAGTTTTTAAGCTTCTATGATTTGAAGCACTACCAGTATTTCCAAACGAGCAATTTTGCACTGCAACTTTGAGTTATCCAAAGCAGACAGTACCTGCCACATCTAAATAATAATAATAATGCAAATTCCTGCAGAAGTACCTGGATGCCTTCCACTTCAAGATCCTTTAAACAACTAATGACAGCTTCCTTATTAGCACATGAAAAATAATCCCATCACATACTGGACACATTTTGCTCCTACAGTATGTGGAACAGCTCCGTGGTGTCTCCTTGTATGAGCAACTATCAATGGATGCTTCTTAAGTCAACTGCTTTATTTCTAAAACATTGATCCAAAGAGTCTCTCTTTCCTTCCGTCACAAGCTTATCTTTACTAAATGTTGTTTAACTTGTTTTAAACACAAGTCTTTCTGTGTTCTTAGGAACGTCTGTAGCACCCAGACTCAGTGATTCTTCTTCCTAGTATAAACATAACTGCTCAGAACACCAAAGCCACCCCTGCAAGAGCTATTTGCATTTTTAGCACCCAGCCACTAACTCAGGTTACATCTATACTTACTGGAAGATTGACTCATTTCAGGGTTGATCTTCTGGGGTTTGATTTAGTGTACCTCGTGTGGACACGCTAAATCAAACCATCAGAACTCCACAGTCAACCCTGGTATTCCTCCCTGCCGCGAGGGGTAAGGGAGATCAACAACAGAGGTTTTCCTATCAACCTTCTGCTGTGTAGATGGCCAGAAAAAAATATCTACAATACTTCGATTGCAGCTGGAATTGAGCATCATAAATTGACTTCTGGCCTAATGTAGACGTGGCCCCAGCAATACTGCAGGGCTTGGAAAAAAACAAACACAGTTTGCAGATGCCCATGAGACTGAAAATTAAGCTGCTAGCAAGAGAAAAAGCACTGGTTCTTCTATTCCACTGCCTACTTTGGATGTGCAATCTTTCATATTTCATCACAACAAACCAGCAGTCACGTAACACTTTAAAGACTAATAAAATAATTTATTAGGTGGCAGACCCATCTCATCAGATCCGGAGATATGCCATTTCCAATACAGCACTGACAGTTTTATGACAGAAATCCAAAAAAAACTGAAATAAAAACTGACAAATCAGATATGTAAGACTGAAAGGTGGCAGGGCAAAGTGGGGA
Organism: Carettochelys insculpta; assembly: GCF_033958435.1. Lineage (NCBI taxonomy): Eukaryota > Metazoa > Chordata > Testudines > Carettochelyidae > Carettochelys > Carettochelys insculpta. The sequence continues at coordinate 16,281,218 of NC_134155.1, forward strand.
GAGGAGGAGAGCGAAATACTGCCTGAAATCACTATGAATATCAAAGATAGGGAAGCTGTCTTTGTAATGCATGAGGTAATTGCTATCTCTATGCTATCCAAGCCTCAATGTATGGAATCTGAGCATAAACAGCAGTTCACACATTTCCCTCTGCAATCTGCTGTTAAAGTGTCTTTGTTGTAAGACACTTATTCTCAGGTCTTTAACAGTGTGGGCCACTCCAGTGAAATGCTCACTGACAGGTTTAGATGTATTCAGATTCCCAATGTCTGCTTTGTGTCCATTCATTCTTTGGCAAAGTGATTGTCCAGTTTGTCCAATATGCATAGCAGAGGGGCATTGCTGGCACATGATGGCATATATAACATTGGTTGAGATACCAGAGAATGAGCCCCTGATCTTGTAACTGACGTGGTTAGGTCCACTGATGGTATCTCCAGAATTTTATGAATTTAACCTCACTTCCCATTAGCTGCCGAAAGAGATAAGGGAGCTTTGTGTTTCTTCTACCCACTCCAGAACCTGTGGGAAGAGATTATTACCGTTCTATCCCTCCCCACATCCTTGTTCTAAGGAGTCTTGACAATTTCACTGTTGCCCCAGAATGCAGAGCAGCACCTGAGACTCTGCTCAGAGAGATATTACATTCACTTTTCTACACTATGTTGGTCCGACACTTTGAATGACATTGGTATAGTGAAAGTATGATTCCTCCTTGTATGCATGCAGTTATACTGGTACAAAAGTACTTATACTGATACAGCTTATGGTGGTTCAGGATGGGGAATACCAATATAAGGCACCTTTAACAGATATATTGTGTTCATACTACCGTTATGCCAACATACACCCCATCACGAAAAGGAAAACACTCAAATTCTGTTGGCTATACTAGCGTCAAGCAAAGTTCTGACCAGCTATTGCAACACTGCAGCAGTCCTCCTGCAGACACAGGAATAATACACTGCATCTGTTCATACTCACGAGGTTTTCTTCACAACTGCAAAGTCTAAATTGAAATTTGGTACCTAGGCTAACCGGTGACCTGGGGCCCCACATTCATCAGGGCATCTATTTGCTCCCTGCTGGAGAGTGGATTTAATAAGCATTGTTCCCAAGCAGAAAAATACCTGTAATGTGAAGTCTCAATTCAATGTTTACATCTCCATTAAGAGGAGTTCCTGTCCACACATACAGGCCAGCTTCCAAAGGCAAAACCACATGAGCTCAGACAAACCTAAGCAAAGACGGGTGTTTTTGCTACGAGGTGATTCCTGCAGTGCCCAAGTCATGGATTTGGGAGTGCCACCAGCTACAAAAGGGTGCAAGGGAATCAGGAAAGTAGGGAGCTCCGAGTGCAGCCAGTACTTTAAACAACTGCAGTCTGTATTGCTATGTACAGCACCAATAGCTATCTACCCATTTAAAAAGGGTAGAATGCCTGGTTCCAATATGCAGTAATGGGTGCCTTATAAATGTGGATAACAGCAATAAATGCAAGTGCCTCAAATGACTTAAAACAGTTTGTTAAAGCTATGATTTGGCTGTGGGTGCTTTTAACAAAGCTTGGACAAGTCACAGACAACAAACAAAAATTCACAGCCCGTGGGCGGTCCGTGACGTTATTAGAAATGCCTGTGGTTAAATTGGAGAAATGGGGCACTACTGAGGGAAGGGGGCTGGAAGGGCTGCTGCTGGTACAGCAGGCACCGAGACCAATGCCACTAGTTGTCCCCAGGGCCACCTGAGCAGCTGATCCCAGCATCAGACACGCTGGCCCCTGCAAAAGTCACACAAGTTGCAGAAAGTCACTGGATCTGTGACTTCCATGACAGACAGAGAACCCTAGCTCTGAGGCATTAGCAAGTAAAGTTCTTCGTGTGTTCTCTGCACAGTCTCAGGTGTGCAATGTAAAACCAGACTTAGGGCTTTTGGGCACAGCTGAACTGCATCGCAGCTTAGACAAAGTTATATTAAAAATAGAATTAAATGTCACTAAAGAAATCTATGCATCAATGTTCTGCTGAAGACAGGAGGACATAATGCCTGAGCCTTATGGAGATGTCTGCTTATGCCCAGGCACCAGAGCTCGTAACAGACTCCAAAACAGCCCTCTGATGATTTCAAGGGTCACTCCTGCAAAACAGGTCTAAAAGGGGCAGGGAAGGGTTCCACGATTGGGGTCTCTCAGCAATTCCAGGTAAAAAACACTTAGTTCACAAGTAAAAGGATCAGGGGGGCCTGGCCCCTGTGGAAGATGGGGAGGGAGCAAGATCCACCTACACACTCCTGTAAGTGGCAGGGCCTGCAGAAGAAAGGGCCAGACAGGTCAGGTAGCATTCCCCGCCAACCCAACCCTTAGCACAGCCCAAAGCACACACCTTGAGACCCCAGGGGCAATTTAAGGCAGCAGCAGCCAGGAGCTCCAGGGCCTTTTGAATCCCTGGGCCCTAGGGCAATTCCCTGCACCCCCACCCCTCTACCCCCTCCATCAGTATTCCTGAAAAGGATATTTATCCCCACCTCCTCCCTTCAATGACCAGCCCTGCAACTCCCCAGGAGCTAAGCTGGACTTATCCATCCTGCACAACATCCTTCCCAAGTAGGGATTCTGCCGACTAGCTTCTCCATTAGGCCTGTGCATCACATCCGCAGAGCCACAGCTGATCAGAACTTAGCAATCATGCACGTGCAATGGAAGAGAATCCAGCTGCCTCTCCTGTGTTGTCACTGGAGCGCTAACAGGAATTCAGTCACCGAAATAAAATCATACCCTTCTGAAGTTGGCAGGTATGCCTAAGAGGGAGCAGGTGCCTTCCCACCTTCCCCACACTTTTCAGAGTACATTGGCTACACAGTAACAACACACACAACATACAAACCATTTTCCAGGCTAAAAGCCCTGCAAAATTCTAGTATTTCAAAAGGCTTTTAATTTTGACCTCCTCTTTCACAATAAGCTAGTGGGCAGATGTGCTGTATAAAATTATTTATGAAAAGAAAATCCACATTGGCACTCTACCCCACCCCCATTCTGCAACTTCTAATGAAGTTCATCAGAATAGATCTAACAACCCATATATCGACTTTGTGTTGTGTTTAACATGAAGATTTATTTTTCTGTTGGGTAAAAACTGATCAAAGCAAAAGAGCCAATCGGTCTCAAGAGAAGCCAGAATCTTACCTAATCCTAAAATTTGAAGGAGGGCGAGGGGAGAATATGCTGACACCAAAGAGGCTAAGTGACTTGCACAAGGTCATACAGCAACCTATACCTCTGGCTTTGAGCCCTCAAACCTTTTGATTTCAAATGCAACCAGAGAGCCTCGTGGGAAATGGCAGTAGTGGAGGCTGCAAGAAAAAAGGTCATAAACCAAACACTTCACAATAAAGAGTTACCAGCCCCTAGCAGTCGCATCAAACTCCACAGAGCAGCTCATGTGCTCATAGTCACCTGCAGGCATTAGAAAGTTCCTGCCCAGCAATAGTCTCCTCCAGATACTTCCTGAAGTGGGTGACTCCACTGATGCAAAATGTTGCCTGTACGTAATACAAACACGGAAGTGCCCGTGTTTAGTTCAAGGCTATTCATAATGAAGCTAGTGCATAAATCAACCTAATTAAACAGACCTTGCTAGAACCAAATTATCAGAGATTGAAGAGCAGTATACATGTGAAGGAAAAAAAAAGAAGAGAGTCCTCATCATTTTGCCCTTGCTGTCTCTTCCTTTAGGTTGCAATCTCCAATTCCCTCACTGAGAATCATGACAGCAAGCGATGGACCGAGTTTCTCATCTCTCCGAAAAATTCTTACCGGTCAGATAATGAAAAATTAAAATTCAGTTTCACTCACGTATCAGCTTTTTAAAGTTTAACATTCAAACAATTAAAAACCAATCCCATCAGTAAAGCTGCTGTCTGGGAAAGCAAAAATCACTGGAGCTCAGATTGGGCCAAGAAAATGCAGTTTGATCAATTCAAACAATCCCACGCTCCTTAGTACTACAGGGAACACTATGAGGGAAGCAGTGTTGCAATAATGAATAGAGCACTGGATTAAGACATGGGAGAACTAAGGCTCTCTCCCATTGGCCTGATGAGGTATCGTGGGTGTGTCATGTCAGCGACCAGTGCCTCAGTTTCCCCATATCTACAAAGGAATAATGACATTCTCAGATGGGTAACTGTGTTAGTCTATAGCTTCTCAACAACAAGCAGCCCTGTAGCACCTTAGAGACTAACAAATTCATTAGCTCATGAGTTTTCACAGGTAAAACCCACTTCCTCAGATGAAATTACTCTAACTGACGTCAAGAGGATGACTTGGGTAAGTGAGTTCAGTAAGTACCCACCCAAGCTGCAAGACTGAGTCCTAAGTGCATGGTCATTGGCAAAATATGAGAGCTGTAATTTTCAAGGTGCACCCATCAGAGCAGCTCTACCAAAGCTAGTGCACAGACAGGAATCGTGGTCTCCCACAGGGCATAAGAACACCTGGGAGTTGTGTCTGTATTACAGCTTCCATCCTTCCCTCCCTGGTTGCCCTCAGCAACACATTCTATGTCCTGTTTAAGACATGAGTGAGGGGGGGAGGGGGAAGTAGGGGAGAGGACTCGAGTCAAGACCATAAGGTCATCTCATCACAGATTGCAAGAATCTAATTTTCCTCTACCCATCAAAAGCCAAGGAAGAAGTCAACACTGCACATTTGCGATCACTGTCATGCTCCACTCTGCAGTACATAAAAGGAAAGCACCAAGCAAAATACTAGGAACTGACAAATCAGAGCAGAGCGATGATTTTTCTCCTAGGGTCAGATGCTGGTCCCATGCAGGGCAAAGGCAAACTACCAATAACTTGCATGGAGCAGAATTTGAACCTCAAAACCATAAAATGTTCTGCATCATCTGCGCTACTTAAATCCAGCTGTTCAGTGTCCCACTTTACCACAACAAAGAGAAATTGCTGAGCTACAATTCATCTGCAAATTCAATACCCTCAGCTCAGGATTAAACAAAGACTGTGAATGGCTGGCTAAATACAAAAGCAGCTTCCCCTCTCTTGGAGTTCACACCTCCAGATCTACTGATGACAATGCAACTCAGCCTGCCTGCCTGAGCTAACCTTGTTATCCCCAGCCTTGTTCTGGCCTATTTATACCTGGCCTTGCAGATTTCCAGGACCAGCATCTGAAGAAGTGAGTTAACTCACGAAAGCTCATGCTCTAAACTTTTCTGTTAGTCTATAAGGTGCCACAGGACCCTTCGTTGCTCTACAGATCCAGACTAACACGGCTACCCCTCTGATACTTTACCACAACAGTCATCCTCACCCCTTCCTTCTTGGCTCTGAGTTATTAGCACATTACAACACTCTTGTAACTGAACACCCTGACTCTGCTTCCTGGCAGCCCCCTCTCACACTGAACTGCTCATTTCTGGCCCCTCCCTAGAGGCAAAACTCGCTAGCCCTGTCCCCCCTGTGATCTGTGGCTGGTGTGTAAGGGGAATGAAGAGTGTCTTCATCTTCCGCCCCCCGCCTCAGGGACCACCTCAGGGAGGGTTTTTTTATTTGTTTGTTTTGCTTCTCACTTGTGTGGCCCTTGACAGATTTTACTGTGGGTCAGTGGACTCTTATCCAAAAAAGGTTCCCCAACCCTGCAATAACTAAATCCCAGCTTGTAACAAAATAAATAGCCCAATGGAAACTCATGCTTTGGCTCCTGTGGTACCCTTGCATATTTAAATGTTTCAAACTCCTCTCAATGGGGTTATTATAATGGTCTGTTTTTATTTTAAATCAGCCCAGTCAAATACAGGAAAATAAGAGAGGCTTATAAAGCAACTCGGGCCAGAGGGCTGAATTTAAAAACAGAACAAGACACATTTCCAAATAACATCAGAGGCTATTTACAGACTCCGCAGCAGCATCGTTTAAGGGGAAAACTAGTTTGTTTGAATTTTCCTGAAGCAAACAACAGGGTGTCAAATTCATAATTGCCTTTTAGAAGCAGATGATACCATTAGAGCTGGTGTAATCTACAACCATGGTGCAGTTCAAAAGTCTGAGAATTAAAGGTTTGATCCAGCCAGGAACACAGCACCCTGGCCAACTAGAGCCCTAGTGGAATGTTACAATTAAGCACATACTTATGTGCTTTGCAGGAGCTGGGTTGCTCAGCACTGTGGGATTAACTCCTAAATTCAGCTCTTCCTTCAATTCCACCCCGCTGGCCCAAACAACTCTTCTCTTTAAGCAAAAGAAGGGGATTTAAAAAAATAAGAAACACCTGTGATCAGGTTGCAGTGCAGACACCCCTGATTTTTACAGATGCCTCTGCTCTTAAAAATTGTCTGTCCTGATTAAAAATAAACAGAGAGGTCTACAGGCTGCTCCTGCTGTGATGCAGCACTGCATGAAGAACCATACGACGTCTAGTTAACCGAGGCTTCCCGCTGCCGGCCTGTCTCTACAGCAGTGTTTCCCAAATGGAACCCCAGGGTTCCATGAAGTGAAAAGAAAGGTTCCGTGAGAAAATTCAATTACAAGAGCTGACTTCTCTGCAGCTCCCTGCCTTGCTGTCGCTGAAACAGTAGCACTAAATTTAACTGGTGTAATAGCCAGCAGGGCGATGGGAGGGATCCGGCCATTAAACCAACTGAATTTAGTTGCATTATTTCAGTGGTGGCGGGGCAGGGAGCTGCAGAGAGCCCCTCATTCGCCCCACTACCCAAGTGGCCATACCCCTCTAGTGGGTGTGGCTCATCTCACCCCCACCAGCAGAACACCTCCACGCCAGCCTTCCTTCCACTGGGTGCATGTGGTCACCTGGCATGGGTTCCCCAGCCAGCGCCATGGATGGGTTAGTCCTGGGGTACAGTTTGGGGCTGAGGGGGTTAAACCTGGGGATGGGGGTGGGGTTTGGGGGATAAGGGTTAAAGGCTGGGGATAGGGGATAGACTGGGGGGACTGAGGGCTGAGGTGAGTAAAGCCTGGAGAAGTGGGGTGGGTTTGGGGGCCAAAGGGGGTAGAGCCTGGGAATGGGGTTCCACAAAATTCTTTCGAGTCTAAAAGGGTTTCATGGACAAATACAACTGGGAAACGCTGCTCTACAGGACACAATATCAAGCCCACCCCCTAGTGGAAGCTCTTTGAAAGAGCTCTCCTCCCTTTCTCCGCTTCCCGTTCCCTTCCACCAAATGCCCAGTGAAACAGGCAGCAAATACAGCAACTCCAACAATGCAGAGAAAACAGAATGGAGGCTGGTTTAAATGACGAGGATTCCCAGACCTCAGTCTCTTCTCCTACCCCTACACGCACACGCACACACAACAGACGGCAGCAGAGATCTGGCCAGGTTTCACATTTGCTTCCTTACCAACAGCTGCTGATGCAAATGCTTCCATAACAAATTCTCTCTACCACCTGCCAGAAAACAGCTATAAAAATGCATTCAGAAGTAAGGTGCATTAGAGTAATGATTCATTTGTTGATCGCAAGCCTGGCCAGAAATACATGCCTAGCGGGGTGGGGGGCAGCTTTTGATGCAGTTCAGCTCTTTAGCTGTACTTAGTGTGTTAAAATTTAATTACTTTTCAACTTAAAAACACTTCCATGAAACAAACTGTCCAAACGCTTTATTGTCACCAAGCCAAAACCACTTTTGGCAATTTAAGGATCATTTTTCACTCTCACAGAGAAGGCAGTGTCGGCACAGAGTTCCTTTGATTCTGAAAAGTTTATCTATATACATTAGAACTTCATAAGGAAGCTCTGGAGACACCAAGAATAACTGGTAACTTGCCTGTCCCATCACAGGCTCTTTTATAAAATGCATATGACAAAAGGTAACATTTTGAGCTCCCTCTTCATGCCCAATGGTCTAAGAAAAGTGATTTTTTATTTGTTTTGTTTTCATTTCACGTCAATGATGCACTTACTAGAAGGCCTTGCAGAATTCTAGCCAAGGCAGCCAAGGACAAGAAACTTGTCCTTGCTGGACAAGTAAATATTCTGTTTCCCTGGCCCTCCATCCTCAATCTCCATGGTGAAAAGGCAGGTAAGTCACCTTTGTACCTCTGCTGGCACATATTTGGGGCTGAGGTGAGCACAAAGGCTCCGTATAATTGTGTTTAAGCAAACACAGAGCACAAACCACACAACACACACAATACGTTACTTCATTAGCTCAGGCTTCAAAACAGGCCTCCAAACTGGGAGCCCTGTGGTTGTATATTGAGGCACTCAGTAAGGGGACTTATTCCTTTCCATGGCAATAGATGCTTTGGCAGTATAAACTCTCCTCTGTTAGGAAACACAATGAGATCAGAACCTGATGTCACACAGACTACTGAATCACCAGTAAAACCCCCTTGAATAGATTCAAGCTGTGAGCAAGAGGTTCTTATTTCCCATTGCCAACACAGAGCCATTACCCAGTTATCCAAAGCCCTTCCACTTTGGAAGAACAATGAGAAGTCCTTTGGCACCTTAGAGACTAACATTTTTTGGACCATAAGCTTTCATGGGCAAAGACTCATTTAGTTATTTGCAGCCACAAAAGCTTATGCTCCAAAACTTCTGTTAGTCTATAAGGTTCCACAGGACTTCTAATTGTTTTTGTGGATAGAGAGTAACACAGCTACTTCTCTGACACTTAGTAACAAAGAGGAAGCCGTGCTAGTCTACACACTATCAAAACAAAAAGCAGTCAAGTAGCACTTTAAAGACTAGCAAAATGGTTTATTAGGTGAGCTTTCGTGGGACAGACCCACTTCTTCAGACCACAGCCAGACCAGAACAGACTCAATATTAAAGGCACAGAGAACCAAAAACAGTGAGCAAGGAGGACAAATCAGAAATGATTATCTTTTTCTGATTTGTCCTCCTTGCTCACTGTTTTTGGTTCTCTGTGCCTTAAATATTGAGTCTGTTCTGGTCTGGCTATGGTCTGAAGAAGTGGGTCTTCCTCTGACACTTGTCACTTTGGAAGGTTCATTAAAGCCTAAAATGGCTGGATCAGCTTTTCAAAGGTAAAACCTTCACTACAGACATGGCCTCACATGACCAGATTTGTAAACACTTTCTCCTTAGGAAGAGGCAGAGAGCCTCAAGGCGCTCTTTGGATGTACCCAAGTAAATGGCTATTGCCCCTCACCACAATTATCCAAACACCGAGGACCCGAGCAGTGGCTCAACAGAATGCATCAACCATCTAGCCCATCACCTGTGGCTTGGATGATTGCAACAGACCTAGGGCTTGATGCAGGGTGTTGCAATTACTTATCTAAACCTGGGAAGTTAATACACGTAAACTGAAGGACACTAAACCTGCACATGGATGCCCTTACTCAGAAGTAAACCAGCCCTAACTTCATTGTGTCTTAATTCTCCTTGGAAGAATGAGAGCACCCCTAGGGGAGGGGGCTAAATGTGCTTCTGTTGATGTGCATTCTTCACAGACCTAGTCAGTTTGTTGTTATTTTCCTAAATATTCCTATATGCACAAGCCCCTAGAGCAATGATGGGTAACCTAGGCTAGTGAGAGGGCTGCATGAGTTGCCCTCCTTCATTTCAGTGGGTGGCAAGATTGTTGTAACCAAGACAGTCTCTTGGGATAGGATAGTTTTGCTAACTTCTCGTGTGTACCTAGAATTTGCAGGGTGCGCCAACCAAACCATAGCAGCGCTTTGACTGGATGCGGAGGGAGCACACAGCTCTCACTGTCAGTCTTGTGAGCAACCAGCACGCACTTCACTTCACCTGCCCTTGAAATGCGTGTCTCTTGTGTAATAACGGCGGGGAAAAAACTATGCAAATTGGAAGCAGCAGACTCTGGCAACAGTAAACAAAAGGCCTGACAGGCCACACACAGAAGCCCAATCAGTTGCAGGTTGCCCACCACTGCCCCATAGTAACCCTCGAGAATGAGCACCAGTGCATGAACATTGTTACTTCCAAAGACAGGTTGGGCCCCAAAGCAATGGACTGAGACAGAGGAGATCTGGGATTCATTCCCAGCTCTGTCACAGGCTCACTATTTTACCTTGAGCAAATCACTTATTCGCTCAGTTTCACCCCTGCAGACAGCACTTCTTGTATGGTGATGTGAACTAGTAAGCATGAGGATGCTCACCAGTTATCTGGCCCTTGCCATGTAACTCTGGTGGCAGCCAGCTGTGCTGGACTAGAAGAGGGACCCTGGCTGCAGTAGGACTCCACTGCCACAGCAGGGCTGGGTGGCATGGCCTAGGCTAGAACAGTTAACCACTATCATTTAACTAGTTAACCCTGTTAACATCCTTGTTCCAGTTTTCCATTCTCTCTTCACCTTATCTAGCCAGTTAAATACTTGCTTGCAAGCAGTCCCTTATGTATACATACATTGCCTATAACACAACAGAGTCTTGGCCTCTGTCACAGCCTCTAAGTCAGGGATTCCCAACCTATGGGTCAGGACCCAAACATGGGTCACCATTACACTTTTCTAAGGGTCACCATTAGATTTGTCTAAGGGTCGCCAGCTGGGTGGCTCTGAGCTGCACGTGGCTCTTTAAGGAACCATTTGCAAGTCCCGTGGCTACCGCCGCTCACTCCTCCAGCTCCTAATCTTTGCCCTGCCACACTGAAATGGGACTCAGTTTAAATTGGTTTAACAGCTGTCAGGAGGGATTCAGCTGTCAAACCAATTGAATAGAGTCCCATTTCAGTGTGGCAGGGCAGAAAAGTGCCCATGCTGCAGGTAGGGGAAGGGACTAGGACGGGGGGCAAACCACATGGAAGCGGCGGCAGTGGCCCGACAAAGGAGCAGTTGGGGAGGGGGGGCACAGCGGCGCTTGTGTGAAGTAGGTGGGAGATGATTTGGGACTGTGAGGGGTTTAAGCCTGGGGGCGGGGGGATGGTTTGGGGCTGTGAGGGGTTTAAGCCTGGGGTCCGGGGCGTGGGGATGCAAGTCAAGCTTTGTAAAGTTTTTTTCCCCCAGGGGAGAACCTTCGCCCCTGTCTCTGAATTGCCTTGAGTCCCTGTCTCGAAAAGGTTGGAAACCACTGCTCTAAGTGGTCTCATCATATAAAGAGCCATCACACTGCTCGCACATTCAGCCCCTTGCACAAGGATGCTCACAGGACTTTAATCATCTCCACATTAATAGCTTCACAGGGATGCACCCAGGACCACAGGCTGCACTCAGCTCCGTGTTTTCTCACAATGTATAAACGTTGCTAAAAATAAAGTAGGAAGCCATTTCTCACCTGAGGGTCAGGAGAGTTCTGGTATGTTGCTGAGTTGCGCAATCAACTCAATCCCCTGTTTATACCCCACAGCTCAACAAGCAGAAACAATCCTTTCAGAAGTTCATTGAAAAACAATTCGTCACACAGTGAAACAAAGCGCAAGGAAGCAATTTGAAGGTCAAGTTCTCCAAGGAAACAATTGCAGCAATAAGATCAAATTGTATTAGAGAAGTCAGAGGGAAATGGACCCATGCGCGTACATTTCAAAACAGAATATAAAAGAAATTCAGTGCTCATAGATAGAGTCAGGCTGACAGCACGATTGACTACACAGTCAATACAGCAGCAGAGACAGCAGCATGGTACTTGTGATTTTTTGATATGCCACACACATTCCGCTTAACTAATTGCAAGTGTCAGAATTACCAGCAGACCCATACGCAACAGAAGTTCAATGCAATTCACTAGTGGCAGGTTAGTTCAAAGATCTGACATAAACAGTTTTGTTGGCAGCATAAAATAGCATTTTTTCCTATGCTAAAAGTGTGTGAGCAAAGAACTACCTGCTAGATCCCACTTCTGCTTGTACTTTCTTTGTGCGTGTGCAAAAAGTAATCCAAACCCCACCACTAAGTGTAAGGAGAGTTGTCAAAGCTGCCGCTGCAAACATGGGGACTGAACATACACCAATCATGCCATTAGTTTCAATGGATGCAGGATCAAGATCAGGGGACAATATTTTGCAAGTTTCAGCACCAGTGTTCCCTGTGAGCTGAGCACTTGGGCAGCCGCTCAGGGGACATTCATGTGCCTCCCAGCTGATTAGCAGAGCACTCACAGCCAACAGCATGTGGTGCACAGCCATACATGCTTTGGTGTACATAATAAAATTTATTCCATCTGTGGAAGGAAAAACAATAGAGGGAACATTGCTCAACACCAAGAACTGCATCCAACAAACAGAAGCTTTGACCCGTAACAAACTGTCTCCAGTACTTTTTGCCCTGACTTGTAAGAAAAAACTGTAGACACAAATGTAAGCAGGTCTAGATGTTCAATAATAATCCTTTGCAAACCAGAATTTGTGTAAACACGTTTTTTATGAAAAAGTCCCTATTGCTAGCAGCAGCACAGTAAATGAACACCACGATAAAATTTCAATGAGCCACTGTTTATAGAGATCTTTACAGCGGAGATCTAAATTACCCCTATACATGGCTGCGGGGAGAATGGCAGAAAGTGTTGCAAGAGAAGCAATCAACAAGAGAGCTTAAAGACTTCAAACGTTTGTGCATGTTTGTAATATAAAAAGCATAGCCCCCTCCTCCCAGCCCTTTGAGGGAAAACTGAGCTTTGAAAAACATTGCAGAGAGCACAGCTGCCAAGCACTACCAAGCAGAAGGGGGTTCATTTCAACAGCTTGCAGATTTTTATGCTGAAGATGGGCAGATCCGGAGCATCAGCGCCTGTTCTTTTTTTGCTAAACTCAAAGAAATACAGCATTTGGACTGCAGCGATTGTAGGAACTACAAATATCAGTGCTTTGTACTCCATGACAGGGTGTCACTGCCTTCTACAAAACAGGAATACAATGAGCTTCAAACCCTACAGTAATTTCATCTGGATCACATTTCCCTAGTTTGCTTCTGAGGATGTCATGTGGAATTGTACCATAAGCCTTACTAAAAAATCAAGACAGGTCACATCTACTGCTTCCCCCATACCCACTAAGTCTGAAACCCTACCAAAGAAGGATATTAGGTTGATTAGACATGCTTTGTTCTTTCAAATCCATACTGGCTATTCCTTATACCCCTGTTATCTTCTAGGAGCTTATTGTTTAATAATTCGTTCCAGTCTCCTGCCGCATATCCAAGTTCAACTGACTGATCTCTAATTCCCTTCTGTGATGGAGGTAACACTCTCAAAATTACAGGCCTTATCTACTCAGACAGGTTGCACTGGTTTAAACATGAATTGGTTTTAAAACAGACTGATGGACTGACACAAGCCACTCTCTGGGCATTTCTACAACAGATTATAATTGGCTATAGTAGCTGAGCTTGTGCCTGCAAATTTAGCAACACAGGGTAAACTTCCATAAGCCAGGATGATATTGATTTAAGAGGTCCAACCTGAAATATGATGCCTTCTACTTCCATAGATTTCCAACTGCTTTGTGAAGAAGATGAGCATCATGAGATCCTCATCATAGGTAGAGAACTGACTTGCACCCAATCTGCACCACTTCAAATAAATCAGTTTAAAAACCATGTATTCACACATTCAGTTACTAGAAAGACCTGGGTTCAAGGCCCTGCTCTGACATGCACTTCTGCTGGGAACTAGGGGCAGGTTACTCTCTTCCTCCCAGTTGCTGAAGCATGGATGTACGTCCCACTCAAGATTATTAGGATATGTACATCAGATTGCAAGGTGCTCAGAATCACTACAGTAAGTAGGGACATCAAAGTACCTATTAAGTACCTTGAACTGACGTGCTCTGTAATTATTGTAGAAGTGGGTCTCTCCTGGGGATTTGGAGGATGGAGTTCTGGAAAATGGGGTCTAGTCTGCTCATAAAGATGCACTAGTTGAATGAAACACGGGCATAAACTTTTGTGAGTAAAACCCACTTCACCAGATGCAGAGGAGTTAAATCTGTTAATCTTTAAGGTCCCACGGGTCTCTCACTCTCTGTGTTGTCACGTTGTTGTGGTGAGAGGGCTTGTGTGTTCCAGTGACTCTGAGAGGAATGTCATAGGGAGCCTCGTACTGCCAGCAGGGTCACCCACAGTGACAAGGTCAAGGGGGAGGGTCCAGAGGAAGAACGATCCTAAAAGTCCTCAACAGCAGAACAGGTGGAGGATAGCAAAGGTAAGGCTATACTGGCTGTGACAGTGGATAAAGGCTACAGCAGACAGGAGACTCCCAGTCATCATGAATCCTATGCCACTGGACCTGAGCTTTCTATCCATCAGTGCAACAGCTGCCCCACACTAAAAGAAGTCACACACAGGCATCTTCCTCTGCATGCTCCTCTCCTAAACTTAAGCCGTACAGCAACTGGTGAATGGCGACAGAAGCAGGATTGTGAAATCTAGAAGCTTTTAGTCACGGACCAGCATGTAGGTGGCGAATGTGTGTATCGGTCATTCTGTTTCAAGAACTGAGGTGGCAGAACAATTTCACTGCTGCATCCGTGACTGAGCAGCCCTACTTAGGATCTGCTCTGCTCACCCATAGGGAGGGGGCTAGAAAAGGTGCCCGAAACATAGTCCACCTCAACCCCCTAACTAGATAACCGCATTCACTGAGTTCACCTCTACGTGGCCAAAACAGAACGGTAAACTTTGGAACATGGAATATTCGGACCCTAATGGACAACCCAGACAGTGGGCAACCAGAAAGATGCACGGCAATTATCACCCATGAGCTGCAACATTCAACATCAATATCACTGCCCTGGCAGACGTGTATAAACCAGAAAAAGAACAGCTGAGAGAAGGAGGAGGAGGGTGCATGTTTTTCTGGAAAGGAATCCCAAAGGAAGAAAACTGCATTCATGGAGTAGGATTTGCCCTCAAAAACAAACTGACAAAGATCCTATCTGAAGTCCCTGTCAGCATCAATGAGTGTCTCACGACTCTCCGCTTGAAGCTTTCCAAAAACCAACAGGTAACTGCCATCAGTGCTTATGCACCAACTCCAGATGCCAAAGATGATGTGAAGGAGAAGTTCTACACCTGTCTGAACGCAGTCCTGAAAGATATCCCCAAAGAAGACAAGGTTATTCTCTTGGAGGATTTCAATGCCAGGGTCGGAACAGATGCGGAGCTCAGGCAGACTACCACTGGGAAAGAAGGAGTTGGCGACAGCAACTCCAATGGAGTGCTTCTCTTTACAAAATATGTGGAACATGAGCTCATCATCACAAATACCATCTTCCATCAAAAAAACAAATTGAAGACCTCAGAGCAACATCCTTGCTCAAAGCACTGACACCTCATAGACTACGTCATAATCCGCACTCAGGATCAGTGTGATGTCCTTCTCACACGTGCAGTGGCTAGCGCTGATGACTGCTGGACTGGACTGGACTGCTGGTTCTGATGACTGCCATATTCTATCCACAATGGTGATCAGGATTGTCACCAAACGGAGAAGTCAGAGGAAACCAATCTGACGAAAAGTCAATGTACAAGGCTTGAAGGGCCCCATCAGACGAAGTGACTTCCAGATAGCACTCAAAAGGAAGCTGCCAACAGCATACCCTAAAGATGCAGAAGAACACCATTGTCAATGAAAAATGCCATCACTGGAGCATGTGGAAAAAAAAATTGGCTACCAGACCAGGAAGCATCAGGACCGTTTTGATGAGAATGATGTGGATATTGAATGTCTGATTAAGGCAAAGAGAAAGCCTTTAGGGCCTGGCAAAGTGACATCAACTGCACAATGAAGAGAGAAATGCATGCCAAGGCCGAGGCAGAAGTCCAGTCTACAACAAGGACTCTGAAAAAACAGTGGTGGACTGAGAAGGTGCAAGAGCTCCAGCATCTCGCAGACATCAATGACACAACAGGTTTCTTCAATGCAACCAAAGCTGTTTATGAACTAAGAATCAATCCCCTTAGATCAAAGGATGATGATCAAAGGAGGGAGCTCTGGAACCGTCCCTTCACCATGGTTGTAGAATCCCTTGTCCAAATCCCTCAGCAACCACCTGGAGACCATCTTGAAACACTTCCTACTCTGAGTGAGGTCCAAGCTGCCATCAAAGTGATAAAGGGCAACAAGGCAGCTAGACTAGATGGAATCCCCACCATAGTCTTCCAAGAAGGTGGGCCAGAGCTCCACAAACAGTTCTACTCCTGTTTCTCAAGATCTGGGATAGAGAGCAGATGCTGTGACATTTCAGAGACACTGATCATCAGTTTCTTCACAAAGGGCAACAAGCTGGACTGTGGAAACTATCGTGGCATCTTTCTCCCGGCAAGGGCAGGGAAAAATCTTAGCTCGAATCCTTGCAAAAGGGCTCCCGCCGCTCTCAGAAGAAATTCTCCCAGAATCCCAGTGTGGCTTCCGACCATTCTGAAGAACAGCAGACGTGATCTTCACTGTCTGGCAACTGCAAGAAAAATGTCATGAACAAAACCAACCCTTACACATGAATTTCACATACCTGACCAAAGCGTTTGACTCAGTTAATCACAGCGTTCCGTGGACCATCCTCTCAAAGATCAGCTGCCCCAAAATATTCATTAGCCTCTTGAGGCTGCTTCACGACAACATGACTGCCACAGTACTGAGCAACGATGGATTTCAAAGCAACTCCTTTGAGGTCCAAATGGGAGTCAAACAAGGCGGTGTCATTGCCCTATCACTGTTAGGCACCTTCATCGCCATGACCTTCACCTCATTGATGGGAAGCTTCCAGATGGTGTGAAGACTGTCTACAGAATGAATGGGAAGCTTTTCAATCTCAGGAGACTGAAGGCTAAAAGCAAGACCTCCACAACCTCAGTCATGGGGCTTCAGTACGTGGATGACAACATGCTCTTTCTCCCAAGGCCCTTCGGACCATCTTAAGAGCTTCTCCTGAAGCATACGAGAATCTCAGCCTCACACTGAACATCAAAAAGACCCAAGTGCTCCACGAACCCTCAATGATGGGTCAATCTCATGTACCTTCTATTGAAGTCAATGCTGCTGGAAACTGCTGGAAAATGTGGAGCACTTCCCATACAGTGGAAGTCATCTTTTTCACTAAAGTAGACATTGATGAGGAAATCCAGCATCATCTGAGCCACGCAAGCTCTGCTTTTGCCCACCTGAGACAAAGGGTCTTCAAGATCCGTGACATCTATCCCAACACAAAGCTTCTTGTATATTGTGCAGTGGTTATTCCAATGCTGCTGTGTACACGTGAACCCTGGACAACATACGACATCATTTGAAAGCACTTGAACAGTATCATCAAATCTGCCTCCGGAGAATCCTATGCATCTCTTGAGAGGACAGACACACGAACACTAGCGTCCTCGAAGAGTCAAACATCACCAGCATTGAAGCCATTATCATTCATCAACAACTTTGTTGGGCTGGTCACGTGGTTTGGATGTCTCATCAGCACCTCCCAAAACAGATTCCGTTTTCCAAGGTGAAGGAAGTACAAAGGAGCATTGGTGGCCAGAGAAAGCAATAGAAGGACATGGTGAAGGCACATGTGAAAAAACGCAGCATCAGTGTCAACACTTGGGAGAACCTTGCCCCAGACTGCCCTCAGTGCAGAACGATAATTCACGTGGGGGTGGCACAATTTCAGAGGTCCTAGCGCAGTGCAGACCAGGATAAGCAGAAAAGAAGAAAAGAGCATCAAAAAACCGCCCCGTTCCCCTCCAACCACTACCCGCACCTGCCCTTTCTGTGTTAAGACCTGTGGCTCCAGAATCAGGCTGATCAGCCATCAATGGACTCATAAATAGGCAGATAACATGAAGACGTCCTACTCATTATCAAGTGACAGCCATGAGACAAAGAGACACAGAACTACCTTTTTGGCTGATACAGACTGACGCAGCTACCCCTCTAAGACCAATGTGAATCAGGCACACCAAACAGTGAGCGATGAAACAAAGGAACAGAAAGAGGAAGTGATTTGGCCAAGGTCACCCAGGACGACAGAGGTCAAGCCCAAAATAAAACTCACATCTCCTGACATCCCGTGTTCTAACTACAAGACCAAGCTATTTCCCACAACGGGCGTTAAGCTGAACAAAGTCATCTAGAAGACCCCTTAACCCAAAGTAACAGGCTGCAGGCTCTTTTCACACATGTTAACTGTAGACAAAAGTGTTAACACAGAAGTCAAGCCCCAGGTTGAACTCAGCCTGCTTCTTTGGAATAGCTACTTCCTGCAGGCTCTGGCTGGGACATTCTGCCTAGCAGCAGCTCAGCAGCAGATAGCCCATCAATTAACCCAGCAGGCTAGAGAGAGACACCTGTCAGCATACCCAATTGCTTCTGAGTGCCCTACTGTGCCTGAATATATCCCCGCAGAAAATGCCATGTCTCTGTGCAGGGAGAAAGGCTCAGATTCTCTCACTCTTTGGAACTCACTGCTGCCAAAAGTCATTGAGACCAAGGACTTGGCAAGATTCAGGGACATTCATACGGCTATCCAGAAAATCCAGATTTATTACACGAGGACATTTACCAGAACCTCTGACACTGGAGACTAGAGATTCTACCACACAGACTTTGGGTCAGTTCTACTCCAGCAAATCCTATGCGCCTATGCACAGAACAGGTGACGCAGTCCAGGGTGAGCCATGGATGGCTTTACTCTGCTTTTGCACCTACATGATCCCAGGTCAGAGGAGCCCTGAGTATAAGTGAGATCCTCTGTGAAGCTGCCCTAAGTCACAAGTTTCTCACAGGGTGCCAGCAAGCCATGCCACAGCTCAGAATCACCCTACCCCAACTTCTCCACGTGTGGCTATGCCTCCTACACTGCAGGGGACAGGATGTTCCCTGGATTACTACCAACAGGGAGGGTTTAACAGAAGATACCCTTCCTCCCTCTCCCCCATCAGAGAACTGAAATTTTGACTGTAAAAAGCCAAATGTCCTGAGAGGGACACAACTGGGGTGGTTCAGCTGGTTGATTGCAGTGAGCCAGCTGTAACTCCCGACTCAAAAAAAACCCACCAACCACTTCACCAGGACTCACCTGTTCTTTAATCAACACAGCATAGTCACGTCCGGGTCTCTCCCCTGCCACGTACCCAGAGCCAACAGTCCTCCCACTAAACCAGGGCTGAGCAAAATACAGTCTGCTGGCAGCATCACAGACTGATGTAGCAGAGAGCCTCAGGCAGGCTCCTTGCCTGCCTCTCCCCTCACACACTGCTCATGCACCTGACAAATGGGGTCTTTGCCCATGAAAGCTCATGCTCCAAAATATCTGTTAGTCTATAAGATGCCATGGGACTTCTTGTTTTTTTTCCCTCAAAAAAGCAGCTTCAAGACCCTGTTTGTCTTTCAACAGCTGCGAGCCCAAGGGCTGGGGGAAGGCTTCATGCCCTGCCCCTACCCCCAGCACAATCCCATTGGCTGGTTTCTGGCTAATGGGAGCTGCCTGTGAAGCACAGGCATTGTGCAAATCACTCCCCATAGGCTCACAGCTATTCACAGATGCACTTGGCCCCTCATGGACAGACGCACAGGGAGCCTGGCTGAGAAATCTGCTGGGCTGCTGGCCAGGACACACCCAGGTGAGTCTCATGGCCAGATCCTGCATCTGGCACCCCAGCCCCACCTCAACACTTTGCTCCCCCACCACCTATAACCATAACCCATTGCCCCCCCCATAACCATAACCCTCTGCCCTCTCCACCCCACATAACCATAACCCTCTCCCCTGCACCTGCACTGCCTTCTAAACCCTGCACTCCAGTCCTCTGCCCCAGGTCACAACTGTCTCCTATGCTCAAACTCCCTCCCAGAAGCCATGCCCCCTCCCGCACTCCAATCCCTCCACACCTCCTCCATTAAGAGTGGGGCCCTTCATCACTTACCAAATTCTTGGAGTGCCCCCCACATCAAAAACTATTGTCCACCCCTGTGATAAACAGATTCGCATAACAAAGCTCACTCATTGCTGTGGGGATCCCTACAGGAGAGAGTCGTTATTCTTCATGGAAGGAGAGAGAGCAACACCAAATGAAGCTCTCTGCAAGGGATACCGCATGGGCTTTTGAGGATGAAGCCAAGAACACGCTTCAATTAATTAATTTGCGTGTTATTAATAGAACCTGTTCTCACCTCCATCCAACAAAGTCACTTTGGGCCTAATCTGCATTAACACCTAGCTCACTTTAGCAGCACAAATGTGCTTTTCAGTGTGAGTAAACTTAATTTACACTGGGCAGCCTAAGGCAACCTTAGTATAGATGAGTTATCCGCTCCTTTGTGGTTTAGTTGCACTGCTGTCAATGATCAAACAGCGACAGAGTCACTCCAGGCTGGCTTGCTAAGTGAGGTGAACTTTACAGCCAGGGAGTGAAGGTTAGAAAGACAGCTAGAGCTGTTTTCATGGGAGGCACTCAGACATCACAGTGATGGGTCCTGACAGAGAGGCTTCAACTATGTATATGTGATAAAGAGGCCTCAGTGGGTAGTCATTCCTGGTCTGGTTTTATCAATCCATATAGCAGAGCCTGTCTCACACAATGACTCGCAAAACGAAACAGTTCCACGGTGGAGGAGCTGAACACAGAACTACTTGGCCAGGGAAGTAGATTTTACCTGGGATTGGGTTGCTGAGGAGAGGGCATTATCTGGAGCGATTATGTTAAGCAGGCATGGGAAGTTCACCTTGGGATTGCTGGTTCTTGGCATTAGGAAGGAGAGATTTCCTAATACGAGGAGCTAATAAAAGGAGCTTCTGACTCACAAAGCATCAAGCAGCTATTCAAAGACAAGACGAATCAGGGCCTATTGTACAGTAATACCAGCTCAAGCCTGCAATTCCAGCACTCCCATGAAGTGTCGAGTACCCTGGCACAGCTAGGGAGTAAAAAGCCCAGAGTGAAAAAGCTCGGCAGCTGAGAGAAAACTGGAAAATACAAAACCCGACTCATTCACCTGCAGTTGGACTGCAACAGCCACAAGAGACTGCTCCTCGGGGAACCCACTTTGCAGAATGGGGCAACAACTCTAATGGGAGAAATATCCATAACAGCCGAGCCACCATGACTAAGAGCCATCTCGAAATCGCTGTTTAACTCAGCTTTGCTTTCTTTCTTACCTGCTGATGCTGTCTGGCTCCCACTGTGACGGACTTGACAAGGGTGTCTATTAACGGCTTGCACATGACCTGCAACAAAGACGAACCCAGTCATTCCTAGAGCCTTGCCACAAGGCACAGAGGTTTTTTTAAGGCCTCAGTTTTAGTCAGCTGTTGTGTATGTTGATTCAACACCTGGTTACTTGAAAGGTAGACGGCTTTGCTCACAGCTATTCTCGGCAAAACGTTAGCTCCACTGAAGTCAGTGGCAAAAGTGACTGTTTTCAGAAGTTTCACTCTCCCTTCTGCCTGGCACCATGAGCTTAAGCCCAGATCCTGCCAACCTGTGCAGCTCTACAGACTCACTGAAGCAAGAGAAAACTCAGAATTAGGGTTTGTCTAAAACGTGATGTTTTCCTGAGTAAGTCCATGTGTGGAAGCTCTTCCTCTGGCACACAGGACCTTATTCCAACTTTGCTTAATCCACTTCGCAAGTGCTTTACCCAGCTTTAAATTCACACCCAAACCCAATGTATTCCTGATCAATTTTCATGCATGCACAGGCCCATACAATGGGGAACACTAATGAACGAAGCAAGAGTTTTGAAAGGGATTTAGTTTTCACAGGGAAATTAGCCTGTCACTTATGCAGGTTAGGGGAACGTTTCCTTGCAGATGGGTTATTCCGTAAGTGCTCACTGCAGTTCCTTGCCACCCTCCTCTGAACAAGCATGGATCGATCACTATCAGTGAGACGACAACAAACTGTGAGTCTGAGTCAATCTGGCAACTCCTATGTCCCTAAATGACTCTTACCAGCTTCATGAGCATGAAGAATCCAAAGACAACAATGCAATGGAGAATGGCGCCTATGGATTTTAAACAACTTGTTCAAATACCTCAGATTTCACGTATAAATGTAATGTAATGCTTTTCTCTTACAATGCCCCTGGGCCATCAGACGCATTCACTGTTCTTTGCTAGAGAATGAATCTTCACAAACTTTTTGTGCCATTATTAAAAACCATAGAGACTTAGTACAGGATGAACCACTCTAATCCGCAACTCCCACATCCAACATCACCTGTAACCTAGCATGATTTTAATTAGCTGGATAACCACTTATCAGGGGTGTGGCCAAGCTTCCCGTGGTCCCATCAAGTTTGTTAACCGCCACCAGTTCTGGGTCTCAGTGTTCTGTGCTCTTATTTAGCCCTAATTTAACCTTAAATGTCTTCTAAGAGCCCAGTAAGCAGCTGAAGTGTTCGTACTGTGCAAGACAATCTTGACTGCCCATGGTCTGGCAAATTCTCTTGTTTGGCACCAGGGTGCCGGACTAGAGGGAACACAAAACCTGTGATTCATTGAATAAACAGCTCAGGCAACAGGCTGAACTGAAACAAGTCACCTTAACACTCTCATAAAACATCACCTTTAAATGGGCAAATTCGGACAGGGAGGTTTAAGGGACCATCCTGAAAACAACATTGTGCCCTTAAGTCCCAGGCCCTCCAATGGGAATCCAGGGCACGTGGCATCTTGCAGGATCGGGTCCTAAGCCAGGTGCCCCCAGGATCAAGGAAGGGTTAGGAGCAGACCCATGAGACTTTCTGGCCAATAGATGGTATCTGCCCTTCCCGTATTACACTGGTCTGGTTGGCTGGGGCAGGGCACAGCCTCCCAAGGAAACCCGCCCTCTGGGAGCATCCCCTTACCAGGGTGGAATTAAATAATCGGAAAGTGAATACACAGATTAGAATGTTTGACATTTTGGAGCCTCCTTCCGTTAAACAGGCCTGAGACAGCTGTTGAGTGGCAACTCTGTTGCTCCCAAGCATCAACATCTGGGAGGGCTAAAGCATGACAGAATTTCACAGGCTTTGGTTTCTTTTTAAACCATCGTCTCCATTTCTTGCTGGCCCCTGCTCAGCAGAGCCAAGATCAGAGTACTGCAAACAGAACTGCTCTCCAGGAAACTATTGAAACTGCCCCAGCAGCCCCGGGAGAAATGAATGTTTGCAGGTCAGCGGACTGCTTGAGTTTCTATTTGGGAATAGACATGTGCTCAGGACAAATACTGCTCACTGAGTCCAATACACCAAGTGAACTGCATCCCCAGAGATGGTTTACAGTGCTGAAGATGCTGGACAAATGGCTTTCCTAAAGCCTCTTACCTAAAACACTGGGTATATCTAAAATACCAGCAGCGGCATGTCCTCCATCTGTCATGGGGAGGTGAGGGGTTCAGAGAACTATTTCTGGCAAAGACTCGCAGGAAACCAGCTGGTTCGAGGAGGTGGGGGGTTAGAGGCAGCCATCTTAAGCAGTACCAGTTCCAGAGGTTCAAAGCCTGCAGTGTCAACATCCACTGACTATCCCAAAGGCTTGGGGGTGACAACTCAGCTCCATTAACCAGACTGGAATATGGGCACTGGTGTCTAGTTTGCAGGAGACTCAGCAGACACTCAGCACGCTTTGTGTGTGCAGGTAAAAAACCATTGTTGAAGGCAGATGGACTAGAATTGCAGCTTGATGCATCCCTACCACCTTCAGTACAAGTGCCAAGCTAACATACAGTGGCAGATTTCATCAGGCTAAAAAGAAAATCCTTTCAATTGAGATTTCTCCGCCAGATCCCCTCCATACAATAGTGCATTAATGGCAGAATACAACAGCTCATTCCTCTGCCAATTAGACTTAGCACACTGAAATCCTCGTAGTCTCTCAGCTGTGTCACAAACCCACAATGAACTGAAAAATAAAACTCATCACTTTCTGAGGGGTTACAGAGACACACAGGGCAGCACATTCCTAGCCATGCTTACCGGGAAGCGGCCAAAGAGATCAAGAAACATAGATCCTGTGAGGGCACTCTTTCTCTTGGACAAGAATCCACTCAGTGCCTCCTGATACACCTTGGTCACTCTCTTCAGGTCCAGAACACCTGTGTCAGGAAGCTGGAAAGTGCATCAAGGTAAGATGAGCTTGTGAAGCAATGCGAGTGATTCTATTTATAGCAGAGCACAGGCTGGATTGCCAAGACTTAACGTTCTTGGGTACTTTACACACTTGACCCCAACTACGTGCATTTTCAGGACCCACCTCAGCATATTCCTCACCCACCCAAACATGTGGGCTCTGGGCATGTCAGTAATGCAGATCCAGACCACTCAGCTCTTTTCAGTTATACTGCCCCCTGTACTTTATGAAAGATCCCATTTTACAGGTCGGCAAAACTAAGGTTAAAAAAAAAGAGACTGACATGGGGATTTTCAGAACAGCCCCAACGTCACTCAGCAGATGAGTGACAAAGCTAAAAAGAGCACCCTTGTGTACGACTACCAACCCACTTCACAACACTGCCTCCAGGTGAGGTCAGATACGCTACACTCCACTTTGCCAGGTAGCCACTGTCTCATCTCAGCTGACAATGGTGCAGAATGGTCTGGTTTCACAAATAAGACTTGGATTTCCTAAAGAACTATCCTCACTGGGGAGATCTTTGATATACATACCTGTGGGAATACACAAAGGGCTTTTTTCCCCTGCCCTGTTATTTGCTGTGTAAAAAGAGTCATCTCCTTGTGATGGTGAGGCTTAGTTACGTCTGGCTCTTGCGTCCGGTTTGTGCTCTACCACCACCACAAATGGCAAAACACAAATAGCAGTGTCCCACAGGAGGTGGCTCCCTGCTGTGCAGGCTGAGGGGGAACCAAGATATAAGGCTCCTGCATTTAGATGTGACCATTAGGGATGGACCAACAGCTGAGTGTTCCAATCTGGGGCTCTAACAGTCCCTGAACAGTCTCCCTGAATAAAAATCTTAACCAAATCTAAATACCAGCCTGTTCAGGATCCCGTCTCATGTGACTGCTTAATTGCACAAAGCAGGAGGGGTGTCACAGAGCTCCCACACCTGGTCTACACTGAAAAGCTAGCTCAGCACAGCTACATTGCTCTGGGCCATGAAAAATGTTGTGTCCTGTGAGATGTCCTTACAATTGACCTAATCCCCAGTACAGATGCTGGTAGGTTGACGTAGGAATTCTTCCATCAACCTAGAGATGTTTAAAGTGCATTGATGGGAAAAACCCTTCCATCCACATAGGAAGCATCTCCGTTACACTGGCACAACAGCACTGCTGTAGTGTGGACATGACCTGAGACATCAGGCATAAAGGTCAACCAACACCACCCCACTCCTCCTGGAAGAGGGTTCAAAGTCACTGGGAGGAGGCAGTGGGGCTAAGATACATGTGAACAATGGAGTGAAAAGCATTAATATGTGTGCGTGGGGTCTGGTTTACTATTCAGTCAGCTGGCACCCAAAATGTATTAGCACCCTTGATGGTTAAAGGAGATACACCTCATCTGGACAGGTGGTTAAGCAGGAGATGGGCGAGAAGAGTGAGTGAGGGCATGGCAGTTCAGGAAGCAAAGGGGCCTTCAGATAAGAGGGGCGGGACACTGGGGACCCATGACCAAGTACAACAGTACAATGCAGAGTGACAAGACAAAAGCCACCTGGATCACAGCCATGTAGAGCCCCTGCCTGGGGAGGCGAGTGGCCCTCTTACCTGGTCGGTCTGCGCACTGCTCCCATCACTGGTTTTCCGTTTCTTTTTTGAGGGAGGAGGAGTCGCCTCCTCTCTGGCCACATTTCCCTTTAGCACTTTGAACAGGTACAAAGAGGCACTAAACCAGAAACAAAACAGTGAGATAGGCCGTGTTCAGTGAAGCGCCCAAAAGTCACTGCCCAGGCCCCCGCAGTCAGAGGGCCACCAGAATCCACAAGCCGGTCCCTGGTCAGACAGACAGTGCAAGCTGCTCTTCTCAGGGTTCTGCAGCAGGGACAACAAACAGGTCTGGATGCTGGGCTGGATGCCGGGTCTCCTTGCCCTACGGCGATCTCTCGTTGTATTGACTGCTACGTGAGGAATTAAACACCCCTTTGCTCTTGTTACACCTTCCACCCAAGGCTAGCTCAGAGCCTTGCCCACTCACTTTCACTATATTGTGTTGTTGCTTACAGTTGTGTTACTGGGATGCAACCAACAGATTACAGAGGGAAGCACAATGTTACAGCTGAGTCAAACTCAGCTAGGCAAATTTACAATGCTAAGCAGCGGCATCCCCACTCAGAGACAGAAGAGCTGTATTCAGAAATGGGACCAGACTAGCTTGAGGAGCAGAAGAAATAAGTATCTGCAGCACCAGCATCCTGGGAGCTCCTCACCCACTCGTACCAAGGAGGAAAGAAGCAGATACTGTCGAGTCGAGATTAGCTCCCTTCCCATTTGATATTTTCAGCTGCTTAAAGCCCTGGCTGCATATCCCTTGTGAAACACAGATGGAGAAACAAGCTACCAGATGTATGCAGAACAGTCCCTGCAATGGGAATCCAACCCTGCAGTGACACCAGCTCCCATCCCGATGAGATGGAGTCAAGATCCAATTCCGTTCCTTATTACATAAACCAGTGGAAATTTTCCACTTTCTACCCGCTGGGTCAGACCATCTGCACTGCATCTTCCAGGCAACAGGAACACTACAAATTTGGCTTCTCGTGTCAGTGGTGCTTCTGTGTGACAACTCTCATGACTTCCCCCACACTTCTCTGCAGCCTCCTCAGAATTTCCAACCCTCCCATTCCCCCCAGGCCTAAAGGTCAACGTAAGTCTCACCAGCTCCACCTATTACCATGCTATCAGTGTTACCATTACTAACAAGTCACCATGGACTGCTGCTACCCACCTCTGATCAACAAATTGAAATATTAGCACCATCTCCTCAGCCTCTTAGCCCCTGAGATCTTTGGCTTTACCACCATGAACGGAGGCACTGCCCCACACATGGAGTAAAACTGTCTGTAACACATGGGCAGGCAAAATCTGGCCCACCTAACTGCTGGATCCGACCTGCCCCCATCCCATGGCCAAGTGGAAGCCTTGAGCCTGACTACTGCGCCCCTCACGCTGCTCAACATAGCCAGGTACAGGAGCCACATGCTCTCTGCATGCCATGTACCCCAGGAAAGGCTTTGCACACAGCCCCTGCCCCCAGCACAGTCTTGCAGCTCCCATTGGCCAGAGCTGCCTGGGCAGTGCTGGTGGTGCAGGCAGCAAGCAGAGGTCTTCCTACACCCAAAAGGGCGCACAGCGGGCAGAGGAGCACATGGCCCCTGCAGCTGGCCGCTTTGCTCAGAGTGTGGGAACACGGCCGGCAGAAACCCTGCCCGAGGGACCCGCTGGGTTGTTGGCAGGGAGTGACCAAAGTGAACACCTCCTGTCCAGAGCCTGTGCCTGGCACTCCACCTTTTCTCTCCCCCTACCCTCTGCCACCCACTACCAGCTCACAGACCCCTCCCAGATCCTGCACCCACCTTACACCCCTCCTCCAGGTTAGAATCTTCTCCCGCATCCATGCCCACCTGGACCCTGCGCCCCCTCCTGCATCCCAATGCCCTGCACCCAGTCACAACACCCTCCTCCACTCAAACTCCCCCCCAGAACCCTACTCCCTCCTGCACCTCAATCTCCCACACCTCCTCCATTAAAACATCAGTGAAGAGTGAGGGCCTTCACTACTTACCAAATACTTAGAGTATCCCCCTCTTCCAAAATTATTGCCCACTGCTATTGTAGCATCTCAACATATGGCCCAAAGACAGACCTTAAGTAAGGTCTCTCCTGAGGTCAATGCAAGTGCACTCAAGTGCAAAAGCTGGGAATACGGCCCAGACCTTAGCACTGTGCTAAATGAAAAGAGTTCTCCCAGCCCTGCTACCCACCTGAAGTAGTAGAGCGCCACTGCAGAGTCTGTGTGCTTGCTGGCTCTCTTCACCAGGCTCTCCAACAGGGCATGCAAATCTGTCTGCCGCTCACCCACGTTCTTGCAGTACTGCTTGGCTCTACATAAGCGGTTCCTGAAAAGAGCGTTCAGGATGACACAGGCAATAAAAATGCAGGGCTGTCACCTTGGACAAGAGAGTCTGGAGCAACAAGCTAGCATTAACCCTTCACATGAGAGCTCAAAGTTACCCAGCATGCACCTCACAGCTCGTAATGAGAGCTGTGCTGCAGCCATGGGTAACCCTGAAGAGGGGTGTTGACAGCTCTTGTTAGCGGTTTGATACTCACCGTGCTTCAGTTACAGGGTGGCAGTGTTTGCTGAGCTGCTGCTTACACCTTTCACCCAAGGACCCAGGCTCTGTCTATACTCAGGATCGATCTTCTGGAGTTCGATTTCCACGAAATTAATCTATCAGGGTCAGCAGCTGACCTCTGTACTCCTTGCATAGTGTGAGGAGTAAGGGAGGTCAACGGGAGAAATTCTCCCATCGACCTTCTTCAGCGAGGATGGCCAGGTAAGTTGACTGCAGATACGTCGATTCTAGCTACAAAATTGCCATAGCTAGGATTGCCTATCCGCAATTGACTTACTTTCCCTAGTGTAGACATAACCCCAGGCCCAATCATGAAGTGAATCTGGGGCCCTGCAATCTTGTTAGCACTAAAGCACATGCAGAGAGTGTAGCTCAGAACTGAAGGTTATGTTGGGGATGGGAGAACGCCAGGTACTGTGCACAACATATTATGCCCAACTCCAGCCTGAGCTATTAGCCTCTCTCGTACTCTTGAACAACACCAGAATGCACACGCAGAGTTCTTCTGCACATGAAGATTCTCTAGTCATAAAAATGCCCCTCCCCCTGCAAAAGCTGGCTGTGATAATGTCAACTACCAGAGAAACCAGGAATGTGTCAGCCCCATGTGTCACCACACTTCCCACAGGAGGACAGCAGGCGTCTCAAAATAATCTCCTGCAGAAAGCGAGACTCCTTGCTGCATGACTGAGTTGTCTGCTGCTTTCCCTCCATCCCACTACAGGGCTCACAGGGCAAGGTCAGGCAGGGCAGGGCTGTCATCAAAATAATTTTTTACCTTGCTCTAAAATTTACACAGCACTTTAGATTTCATGCTGGACAGAGAGACTGAGTGACCACTTACAGTATGTGATTCAATGCACAATCAGAGGTATATAGGAAGGGTGCCACTGACTTCAGAGGCATGGGATCAAAGGATTTCAACTTCTCTGAGTGTGTTTTGTTCTGGAAATCCTTCCCTGAGACGGAGGGGGAAGGGGGAAGCTACAAACGAATGGTGATCAGGATTCTTTTTCTTCTAATAATGTGTAAATATCAGAAAAAAGAATGACGCTTAATCCACATTCACTGCAGCCTCGTCATGTCCAGCTGATATGGAAACCAAAGACATCCTGTCAAGTATTTAAAAGACTTTGAAAGCCACCTGAGTGCAGACACTTACTTGAAGATATCAGCTGTTTTCTGGAGGAAGTCTTGCTCCTGCTTATCAGAGTCTGAACTCATGCTCTGCTCGATCACCAGAAGGAGAGGCTCCATAATATCAAACACAAGGGGGTTCTCCGGTTGCTTAGCAAGGAACACCTCAATAAGGTCCAGCACCTAGAAATATAGGCTGTTCAAATGAGAATCCCTGCAGACTAAGCACCATGGACATGCCACATGACAGTTTCTTCAATGAGTCTATTTTCAAAGCACACTTGCCAACTTTGGGGAGAAGTGGGGATAAAACAAAGCACTTTTAAAAAAAATTAAAATTACATTTTCATGTGAAAATTGGGAACCTAACACCCAGAATTATTGCAACTGAAAGAGATGAGAGAAGCATATTCTTGGGGTTTCCCTTTACACTTGACAGCGTTCTGTGGATAGAGAGTCTTTTTCTGTGAAGGTCAATTACTCTTCCAGGCCAGATCCTCAGATGGTGAAAATTAGCATAACAAAGCAGCTGAAGACAAACCAGACAATCACTTCACCAGCTGAGTGTCTAGTCCATTGACTTCCAGACTAGCATGGTGACCTCACTCCAGTTCACTGGTGCATGTAACTAAAATGAAAAACACACAGCTGCACCAGTGACACTGGATGCTCCTCAGTTCCTACATTCCCTCCTCCTCCTCCCCCGCGTGCAGTTTGGCAACATTTATAAAATTACAGCACAAACACTCTTCTAGTGGATGAAGCAGCTTGACAAATCCAATCCACTCCACAGGTTCTACCGTCCCCTAGTGGTCACGAATTAATACTACATTCACAGCTACTGAGAGAAACTGGTGTCACTGCCAAGTTCACCTCCAAGACAAGGTGTTGGCAACCTGTGGCTCTTTAAGGAGTCATTTGCAGCTCCAGATGCTGCTGCTCCTCTTGAGGACTTCTCTGGCAGCTCCCTGCCCTGCCACTGCTGAAATAATGGAATTCAACGTCATTGGTTTAACGGCCAGCAGGAGGAATCCAGCCATTAAACCAGTTACATTGACTTCCATTATTTCAGTGGTGGCAAGGAGCCACCTGTGCTGCAGGTGGGAGAAGCACCAAGCCCACAGGAGAAATACAAGGAGGGACGGCCGAGTCTGCCCCTGTTGGAGCTGTACAGCCCTGCCGAGAAGGAGGCAGCAGCCACACAAGTGCAACGCATGTAGTTGGAAGAGTTGGAGTAGCTCGTTGGCCGAGGTGGGTTAATCCTGGGGGTGGGAGGTGGGTTTGGGGCTGAGGGGGGTGAAGCCTGGGGATGGATGGTGGGTTTTGTGGGATGGCGGGGTAAAGCCTGGAGGCGGGGGGTGGGTTTGTGGGCGAATGGAGGTAGAGCCTGAGAATGGGGTTATGGGGCGTTGATGAGAACATTGTTCCTTCCTGCTTAAGAGCCTGTCCTCAGGGGCAGAATTTTCCTTGTCCTCATTCGTTCACCAATCCAGGGGTGAAAGTAACAAACTTTCTAACTGGTACAAATCATTGTGTGGGTGCTGTTCTTAAAAGAGGGGCTACAAAAAGTGTGGTCTGACTTTATTTATTATGGACCAGCTCGTACTCACAGGCATTGAAGCTCTTGAATTATTGATTTTATAACCAAATTTGAAAAAAATGTCTCTTCTCACTATTTTGGTTGCAGACCCCTGTTCAAGACCCACCACTATCATGCCTAGTAACCCAGGGGAACGCATGCAGCCAGGAGATTCTAGTAGGTATTCTGGATGTTTCCATTTCACGATGCTCAACTTGAGACATTATCATCAAAAAATGTCAAGTGCTCACTATGAGAAAAAGGTGTCACCAATTAAAAATAAACAAATTCAGCACCCTAAAAATCACTATTTTTTTAAAAGCTTTGCTTTTATGTCATTACTATTATAATAATACATGCTGTGGTAGGACATTGGAGTCCTCTTCATGAATCAGAACTACAACATGCAAGGAGCTGTACATAAAACCACCTGACAGGGATAGTTTTGTTCTGAAGCTTAGGATCTAAATACACATTTAATGTTCCTGGTTTCTTTAGCAGATTATTCAATGCTATAAAATATATACAGCTGTCTAAGAAAATGCTTCAAAGACAGACATGGGCCATTCAATAGGGTATTTGCCTCTGACCTTAATCTTAAAATCCCGCCGTAAGATTTTTTCCTTCCGCATCTTCTCTTTCTCATCCTTCTTGGCCTGGGTCCGCTTCTGCTGTTCAGCAAAAAGGGCTGAAACGGTCTCATCAAGGGCCAGCATGGTCTCGTCATCCATATCCTCATCACTCTGGTCTCCGCCCTTTAACAAAAAAGAAAAGGACTTTTACTTATTTTGAAATTCAAATCCCCCTTTTCCTCAGCTCCTAGGAACTAGAGATCACAGGGGTCCAAACACTTCGAGCAAATGAGAGTTCTAGCCATTCAACCTCAAGAGGCACAGGACAGATTTGGCTAGTGCTGGACAGACTTCCACACATGGACTATGTCCACACTGGAGAATTTTGTTGACAAAACTAGCATTTGTTGACAAAACTTGAGGCACAGCCACATTACATAGGAGTTCTGTTGACAGTAAATCGACAAAGGGCAGCACTTTTGTCAGCAGCATTCTGCCATTCCCCCAGGAGGCAGAACGACTTTCGTGGCAGAATTTGCTGACAGAAAGCAAGTGTGGATGTTCCAGTGGGCCTTCTGTTGACACACAGGCCTTCCGGAGCACCGGGCAGCCCTGTCTGCTGTACTTCTGGTTGGCCGTTCTGTAGAGACAGTGGCTGGGCAGTCTGGCCACACTCTGTCGACAGAGAGGATCGGCAGTGATCTGCTTTTGTACGTAGCCACGATCTGTCAACAAAAGTTTGGTTGGCAGATCTCTTCTGAGAGTAACTTCTGTCGACAGATCACTGTAGTGCAGACATAGCCATGGAGACTGACTTGAGTTGTAGAAGCTTTCACCTGACAATATTTAGCACAGCAGAATCTTACCTCGTACAGGGGTGTGAGAAGGCAGCAGAGATGTTTAAAAGGACAACTCCCTACCCGTGGCTTGTGTGCACATCTCTGACAGCCAGGTTACTGCATAAATGACTGGAAGGCCACTTTCCTGCCATGTGACCCAGCCAGGGGCAAGAGGCAGAAATGCTTTCACTATATGGGCCCAACTCAGGCTGTTTCCAACGTGGATGCCTGGAGGGGGCAGGGAGGAAGAGGACAAAATTAACCCCTCCCATCTGACGAGTGCAGGGTTTCAGATGGGGATTTCTGGGGCAGGCTTGGGAATGCAATTCACACATTTTAACCACATAACCCTGCCTGAAGAAGCAGGTGACAGAGAAGAGGTCTGGGTTTCCTCTCTGTGCTGCAGCTCTCTCATCAGTAAAATGGATTAACACTTAGCCACATCTCTGGAGTGCTTAGCAATCATCTGACCGAAACTGCTATATAAATGCTCAGTATTATTTTCCCCCTCACGCCCTGATGCTCTGCTACCAGCAATATGACAGGTCTCCACAAGCAACAGACACAGACATTGTGACCCCACACAGAGGTCAACCTGAATCCATACCTGTAGGTAGACTCTTTGCAGAACCCAGGTGCGTTAGCACATGCAAACATTGCCTAAGGAGTAAACTTGGAGCTAGAGGCTGATATTTCCGTGGTGCTCAGCACCTGAGCCCTGCTGACTTTCAACAGGAGGTAAATGCTTTAGATTCCTGTGGAAACAACAGCCCTGGGTTTCAAATGCACATAAAAGATGGCTGGATCAGGAATCTCGCTCCCCAGAAGGCAAGTGGATTAGACTGTCTCAAGGTCCTAGTTACACAGAATAAAATATTTAGAGCCTCTCTTTTGGGCTCTCAGAAGCACCAATCATCTTGCCCGTTTGCCAACACCTACCAACACATTCCCTGCTTGCAGGACATTCATCAGCTGCTTCCGAAAGTTTTCATCTACATCTTCTTTATTGTTCTCCTCTTCACTGTCTTCCTCTCCATCTTCCTCAGAGCTGTCATCATCCTCATCTTCAGAGTCTCTACTTTCCTCCTCGTTCTGTGAAGAAGAAAAGAGTTCTCCAGGCCCCATCTCCCTGCCAAAGTTGTCACTGTTTAGAAGTGTCTCATCCATGACTGGCCCTCCTCCACTTCCTAAGCAGTATGGGAGTTTCAGGCTGGTGAGACCAAGAATAGGCAAAGCAATGTTCACTTTCCCCAATGCTGTGTGCCTCAAACGGGATGGTAAAAGAGGACTGCTGGCAGAAAGGACATCCAGCCTGCACATTAGGGTTATCACCAGAGCACAAAGTGGGACAGGCTGCAACACCTCTCCAGCGTATCCAGTAAGAGTTACCAAAGAGAAGTCAGACTGGGCCTGGCTGTGGGGAAAAAAGACCTGCAGGCATTGCAGTAAGGAGCCTTGCTAGGGAACCAGCTGTGGAGAGTTCTTATTTTCATGCCTAATGAACTTGCATTTGGCCCACACCACTTGAGTTGCAGGAGTTCCTAAATTTTGAGCTCGAGGATCCAGAGAACCCTCCGTCACAACTATTCAGGCTGCGGCCAACGAAGGGTGATAGCTAAGGTGGTTTGTGTGACGTGAAGACCTGTCCACAGGAAATCACCTACTTCAGAAAAACAATGAAGAGTCCTGTGAGACCTTAAAAACTAAGGGTACATCCACACTTAACTGGAAGATCAATGCGAGGGCGGTCGATCTTCCAGGGTCTGATTTAGTGCGACTAGTGGGGCTGTGATAAATCAAACAATCAGGTTTCCACCATCGAATGTGGTTCTCCTCTCGATTGTGAGGAGTAGCAGGGTCAACGGTGGAACCCTGATTGTGAGGAGTCATGAGGAGGAAGGGGAGTCAACAAGAGAGTTTCTCCTGTCGACCTCCCGCTGCAGTACCAGCAGAAAAAAAATCAATTTAGGATACATAGACTGTATATAGCTACTCAGTTCATGTAGCTGGAGTTGCGTATCTTAAAATTGATTTTTCTTTGTAGTGAAGACATGACCAAGCAGATTTATTTGGGTATCAGCTTCCATGAGGAAAAAACACTTTGTTTTCATGCATCTGACAAAGTAGTTTTTCCCCAAGAAAAGCTTATGTCCAAATAACGCTGCTAGCTTTTAAGGTGCCACAAGACTCCTAGGTGTTTTTGCAGACACAGACTAACACAACTACCTCTCTGTAACTACTTCATAAAGCAGTATTTCTGACATCATTTTTCTTCAAGACCAATAGACTAACATTTGGGCACTTCCAACAAGATGTGTTTAGGCTGCAAAATACACACATGGCTATTTTATTAAAAGCAAAATGCAACTAATGTCAAAAGCCACTGTTTTCAATGGGAGGAAATGGAAGAATATTCCTTTAAATGAAAAAGTTACCATATTCTCCTGCAAGATTTTCTTGTTTTTTTCTGTTTCTTCCATCACAACAACAGCACTTTCTTCATCCTGATCCTGCTCTGGATCAAGCACCTGTGGAAGAGTTTTCCCAGTAAGTTTTATTTTGACTTTTTCATATACAGAATGTACAGCTGTTTACAGCAAACTGAATTAAGCAAACAATGAACAAATCAGAAATTCTAACAGGCTAGAAAAACAGCCTTTTAGCGTCAGTCAACAGTTTTAAACTTGTTACTCATGGAAAGCCACAGCAGAAAATTTGAAAAAAAAACATATAATACTTTTTTCAGCTAACAAATAAGAGGGAAAAGGAACACATATGAGGAAGGGAACAGTAAAATAAACAGATATCTAATTTAACTCATAATACACATTGTACTCTTTGTAAGAAGTACTGTCTAGCCTCCCCCACCCACACCAAGCAATAGATTTTTCTCTCATAGGATACAGCCTTCAGTAGCAATGTGATCCTATTTATTCAGACTTTGGATTTCAGGTACTTTTAGCATTTTTTAAATATTATAGATGATAAAACATGCAAGCACACTGGTGTCTAAAGCAGTGGCTCCCAAGTTTTTCAGTAACACAGCACACTTCAATGAGAGAAACAACTCCACAGCACCCCCACTTTTTACTTGGTTGCGGGGGGGAAGAGGCGAGAGCATTTAAACCATGCCCCAGACCCATCAAGCTCCTTCCTCACCTCCCTCCCTTCCCCCTTGCCACAGAAGAGGGGGCAGGCTCCCCTCCAGCCTGTTTGGGACAGGAAGCAGATTTTCAGCTGCTTCCCGACATGAACATGCTCCTGTGGGGTCAGCATTTCCCCTCACAGCGGCTCTGCAAAGAGCCACTGCGAGGGGAAATTGACAAACCCTGCGCCAGCTGGGACTCAGGCAGACTTCTGCTTGAGCCCCAGTTGGCACAGAGTTGTCAATCGCTCCTCCCGCCTACCCACACCCATCCGCCCTGCCGTGGCTCTGCAAATAGCAGAAGTGAGGGTGAAATGGCAGAATTCCCCCGCGCACTCGGACAGTTCTCACAACACACCAGTATGTCAAGGCAGACTGGATGAAAAACACCGGTATAAAGTGACATCAGAATTTCTCAAACTCAGGATAACAAAGGAAGAAAGTTGCCAGATCTAAGCTTTCCCCCAGGTTCAAGAACAAGTGATCCCACACAAACCCTCTTGTAAGATTCTTTCAAGACTCAGAAGTACCTACTGCAGAACACTCCCCTTTCATAGCAGGCACCCTCACAGATGCCTCTCTTTTAACCCTGAGATAGAAACAGGACTCATGCTCCTGGACCCAGAATGAAAGAGGCAGCTAAACAGCAGGCAGCAAACTAGAAGGCAAAGGAGCTGCCTCCTTTACCAAAACCCTCTGAGCCATGGGACATACCCTCTAATATCCTCATTTAACCCAAACTTCACATTATTCGTATAACAGCCAGATCTACCAATCCAGTTCCCACCCCAGGTCCCTCACTCACATCCAGGATCAGGTGCAGGGCTTTCTTTGACATATAAGGACATATGCGTCCAAAGACACTTTTGGCTACTCGGCGCATCAGCAGGCTGGGCTGGGTGAGGAGGGACAAAAGAATTTCCACTATCACCTCCACCCATTCTGGCTCTTCATTATCTGGGCAGGAAACAGAATAGTATCAATGCAGGTGAGATTAAACCTTGGGCACCAGGCTCACCAGGTGCTTCAAAGAATGGTCTGCAGACACTTCCCTCCAGCAAAAAAGAGTAATGCAAGCCAAATGGGGGGACAACAGGTTTCCCCACAATGGCATGGACTGCAGGTAATACAGTCCATTGGTAGGTGATGCAATTATATGGAAAAGTTTATTCACTGTAAAGATGATACACCTAAAAATCTTCTTTAGAACACGGACTAAAGCAAATGCATATTTGCCCAATCTGTGCAAATCCTGCTATCTGGTTTGCTCCACCACTCTTTATCTGGGTACTTAAAGGCTCTCATTGCTTTAGGTTTCAAATGCCTCACTACTGTTAATGGATTTACCCCCATCCCCACAGAGTCAGAGAAGCAATAGCCCCACTCTACAGATGGGTAATGTAGGCACAGGGCAGGTAAGGTGCAACATGCCCAAGGCCACAGAGGAAGTCTATGGAAGAGTTATGAACTGAACACAGGTCTGAGCAGTCACAAGCTAGTGCTCCACCCCCACTAGATCAGGGTGGGTGGGAGGAGGGTCACATACATACAGAACCAGCCTCCTTGAAATACTCACTTTTTTAAAAAAAGCAGTACATTATTTGCCTTATAACTAGAGAGACAACCTTCCCAAAGGGACCCCATGGGAACTGATGAGGCAAGGCCTGCCTGAATCTACACACAGCCTGGAAAAAATGACTCGAAGGAGCAAACTCCCCTCATCCCTATAAATCTAACTTAGGCTATATCTACCTCAGGGAAAGTAAGTTGACTGCAGATACGCAATTCTAGCTAAGGCACCTGCCTAGCTAGAATCGACATATCTGCAAACCACTTACCTGGATGTCCTCAATTAAGAAAGTTGACAGGAGTTTCTCCCACTGACCTCTCTTACTCCTCATGAGACACAAAGAGTACAGGGGTCAACTAATGATTCCGATAGGTCTGGTTTGGTCTTAAACTGTGCTTTATATTTTGCTAGGCTCCCCTTGTGCTCTGGGCAATGAAAAATACCTTCCTGGGGGTGGACCATTGTTAATAATTCCCCAAGTCTCTCTCTTTAGACAGGAGCTCACCAGCCTTCTTCTTCTTGGATTTCTTGCCAAACGCCCTCTCAATGCAGTTCAGCAGGTCATTCAGAAGGTCCAGAGTTTCTGTCGGAGTCTCATGCAAAACAGGAGAAGCCATGGGAAGAAAGCGGACTCAGCATCTCAAAGACAACAGCCCAACACTCCCTCCCACAAGAAGAAAAAAAAGTTGGGTTTTTGTACACAGAACAATTCTGCAAGGAGAGTACAGTTTTCCAGACCCTCACTTTCCAGTCACTAACTGCCAGGAAATGCTTTGCTGCTCCTTCCAGATACACATACACTCTCGTCCACTCCAAAGCACGTCTGAGCTGGAGACCAATGCAAAACAGGTAACTGGTGTGGCCAAGATGGGAAGCAAAAGAGAAGGGATTTTTTGGTGGTTTTCTATTTCCAGTAGCAGGAACAATTCTTATTTTGACCACGTGCCAAAGTAGAGGGTCCGACTGCAGCAGCACTTTGCATTATGTATCTTTGGATGCATTTTAAACCAGGAGTCTGCTGGGCAGTCCAACAGATAGGTCCTCCAACCCCCACTGGGTCAATAACTTTGCATGTGTATTAAAACCACTCACCAATGGCTCTAGAAGCATCTACAGACATTCATCAAATACCCCAACACCCCAAAGAAGGCAGCTACGTCATCCCATTTAGAAGCAAAGCTGGTGCATGGCTTGCTACAGTCACACAGCAAGTTGGAGGTTCAGCTGGGACTAGAAACCAGGAGCTTGCCTCCCAGTCATCACTCTTGCTCCCTCCCTAATAGCCAAGCGCATTTCCTTTGTTGGCTGAAAGCTCCTTGCTTACGGCTGGTATTGGATTCACATTCTACTGGTCCCCTCATTTAAAGAGCCAGAGATTCGGATGGATCATATTTTGTCAACCACAGAGCAACTGTCAAACTCGTTCTGCCAGCAGTTCAGAAAACCCAGAGACATCACCATGGGTTACATAGCTCAATATGCTCTGTAACCATTACCTTGAACAGATGAATGCCCACTAAGAGCAAAAGGTGCTGGAAAGCAAAGATTTCCGTATTACGAGACTCCTCTTTCTTCTGCAGGTCCTCCAGAGACTGCAGCATTCTGAAGAGACAAATTAAGATACAATTCACATCATCTCAGACTAGGGACGCTAAAGATTAACCAGTCTGAGCTACATCAGGCCCCCGCAGGAATGCCACAGGCAGGGGGTTGCTCTAGCTCTGCACAGCTGCCATAGGCAGGGATGCTCCAGCAGAGAGAGAGTAGCCCTGTCCACACAGACCTACAGGGGAGGGATGGCTGGTGCAGCTGCTTCAGCTCATCTGGGATTAAGCAGCCAGCCAGCCAGAGCCACGCCCCTCCCCCCCACACACACACACCTGACATGGATGAAGCTCATCTGGCCCAGCTGCAGCTCATTCAGCCCCACAGTGGGCCAGGACTGGGCTGCTGGAGACAGGGATTGCTGGAGATGGAGCAGCCCTTGTAGGACTAGGGGGCTGCTCTAGCCCAGTTGGGCTGAAACAGCCTCCCCAACCCACCCCACAGTTTAATCAGTTAACCCATTCAGCAGGATTTTATGTCCCTGTCTCAGACACAAGCAAGAGCTTCAGATAATCAGTGCAGGGATCAGCAAAATCAACTGCACCACTTGAAACACTCATAGGGCATTTCACGAGACCAGAATGACAGCAAAGCATGCAGGAAAGGGTTTGTCTTTGACTAACAACTGGCAGTAACAGATGACTTCTCTTTAGTTCTTGCAACAGCACGCTCTGTGTGGCATTTAAACAAGAGCGTCAAGGCCCAGATCCCCCACAGACAATGGTGGAATGCACTGCAACAGCATTGTCCTTTAGAGGAGAATAAGTTCAGAAAGGACAGTCATACGGGGGCCAGAGGAACTAGCCTGTCAGGAGGTGAAAGTGAAAGTGAAATCCAGGCTGGGAAAGCAATGGCTAACAGGACATGAAAGGCACAAGATCATCAATAAGCATCTGGAGGGTGGAAGGAGAAAGAGGGAGAGGGAGAGCTGGTGCAAGGGAGTCTAGCTAGCAGCCACGGCAGGAATTTAAAGGGAAAACACAAGCAGAATTTCAGAAAGAACTTCTACAGCAGGGGGTGGCCAGTCTATGGCTGTCGAGCCGCATGCTGTTCTTCGATCAATCAAATGCAGCTCCTGCTCGGGCCGCATGCCAGGCGTGCTGACCACCACTCTGCGCGCGCGCCCCAGCACTTGCAGGGAGGAGCGTGTGGTGTCAGCAACTTCAGTGAGTCCCAGTTTTGGGTTAACGTGGGCAGGAGAGGGGCACGCCAGGCTCTCAGCAAGGGGTGGGTGAGAATGGGGATGCCTGGCTTGGGGGGGAGGAGGAGGGCATTGGGTAAGAGCAGGGAGGCTGGGGGCCACCACTGCCACTCACTGCTCCCACCAAGTGGTGGGGCGCGTGCGCACAGCGGCAGACTGCACTCCCGGCACGTGGTTCTGAGGAGGAACCACCATTTAATGACTCAAGGAGCCACATGTGGCTCTGGGTTGGCCACTGCTGCTCCAGGATGATCTGACCCATAAACCAAGGGACTAGCTCACAGCCTCAGAGATGCCTCCAGAAGGGACCTAGAAAACCAACACACTCACGGAGCAAGTTGTGCCCAAACCTCTTGCACTCAGCTATGGGCTCTAGATCTCTGGCCTGCACCAGCCATTCCCACCCTCTTTCGACTTCCCCACAAGTAGTCACCAGACTGCAGCTAGCCTCTCGTGCCTCTCACCGGTCCCAAGCAGCTCTCTGTTCGGTGGCGAAAGGCATCACAGCCTTGATGTGCTTCCCATGGGACAGGAGGACACGGGCATACTGGAGAATGTAGTGGAGCCACAGGTTCCTGTCTGCAGTCATCCCATGGATGTGCTTCTCCCTCAGGGCTGCAGCTTCTGCTGTGTCTCCCAGCACAGGCATAGAGTTTAAAGTCTGAAGCAAACTGAAAAGCAGGCAGGCAGCAGAGAGCGTCTCATTAAATGGAGAGCTACTGTTGTTACCATTAGTTACGGGATTATTACAGCACCAAGGCAGTCTTGTCACAGACTAACGCTCCACTGTGCACAATTTGCTCCACTGTCCATTCCCAAAACCCCAATGGCTGGGATGAGGGAGGGGAATCTCTCTCAAAGTACGGCTCAATCGTTCTATTCCCTCCTTAGTAACTCTAAGATTTATTTAAATTTATCACATCTCTGCGCACGCTTTTTGCTTCCACGGCCCAAACTGTAGCCACAGTTCTCTCCTGAGACCTCCTTTATCCTAGTCCTTAAAGGCCCCAATCAAGACCAGCTGGGCTAGGTGCTGTCCAAACACAAAGTGAGGCAGAGTCCTTGCTCTGAAGGACAAACAATCTAAATAGACAGGACAGGAAGTATTTTCTCTGTTTTGCATGTGAAGAACACAGGGGAGATGACATACCTTGTACAAGGTCAACTGGGAGTCTCTGATAGCCAGGAATCCCAACTCTTAGTGAAGTGTGTTATAACCACAAGCTCATGCCGAAAGGGATAGAGAATAAGACAGAAAATATCTTACAGCCTCAATATAAATCCATGGTATGTCCCCTCTTGAATACTGCATTCAGATGTGGTCGCCTCATCTCTAAAACGATATCTTGGCATTGGAAAAGGTTCAGAAAAGGGCAACAAAAATGATTTGGGCTTTGGAATGGGTGCCGTATGAAGAGAGATTAAAAAACCTGGGACTGTTCATCTTAGATGAGACTTTGGGGGGATATGATTAGTGTTCCCGCTAATTTTTTCCAGTACAAACTTCACCAATAGAAACATGCTGCCAGCAGTGGGCAGCTGTGGGTGCTCTGCATATCAGCTGAGTGGATCCTGACTCTCTCCTGGGCCTCTGCCCATGTGCTCAGCTTACAGGGAACACTGGATATGATAGAGGTCTATAAAATCATGACAGATATGGAGAAAGTAAGTTATTTGTTCCCATAAGAACTAGGGGTCACCAAATGAAATTAATAGGTAGCAGGTTTAAAACGAACAAAAGGTAGTATTTCTTCATGCAACACACAGTCAACCTGTGGAACTCCTTGCCAGAGGATGTTGTGATAACCAGGACTTTAAGAGGGTTGAAAAAGGGACTAGATAAATTCGTGGAGGTTAGGTCCATCAATACTTATTAGCCAGGATAGGTATGAATGGTGTCCCTAGCCTCTGTGTGTGTCAAAAGCTGGAAATGGATAACAGGAGAGGGATCACTTCATGATTATCTATTCCATTCACTCCCTCTGGGGCATCTGGCACTGGCTACTGTCAGAAGACAGGATACTGGACTAGATGGACCTTTGGTCTGACCCAGCATGGCTGTTCTCATGTTCTTCCCCCAA
Organism: Carettochelys insculpta; assembly: GCF_033958435.1. Classification (NCBI taxonomy): domain Eukaryota; kingdom Metazoa; phylum Chordata; order Testudines; family Carettochelyidae; genus Carettochelys; species Carettochelys insculpta. Next base: position 16,323,136 of record NC_134155.1, read on the forward strand.
CCTTTGATTCCATAACACTTAGCAAGATTCTTTGCAAAGTGACAGCTCCACTGATTATGCACCTCACAGCATCTCCTCCCTTCTCCCAACCTCCAACAGAGGGGCACAAGCACCTGGTCCCTCGATTGCCTGACAGAAGAGCATTAGATGCAGCAACATCCCAGTGATCAATACCCCATTAAGAACAGACAGGGTTAGTGGCGCACCAATCAGCAGGTCCCCAGTACAGCACACTTCTATTCATCCAAATGGCCTGAGGGACATCTGACCCTTGCCTATAACCAGGCGGTCAGATAAACGGATACTGATCTTAACTAACACGGGGCTGTATCTGGAACACACTGGGGGTTCAGGAAACTAGGCTCGTTGGATCAAGGGAATGTTAACTGCTGGAATTATGTTGCACCCCTGGCAGGCAATGGAGAGCAGCCACGTGACTCTAACAGTGTCCTTACAAAACCACCATCTCTGGAATCCACAAGCAGTGCTCCTCTCAGGCAATGCTGCTGAGACAACGGGGGCCCAATGGAAACTGGAGAAGAAAAGCAATCTGGCCTCACCTCAGCCTCGCACAGATCTGTTATTTCATTAAGAAGCAGCTTGAGCGTTTCCAGGAAGTTTTAACCAAGAGTTTTAAGGGATGGGCTTTCAGTTGAGACCACACTGACACAGGAACACTCAACAGAAGTGCAATAACTCCACTCTCTTGCCATGTGGATGGTAGGGCAAGGAGTAACCAAAGCAGGGACTCCCTACTGCAGGGGAGATGCAGTCTGGGGTCCAGTCACATCCCCCTCCACAGCACCCCTCCTGGACCCACAACTGTGCAGGGGACACAGGATACTCACATCTGGGAGCAACAGGACAAGGCAGGGCCTTCTCCCCAGAGCAGCCAGACAGAGACTCCTGCAGGTAAGGGCAGGATTAGCCAAAGCTGGGGCCTCAGGACATTCCAGTCAGAATTCCAGAATGTTCTAGCTGTCTTGAGCCCTGTGCTGATGGGCTGCTGACACCTACCCTTCCACCTGCTGCTCACCTCAGCTTCACGCTACACCTGCCCTGGCCCCATCCCTCACCCCTTTTCTCACATTTAGCAGACCAACACCTAAGTACCCACCAAAACATCGTGGCATTACCGTGTTTGCCGCCCTCATATCGTTCACTCTGCTCATGTGTTCCATCCCGCCCCCCACTCTGTGTCTGTCTTGTCTCTTTAGACAACACCATCTCATTGTCTCCTTGCACTTAGATTGTACGTTCTTTGGGAGCAGAAACCATCGTCCTGTTTTGTGTTTGTACAGCACCTAGCACCATGGAGCACACAACACCTAAGACCCACGGACAAATAATACACGGAGGAGTCCTGTGGCACCTTAAATAACATGAAAGCTTACGCTCAAATAAATCTATTAATCTTTAAGGTGCCACAGGACTACTCCTTGTTTTTGTAGATACAGACTAACACGACTACCCCGAGACAAATAATACACATTAATATGTTCCTTCTCTCTGAAAAGGGACCAACTTCCAACGTTAAATGCACACAGGCAAAGTCCATACCTGAAAAACATGTTGGCAACCACTGAGTGAGACTGTTCGTCCAGAGGCACCGATGGGAGGAATTCTGTCTCTGGTATTTCAGAGGTTGGTGTTTTGGTCTCAAAGAAAGCATGGAAGAAGCAAAACCTGGAGTGGGGAGAGGGAGAGAACAGAATGAAGCAGGGGCTTGGGTGCGCTGTGCCGTTGAAATAAGCATATTCAATACTGCAGGCAGCATGTTATTATCTAGAATTTCTCATCCCAAGTATTGCTGAACACATCATTAATTTTAAGTAAGCCTCATCAAATCTATTGGCACCTGACCCACAAGGTGCTTGTGTAACTGCTGACAGGCAGACTCAAACGTGGGGACGCTGAAGCTTAATACAGAAGCCTCTACCGTTTGAGCTCAAAGCCAGCTGGCTCTCAGCTATAGCTGTAGAGGAGATTCATTCTCTCTCCACGTAAGTGGGCTAAGTGCACTACACAGGACAGTGGACCACATTTGGTTCATGCACGTATTACACCGGCAATTTATGGAAGAGGAGGGTGCTCAGTACACTGAAGGGCCTTCATGACCTGCAATATCCCTTATATTACTACAAGTCTCATTTAGGCACACAGACCAACGTTTTACAGATACTGAGGCACCTGAAGATGCAAACAGACACCAAACATCTTTGAAAACTCTGTCCCAGAGGATTAGGGGTGTAGTTTTCAAAGTACCTACAAAGTGCCTAAGTCACCTAAGTCATACAGAAGAGAAATGGGAGCTGGGCTAAGTTATTTTGGCACAAGGCTGCTTGTCAGTGGCTTCAGTGCCACTTCAGCCTTCTAGCAAGAATCATCCCACCCATGGGTAGCACTAAGTAGTCCAAAGTAGGGAACCCCCAGCCTCAGGTGTGGATCCTGACTGCAACTTGCCAGGATCTGACCCCCGAGTCTCCTCTCCCCAATATTTGGCCCACAGTGGGGTGAGGTGTGGAGCCCTGAACCTCAGGGGCCAGAGTCAGGAAAGCTGAGGGCTGGGTACAGCCCATGGGCTCTGCTGGAGGGGAGGAGGCAGGAAGTGGCTTTGCACCGCACCGCTGCCACTGGCTGCTGTTTCCCCAGGCAGGGGAGGAGAAGCAACACTAGCAGCACTATCTGGGGGCTTTATCCCACCATTCTGACTGGCTGGAATTCCAGCCAATCACAGCAGTGGAGGGCAGGGCTTGGGAGTGGTGGGGTGAGGGCGTAAAGCCACATGAGTCCCTGGGATGCTGCATAGGTAAGTGCTCCCCCATCACTCCAACCCTGTCACCTAGATGCTGGAATCCTAGATCCCTCCTGCCCAGCTCCCCCATCCCAGCCCGCTCTGTACCCCACCCCACCCAAATAACCCAGCCCTTCTTACTCAGATCCCCACTCCTCCACAGACCCTCACCCCCAGCCCACTCTTGCATCCCCTCCCTCCCAGAACCCCCCATACCCAGCCTCCTCCTGCACACTCCCGCACACCCAGACCCTACGCTCACTTACTGGCAGCCCTTCATTTTTGGTCCCAGAGCCTAGAGGGGCCAACAGAATGACTAGTGTCCCCTTTGTCCCCACCCACACCCACACCCACTGTGCAAGGGGAATGAGGGCACTGTACCGGTTTTTTCCCTTCAGTTGAGGACCACATCAGCAAGGAATTTTTTTTCTTCTCACTTGTGTGGCTCCCAATCTAAAAAAAGGCTCCCACCGCTGTAGTCTTTAAATCCTTCTTACCTGACAATATCCTTCACTAAATCCTCTTCCTTCTTCGCTTGACTGTCAATGATACTGACTAGTCGGGCAATAATCCATTTTCTCAGCCGGAGCACTCGGTGCTGGGTTCTTTTAATAAGCAAATGGATACCATTATAAAACAGAAGATGAGATTTGGCATTGAACAGGGAAACACTGAAACAATAGGTGACAAGAATCCGGATATGGTGTAGACTTTCAGCAGCCTAAAGGCCAGTCGTTCCCGACCTTTTCATTAGTGCAGCCTCCTCATTACCTCCCCTCAAACTGTTTGCAGACGCCCATCAAAACCAATGCTAGCTGCTATGTACACTTCATGAAAAAGCAAACCACAACATAGAGTTTCGGACAGCAATTAATAGCATCATTGGAAGACATGAAATTTAAAAATAATAATTGATTGTAACTTTGCAATTTATTTAAAACTTATTTTCTATGATCATTTTTACTTATCTTTTGTTTTTCCATGGGCCCCTTGCAATACCCTTGCAGACCACCGGGGTCCACAGGTAGAATTGGTCGTTTCTAATGTGTAAGCCAACATATTTCCTGTTGGTTTTTCCATAAGGCAGGGGAGGGCAAACTATTTATGTTGGGCTCCACTTTCCATCTCTGCAATTAGCAGGGCCCCCAAACCTGAGGGAGAACCACAGGAGGGTATGTGGGGGACTCAAGGGGTGCCTCAAAGAGGGAGGGGCACATGGGGAGGGAGGAACTTGAAAGGGGGAGGGGCATCAGGAGAACTCTAGGGGCTTATCTGCATCACCACCTCCACCTTGTAGCTGTTGCCCTGGCTGCACTACTGGCCACGGAACCTGGTGCTGCTGCAGAGCAGGGAGGTGGTGACCCTGGGCTGTGCTGTGTTCATGTGTGGCAGAGACACTATCCTGCACCACTCTCCCACCCCCCCAGGTGGCAACACTCGCTCCTCACTGCCATCTCAGGAAGCAGGGCAGGTCCCAGGTGCCAGCGTGCTGTGGGGACTGGACTGGCCGCCTTACCAAGCTGGGATCTTGCTGGCAGCTCCAGCCCCAAGGATCCAGCAGGGCCAGGGGAACCCTGGCTGGGATTTGGCCAGGGCACAGAGCCCTGCCGGCAGCTCCAGCCACGGGATCTGGGCCAGTGGAAGCCCAACAGCCCTGGCTCCAAGAGCTGGCTGGGGTATGGAGCTCCACTGGCAGCTCGAGCCCCATGGATCTGGCTGGGGCCCAGGGAAGCCTGGCAGCCCCAGGGCTGGGAGCCAGCAGATCCAGCCCCAGGAACTCGGGGGTGGGAAGCAGTGGGAGGGGCTGGAGACAGAGCACAGAGGCGTAACATCATCATCATCATCTAAAACTGAAAGTGTGGCTGGGAATTTTAAGCAGGGGCAGAACACAACTACCCAACCTATCATATGCCCAGTCACAAAAAGCGCTGCACCAGGACCAGGGCTTTTTTCCTGTCGAAACACTGCGGAATGGCATTCCGGCACCGTTTTTCCCAGCTCCATCATTTTGGCAGGTGGCTGGGCTATACTCTCTGTACAGGGCGGGTGTGTGAGGGGCACGGCACAGAACACGCTGCCCCAGCTAAGTGACAGTACAAGACTAGTGGCTGTGAAGAAACTTTACAGGACCATGGGAAACTTAGCCACAGGTGCGGCACCTGTGGCTCGGCCCGGCTCGGGAGGCACAGCACTGCTCCAGAGGCCTGGCACAATGCCTTCATCCCTGGCTCCATCGGCAGCTCCAGTGAGTTAGGTTGAATTACAGGGGTGGGAAGGGCAGGAGCTGCCTGGTTCTGGGTGAGAGCACTGACTTAGAGCTGGGAGAGGGGCTAGGGTTCCTGGTTTTGAGGGTGCCTGGCTCTAGGGGAGAGGGAGGGCATTCATTTAGAGGGGAGGGGCTGGGGTTGCCTGGTTCTGGGGGAGGGGAAGGCATGCATTTAGAGCTGGGGGGCCTGGGGTTGCAGGGGGGTGATGCCTGGGGGCAGTTTGGGGCTGCAGGGGGGTAAACTGCCTAGGGGTGAGAGCGGGGTGCAGACTGGAGCTGTGGGGGGAGGGGGATTAAGCCTGGGGGCAGGGGAGGGAGCTTGGGGGTTGAGTTCCGATGGCAGGGCGGGTCGGGCCTTGAGTTCTGCCACCTTTTTTTCTAGAAACAAAGCACTGAGCAGGACACATCAGGAGCTAAGTTCTACTTCTCAGTTTGGAGAGAGGCTCTGAACCACACAAGTGCCCCCTAGCACCAGGCGGGGGTAGGATCACAGCAGTGACTCAGTGAGAAAGACCATCTCCAGAGAGACACCAGCCCATCGGATTTTCCCAGGACATTGTCCACAGAGGTGCCCGTATCTGCCCAGCATGGCCAAGCAGATCTAAACACAGGTGAACGCATACAACACAGATCTGAGAGACTTGTACAGCTTGAACCTCTCCAAGCCGGCACCCGTGGGACCTAGCCAGTGCTGAGCAAGAGAATGTGTCAAACTGCAGGAGATCAATATTGTTTAGCAGCATTACCAACACTTGCCCTGCTTCCTGGGCTCTTAGAAGACATTTAGGGGTAAATAACAGCTAAATGACAGTACAAGACTAGTGGCTGTGATGAAGCTTTATAGGACCACAGGAAACTTGGCCACACCCATGACAAGTGGCTGTCCGGCTAACCAAAATCAAACTGGATTATGAATATTGCCAGACGAGAGTGTGTCGGACTAGAGAGGTTCAACCCGTACTGCAAATACACTTACATATTTTCTTTTTCCTGGTTCTGCTTTTGCCGGCTGGTGGTGAAATCTAAGCAGCAGTCAAAATCTGGCTGAAGGAACATCTTCTTGAGCCAGTCAACATACTTCAGCAAAGCTGCAGGCTTCAAGTGCTTCACCACCTTCCAGAAGCTGGGCACAACTGGATAACCCTGATTGGTCAGCGTGGAGAAGCCAATCATTACTGCCAGCTGCTTCTCTGGATCATCACAGCCTTCTAGGAATGAGTTAACATAGGTCTCCATCTCTGGAGCAAACTTAAACCGGTCTGGAAGCTGAAAGGAAAGTCCGTACAACGCAGATGTAGACAAAGACACATGCAAACCCAGTCACTGTACAAAACCGACCCTGCTGTGCACTTGCACTTATTACAATAAATCCCAGGTCTGAACATTCACTGAGGCAGTAGCAATACTCTAAGCCCCCACAACTCACCCCTCCAGTGGTCAGGTCAGCTCTCTGGGCTGGCTTTACATCTTATCAGATATCAGCACATCACAAAATTCTGGACAATAAGCTCACAAGTCCCATTTTACAGATGGGCAAGCTGAGGCACAAGGAAGGGAAGTGACTTATATAAGGTCACCCAAGAGGCCAGTGGACAAGCCAAGAATACAAACCAAGTCTCCTGGGGCCCATACAGTGCTTCATTCACTAGACTACACTGCCTCACCTACCAGCAATGAAGTCTTGCATGTTCTAACCAGCCACTAGTGTTCCCTGTAAGCTGAGCACTTGGGCAGCCACCCTGGAGAGATTCAGCTTCCACCCAGCTGTTTAGGAGAGCTCCCCAAGCTACCCACATTGGGCAGCATGCGTGGTGCAAATCAGCACGTCTTGGCGCACATAACAAAATTGATTCCATTCATGCATCAAAAAATTAGAGGGAACACTGCCTGCCACTGATCATGATCTTCAACCAACCTCCAATTGCAAGTAATCCTCCCTCCCTGGTAGATTAGACTCCACAAAGACTGATCATGGTCTTATGAACCACCAACTTGTGGTATTCCCAAAAAGTTTACGACAACTGCTTTGGCTTCCTGCAGTAGAAACACAGACCGTATAAGCATTTCACATGCCCTGTTCTGCCAGGCTCAAGCCCACTGACAGTGCGAGGTAAAGGAGGCAACTGCACCCAGGCCCAACATCTCAAAGGGCCCCGGAGCTCCAGCCATCGCCAAAGCCGAAGCTCCAGACCTCTTTGAAATGCTGCAGAGCACTGAGAGCTCCTCTGCGGGTGGCTCGCAGGGAGTACTGGTGGGTGGGGGAGTGTTCAGGGCTGACCGTCCCAAGTTCTGCCCTCAGACCCACCCCCGGTCCAGAAGCACCAGACACATTTATTTAAGGCATTCCACTTGACAAAATCATCCCCATTTCCTGATGGTCTTTTACAATGCACAGCACTTCAACCCCACTGTACATTCATCCCTCCTCGCTAGACTCTTCTGTGAAGAAAATGAAAATATATCTAGAGAAAGCTCGAAGGGGAAAAGAACAGCAAGTCCTTTCCAACCACAAAATGCAACTTTCTTAAGTGAATTAAACAAATTGTTTTATGAAATGCAAAGACCAATACGGAGATATGAAGGAAGTGGGCACTGCGATGAAATTTGAAGACTGAATGTTCCCAAGACTAGAAAGCCAGTAAATATCACAGGTAATTAATCTGCCACCACATCCATTTGGCCATAAGACATATGCCCCAGAAAGAACAAGTGAATGGTCTTGTTTGAATTCTCCTGGTCAGCTCCCCTAGTACTGTTAGTACAGGGATCCTTGCTATAAGTCCAGGCTGTGGTCCTAAACAATGCAACTTATAGGCTACATCTACACTGGCACAAAACTTTGAAATGGCTATGCAAATGGCCAAATTGAAGATTACTAATGAGGCGCTGAAACACATATTCAGCGCCTCATTAGCAGGCCACCAGCCACAGCTCTTCGAAATTGCCACGTTTCGCTCCTGAGCGGCTCGTCCACATGGGGGTCCTTTTGCAGGACTAATAGGAGCAAGATGTACTAAAACTGTAATGCAGCAGATAGAGAAAAAAGAACAAGGAAGTGCCACTGTTACCCTCACTTGCAAACTACACTTCAGCTGCTCCTGGGATGCCAGATTTGGGCACTTGGAACATTAGTTCGCCCCCAAAAAGGAAAAAGGAATAACTGTAATGTCCACAGCATAGGGCATCAGGATTGGGTTACTCCACAGAGCCTATGCAATTGAAAAATCCTGGTTTAGGGTATGTATGTGTTATGATAAAGTATAATATTGTAATAGTTTAAGCATTAATTGTATTCATGTGTTTATAATTATGATTGTGTTTCATACCCTGATGGCCACCCTTTTTGGTTAGGGGAAAGAACGGGAAACAGTGTGATAAAAATGCATCAGACATAAGAACAGCCATACTGGCTCAGACCAAAGGTCCATCCAGCCCAGTATCCTGTCTGCCGACAGTGGCCAGTGCCAGGTGCCCCAGAAGAGGTGAACCGAAGACAATGATCAAGCAATTTGTCTCCTGCCATCTGTTTCCAGCCTTTGACTAAAGGCTAGGGGCACCATACTTTACCCTTGGCTAATAGCCATTTATGGACCTAACCTGCAAAAATTTATCAAGCTCTTTTTTAAACTCTGTTAGAGTGCTGGCCTTCACAGCCTCCTCTGGCAAGGAGTTGACTGTGCGCTGTGTGAAGAAAAATTTTCTTTTATTAGTTTTGAACCTACTACCCATTAATTTCATTTGGTGTCCTCTAGTTCTTATATTATGGGAACAAGTAAATAAGTTTTCAATATTCACTTTCTCCACACCGTTCATGATTTTATATACCTCTATCATATCGCCCCTCAATCTCCTCTTTTCTAGACTGAAAAGTCCCAGTCTCTCAAGCCTCTCCTCATATGGGAACCTTTCCAAACCCTTAATCATTTTAGTTGCCCTTTTCTGAACTTTTTCTAATGCCAGCATATCTTTTTTGAGGTGAGGAGACCACATCTGCATGCAGTACTCAAGATGTGGGCATACCATAGTTTTATACAGGGGAAGTATGATATTCTTCGTCTTATTCTCTATCCCTTTTTTAATAATTCCTAACATCCTCTTTGCTTTACTGACTGCCGCTGTACACTGCATGGATGTTTTCAGAGAACTATCCACTATAATTCCAAGATCCCTTTCCTGATCTGTTGCATCTAAATTTGCCCCCATCACATTGTATGTATAATTGGGGTTATTCTTCCCAATGTGCATTACCTTACACTTACCCACATTAAATTTCATTTGCCATTTTGCTGCCCAATCACTCAGTTTGCTGAGATCTTTTTGAAGTTCTTCACAATCTACTTTGGTTTTGACTATCCTGAACAGCTTGGTATCATCTGCAAACTTTGCCACCTCACTGCTTACCCCTTTCTCTAAATCACTGAAGAAGAAGTTGAACAGGATTGGTCCCAGGACTGACCCCTGGGGAACACCACTAGTTACCCCCCTCCATTGTGAAAATTTACCATTTATTCCAACCCTTTGTTTCCTGTCTTTTAACCAGTTTCCAATCCATGAAAGGATCTTTCCTCCTATCCCATGATCACCTAATTTACATAAGGGCCTTTGGTGAGGGACCTTGTCAAAGGCTTTCTGGAAATCTAAGTCCACTGGATCCCCCCTGTCTGTATGTTTGTTAACCCCTTCAAAGAACTCTAATAGATTAGTAAGACATGACTTCCCTCTACATAAACCATGCAGACTTTTGCCCAACAAATCACGTTCTTCTACGTGTCTGACAATTTTATTCTTTACTATTGTTTCTACTAATTTGCCTGGTACTGACGTTAGACTTACCGGTCTGTAATTGCCAGGGTCTCCTCTGGAGCCCCTTTTAAATATTGGCGTTATATTAGCTGTCTTCCAGTCACTGGGTACCGAAGCTGATTTAAAGGATAGGTTACAAACCACCATTAATAGCTCTGCAATTTCACAGCTGAGTTCTTTCAGAACCCTTGGGTGAACGCCATCTGGTCCTGGAGACTTGTTACTGTTTAGCTTATCAATTAGTTCCAAAACTTCTTCCACTGACACTTCAATCTGGGACAGTTCCTCAGATTTGTCACCTACAAAGGACGGCTCAGATTTGGGAACCTCTGTAATATCCTCAGCCTTGAAGACTGAAGCAAAGAAATCATTTAGTTTCTCTGAAATGGCATTATCTTCCTTGACTGTTCCTTTCATATCTCTATCGTCCAGCGGTCCCACTGCTTTTTTAGTGGGTTTCCTGCTTCTAATGTACTTAAAAAACATTTTACTATTGTTTTTTGAATTTATGGCTAACTGTTCCTCAAAATCTTTTTTGGCTTTTCTTATTACATTTTTACACTTAATTGGGCAGGTACAAGACAGATGGCTTGTATCTGATAACAAGGCAGGAATAGATCTTATAGCCACCATTCTGTTTCAGGCTCACAACAAATATCATGAAATAAGAAAAAGAACGCAATAATTGTTCTTGAAATTTTAACTAACTGATGATTCTCTTTGATGGCTCGTGTTGCTTTCGTACAACAGAGAAATCAACCCTGTTTTGTGTGACTGAGGAATGTATGTGTTAAGTGTCAAGGCCATCGCTGGACTAGATGTTCAAGGGAGTAACCAGGGACAGACGTAAAAGCACCGGAGATTGCCGAATAGCCCCATCGAGACGTGAGAAGGGGGCAGAATGACAACTCTAAAGGAAGGCGAGAACCTATCAGTTAGGACAAGACAGCCGTGACTGAAACCAGCACCATGAAATAATAGATAAAGGATAGAACAACAATTTAACATAATCAAGCATTTGTCAAACAACTGCAGCATGAAGGTATGAGGTGTACTGATCCCAATGAAGGAAAATTTGGGGTTCATCCTGCCACTCAAGATTGAAGCCCAGGTCCAGACCAACAGAACCCAGTACCTCCCCTCGTATTTAGCCTCCTGAGCAGCCAGGCTAAGGTGAGCAACCAGCTGGTAACTATAAACATCAACCAGCATGTCCTACGTGCATGTTTGCATCTCAATGTAAGCATACGCTAGCTACATTCCCATTGTATCAATACAAGTGGCATATTGTCTTTTCCCCTGTGAACAGCCTTATAAGCACAACATGTAGCCAGGGCCATTTTTGTTGAATTCGTCCCAGAGTCCCTCAAAAAATTACTATTTTAATTTTCTTGGAGCCAAAGTGATGAACTTTATAGTGAATTTCCAAAAGAGACTCACATCTCAGTCCCAATCAGATCAGTAAACACTTTTATGGTAAACTGCTTTACACAGCAGTTCCCAAACTATGGAAGTCATGGCATAAACACATGGGGTCACAGCAATACAATGTATGTGGAAGGCACCATTTCATGCCACACAGCATGATCTCACATGTCCAGTGGGTGAGAGGTCACTATGCACAGAGGATGCCTTTCTGTTAGCCATTGGTAGGCAACCTGTAACCCCTGGGGCTCCACCTGCCAGCCACAGGACCTCTACCCCCACTGCTCAGCTCCCCCACGTTCCTCTCACACATTGGCAGACCAGAGCCCCACAGTTCTCACATCTCCTTCTCTCTATGAGCAGATAGGAATAAGGGGACTTCGAAGTAGCCGGGGTCCTTTTGAAAAGGAGCTCCATCTGGATGAGCTGTGAGGTGCAATTTCGAAGTGCCACAGCCGCCCGCATGCTAATGAGGCGCTGAATATGTATTTCAGCGCTTCATTAGTAAACTTCAAAATGGCCATTTGCATGGCCATTTTGAAGTTTTTGGCTAGTGCAAACATGGCCCATGTGTTATAACTACACTGACTGGCTTACACTGCACAAGGTCTAACAATACTCCAGTGGGAAACCTGAAAATGGCTATATCACATAGGTTTGAGCATGGGGTCTTTAGCACGGGTTGCATTGCCAGGTGCCTACCTGAGCTGATACCACATGATCCCCATAGCACAGCATCACTTCCCCCTGGAGAACCATCTGTAGCTGGTCCAGAGACAAGAACGGGAGAGCACTGCCCAACAACCGGTAGCACGTATAACTGAGGGGAAAGAGAACACATTCACTCAGGAAAGGGCACAGTTCTAACACCACACACAAGGACAGGGCTCAGAAAGATCATCTGCATGCATGTCACAGACATTCAAAACTATGGAGAACAATCAAGACTTACAGGGACACTGCCTGTCTAGCATTCTAAGGTGGGCAAGTTTTGTAAAAGAACTGGGCTTCAGAGCATAAAATTGGCATTGGCCTGTCTATCCTGATGCTGATTCAAATGAAATATCTGGTCAGCTCCTGTTGGAAAATGGCCTCTCTCTTTCCCTGTAACTTGCAGGTAGCAAGCTAACAAATCCCATAGAGAAAGGCTAAGGAAATGGCATTTTGCTCTGGATTCTGGTTAGGTGTCAGGAAGCAGGTCTGTAAATAAAGTTCAGATTAACGGTGCCAAAAAAACCTCACAAGATTGTGTCTCCAAACAACATCCGTCTCTGTATAGCAACTGTCTGACGAGCTTCTTCCTGGAATATCTTATGGTATCTCACCCTGAAAACTTGCTGAAAGAACTAACTCTCACAGACTCAGCCACCTCTGTGTTAGAAATGGAAATGACATGTTTCAGTCATGTCAAATCCAAAACCAAAAGAGGTGCACATAAGGTCTAGGGCAGGGGTCAGCAACTTTTCTGAAAGTTGACCTCTATGAATGGGCTGAGTGCATGTGATACTTTTTAAAGTCACTAATAGAATGGCTTCATTAATAAATAAATAAAGATGCAGAGCTTTACCATGCAGGTGGTGGTTGGTAGCATTAGCTGGTCTTTTCTTAATTCACGGCTTTGAGCAAGCTCCTAGCTGCACGGGTGAGGAGGGGCAGAGCTAAATTCCCACCTCATGTGCCAATGAATATCGGCTCGCATGCCACTCTTGGCACCCGTGCCAGGGTTGCTGTCTCTGGTTTAGGGATTTGAATTCAACGCACAGTAACATGCGAAAGGGACTGGACCCACATCTCAAGATCTGGCCCACCGCCCAAATCTCACATTAAAAGAGATACTGTTAGACTGAAATCTGGTCAATTTAAGAATTCTGAGTAGCTTCAGGTTACACGTATGCCCTGTAAGCCCCTTTGAGAGCTTCCATCATCTTCAGTCACACGTGCCTTTTTTTGGTTCCAGTTATTAAGAACAGAACACATCACATTTTAAGCAGTATTTCCTAAACTGGAGCAAAACTGCTTCTTCAGTTTGTCCCAAGATCTGGGCTTAAAAAAAAAAAAAATTAAAAGGGCTGGGAGAAATTTCCCAGGAAATATCTGTCCTTTTTTTGGTCAAGTTTTAGTCACCGTACCGCAATACATTACATGTTCAGGTAAGAAGCAGAAGGGTAGATTATATTAAGAACAATGAATGACATTTTAAAACAAACCTGTTAGGACCCGACTTTTCCCTAAGCAGCCCATTCTCCACAGCTTCCTTCCAGAAGAGTTCAAAGGCACCTTCTTTCACAGACACTCGTAACAAGTCCAGCCCAACACCTGGAAGATTCTTATCTTTCTTCTCAGATCTGGCAGCAGTTTTCAAAACCCCCACAAGCCTTGGGAGAAAAGCAACCACAGGAGAAGAGGAAATGTGGCCTGTACAGTTGGAAAGAAGCTTTGCAACCAACAGAAAACAGCACAGAAAAGATAAGCAATTGACCTGCATATGGGTAGCAGCACTCCCTGCTACTCTTGAGGTGCCCAAGAGCAAACTTCCACCACAATAGCCGCTCCATGCCACATCTCCCGTTAGATTCAACAGGAGATACAGGCACCCAGAACTCCTCAGCATCAGAGCTAAATTACTGTGTCTCATTTACACACAGGAGCTTGGAGACACAGTATGTCCGCCCCCTTCTCGTACAACTCACCTAGGAATGTTCTCCTTGGTTACAATGGCAGATGAGCCTAGCAGTATCTTGAGCTTGCTGGGTTTCAGAACGCCCGGGAACTTCTGTATGCCCACGAGCAGAAGATGCAGCTGCTCCGGGGTACTGAAGGCTGAAGTGAGGTCAGCCTGTAGGGTGCTGAACAGGACTTCCTCAAACACAGCTTCAGGAATCTAAGCAGCAATGCAAGGGAGAAGGAACACAGCTAGCTGTACACAGGTACTGAATGGCATAACTACATGAGGTAGGGGGATGGATATTTTTTTTTTTTAAATTCTTTAGAGCGGATGCACTTGTATTAGTACAATGGTACCTTATATCTGTATGGCATATTCTCCTTCCTCTATACAAACAGCTATAATGGTGTACAACACATCACAAAATCATAGAACATTAGAAACAGAAGGGACCTCGAGAGGTCATCAAATCTAGTCCCCTGCCCTCACGGCAGGACAGAGCACTGTCTAAACCATCCCTGAGAGATGTCTGTCTAACCTACTCTTAAATACCGCCAGTGATGGAGATTCCACAACCTCCCAAGGCTATTTATTCCAGTGTTTAACCACCCTGACAGTTAGGAAGTTTTTCCTAATGTCCAACCTAAACCTTCCTTGCTGCAGTTTAAGCCCATTTATTCTTGTCCTATCCTCAGAGGCCGAGGCGAACAATTTTTCTTACTCTGCCTTGTAACTCTTTTTGGTACTTGAAAATCACTATCACGTCCCCCTCAGCCTTTTCTTCTCTAAATTAAACAAGCCCAGTTCTTTCTGTTTTCCCTCATAGCTCACGTTCTCATGTTTAAACATTACTGCTGTTCTTCTCTGGACGTTCTCCAATTTCTCCATTATCTTTCTTGAAATGCGGTGCTTCAAACTGGACACAATAGTCCAATGAATACCAATATACCTCTTGCAGGATGTTGGCATGGTGTAATTATATTGGTATAGTTAAAAAGACACTACATTTGTGTTTAGACAGGACCTAAGACACAAGCTTGCATTACATCAAAAACCACAGTGGATGTGATAGGAAGAGTAGCAGCAAGCTTTCTCCCTGACTTTTACAGAACAAAGATTCTGACCTAAACATATTGTAAGGTTCTGGCACCAATGACTGCAGTACAGACGATACGATTTTTGGTACCATATAAAAACTTGTACTGATGTAACCCAAAAAAAAAAAAAAAAAAATCCCCACCAAGTTAATATTGGATTCAATTTTGTCTAGGATCCCAAAAAGCTAGAAAGACGTATGACAGACACCAGTGCCAAGAAGAAAGCATGTTGTAATTAATCACGTTCACTACAGTAATACCAAAGAGCCAAGTAACAATGAGGCTTTGACAGCTTCAGTCCTAAGGGCTTTATTTTGTGGCTGTAATTGCAAACTTTCTGCATCATTCTGATTCTTCTCTCTTTACCATACTTATACGGTCTTAAGTTTTTTGCATTATTTCTTAATACAAATAAATTTTAAAATGGTGCTGTTCATCTCCATGGGATTTTCCTAGCTGAGCTTTTCATTTTGGAATAAGTTGGATACATTCTTTTGAAATAAAAGAGAAACTCCATCACTGAAGAACTACAAAGTACCTGCATCTATCACAAATCAGGAGTATGGAAAGTACTCATAAAACCTAATAGCAAAGTTGGATGACCATGACCATTCCTATAACAACACCTTGGCTAACTTGGAGCTAGGAGTGTACAGACTAGCATTCTACCTACGTAACCATACAAAGCAGGGAAATACATATAAATCATTCCACAATCCTTTTATGGTCTAATTCTTAGTCCCTTAGTTCTCCTTCTCAGCATCACCTCCCTCTTCTCCAACCACTACAGTCCAAATAGATCTACCCTTACCCTGAGCAACCAACACTAAGCACAGGAAACACACGGAGTCTGGGACTGCTGTGGCCCATGCCCCATTTATGTGGACCATGGCCTTCCCTAACCAGACATGTCCATATGACATTTTTCAGGACCTCCCAGTACCTGGTGCAACATAGTTTAAAGCTAATAGAAAGACTCCTTTAACAGCAGTGGAGCTAGTACCAAACCAACCTCAGAAAAAACACCACCACAAAGTTTCAGTATTCAGGTGCTGAATCTTCATACCTCCGAGAGGATATCAACAAGTGTTTTCCTAGGGAGATCTCGGAGATGGGCACGGTGCTGTGCCAAGCTCTGTAGAAGTCGGACACACTCTAAGAGGGCCTTTTTGTCCTAGAAATTCAAAGAAGAAAAAACGTAAAGGCTACACAACTAAGGTTATGCTTACGGTTCCACTATTAACCGTACTCTATATACTGATCTTAGAATTATTAATAACAAACCAACTCAACTGCTTTCTGATAAACAAAAACAGATTCTTCCCGACATGGCATTCCCTGTGTGTCACTGAGAAAGGATATCCTAACGCCTCTGCCTTTGTATCTGTGGTCAATTTTTACCATATTACCCCAGTACACTCTAACCCTTCACCATCCTTTCTCCTCCTTCTCCACCCTCCCAGGTTTCATGTCAAATGACGATTGGCTCTCCAAACTTTCCTACCAGGAAGTACCATAAATATATTTTCTAGATTTTCTTGACACTTCTGATTTCCAGCTGTATATAAATACAGTACTTCTGAATAAAACTAAGCTGCCATTTTAGAGGCAGGTACCAGCTATCTAAAGCACTTGTCTGACACCCCTACCACCATGATACCTGAACACCTTGCAAACTTTAACAACATTCCCATAATATAGACGTATTATCTTCACTTGTAAAATGTGAAACTGAGGCACAGACAAAGTGCTTTCCCCACAGGAAGCATAAGGCAGAAAAAGGAATTGATCTGAACCTAGGATTCCCAAAAATCCAGACTAATTTCATAGCCAATGGGCCATCCCTTCTCTCTAGGTCTTGTTCCACATTTAGGACAGTAATAGCTACACTGCTCATGAACAAGCACCACTCATCTTACCTTCGTAAGACGACCAGACTGGAAAAGAGCCAGTACCCCAAAAAAGTTTCCAAAGGCAGCATTTCTAAAGAGTTTCTGAAAAGAAGAAAATCAACACTGCAGCCCAGCAATTCAAAAACAGCTAACCCTTACGTTCATTAGCCGTTCCCACTGCAGAGACCTTTCCGTACATATATGCACATCAGGCCCTGTCATAACTGGGTCAGCTCCAGATTCTGGCAAAGAAATAATTAGCCACAGAAGAATAATTTGGCTTAAAGGGGGCTCCAAGGGAAGGGTGATGAAATGATCAATGCTCGCTAAAGAACACAGAGAATTTACAACTATCGTCTGGTGTGGCTATGAGCACAAACTGGACCTACCTTTTTTACTTTTTCAAGACTGTGTTTTTCTTTTATTTGCTCCAGGACAGCATGCAGTGGAATTTCCTCAAAAAACTGCAAAACCTGGATATCAACATCAACATGAGAGAGAACAAACACCATAAGAAAATGCTCTACTAACTACCTGTATTTATTATCTTCAACAACTAGAGACAGAAGGAAGACTTACTGAACTCTCTGATTCTGTCCATCCACCTTAGACTGGATCTGTAGTTAAAAGTTGCCCAATGTTGGTTGGGGTGTGTGCGCAATTTTTTTTAAAATTGTGTTTTCTTTTCAAACAACATGGCTATGCTAGGACAAACCATGGCACAGACACAATTATACTGGAAAAACTGCACCTATAGTAAAGATGAAATATACTTTGACCTCTAGAGATGGTCCTTCTGGGTCAAAACAGACATCTGTTTGGCGGGGAGAGTGGGAAGTCACAAAAGGGAACAGTCTTTTCAGCCCATATCGTACCTGTTCTGAAGGTCGTGTACGTCAGTCTTCAGAGGTCAGAAAGACTGGCACCAGACATGAGCAGATTTGCTCTGATTTTAAAACATTTTCAGTATTTTCAATCAGTTCTAGAAGCCAAACGGTTTTCAAGTCTGGTTTGCACAGTTTTGTTTATGTCCTAATTACGTTAGCTAGGGATTATATTTAAAAAAAACAAACAAACACTATAGTTACACAGTAAAAGTTCAGTTATCCGGATCCCGGATAACCAGCACATTGAGTTAACCGGCATGCCATTCAACTGGGGCCAGCTGAACAGCCAGTTGCAGCAGGGTCAGGGGAGTGGGGCCAGCAGCCCTGCTCCAATATCCACCCTTCTCCAACACTTGCCCCTTCTGCGGAGTAAGGGAGAACTGGCACATGCCTACCTCAAGTGCATCAGGTTGCAGCCCCTATTCTGGCCCCTCCAGAACCTCTTCCTAGGTTCTGGCTGCACTTTTCCCCTCACCTGTTCATTTACTCACACCCCATGCATGGCCCCACAAAATCAGGGGACCTCTTCGTCAACCTCCTCCTGGCCCTTGCTAAGGTAGAAAACTATAACACCGGGAAGAGGATGCTGGATGAGGGGGTGCTCTGCAACTGCGGAGCCCATTTCCACTCTGCCCTTGTCTCAGATATCCGGGCAGAGTTCCTCTTGGCAGCATTCACTGGCTCCCTAGACAGCTTCAAGGTGCAGTGGCACTGTCTGGGGTTCTCTGCTCCATGTCCTCCTCCAGTCCCATTGTTTTACACCTGTAACCTGCATCCCTGCCTATTTTTTCATTTGTTGTCTCTAGAAATCAGTTAGCCCCTGGGTCAAGTAGTCCCTTGCCCTAGGATGGGAGAGGCCTTAGCAGTGAACAGGCTTGAAGCTGCCCACTTCCCAGGTAGCCAAATAGTACTTCAATAGCTGGCACACTTGATTATCCGGCACCCCCAGTTCCCTAGAGGTGCCAGATAATAGAACTTTTACTGTGCCAGCACAACCTCTATACGAGTGCAATGAAGTCCACACTAAAGGAGTCCTATACAGGAACAGAAGAACCCCTGTTTTAGGAACCATTTGGGGACTGAGAAGTTCTTAAAAATCAAAAGTTCATTAAATTGAAGATCTCAAAATGACAGTGGGTATGGGGTGAAAGTTAATGCATTAATCACTCAACATCCATGGACCTGAAGAGTGGCAACAAAATACAGCGTCCTTGAGTTTTCTTCGTGAGAACTACATCGCTTTGCCACCTATTCATTTTTCCAACATGTACAGCTGCTGGACCATTGCTTACAAGACTGAATTCTCATTCTGTATCAAAAAAAATTTCAAAGGTTGCTCAAAAAAACTAATACATGGGAAATCATAGGTCTGCCATAGAGCACACTCCCCTCACCTGATGGGAAAAAGCCACACTAGCATCAGCGTGCCCCCCTCAAGGTGCAGGGTAGGGTCGTACTGATTTACCCCACCAGCGTAGCTAAAGCAGTACAACTGTTATGTGCAGACAGGGCCTACGGAAGTTCATTGTGAGATTAAAGTATTCTTCCCAAGACCCCTGTGAATGGAAAGGTTAACCAAATCGAATGCTCAAGCAGCATTTCCTCTATTTTTTGCCATCCATGGGCAGAATAAATTTTCTTATGTGCACCAAGGCATGTTCGGATATGCACCACCAATAGAAATACGCGCTGCTCACTATCGGTGCTTTGCTAATCAGCTGGGTGGCACCTGAATCTTTCCTGGGTGGCCGCCCAAGTGCTCAACTTAGAGGGAAAACTGCTCCCCAGTATTTTAACCAACTAAATGCAATCACCATACCTCTACTAAGCCCATCTTAGAATTAGCTTGTTGTTAACATAGCGGTTAGCACTTTAACCTTGTAAGCCATGGGCTGTGAGTTCAATCCTTGTGGGGGGCCTTCCAAGAGCCTGGGGTAGACTTGAAGAAAGAAAACTGTCAGGGTCCTGCTGTGAGTGCAGGGGACTGGAGGTCTGCTCCGGTTACATGAAATATGTATACGTATACCCATCGGCATGCTATAGACAGTGAGCTCCAGGGAAAAATACCAACCTGAGCTAAGGCCAGACTGAAACCTGGACGAGCTGCCTCTCGAGTTGCTCCCAATCCCTCTATCAATCGTTTTAGAGTATATTTCAGTCCATCTTCCTAAAAAATAGTGTTTTAAAAACACAGTACTATTAGGCACACTTTCCTGCAATAAGGAAACCCATAAGGATGTACTGCCAACCCAGGCAGAGCACAAATACTGTTGAGACAGCACTCCTAACTTGAGTTCATGTCTGTCATTTACAAAGAACATCCAGTTCCACAAACGCACCTCACTATCCTAAGTCACACCAGCCCACCCCAAGCATATATCCCCATCATGACTGTATTAAACCCTTGATCTGCTCAGTGATTTAACCCAGGTAAGGGGATGCTAACTGGTATCAGAACACGGAATAAACTACCTGTAACCGGATCCTCTACTTCACAGCTGGAGAAAATGGTGCTGTGATTAGGCATCCACTCACCCCAACCCGGGTTCTAGCTCCAGTCCCAGCAACCCCTGGAGCTTAGACCCAATTGCCTTCACCCCCCTTCTGAACCCAACCAGGCCTTGAGATGCTGAGCCCAATTCTCTTCCTCATCCACACACGCACCCCGATCACTGCAGACCCACAGTCGCTTCGAATCCCACATCTCCACATTCCCGCAACCAAAGCACTCCTCCGAGATCCTTAGCGCACCTCCCTTTCTCCGGCCATCCCCCTCCAGACTACACCTGCCCCCAGGGCTCTGGACTCAGCAATCCCGACACCCCCATTCTCCTGGCCCCTCTGGCTCTGACCCGCTCGCTGGCCCGCAGGTATCGCAACAGGCTCTCAGTGGCTGCCAGGCGAACTTCTTGCTGGGGCTTGGCGATGTCCCAGAAAAAGTCCAGGAACTGCCGGTTCTGTTGCAGGATCCCCCGCGAGGCGGCCGAGGCCACGGATGGAGCCGCCTCCATAACGCCAGTGCGCGGCTGCTGCGGAGAGCTCCCCAGCCACGCTGCAGCCAGAGCCGCACGTGGGCCCTTCAGGTCCGCCTCTTCCGGGTTAGCAGGGGTAGCGCTGCTTCTTGCGTCACATGTGTCCCGGCGCTGGTTGATCTCTGCGCGACCTGCGTGTGCCCTTTTCCCGGCGCTCTTTGGAAGCTCCCCAGCCTGGGAAGGGTGGATTTGACTAGGCTTGTCCTGTCCACGACACTGCTAAAATTAAAACTCCCCTGCTGAATGTAAGGCCTCTACTGCAGTGTTTCTTAAACTGTGGGAGAGCACAGAACACCAAACAATTATATTTTAGTGCACAACAGCTAGGAAAATTTTCTTCAAAAATCGTTGTCGGACCAAAACAAAAAAAAATGCAACATATACAGCAAAAACAAAATGTGTCCCTTTATAGTTATAGACTAGGTTTCAAATATTGGCAAATATATTTTAAGGAGATATTTAAATTCTCTCCCTCTTGGAAATATAGGCTTTTAGCTGTGGGCACTTCAGTAGGTGATGCTTAAAATGTCACTGATTTTAATTTAATTCCATCATTTAAATTGTTTTGCACATGCAGAATCTGGACCTCAGGAAGAGGCTGACGTCCCTGGCTCCACACCTGGGGAGGAGTTGCACGGGGCGGGGGGGGGGGGGGGGTGTAACCTGACAATCAACTACCTTGTCCATCTTCCCCAGGGACTTTTATGTCCTTCAGTGTGTACAGTACCCTCCCCATACCATCATGCCTGAAAGTCCCCCATATTTTAGGTTGAATCACTAACCCCACCGAAATTAATGAACAATTAGACAAATGATCTTAATGTTCACACAATGCTTTGAAATTAGAAATTCTATGTCATGTGCTAAGCTTTGTTACTACTAATTATAGGCAATGAGAGGTGCTCACAGGCTCTTGTGAGAGAGCTAGAAGAGAGTCCCCCTGGCAGAAAGGTTGGCAAGGACTCAAACTGAAGGCCAACTCTCTTAACTTGAGATAGGCCTCACAGAGCAGATGGACCAACAACTCACAGCAGAGGACTGGAAATGAAGAACCAGCGTTCTAGGATCTATGTTTCTTTTTAACATATATTTTATAGAATCACACATTCTCAATTTCACGAAACACAGAGCAACCAATGTCAAAGTCTGAAACACACATACACAAAGTAAGATCTTCCTATTGGAACCTGAACAGTTATAAACAGGGAACATCTCTCCTGACCTAAATTTAAAGGTCAGATTATCTAAAACTGGCTGCTGTGTGGATATGAATGTTAAGAAAGCTAGCATCTCCGATGCTTTTGAAGTATGACAGCCTGTCTTTTGTCTGGGTCAGACATTAACCACACCAACACAATCAATCAGTCTGTGGGAAAACCAATGTCTTGTAGTTCTGTAACAAAAACACAAAGAGCAGTCCAATGAGAGAAAACAAAAAAATAAGGCAAAGGATATATCTTTACAGACATTGGAAGTTTCTCAGATAAAATGCATTATCTTCCTTCTCAACATTATCATAAAGAATCAGTCCAGATTCCCACTCAAGAGCCTAACTATCAGGAAGGACTGTCCAATAAATAAGTGGTGTAGTTTTACCTTTTAAAATCTCTTCTCATCTCCTGTCTGTTACAAGTATATAGAGAAATAGGACTGTACTTTCTGTTATGATATTAGTGACAGCTAGGCAATCTGTTGTGAATTCTGACAGATTCATATATTAAGATGGATTAAAATCTTCTTATTTTGAATCAAGTATCCTAATTTTGTCTCATTGATATCTTAGATTATTAAAAATGAAAGTGTTTGGAACATCTAATACTTTTCACAGTTTATATTGTTGACTTGTACACTACATTGAGCTGAATGGCAAAAATGGACAATGGCCAAGGTCTTTTTAAAGACCATTTCATCTTCTAGTTCCTGTATACAGTGCAGTGCTGCAGTGTTTGTGTTGCAAACACTGTTCAAATACCAAGGTTTTACATCTATAAAAACCCAGCAAATATTTCTATGAATCACTGATTTGCAAGACTACTTTTTTCTGAAACCTAAATTCTGGGTCCCTGTGCTGCTTGACTGTGTTTATTTAAGAGTACCTGATATGGTACACAAATGTGCTTGCTAAAAATTACTTGTTGTTGGTTACTACAAATACAGATTGAAAAGTATTATTGAAGTGAATGTTTCAAAGGAAGTTACAGCATGTACAACTTTACAACAAAGATAAAGTGAACCCAGGGATCAAGGGGGGTGAAGGGTAACAAGAAAGCATGAAACATTAAAAGCAATAAGGCTGACCCACCTCATCCTGGAAGAAGGTGGGTGGGTTTTTAAATCTCAATCTATAAATATGCTTGGGAATTCCGGCAAAAAAGAGTCTTACTTTCTAGCAAACTTCATAGACTCATGGGTGGAATACACAATAACAGCCAGAGCCCTGATGGTGCAGGCACAGGCTTAGATGGCAAAGGCAGTAACCACTTCTCATGGGCCACACACAAGCTGGAGGCATGGGGGCAAGCTAGCCCTGTGGTGACCTCTATAGCACACACAACATTGAAGTTGGCAACACACCAGCCCCAGTGGGCCTGGTACAGGCTGTGTGGGAGGTGGGCTGCATTGGATCCTGTGGTACTGACATAGGATAGGAGGGCAGCGGGGAAGGGGAGAATGCTGTATTGGCCCCTGTGGTTCTCATGGAACCGCTGACACAAACTTAGGACTTCTGGAGCGTACTGCATGAGTCTTCAATTTGAGCTACAAAAGCCAGCTACTGGCTATTGAGACTCATTCTTTCTCTCTGTAAGTGGTCATACGTCAGGGGTCTGCAGCCTGAGGCTCTGGAGCCACATGTGCCTCTTTATTTCTTTGTGGCTCCCAATGCTAAAATTGCTTAGTTAAAAAAAATCTCCTGATTATTTTCTATAGTAAATGTCTAAAAACCTGAAAATGAACAACTCATATCTAAATAGCAAATGATATGTGATCCCAAAACATTAGATAACTCCCCCTAACATCCTCCAGAGCGAGAGAACGATCAGGAGTGAAAGTCAGAAAGACAGTGGTACAAACACTGTAAAATGTGAGGAAACAGAATATGTAAGAAATTTAAATTTGTGAATGTTCTGCAGTAAACATGTATTCCATTACAAATCATTGTGTGCATGCTATTCTTAACATAGGCGTTACAAAAAGTACGGTTCGATATTATTTATTAAGGACTGTCTCATATGCATATGCACTGAAGCTCTTGAATTATTGATTTTTTTTACTGAATTGGGAAAAATGGCTCTTCTTGCTGTTTTGGTTGCCACACCCAGTCTAGGTGCTACTTACCTGGGACAGTAACAGAGAGGTAGCTGTGTTGGTCTGTATTCTAACAAAACAAGCCAACAGTCGTGTAGCACCTTAAAGACTAACAACATAATTTGTGGGTGATGAGCTTTTGTGGGGCAGAATCACTTCTACAGGGAGCCTTACTCAGTAGGTATGCAGGTTACATGCTTCCCTTATGGCTGGAGCATACCCCAAATGTCAAAAACCCAGTTGAAAGCCTGCAGGAGTCCCCCACATGTAACCACTCACCCACTAGCTTGAACCTGGGACCTCTGAAGCTTAGTAAATAAGCCTCAAACAGCTTGAGCTAAAGGCAAGGTCCTACAGAGCTTCTTGTTGAGCCAAAGCTGTAGAGGAGAGGCCTTTCCCTCTTTAAGTGGTCTCAGTGGCAGTATATGGGACAGTAACCCACATTGACACAGGCTAGGGGCTCTGGGAGCTGCGCTAGCCCCTATAGCGCGGACCCAAGACGCGGAATAGGGGCGGAGGAAAGCAGCAACAGCCCCACGTGCGCTAGGTGGGAGGGTGACTTTTTAAACAGGCAGCACGGGGGGCAGCTACGCCAGGGCGGCGAGAGTGGCGCAGGCAGAGGCCAGGGCAGCCCCGGCTGGGCCCGCTATATAAGTGACGAGGGGGCCTGCGGGCGCGGCCCTGTCACGCTCGCACGGGGAGGCGGCTGAGGCGGCGATGGCGGATTTTGATGCTTATGACGACCGGGCCTACAGCAGCTTCGGCGGCGGCCGGTGAGCACAGGGGCTGGGCCCGGCTTGCGGCAAATCCTTTCCTTGGGGAGGGCTGTGGTCTTGGCCCCTTCTCCCTGGGCCAGGGCTGTAGTCGAGTGGAGGGCGCGTCGCTGGGCCGTGGCGGGGGGGAGGCGCTGAGAGCGGAGTGAGTTTCGGGCCCAAGCTGGGGCTGGCGTCGCAGGGGCGGGAGGCGGGAAGAGCTGAAGGTGTTTACCTGGATGTGGGGGCGAAGCTAGGCCTGGGCGGCTGCTGTGGATTCCCGCTCCAGCGGAGCCTGGTGGTGGGACCACGCAAGAGGAGCGGCGCGGGGGAGGTGCGTGGGTCCGAGGGGTGACGGCGCGGACTGCGGCTCCGGCGGGAGAGAGATGGCGGGGGGGAGAGATGGGTCTGGAGGGAGGGTCTTGCGCTGCCTCTGCAGCTCGGAATGTGCGGAGGGGGGAGGGGCATTGTGATGGCTGCGGCTGTTAGAGGCCGGGGCTTTGGGGCACGGGCGGGGTGAGGAACCCGTGCCTGTCACGTGTTGTCTGCTGAAACTCGGGGCGGCTC
This sequence comes from Carettochelys insculpta, assembly GCF_033958435.1. Taxonomy (NCBI): domain Eukaryota; kingdom Metazoa; phylum Chordata; order Testudines; family Carettochelyidae; genus Carettochelys; species Carettochelys insculpta. Next base: position 16,348,622 of record NC_134155.1, read on the forward strand.
AGGGATCCGAACCTGCCTGCTGAATCTGCGAGCGTTTAAGCGAGAAGTGGTTCTCCGAAAGAGTTGGGATTGCAGCATGCTGCCCCGTGCAGCTTGTTTTACTCCTTGTGAGCATCTTGTGTTACGAATCTATTTTTCTCAAAGGCTTTCTGAAGAATAACGGGTTTTTTAAGTTTGTCTGAAATCGAGTGACACTTTATTTTCAGGATAGCATCTGCGTGCTGCAGGAAGGAGGCAGGTGGTATTAAGCAGTTTATTTGGATCATGGCTTAATTAAAATGTATTTTGCTTGGGCTGGGCTATAGAGATGTATCAGTGAGGCATTCTGAGTTTATAAACAAATCTTAATTGATTAAAATGTAATACTGTCCAATAAACATTTTGCTATCTCAGATTTACTTTCCGCTAGTTTTGTATTATTCTTGCCCTTATGTCAGTGTCAATGGTGAAAAACTGATTAGTTTCATTTTTTGGTTCCTGTGGATAAGCATATGGACTGTATATTAAATAGTGGCTAGTGTAGTAATAGAAAATCAAAACAAATCCTTACATTTATTTTTGAGTTAATCTCTGGGTTTTGAAAACTGAGATACATTTTGTGTCCAAATGATCAAGTATTTTTGTGTTTCTGCAGCAAAAATTGATTGAAGGGTGTATACAGCATCAGCTTATTTGCAGTTTAGTACAATTGTAATGCCTTTTGCTCCTTGTTAAGTTAAAAGCTTAATTTGCAGTGACTTAAAACAAAACTCACAATTCTTTGTATCAAATCTTGCTATTACCATATAATAGACAACCAGGGTAAGTATCTAGCAGTTGTGTAGAAACCTTATGAATGAAAATGAAGTTGCACTAACTTCAGTGTTTATCTTTCTTAGAGGTTGCAAGTAGTCTTCAAATGTTGGAAGTAGAATAAGCACAAAGTTAAGCAAAGTCAATGATATATATGAGCAATTCACCTGCAATGTTGCCATCAACATAGGCTCATGCATTCCTGTGGTTTCTGTCCTGAGAAATGGAAATCTAGCTTAAATGAATTACCAAAGAACAGCTGTGACCTATTTTTGTGGTAAATAGAAATATTAACATACCAGGGAGATCAGTAAGTAAATCTTTGGTTGAGGAACTAAATTGTTTTTATTTAATAGAGCCTTGGTCTTGTGCCTGAAATGCTGAACTCAATTTAGTAATTTTGTTAATAGTAATGCTACTTCAAAAACATTTTACATCATCTCTTAATTGCCCTAATTGAGAGCTTTTACTAGGTTTCCAATGAAAATGACTGTTTAGTCACTGCTGACTCATAAGACTTTGACATCATGAATATGGTGAGTTTGTGTATGACAGGTTACAGTACTCCTTTTTAGTTTTTATGTATCTATCTTTGATAGGAACAAAGGGTTAATATAACTGAAATTACATTTTATTTTTTGCAATTCAAACTTAAGCTAAAATAGCTTATATAAACTTATTATTGAAACATATCCAAAATTATATAAGGTGACCCATGGCAGCAAAAAGTCAGCATTGGGGGGCATGTGCAGAAGATGTTCTGTGCAGGCACTGTTTGGATCAAGTGTTTTTACTGTTTTTAATATTTGAGAATTGTATGTTGACTCTTATCTGTGTGTGTGTGTGTGTGTGTGTGTGTGTGTGTGTGTGTGTGAAAAATTTGTGAAGCATGGTGAGGGTATAAACTACTGCAGACACAAAGAAAGAGTATCGGGGGTAACAGTGTTAGTCCCTATCCACAAAAATGAGTAGTCCTGTGGCACCTTATAAACTAACATATTTTCAAGTAAAAGCTTTCATGGGCAAAGACCTGCTTTATCAGATGCTAGAAGGGATATGTGAGTGAGAGAGATTGGTTTTAAGAACTGCTAACTTAAGGGGAGAGAACTTTGACCTAATGACAAAAAAATTTAAAACCTGATTTTCAAGAATGTAGTATTGGATGAAAAATTCTCTCTAATGATGCAAATCTTTTGACACTTTAATCAGTACAGGTAGGCAGCAGATATTCAGAGACCTCTGCCTATCAGTGCTGTTTTCTGTGTTCTGTCCTCATTCAGTTGTGAGTCAACTGCTTATTGTTTTATACATATGTATTGTGTGCTGTTTTGAGTCAAGGTCTTTTTTTATTTTGTTCAGAGCCTAGAGAACAATGGGGCCTAGGTCTGTCACTGGGAAGTCTAGCAAAACAAAAACACAATCATGTAACACTTTAAAGACTAACAAAATAATTTATTAGGTGATGAGTTTTCATAGAACAGACCCACTTCTTCAGATCATAGCCATACCAGAACAGGCTCATTATATAAAGCACAGAGGTCCAAAAATTGTAATCAAAGTTGGCAAATCAGAAGAGCAGAGGGATGGGTGTGGAGTGGGGAAGTTAAGAGTTAGATAAAATGTGAAAATATGTAAGAGTCCTTATAAGGGTCAAGTAATTGCTGTCCCTGTTCAAACCACATGTTGTTGTGTTGAATTTGAATGTTAGTTCTGAGCATTCCCACTGTAGACCATTGTTTAAGTCCTTTTTCAGTAGAACACAAAACTTTCAGATCTTTAACCGAATGGTCCATTCCATCAAAGTGCTGGGTGACAGGTTTGTGTATTTGGAGTTTTATGTCTGTACTATGTCCATTCATTCTTTGTCCAAGAGTGTTTGCAGTCTGTCCTGTATACATGATGTGCGGGCTTTGTTGGCACATGATGGCATATATGATAGTTGAGGAAAAGGAGAATGTGCCCGTGATTCTCTAATTAACATGGTTAGGTCCAGTGATGGTATCTCTGGAATAGATGTGGACAAAGTTGGCAACTACGTTTGTTGCAAGGAAAAGTTCCAGGATTAGTAGTATTGTGGTATAACCTGTTGTTGCTAGTGAGAATCCTCATAAGGTTGGGAGGTTGTCTATAGGGAAGAACAGGCCTGTCACCTAGGGACTTCTGGAGTGTGGCATCATGATTTAGGATAGGTTGTAGGTCTTTCATGATGCGTTGCAGTGGTTTGAGTTGGGGGCTGCAGGTAATGACAAGTGGTGTTCTGTTGTTGGCCTTTTTGGGCTGTCTTGGATAGTTTAGTTTCTGGGTATTTGTCTGGCTCTCTCGATTTGTGTTTTACTTCTCCTTGTGGGTAATTTGGGTTTATGCATGTTGGGTAGAGATCTTACAGGTTTTGGTCTCTGTCAGTGGGATCAGAGCAGATGTGATTGTATCTCAGGGCTTGACGGTAAATGATGGATCATGTTGTGTGTGCAGGAAGGAAGCTAGAAGCATGTAGGTAAGTGTAGTGGTCAGTGGGTTTCCGGTAGAGTGGTATTGATCAGGCCATCATTGATTTGTACTGTAGTGTCCAGGAAATGTGTATCCTGTGGAGTGGTCAAGGCATAAGTTGATGGGGGGGGGTGCAGATTGTTGAAGTTTCTGTGGAATTCTTCTAGAGTCTCTTTACCATGGGTCCAAATGATAAAGATGTCATCAATACTTTGTAAGTAAAGGAGGGGTAGTAGGGGATGAGAGCTGAGGAGTCATTTCAAGTCAGCCATAAATATATTAGCATATTGTGGGGCTATGTGGGTACCCATAGCAGTGCCACTAATCTGGAGGTATAAATTGTTCCCAAATCGGAGATTATTTTGGGTGAGAACAAAGTTACAGAGGTCAGACATCAGATTATCTGTGGTAATGTCGAGGATGATATTCCTGAATGCTTGTAGTCCATCTTCATGTGGAATATTGGTGTAGAGAGCCTCTACATCCATGGTGGCAAGGATGACATCAGAAAGTTTTCTAGTGTTTTGTGATTTCCTTAGGAAGTCAGTGGTATTTTGGAAGTAGCTAGGAGTGTTGGCAGCATAGGGTTTGAGGAGGGAGTCTACGTAACTGGATAATCTAGTAGTAAGGGTGCCAAAACCTGAAATGATAGGGCATCTGGGGTTTCCAGATTTGTGGATTTTTGGGAAGTAAATAGAATAATCGAGGGCAGGGCTTAGATGGTGTATGAGTGAGTAAGGTCCCAAGTAGAAGCAAGTAGTCTGTTCTGGTCTGGCTATGGTCTGAAGAAGTGGGTCTGTCCCACGAAAGCTCACCTAATAAACTATTTTGCTAGTCTTTAAAGTGTTACTTGACTGCTTTTTGTTTTGATAGTGTATAGACTAGCACGGCTTACTCTGTTACTTAAGAACATAAGAATGGCCATACTGGGTCAGACCAAAGGTCCATCGAGCCCAGCATCCCATCTGCCGACGGTGGCCAATGCCAGGTGCCCCAGAGAAGGAGAACAGAAGACAATGATCAAGTGATTTATCTCCTGCCATCCATCTCCTGCCCTTGTTATGAAGGCTAGGGCACCATACTTTATCCCTGGCTAATAGCCATTTATGGACCTAACCTGCAAAAATTTATCAAGCTCTTTTTTAAACCCTAATAGAGTCCTGGCCTTCACAGCCTCCTCGGGCAAGGAGTTCCACAGGTTGACTGTGCGCTGTGTGAAGAAAAATTTCCTTTTATTAGTTTTGAACCTACTACCCATCAATTTCATTTGGTGTCCCCTAGTTCTTGTATTATGGGAAAAGGTAAATAATTTTTCTATATTTACTTTCTCCACACCATTCATGATTTTATATACCTCTATCATATCGCCCCTCAATCGCCTCTTTTCCAAACTGAAAAGTCCCAGTCTCTCTAGCCTCTCCCCATATGGGACCCTTTCCAAGCCCCTAATCATCTTAGTCGCCCTTTTCTGAACCTTTTCTAATGCCAATATATCTTTTTTGAGGTGAGGAGACCACATCTGCACGCAGTACTCGAGATGTGGGCGTACCATAGTTTTACATAGGGGAAGTATGATATCTTTTGTCTTATTATCGATCCCTTTTTTAAAAATTCCTAACATCCTATTTGCCTTACTAACTGCCGCTGCACACTGCGTGGATGTCTTCAGAGAACTATCCACTATAACTCCAAGATCCCTTTCCTGATCTGTTGTAGCTAAATTTGACCCCATCATGTAGTACGTGTAATTTGGGTTATTTTTTCCAACATGCATTACCTTACACTTACCCACATTAAATTTCATTTGCCATTTTGCTGCCCAATCACTCAGTTTGCTGAGATCTTTTTGTAGTTCTTCACAATCCCTTTTGCTTTTGACTGTCCTGAACAACTTGGTGTCATCTGCAAACTTGGCCACCTCACTGCTTACCTCATTTTCTAGATCATTGATGAACAAGTTGAACAGGATCGGTCCCAGGACTGACCCCTGGGGAACACCACTAGTTACCCTCCTCCATTGTGAAAATTTACCATTTATTCCCACCCTTTGTTTTCTGTCTTTTAACCAATTCTGGATCCATGAAAGGACCTTTCCTCCTATCCCATGACCACCTTATTTACATAAAAGCCTTTGGTGTGGGACCGTGTCAAAGGCTTTCTGGAAATCTAGGTATATTATGTCCACTGGGTGCCCCTTGTCCGCATGTTTATTAACCCCTTCAAAGAATTCTAACAGATTAGTTAGACACGACTTCCCTCTGCAGAAACCATGCTTAAGTAGATGATGTGTTTCCTTTTGGAATTCCAAAGTGGGATCAGAGGCGAGAGGTCTGTAAAATATGGTGTTGGAGAGTGGTTTGTCTGCCTCCTGTTCATAGTCTGATTTATTCATGACAATAGGACTGCAAGTCTAGGTACTACTGCAGTCCAGATAAACTGTTACACCATAGCAAGATGGCAGTCCCTGCAGTCTAGTGCAAGCAGGTTATTATGAATTAGAGACCAGGTTTTAATGATGTTGCCAATTCCAAGTGTTGAAGATAAGGCAAGTCACTCCTTTCTTTTGTAAGCTGTCTCAGTTCCTTTATGTAGTTCACTTTTATAGGATGAAATAAGTCAGGGAGGTGGCAAATAGGACAAACATGGTGAAACTTCAAATGCAAACTTGCAGTTGTTGATCAAATATAAGCATATCTTTATTACTACCAACCTCAAATATGGTGGGCAGCAGTGTGAAGACACTTTTATTTATAGAGATGAAATCAAGGGAGAACCTGATGCTAACTTGGCAACAGGGAGAAAGTGCCAGTTTGACAAGCAGACTACACATGTAGCAGCAGACATTGGGGCAAAGGATACAGTTCTAAAGTATTCAGAAACTTTATGTAAAGGTATAAAAAACACTGCTGGAACACACTGTTTGTACTTTCATTTAAATTGTGGTCCTGCTTCAGGAATGGTATAATAAAACAATCCAAAGTGTACTTGGAAATCTTGAAAGCCAGGTAATTGAGAACATAATTTGAAAATTTAGCATTCTTGGCTTATTCTCTCTGCCTTTCTCTGTTACCCAAACTCATTTTACTGGCTGTAAATATGAATGGTCAGCGTGATTTGGTTTACGTTGAGTCTCAGGGTGAGACCGATCAATTTGTGGCCTTCACTGCTTTTTTTGGTACACTTCACTAGAGAGAAGTGTCTTGAGTAATCATAGCTATTGATTCTTTACTTCTCCTGTAGTTTCCACCTGCAAGAACTATTGTCTCCATGCTACAACTTAATTCTACTAGAAAATAACAATTTTGACATTGGGTCATCATGGTGCAGCCTGAAATGAATCCTATTTATGATCTCAATGAGTTAATTAACAGGCTACAGAGTAAGCTTGTAATATTAAATGGCTATAGCAACAGAGAGGGAGCCGTGCTAGTCTTTAAAGTGCTACTTAAATGGCTATATTATGTCTTTCTAGCCTCTGGCAGTTGACAAAGTTCAGTAGAGTCAAGTTCTCAACAGCTTTGGCGAAAAGTTTTGTTTAAGAACCTAATATTCGAGTTGTTTTCTTACAGGAAGTTTGAATGGGTGTTTTTCTATTCCTGTATATGTTAAGAAAATGCAGACTGGAGTAACTGCACATGGTGCAGGCCCTCTGTCCGCAACCCTTCATGTAGATGAGCTGTACCAGTGCAAAGGGGGAGTTACACTAGTACAGCTTAATCTAATAATATACTGAAGTTACTAGTCTACATTTCAGTAGTCTAGAAATGATAGTTAAGAGTTGATCTAAGGTTGGGATTTTCAAAGGTGCATAAGGGAGCTGTGTACTCCAGACCTGTTGACTCTCTAAGGGAGTAGGTGGGTCTGAAAATCCATACTCTGAATTAAATTTTTAACTGCACTCTGTGGTTTGATCATGAACAGTGGGCCTAGTAATTCTTGTGTTAGATGGTACAGGGACAAATTGCTATAAACAAAAATGCAGTGTCTCCCCTCAGTTTTCACCCATTGCTTGACTTTCCTTGATCGAGTATTCCTTTGAGGATTTAATTTTCTTTACCAGCAGCTTGTGATATCACAGGAGCATCTTTTTCAGACCTTTGAAACATAACCTTACATACTGCAAGAACTTAGATGGCAAAGCTGGGATCATTGCAATGACTAAAAACAAGTTATACAATGTTTAGAATGTAACTGCTACTGCTTAACTACCCTGGAAGCTGTCCAACTGTAAGAGTTGTAATTTTTTGTTTCTCATTAGGTCTCGTGGCGGTCCTGGCACTCGTAAACAGAAAGAGCTGCCAACAGAACCTCCTTTCACAGCATATGTGGGCAATCTACCTTTCAACACTGTTCAGGGAGACATAGATGCAATCTTTAAGGATCTCAGTGTAAGGAGCGTACGACTAGTCAGAGACAAAGAAACAGACAAATTTAAAGGTGGGCACTTCTGTTTTTTTTCCTACATAGCTATAGGTGATTAGTAATGGGTGGTGAGACTCACTACATTTATGCAGATACTTTTTGCAGTTTCTAGTCCATATTTTTAAAATAAATGTGAATAATTTGGATGAATCTTTTTTTTCACTACATTTTCAAGCACCATGAACTTAGATACGTTCTGCTGATCCAGAGTCATTAGATGAACTCTGTTTCTAGGTTCTAGGAAAACTCACATGGTTTCAACTTCAGTTACTAAAGGAAAAGGATAAACTGCACAAAGGGGATGCACTTCATGAAAGCAGCCAGTTTAAAAGAATTTTGGCACCCCTGTTTCCATCATTAAGATACTGGCTTCTTTCTCCCTCAGCAGCTGCCAGAATCAGTAGCCTGTGTATAACCTAAGCATGTTTGGAGCAGGAGGAAAGTTTGTAGGAAGGAAAGGATTTCAAAAAGCAGAATGGCAAGCAGAATGATAATGTTAATGTGATGATAAAATGAAATGGATAATAGCGTTACTTTGGCATTTAAAAATAATCTATTTCAACCCAACAGATACTGTAGCTAATCTTAGAAAACTTAAAACAACAAATTGTTAACTTACTGATCTGGTTGTAAATTTTCTACTTAACTGTAAAGTCTGAGAAGTAGTACATTTATCATGAGAACTGCAAAATTAAGAGTCTGACATGTGCATGCATTTATATACAGCAGAATAACTCTTCATTTCCTTGCTCTCTTTTCTAGATATTGGTGTCTGTTGCAGCTTGAAGCTCTTTTATTGACTTACAAATTTTCTTACAGGATTTTGTTACGTAGAATTTGATGAGGTGGAATCACTTAAGGAAGCCTTGACGTACGATGGTGCGGTAAGTGTAACTCCATATGTGTTCTAAATGTAAAGATAAGCAGAGGTAAGAATTGCTTGCAACCCAGTTTGGTGGATACTTAGAGACCTTTCCCCTCTTATTTTCAATAGCTCTTGAATGACCGATCACTCCGAGTTGACATAGCTGAAGGTAGAAAACAAGACAAAGGTGGTTTTGGCTTCAGAAAAGGTGGTGGGCCTGATGACAGAGGTAACTTGCTCTGAGGTTGGAGTTTATATATGTTAGCATTTGATTATCACTGTGTAAAGACCATGTAGGGTGAAAATTTCCTGACATTTGAGTAACAGACATATTGATACATTTTCCATTCAAGTTAGATGTGAAATTGAAATGACTCATATTTCCATTTAATACAGTAATTGTTTCTCCTTTGCCTAATGCTTTGTCTACACTAGAGCATAAAGTCTATTTTAAGGCACTTAAGTCGATTTTATAATGTGACTGCACTGCAAATACCTTTAGGTTGATTTTAAGGGGCACTAAAGTTGACTTTCTTACCCTGCACTTTTCAGGTGGTCTAGTGCCAAGTTTGAATTTAAAAGGTAAAATAAATACTACTGTGGAAACAGCTTTATTTTAAATGGAATTTACTGGCCTCCAGAGGTATCCCACAATGCCCCAAATATATCCATTCTGGCCCTTTTACCTCTGCAGCTCACCGGGTATGCAGGAAGTAGGTAACAGGAAGCCTGAGAATTTGAATTATTTTCTTTCTGTCCAGCCTGGCTAGCAGACCTCTGGAGCAATCACATCTATCCATGAGGTCTTGGGGTCGCATAATAGCCCTAGCATGGGGAGCCATCAGGAAATCCAGGATCTCACTTCTGTGTTGGGGATGAAACTGTGCTGAGTAAACACCAGGGACTCTCAGCAGTGCCAGGTGAAAATCAAGCCCTACCACCACCACATTGCTAGCCCTCTTCCTTTGTCATCCTCCTTCTTCCCCCTTCCCCACCTCACTCACCCCCCCGGTCCACCACATGGCTGCCAGGCTGTGTGGGCCCCTGCTTCCAGACAGCGGTATGTCCTGTACTGTGCCAGGGTTTCAGTGCTTGAGAAGGCTTCTTCCCTGCACAAGATTTAGTAGGAGAGGCCAAGAAACTTTTCTGCTATGCACATTTTACAGACCTGCCCCCATCTCACTCCACCATTCAGCTGTTACCTTTTTAAGCAGTCCCAGCTGGAACTGTGCTTTGCTGATTTCCCTTGTGTCCTGCTGTTCATGAACACTGTCCAGGACCTCTGTCCTGTTCTACATTGGATATTTTCTAAATAGTGTTGTCTTTTGTCCCTTTTGAAAGAGTAACCCCAACCCAACAAGCTCTTTGGCTAAAGACAGTTTCCTGTGCGCTCTCTGCAGGGCCACACTTTGTTCCTAAAATGTGTGCCTTGGGTGACAATTTCCTATGAAGGAGTGGAGCTTGCGGGTGCATTCTCCCTCTCTCTGCCTTCTTGTCCTCTCCCACACAGGCAGTTGAGCTAGGGCTTCTCTACCAAACAATGCAAGGGACTCTGTTATTTGCAGGCTAAATAGTTTTTGAGTGGAGCCAACAAGTGCTGAATAACCCTAACGCTCCATGATGTTTCCTCAACCACACTAGCCTCTATTTCCTCAACTTTGCCAGTCTACTTCTGACTGGCTTCACACCTCATGTTGGAGATGTCCATGTAATGTCGTCTTCCCCCACTCTAACCACTAAACCCCAATGCCCTTCCAGTGCTGAGTGGAGAACCCAGGAGTCCTGGCTCATAGCCCTTCCCCCCTCTAAGCTAATAGGCCCTGATCCCAGAGCAGGGAGAACCCAGGAGTCCTACTCCCTGCATCAGGTATCACTGGAGCAGCCGCCTGCCCTCACTGCCATGGCCCTGGGTTCCGTAGCCTAGGGAAACAGAAGTGGGATGGGGCAGGAGACAGGGGAAGGGCCCTTAGGTCTGGCTTAGGGCAGGTGGAAATATGGGGCAGGCCCGTGGAGAGCGGCTACGCAACAATTGCGGTCCTCTCTCCTGTGCCCTCCAGCCCAGCACTAAAAATCCCACAAGCCAAATTAAAGGGTGAAGGCCTTCTGTCTCACAGAACACTTGCAAAGCAAACACGTGTAATTGTATCTTCTTTCTTTTGAATAATAATCTCTAAGACACCATCTGCAAATGGCACTTGGGCATCATGGGCTTCACCAGGGGAAGGATATACTTAGGCCAGAGGTAATTTCCTCTGAATTTTCTTGAAGAAATTAGTACTTTTTAACACTAGATTTTATGCAGTTGAAGTTGAGCCTTCACACCTGCTCACATTTGACTTAGTTTGTCCCTGCTAAATTGCCTCTATGTGATCACAACTGTGAGGGGAGGCATAGCTCAGTGATGAAAGTACTGCCCTTTGAACTCATCACCCTGAGTTATGTCCTTGAGGGGGGCTTTCCAAGGTCTGGGGCAGGTTAGAGTTAAAAAATCTGTCAGGGAGGGTGATAGGTCCTGCTGTGAGCGTAGGGTACTGAACACGATGACCTCTCAAGGTCTCTTCCGGTTCTATTATATATGATACTTGAGCCGCTGCTGTGCTCCAGGCAGATTGGCACATCAGTAGCTAGCTCTGATGGTGGCAACCATCAAAGCATTCTGATCCAGGGGAAGACTGACAAAATGACCATTTGTTTTCAAGGGCAGGGAGAAGTGAGAGCAGTGTACTCTAGGATGATATCATGTACCCACAACTACTTGCAATGATTTTTTTCCCCAGAAAACACTGGCACCGAAACCCAACATTTAATGGGGCTGCAGTAACAATAGGATAGGTGCCCACAATGCACTGCTTCCACAGTTGAACTTAGGCAATTTAGTGGGGACACACTACGTTGACTTTGTGAGCAGGCATCAACACTCAACTTTGATTTTATAAAATCTAGTGTTAAAAAGTTGACTTTAACAAATTTGACTTTATTCCCAAGTGTAGACATAGCCTTTAAGAGTAAATGAGCTCTATACTTCCTCAAGAGCTGGATGCATTGTCATGCCTGGCCAGAAAGTGAAATAAAAACCATAATCATTAGTCCGGAAGTCTTGTTCTCTGTGCTTTCTTGTGGGATAGAAGATGTGCATACTAACTTAATGAGAGATGGTATGAACTTAATGACATTCATCAAATCCTGTGATAAATCTGAGTTTTTACTTTTTTCAGCCAGTCTCTACAAGCTAAATTTCTGAGGGAGCGTATTTTAAACATTTCTACCTGCTGATTTTGCATTAGAGAGGCTTTGTCATCCATCCTTCCTTAGTTCACTTTGAAAGCTCCCACTCTGGAAACTGTATATCTGGTAGACATAGAAGTAGTACTGTGACTTTATAAACTGGTGCAGAACCCTTGTTCAGATTAATTTGGCAGCATATAGAATAGAATTCATGTAGTTTCCCATTAAACCGTCTCTTGCATAACTTTGGAGCTGATGATTGTGACATGATTTTCTTCGTAGGAATGGGAGGAGGTCCTCGGGAGTCAAGAGGTGGATGGGATTCTAGAGATGACTTTGGTTCTGGTATCAGTATTTATGCTTTTACTAACAAAATCCAGCATTTCTTGTACTGCCTACTAATTAACATATGTGCTATATTGTGATGATAAAGTATCACATTTATAGAAGTAATATTTTGTAAACCACCCTCACTTAGCCATTTGCAGGGTATTAAGGTGTCCATTATCGTAATAGTAAGAACAGGGATGCTAACAGGATGCATGGAGTAATCTTAGTTCTGGAAAAGACGATAAAATGATACCCCTGGTTGAGCATTAATCTGCAGAATGCATGCTTCCTTAAAAAAATCAAATTGATAGATGACAATTGGAGTATTCATTTTATAATCTGTGACAAAAAACTAACGAGTGTACTTCTGAATAGGAGCAAAAATAGGTGCTTCCTGTGCAAGAAAATGAAACCTGTAACTTTCACAGGATAGTAACAAGTTGATATTTTGCTACAAGTGGGAGTATGTTCTCGTTTTTCCTTTCAAATACATGGAACAATCATGATTTGCTTCTGCAAAAGATCATCAATTCTGGATGTCTAAAAATTGTTTTCCACTATTTTTATAATATAATTTCAAGTAGCTTCAGGTGATAGCTCATAAATAGCTGGTGATGAGGACAATGGATGTGTTTTTTGAAGAGCTGATAACTTTTTCTTCATCCAGAAAACCCACCTTTCTGCTTGGATGAGAACTACTGATAGTGAAATGGGTAGATGTTAGATCCATTTTTTTTGTCAGGGAGATGTTAACATTGCAAAGTAGATACTTGTCAACCCCTCAATGGACATGCAAACTGCACAGCCTGCTCATAGTACTTGTTCTTCTGGGTGAAGCTGAGGCATAATACTGAGTGGAAGTAGGAGTGTCTTGTAATGCCATTGCTTATACAGTGTACTGTAACTAGAGTTCTGATACTCAAATCTTAAGTCTTGTGCCTCTCACCACTAATTTCCTTTTGAAAGAAATGGAGTCTGTTCCAAGTGGTTAGATACTGAATGGCTGACCATTCACTGATAAAACAATCAACTAGAATCAACTTAGAAGGTAGCCTATTCCTCAAAGCACAGTTAACTTTTAATAGCTTGTACTTCTTGGATAAGCTGACCTCCCTGAAATGCACAGTAAGTCTGAGATCTAAGCATTTCATAGTGCAGTAATTAATTTATTACAGTTTGAATAATATTCTTCTGTAACCAATTAAATAATCATTTAATAATTGTCACTAGTTATAGAGCCTTTGTCTCTTAGGACACTGTATTGGTCTAAAACTTGTCTTACTTAAACTTCAGCTGTTGCTTCTGCACTGCTATAATGGACTACCCTATCATTCTAATTCAGGATTTAAAATAGGGGTAAGACCACTTTCAATTCCAGGTAACATCTACCAGATCTTTTGATATGCTTCAAAATATGCTCAGTCTGATAATGGTGACAGTTTAGTTACCGCCCAATGCAATGTCTTAATTCCTGGTGAATCTGAGAAAATTTCCTTCTGATCCTGTGGCAGAAATATGTTGGTACCACAAAAGGAGGTATTTATACAATTCGTTTTTTTGTTTGTTTTTTTTCTCCCCCTTTCCTGCCCCCACCTCTTTCTTCTGGTTTCCATTCACTTTTCATATAAATATCACAGGGGGAGGTACCATCAGCCTAACTTTTAATGATCCAGTGATGTTTTCCCCCCATTTCTGTATTATACTAGGAAGTGGCTGATTATTTTATTAGATTCTTAATCTGCAGGGCTATGTAATCAGTTTGTCACACTATCAGTTAAATTACTATTGTGCGTCTTTGCTTTCATAGCACTAAATATATGCTTCTCTGCTCCCTTGTTTGTTTTCCTCATATGCAACTTGTACATAACTCTGTGAAAAAGCTTTCTCCACTTGTATGATTAAGAATGTCAAAGTACATGTTTAACCCCTCTAGTTGGGCACCCTTAGGACTTGATTGATGCCAAACCAGAAAACTTGCGAAATCATTGGAGGTCAATATTGTCTAGCAGCATTACTGTGCATTTAGGGGTACGTTAGAGCTAAATAACGGCACGGGCAACTGAGAGCCAGGACTTGGCTGTAAACTTTGTGGGATCATGGGATAGTTGGCCCCATCCATGTTAAGTGGACATCCAGCTAACTAATATCATGCCAGGTGATGGATGTTGCTGGACCACAGTGTGCCAGGATTGAAAGGTTCAATCTAAACTTCTACATAGCCTGTATTAGGTCTACTCAGTGATGTTAATGATCAGCCCTTTTGCCAAATTGTAGTGGTTGTGATTTTAACAATACCTTCACTTGTTAAAAACCCATGTTGAAAGTTCAGTTTTACATTTTGGTGAACATGGCATAAATATCTACTTGCATTAAATAGCCTTTGAACCTGAGACAATCATATAGTAATGTTACCAGTACAAGTGACAATGTTTTTTTTTCTAAAACTAGATTCCTGCAGGTCTGCAAAGTAATTGTTGATTCTCAGTGACAGATGTATTCTCTTACTTAAAACCCCATTGCGGTATTTGGACTAATATAGGTTAAAACTCCCAAATCTGGTGTTCTCTGATCTGTCAACATCATCCAGCAGGGCCAGAGAGTCCCAGGCCGAAGAGGAGGAGGGGCAAGCTAGAGCAGTGCAGGAGCCCAGGGCAGGGCAGCCATAGCTGGTTTGGTGGCAAGCAGTGGGGAGGCAGCAGCAGCCAAGGGAGCCTGGGCTGGGAGCAGTGGCAGGGAACAGGGCCCTGGCTGGTAAGCTGGCAAGCCAGGCAGCAGAGTGGCGGCTCACTAGGGCTCATCACTGTGGCTGGATGGGAAGCTGCAGCCTCGGGAAGCCATGGCCAGGGCTGCGCAGAAAGCCCTTGGCCAGAGAGCAGCAGCTCATCCTTGGGGCTGGGCAGAAAGCCACAGCCATGGGAAGCTGTGATTCAGGGAAGCTGCTGTTGGGGAGGAGTGTCTGAATCCAGGAGCCAGTAGCTGGTGGGTTGGGCTTGAGGGGAGGAATGGAGGCCAACAGGGTGGCAGAATTGGCCAATGGTGGTCTGGCAAAATCCCTGGTCTGGGATTGTTCATGTCCCATGGGTGCCAGACTAGGGAGGTTGATCCTGCAGCAGTGATAGTTAAATAGCATTGGATCCATCCAGATACACATTGTTAAATTTGAAGGGATGACAAAAATGTGCTCTCAAAAGTCAATCTCTTCCACCTTCAGGTTTCAGAGACGACGATTTCTTGGGAGGTCGGGGTAGAGGAACCCGTCCTGGAGATCGTCGAACAGGCCCCCCAATGGCAGGGGGTGGCACTGGTCGCTTTAGAGATGGACCTCCCCTTCGTGGGTCTTCAATGGACTTCAGAGAGCCAACAGAAGGTGGACAACATATATATTTTTACACACATATATTTTGTACATATACATTTTGTATTAAGTATCTCCAGTAAAACTAATCCTTAGCCTTCGTTCCAAATTTAAAGCTAGCACCCTTAGTAGGCAATATTTTCTTGTTCCAGAAGTAACCTGCATAGCTCTGCAAAAGTGGGTGTAATGTAGCTGAGCACTTCAAAATTCTTTCTGCATTTGGTCCTTCTTTAATATCTTTCACTATTCTTTTTCCAGAGGAAAGAGCACAGCGGCCTCGACTTCAACTCAAACCTCGAACAGTTGCTACTCCCCTCAACCAAGTAGCCAATCCTAACTCTGCTATATTTGGTGGAGCCAAGCCCCGAGAGGAAACAGTAAAAGAGCAAGAATGAGCTCGGGGCTGAGGGAATGGGTGTGGAGGGGCTTGGGGCGGGGGGGGGGAGCATAAGCAAGACAGCACAGAGTGACTAGCTCTGCTGGAACATCTATCCTGCAGTTACCATTCCTGCCATCTGACGCTTGTCCTCTTCAAAACCGAAAACACAGAGCTTGTGAATGCATGTCAGCTGTTAACAAGTGGTTTTTAGTATGTTCTTGGCTTTGTATCTAGTGCCGGCTTTGTGCTCAGTTTTCCCTCTTCTGTTTTTCCTTCCAAGCAGCACACTCTTGCCAGCAGGTAAATCAGTGGCTGCTTCCACCATTGTGACATCCTCTCTGGACTAAGGTGCTGCTTCACTTCCTCCTTTCTGGATTTGTTTTACTTTAGAAGCACAGGTTAGAATTAATTAATATCCTGTATCATTTTTCTTTTGATGTCCTTGATGCTCCTTTTTTGACCTGCATGTTTTGTTCTGTATTGCTGTTGCTCTAACGAGGTAAACGAAAGTCCTGGCAAATTGAACTGTATCAAAAAGCTACACAGCCTTGACAATGTAGAATTAAATATGATATACTACAGTTAATAATAGGATTACCATATACAACAGCAAAGCTCAGTATAACTAAGAAAACACCATTAGACGGGATAATCTAATTTAAGGGACTAGATCACCTCTAAACAGAGAAGTGAAAGAAGAGAGATCTCCACTGAAGTACCTGTGCATAGTGCACAAGAAAATCTGCTGGGCTGACTATATCTTGTAATTGGTTTAAAAAAACCCTTGTGATTATCAGTCTATATGAACAAATAAATCACTTCAATAGCCATACTAGATGGGAAGGTGCATCTGCCATTTGATTTTGCAATGTGCCATCTACTTTTAGATCCCCAACGGTATAATGCTACACTTTTGAACCTGCCGATTGGTGCTATAAAGCTGTCTGTTCTAGTACATTACTACTGACTGGCTCTTTCTGCTTACTGTTTCTTCTGAGTTTTACATGGTTGGTAAATTTTTAAATGAAGTTTCTACAAATAAAGTTGACTTTTTATTTTTGTTTTGTTTAAGGAGTGTATAATTTGCTGCTCTTTGCCTTCAACCCCTATATAACTGCTCATTGGTGTAGAGTTGACATTAGTCTCTAAAATGAATAGATTTAATTTTTTTTACCATCACGTCATTCAATAAATTCTGCTTTGTTACTGCATGAAAATTCAAGTAATGATTATCTTCAGATAGCAATAGCTGCACCTCTTTCAATGCAGGGTTTTGTAACCAGTTTTGATGGGAAAGTTTGGGGAAGGACATATTGAATAGTGGTAGTGTTATATAAACTTACATCTGTAGCACTCTAAGAAATACTAAGTGGAGATTTACCAGTGCATGAAAAGAATGCTTGGGTCCTGAGAATTGTCAGGTATGACACAACCAGCTCACCAGAGTACCTGCAAGAGACCAAGAGTTATGAAGATTGGATTCTTCAGCACCAGATTCACTGTTCTGGATTTTTTCCTTTGTTAACTTTGTAACATCAGAGTCTCAGCAATTTACGGAACTAGCCTTCTTTCCTTCCTTCTGCCTGTCACTTAATCTGCTTCTGAGACAAGAACCATTTGTCTAACACTAATACTTAATTTAAGACAAAGACATGCATTTGTGTGATTGTATTCCAAACCAATGATAGCCAACAACATATTTGCATCTTCAATGTGGAAAAGATTTTAAACAAACTCCCATATAAACTCACTTCTCAGTAAAGTTGACTTTTAAATGTAAAAAAGGAATTCCAAACACTTAACACATTCTGCTTAATAACAAAGTAAATTTATGAATATGGTATTTTGTGATGAACTTTTAAATAAAAGAAAACATTAAGTAATATTTAATGCTCATCTTTATTTAAGTCTACTACTGTTTTTAAGCTCTCTGCAACATTGCATTAATTCTAGTTTTTGTAAGCCCATTTAATAGGGAAACTATCAGATGTGAATGGAGAATGGGTGTATCTTACAGTAGCAAAGGAACCTGTTAAGAGGTGGTCTCATTTAATACAGCATTGGGAACATATTAAATGGTGTTAAACTGATTGCACGCACAGGAAAAAAAAAAAAAAAATTCACTGAGTTTGAATGAAACAGTCCTAGATTTCTTTTCCCCCTGCCTGGTGCTTGAAGTCCACTACTGAAGTAGAAAGTAAAGGCTGATGGATACAGATGTGAGTTAGTTCATACAAAAGTAGGACGTTCCTTGGTGTGTAATTCATTTTTAATGAGAAATTTAGTTCTGTTTCTTTTGCAGAGCATTTTGTTATGTTGTGTTAACAGCTTTGAGAGGACATATCTCTGGACCATTCCTAGAATTTACGTTAACTGATAAGACACAAGGATTTTCTCATCTTGGTCAGTAGTCCAGTGGGACATCTTTTTCTTTCTGCAGTGAAATAAAAATTAGCTGGGCAGGAACAGATCATAAGCTTAAACGGGATGTGGTATGATGACTTCCTCATAAAGAAGTACATTCTGTAACTTGTCTTTTTGTTACAATGAAAAAAATTTGTGCCTTTTAGGACACAGGGATCAAATCATTTGCTTAAAGTAATGTATACACATACAAAAGAATGTACAAGTTGCAGCACCACTGGGATTCAGCTTAATTTATGCGGGGTGGGGGGTGAAAAAACCAGGTAATTAACCAAAGCAACTAAAAAAAGGATAATCACGCCACACCAAATTTCAAAATAACCATAACCTAATCATGTATAACTATACAACTTCCATATACTTATGTATGTCTGATTTTTGAGGGTCAGGATATTTACTGAATTTATTCCAACTGCTAGGGAGAAATAGTCTGTTTCCTCTGTTGGAGCCATGCAGACAAGACCCCTCATGACTGCAATTGTTCAGTTCAAAAAACAAGTCTTGTGGCACCTTATAGACTAACAGATGTTCTGGAGCATAAGCTTTCGTGGGCAAAGACCCGCTTCATCAGATGCATCTGATGAAGTTGTCTTTGCCCATGAAAGCTTATGCTCCAAAACATCTGTTAGTCTATAAGGTGCCACAAGACTTCTTGTTCTCAAAGTTCAAAAAAGTCTCTCTCCCTCCCATTGGCTTACCTGACCACTCCCTGCTGCAAGCTCTCTCTTAGGGGTTAACCCTTTCCTTGCATTCATTCATGATACACCCCTCCCCCAAATTACAACGGTAGTGGACATCCACACTGGCTGTAATTTCTTTCAGGAGGTCTAGGAAGACGTGCACTTAAACATTGCTATGGTTTACACAAAGAATAAATAAAACACTTCTACATTTGTGTAGCACGATGCCTGGTTTACGGGAACAGTCTTAAGTAGCTGAGTCTGGAAACTCCTCACAAGAGAGTGCATGAGCCACTTTGTTAGAAGCTCCTGAAATGTGTTCTATGTCCAAGTTGAAGTCTTAGAGAACCAGACTTCAGTGAAGGACTTTTTTTTTTTAGACTCCTTGGCTGTGTGAATCCACTTTAGTGCAGAGTGAATGGTCTGCAGATGACAGTGTTGTCCCGTCAGGTGTAGCTGTAAGTTCTGTAGAGCATACACAATAGCATAGCTTTCTTTTCCAGTGATAGACCAGTGGCGCTCCCTTTCAGGGAGTTTTGCTGAGAAACCCAGTAGGGTGAGATTGTTGATTGGGTCCTTTTTGCATTAAAACTGTCTCCACATCACACTTAGATGCATCTGTGGTGATGAGAAAAGACTTGTTACAATCTGGGGCCCTAAGTACAGGTTCAGACATCAGGACAGCTTTAAGCTGCTTGAAAGCTTTCTGGCACCAGTCAGTCCACTTGATCACATGTGATTTTCTTTGTCAGTTAATGGAGTGGCAATTTGACTGTAATGTGGTACAACCTGCCTGTAATACTCGATCAAACCAAGGAAGGATTGGACCTGTTTCTTTGATTTTCGGAACTGCCAGTTGTGGATAATCTCTTCTTTTGCCTGTAGAGGGTTGATAGTTCCTTGATCCTCTTGGTGTGCAAGGTAAGTCACCTTGTTGGGGCCAATTTGACGTTTCTTAGACTTAACAGTCAGCCCTGCCTCCTTTACGTGTTGGAAGAAAGCTTGGAGGTGCTCTAGATGTGCTGGCCATGAGTCAGAGAATACAGCCACATCATCCAGGTAGGCTGTGGTAAATTCACCAAATCCCACTAGTAGACTATCTACAAGTTTTTGGAAGGTTACCAGTACATTGTGTAGCCCAAAAGGGAGGAGGTTGAATTCATACAACCCCGCATGGGTAATGAATGGGTAATTGGTAATGTCTTTTGCTGGTTATGCTTCTTCCTTGCTTTCCCGAGCTGGGGCACTTTGTTTGCACTTAATTTGCATTAATGTGAGTTAAGTGCAAATTGAAATTGCACATACTAGGGGATTACTGTACGTCTGTTCTACTCAAAGCAAAATACCTTTACGGGTCTGACATCTTAAGTTTTCAGCATTCTTGAACGTGCTATTTGTAAACCCATAAGTGCTTGCATGCACCCCAAGACTGGTGTTTGAATTAGCTATCTGTGCCACATGTAGGAATGCCAGATTGTTTCTGCCTAGCAGTTTGTAGCCAGGGGAGTATCCAGAGTGGTACGACTTGTGCACAGCTTGCCCTGAGAGTTGCTGCTTTATTCTCAATTTAACCAAAATCAGTAGGTACTTCCATAAATTCTTGCCATAATCTCTCTACTGTAACACATCTGACTTAAATCGCTCTGTATAATTAAACAAAGCGTTCTGCCTTTGGTAGGGTTGTATCTTCTGGTTTAGAAATGGTTGTCTTGTCCATAAAAAGTGAACACTAACATGAGAATACCCTTCTCCAGAAGCATCCTGACTTTAAGTGGTGTGTGGTAGCCTTTGCAAGTATAAGGTGGAAGATTACAATATTGTGCCAGGATGAACTTTCATGTCCAGTTGCTACACCTCCTCTAAAGGCTGGCTATTGTCTTTATTTTGCACTTTGCTCTTCTTTCCACTGGGTGGTAGCATAGTGTACATCTTGCCACTTTCAGTTATAGCTGTGATAAGATTAGACATGGAGCACCAAGGCATTAGCATGCATAGGGTGTGGGGTCGGGGAGAAAGGAGAGGGAGTTGTGGGAAATCTCTTGCTTAGCTGAGAGTTGAGGCTAGTGTAGTCATAGCCTCTGTTCCAAAGTAACTGGGCTAGAGCCTTTGACCAGTTATTTCTTAATTCTACGTGGCTTGTAAGGGGTGACAGCCAGCCTTCCAAGGCAAGGGTGTTGTAAATTATGCTCCTTGGCACTTAAATCACATAGCTCTGCTGCACAGCATGGATTTTCAATGGCACAAGTGCAAGTTGGGTGCCTATTTCCAAGTAGTGCCTCTAGAAATCTTGCCCCACTGGGTATTTTCTGCGGGGCTTTAAAGACGGAAGTGATGTGAACTCGCACTATGTGTACAAGACAGCACTGGCCTAAAGGAACTTGTTTAAAAAAGCCTGAAATGGGGGCACTTTTAAAAGAAGTGTAATGGAGTCTGAGATGGTGTTTTAGGCTGAGTCCATGGTGTGAGTAGGCCTGTGTGTCCCACCTCCAACAGAGGTTATTTATTTAGCTTTCAGGGAGCTAGCTGGGTAAAACTAGAAGTGTTGTTGCAATAACCTGGGGCCTGGTGAGCAGCAGCACAAGCTAGCCTGCCTGAGACCAAACCCATCTGGATGCTGTGTGCGTTGAGTACAAGCATGGGGCTACTAGCCACTGCTCACCACAGTCCATTCAGCTGTGGCTACGCAATTTTTACTTGAGAGCTGATGTAAATCTACTTGAACTGGAAATCATGCCCTCAGGTTTAAGTATAGCTACAGCCTGATAATTTATCAATGGTGAGGCTCCACCAGTCGTTTAATCAGTCCTCCTTTTTACCAGGAGCTCTAGTTGGTACACAGGATTTGTGTATGAGAGGGAAGGAAAAACTGGTCTTGGATCCTCAAATGCCAGTGTGAAGGGTTATCCTCTAAACTTCCTTTCAGGTTTGAAAAAGGCTGCCAGCCCTCCCCAGATCAGCATTGTATTTAGAGACCAGAGTATACAGTTGACTTCTCTGCTGCTTTTGAGGATGTGCTGGGTCCAGCATTCCCTGTAAGCTGAGTGCTTTGTGGCTGCCCAGCTGATAAGCAATTTTTGCAGCACTATTTCAGTGTAGAAATGAGCTCTAGCAAGAAGTGTTTTTAGTGTGGTTTGAGTTTCTTCCCCCACCCAACAATGAAATGCTCCACTGAGAGCCAGCTGAGACGAGTCTGTGTCACAATGTCTGTTGATTTCTTCCTCAGCCAACGGGGCTGTCCAGCACAGCAGCGGATGTCGGGGTTAGTGATTCAGATCAGAGGGTGACAGGAAACCAGAGACCGGCTTAACAGTCCCCAGGAGGAACCTGTTCCAGCTTTGCTGGCTGCTTCTGTGCGGGAGGAGAGGAGAATGGGGAAGCTGTGAAGAACCGGCTGATGCTATATAGGTGAGATGGGTTAGGAAAGGGATTTGGTTGGGAGAGAAGTGTCTACTTCAAAGTCTACTGGAGTTGGTGGGAGTCTTCCCATTGACTTCAATGAGCATTGGCTCCGGCCCTGAGCCAGCAATGATTTTAGGGTGGGCGGGGGGTGTGGTGCTGGAGCTTTGAATTATCCATTCGAGTTCTTGTCTAGAAGGACTGGGGTTGGGCTACCGTCATTCATGCATGTGGCTGTGTGGTGGGGGTACAAGTAGGATGTATATAAATTAGCTAGTGGGCCTTACCATACAGAGAAGGTACCAAAATATATTTTCCCCAGTGGCATTTTACTCACATTAAGAGCCTGCCCCAAAGGCCATTAGACTTGTACCGACTTTTCCACTGCATTTGAGTCAGACCATAAAAATGACTTCACATCATCACTCTGTTTTCCTTCTGATTGATCATGGCTATGTTTTATTTTTATTATGCCCTTTATAAACAATCTGCAGGGACCCCTAAGTTTTGCCAGGTCCTTGGGTATAAGTTATGTGCTAGGATTAGCTGGCTGTCCCCTCCAGCAATCAGGTCATAACTTCCTATGTATGACTCCTCACTTCAGCGCTGTGCTGTCTGCCGTGTTTTCCCTCCAGAAGTCCAGCTCTATGAAAACTCTGAGCCATGATTGCACTTTCTGAGACTTCTTCCTTTTTCATGGCTTGTGTGTGTTTGAATTTTCTTTCATGCAGATGTCTTAGAGTATCTATCAGTTCTGGTTAGAAAAAAATAATAAAATCCTCTTCGTGCCAAGTTGTGTTTAAGATCAGACCGGGTGTAAATAATTCTTGAAATCCAGGTTCATTGAGCTATGCCCTAGGGAGGTTAGCAAAAGCTGTGCTAATTAGACAATATTGGGACACATCTGTGTTTGAAAGTTTGTAGAAGTATTTTATTCCACAGACACATTTATATATGTCATTCCAAACAGAGAGTCCCTTCCAGGCGCTTTGGTGATGACTAACCATACAGGCTACAGATACACTACAGCACTCTGTCATCAGAAGTCACTGTTGGAAGACATTTGCTGACAAAACTTCTGTTGATAGAGAGCAGCCACATACCCAAAGCCAATTGGAAGCGCACTGTGCTTTGTCGGCAGAGCAGCCAGACTGTCCAGCCAGTAATCCTGATGCTCCAAAAAATAAAATAAAAATAAAAATGGATAATTGAGTTTGATCCTCTGTTACAAAGACCCTGAGATTTTCTTGACTTAATTCCTGCGTGTTCTAGAGCATTTTAAAAAAAATCCAACAGTGATTTTAAAACTTCAAATGATATAGATAATTCACGACAACCCTTGGTAAATTCCTACAGGAGATAATTACCTCACTGTTACAAAGTTGCCCCTTTTATCTCCTCTAAATTTGTCTGGCTTCAACTTTCAGCCATTGGTTCTTGTTACACATTTGTCCACTAGAATGGGGATGTGAAACATTAAACAATTTCAGGCTTATGTGTAAAATAAACTTTAGGGTGAACTATGGTGCATGCAGTGCTTTTAAGATATAAAAGGCCATATAAACAGTTATCTGTTGCATGTAATCTGAATTGAATATATGTAAATACAACTAGAGACAAAATGGGCATATCATCTGCCCCATAAAAGCTCATCACCTAATAAATAATATTGGTAGTCTTTAAGGTGCTACAGGAATGCTTTCTTTGTTTTGTGAAACACTAACTCTCTAACTGTAGATGCAAGTGCAATGCAATGTATCAGGAATATTTATTTATTTACTTGTACCTTTTGAAATACCTGTAGATACTGGCAACTCTTTTCGGAAGGGGATAGCATGAGCAGATTGAGGGAGCGGGGAGACTGGTTGCCTATATAAAAAAGAAAAATTAAAACACCAAATCACGTTACTTTCATGCAATCTGTCAGAATTGGTTAATTACGAATCTGTGCGAAAGTAATTTACCAAGTCAAATGTGTATAGAATCACAAAAATGTAGGATTGGGAGTATTTACCTTAATGATTCCATCTGGATACATTCTTCTCTTGGCACAAAATACAAATGTTGCGTCTACTTGAACATCTGTCCAGGGCTAGCTGGAGGACATTTGAGGAAAAAGCCGTGCTAGCTAAAGAGGATAAATCTCCTTTTGTTTCCTTTTGGGGAAGCATAAACTGAACTTAACCTATTTTCCTTGGCAGTACTGTGATTTGGGTTACAGTAGTGCCCAGAGACATCCTTCTGGATCAGGGCCCTGTTGCACCGAGTGCTGCACAAATACACATTAAGACTTCATCTTTGCTGCTGGAATTTTCCCTGCAACTCAGACTGACTTTAAAACTGGTTAGAGATGCTGCCAGCACTTCGTCTACACCCAGATCATTTTCTGTAACTGGCTTTGAAGCTTTAACTATCAAGTGGTTATAAAAGCAGTTGCAGTCACTGGAGCCTGTCCTGTCCTAGGACTTCGAAGCTCTTTAAAATTGGTTAGAATTTGTAGGTAAATAGCTATGTAGCTGAGGGCAAAAAGGCAAGATCTTTCTCTGGAACTTGCTGAAGCTACTGTGTTGGTGTGAGCTGAGGCATATCTACACTGTAGGTTTCTGTAAGCCAGGGGTTTGAAATGGTGTGATATCTGGCCCAACAGGACTGTGCTGGCAGGAGACCCAGGCAGAGACAGTTGTCCAGTGCACTGGTGAAGGCACTGCTATGCTGGCATTTCTCTCATGGGGCACAGGCTTGCGTGTGATTTTGCTATATCAATATAAAGCACAGTTCCGCTAGCATAGCTAGATCCATGCAAGGCGTGCGTTGCTGTGAAAGTCTACCGAAATCCCCGTACCAGTAAACTGCTCCTCCTGTTACATGCAGGCTGGGCCTGTGTGCTTTCATTCCTGGTGAAGCTTTTTAATCAGCCAGACATTTGTTTATTTCCCCAGCAAATCACCCAACCTGTCTAAATTCTTCACGTTTTACATAAAAGCAGTGCAGGTTATAAAAGTGGCTTATTCCTTCTATAACTATAATCTAAAATGGAGGCACAAGGGGAAGGGGATCTCAGCAGAAGCATGTCTTCTAGATGAGATTTATAAATTCTTTCTTGTTTCAATTTCAGCCTTTAACTTGCAAATCAGGACAATGTGATACCTTCACAGGCTATGGCTACACCACAGTTATTTCAAAATAATGGCTGTTATTTCAAAATAACTTTGCTAGTATCTAGATTATGCATATGCTATTTTGAAATAAAATCAAAATGGTGGGTGCATTATTTTGAAATTGGTAACCCTTGACATAAGAGGAATAGCGCCTATTTTGAAACTGATGCTATTAAGACATGGAATGTGGCTATTTTGAAATAAGTCATAATGGTGTCCAGGAGCGCTATTTCAAAATAGTATTAAGTGTCTGGAAATGCTATTTTGAAATACTTTTTGTGTGTAGTTGTGTTATTTCTAAATAAGGTATTTCAGAATAGAACTGCAGTGTAGCCATAAGCCACAGAGCCCAGCTGGCTTCACTCTAATGGTTCCACTGGGGCTGTGTTTGGAACAGACTGTAGGATAAGGCCGTAACATCCAGTCTCTAGGACATCTTTAACCCTCACAGCCCAGATCAGAGGACTTCGCTATCAGAGGGGTAACCGTATTAGTCTTTATCCACAAAAACAACGAGAAGTCCTGTGGCTAACAGCTGTTAGTCTATAAGGTGTCACATTGTTTTTGAGGACCTAGCTAGTGTAGACTGAAGGACTCTTGAAAACTTCTCTCGTTCATCTCCATTAAAATAAGCATCCTTGCTTAGGCAGAATAACCCAGCTCAGCTGGGTGCCCTGCTCTGAAATGTATGCTTGACCATCCCAGGGGTGATATAGAAAGGAAACTAGTACCTGTTGACCCTCTCATATCTGGCATCATCCATAATCTGGAATGATTTTAGCTAGCTAGACGACCACTTACTATGGGTGTGGTCAAGTTTCCTATGGCCCCAAAAAGTTTGTTTCCAGCCACCATTCCTGGCTCTGTGTTCTGTGCAGTTATTTGGCTGTAATTGATCCTGCCATGTCTTCTAAGAGCCCAATAAGTAGTCAAAGTGTTAGTAATGCTGCTAGACAATATGACCTGTGGTTCAGCAAATTCTCTCGTCTGGGACTGGTCAGGTCCTGAGGGAGCTGAATTAGAGAGGTTCTGTCTGTACTGCAACCCCCTAGTACTTGCCGCTCTGAATGGAATAATCATGTACAATGAGAAATTCTTCCAGGAACTGTCATGCAGTGTGTGAATGATTCACAGATGGTTGCTTACTCTTGTTCAGCCTATTACAGTGGCTAAAGCTAAGCTTTAGAATCAACTGACTGTTAATGCTACTTAACACTTGCCAGGGGCCAGTTGTTTGTGACCCCTTGTTTATGACCTAATATGTGTGTTAATCTTTAAGGTGCCACAGGACTGCTTGTTGTTTTAGAACTATCTCCGTTACTCCAGAGAAGCTGCTGAGCTGCCCTGAACTATAGGCATCATGTTTTTTAACCACACTCAAATTTTGCAGATGGCCTTCATCTTCTAACTGTGGCCACATCCCTGTCCCTCAGCCGACAGGCTCAGAAATCCCCTGAACTATGGTGTGTTGGAAACCCAAACAGAAGTGTCACTTCTTGAGCATGTTAATATTCACCACCAGTACTCCCTATAAGCTGAGTGCTTGGGTGGCTGCTGTGGAGAGATTCAGGTGCTGCCAAGCTGATTAGGAGAGTTGCCTACAGGCAGGAGCATGTTTTTTTTCAGGGCACATCTCTGTACTTGCTTTGGGGCATGTAACAAAATTTATTCTGCCCAGGGAATAGAAAACATTAGAGGGGAAACAGCTTCCCACCAATTTCCCAAAGACAGCGAGAGAAGGAAAAGTTCAGCATTTCAGAAAGTCATCCTGCTGGTCTGTCTTCCTCAGACTCTGAGCAAATGTTACCATCCTCACCCTGCCTGCTCATAGGGCTTCTTGTCAATTTCTTCCGTTAGCTCTTTGCAGAGAGAGAGGCTTGTGAGTTTGTCTCTCTGCATTCTGGGGCTTAGACATTGCAGACAGTCATCACGAGCACTTGCTCTTTCACAGTCACATTTGCAGCAGCTCTTGTGATGTCTGCTTGACCCGGAGATTCCATATGTCAGACTGCCCTTCCAGCCTCGCCTGTGGGGGAACCTGGTCAAGGAATAGGGTTCTTTTTGGGGAGATGAGTCTAATTATTTGAAACCACTTGGCAGATCCTTGCTACCAGTGTAGGTCTTACGCCTGCTGATTTCATTCAGGTTAATCAATCGCAACCTCCTTCTCCCTGCAATCCATTGCTTTCAGGATGTTTCCCCTTAGCCTTGATCCTGAAATGGGATCCAGGTGGGCAGAGCATGGTTTCCCATTGACTTTCATGGGCCAGAATTCACCTGCACCTTGCAGGATTGTGGCCTTTGCCTTGTACATCAGAGAGCAAGAGCTGCTGTCTCCTCTTTGTTTTATGTAGCTCTGAATGCAATCCTGGTGCTCAAAAAATAAGATTGTACAGCTAGAAGGGGCCATTATGATGGTTGAGTTTGATCCTGTTACAAAGGTCCTAGGATTTTCTTGACTTAATTGCTGCTTGTACTACAGTATGTATTTAAAAAAAATCCAGTCATGATTTTAAAATTTCCAGTGATATAGAGAATTTGTCACAACCCTCAGTAAATTTCTACAGGAGAAAATTGGATCACTATTATAAAGTAGCCCCTTTTTCTAGACTGAATTTGTCTGGCTTCAACTTTCAGCCATTGGCTCTTGTTACATGTTTGTCCACTAGCATTGGGACATGGAACATTGAACCATTTCAGGCTGTTGTGTAGGGTGAACTTATCACCTTATGCTTCTATAGTATCTCTCTTCTCAAAGTACTTCACAGGCTAAGTACTTGTAATGCCACAGCAATGCAGTCACGGCTGGGGTGGCCAATGGCAGTCTGTATGACAGAGGAGCAAGCTAGAAATTACGTGGCTGCACACACACAAAGGAATTGAACACCCTGAAGGTGATGTGGTTGTGGCCAGGCGTGTAAAGAGAGGGGAGTCCTCCAGGTTTCAGCAAAGTGCAGCTGATTGCTTGCAGTAGCTGTTTGCCCACAAGATCTGTTTCCTGTACTACCCTCAACCAGAGACACTGGGCTATGATCTCCCCAGGGAAGGAGGAGATGATATAGTGCAAGGATATCAGTGTTCTCTGTGTGTGCTTCTTGCAGTGCCTCTTGCTGCTAACCAGTGCATGTTGAATAGTAACAGAGAGAAAACCATGCTAGTCTATATACTATCAAAACAAAAAAGCAGTCCAGTAGGACTTTAAAGACTAACAAAACAATTTATTAGGTGATGAGCTTTCGTGGGACAGACCCACTTCTTCAGATCATAGCCATACCAGAACGGATTCAATATTTAAGGCACAGAGTGCTTTAAGGTGCTCTGTGCCTTAAATATTGAGTCCGTTCTGGTATGGCTATGATCTGAAGAAGTGGGTCTGTCCCACGAAAGCTCATCACCTAATAAATTGTTTTGTTAGTCTTTAAAGTCCTACTGGACTGCTTTTTTGTTCTAACTAGTGCAGTTACTGTTTTAAAATCCTGTTAGGCTGGCACAGCCAGAAGATGGTCACAGCTCCTAAATAGCCCCCTGCCAGCAGCAGGGACTGAAATTTTAACCCAGCCATATAGAACTTTTTTCTTAATTAAAACTCTGCCATACCTGCCTGAATAGCTGCAGTCTGTAACATGGAGACCTTTGCACCACTTATGGAGAAAACAAAGGGACTTTCCTCTCTGTCCAAGTGCCTACCGATAGAGAAACACAGAACATGAAAACAGTATTCAGATACCTAGGAACTACCATGGGCATCGGACTATTCCAGGACCCTCTCCAGCCAGTGCCATTGGGCTATTCGTGTACATAAAAGTAAGCAAAAACTGAAGATCTTTGCTGGTAAAGGGCTGGGGTGCTTGGTACTGTCCAGGTCCAAGCGTGAGCTCTGATTGTAAAATGGGAAGGGGAGCTGGTGATTTGCTTATGCTCTGAAGAATGAGGGTTTATAGCCCCACTTAGGTTTTTACCTTAATGTTGGGTAACCGTAATGCTTAGGGGAACTTCCACAAAGGGGAGAGTAGCATTGCCCTGCCCCACACAGCGAGTCATGAGGCTACATTACAGATTGTGTCATGCCAAATGCTGTGGTAATGAGGACCATGTAAGTGTCTTGGGTATATTTTTTTCTTCCATCTTCCCCCTGAGCAAAGTGGCAGTAGGATATTACCAGTGGTGAGAGCAGAGGACTCTGACTGGCTAGCATTTTTAAACCCACTGCCCTGAGGTCGTGGTCCCAGGCAGGGGGAGAGAATCGGGCCTTCTGATGTCTCTAGTCCCAGGGAAGGACATACAGCTCTTTACATTTTTAAGCTTGAAACCCAAACAAAAGCAACCCTAGGTAAAAGAGGCGCAGAGTGCATTGTTCAAGCTCTTTGTGAAGTCGGGGAGGTGCCGTGGCAGGCCCCTGGTTTGAGCCATTTGCATGCAGAAAGTATGCTGGAGAATGTAGTACGGAGAACAATATTGCATTAGCAGGGGAAGGATGGGGTGACCTAATGCTGGTCTTTCCCACTGCTGAGCTCTGTCACATTAGGAAACCGGCCCTGCCCCTCTGGCGGCAATTCTCCTGGGTGGGTTTTATTCACAAAATTGGGGTAGTAATGTAGCTTAGGGCAGGGGTGAGCAAACATTTTACGTTGGGTCCCACTTTTCATCCCTGGAATTATCAGGGCCTGCTCCCCCTTCCCCCAACCTGGCTAATGTAATCCACACTGAGGGAAATTTCAGTTATGTTCATATCAAAAAACCCTTTGGGCACATGCAAGAAAATAAGCCTGTAGAGCATGAAGATTATGTACCGGTCTGTACGTGTGAATACACAGACATAACAGTAACAGTTAAACATTTTTAATGAGATGGGGGAGCCTGAGACCCAGGAGCTGATTGTGCTGCTCTCCCCCAACCTTTAGGAAATTTCATGTCTCACCCCCTACGGAGGGGGCCTGCCCCCACTTTGTGCTCTCCTGACTTAGAGGATTGGGAGCTATCTTGGGAGTCAGGAAATACAGGTACTCTTCCTGGCTCTGCCACTGACACGGATGATCTTGGACAAGTCACATTCACTGCCATATGCCTCAGTTTCCCCACCTCGAAAATAGGGGAGAGGATTATTTTGGATGTCTAGAGATATCATCCACAGTGTGCTAGATGCTTTCCAAATGCCTGAGGAGTGTCTCTGTTCTGAGAACTTCACAATATAACCACAAAGATCAGAGCCAGAGGAATAAGAAAAAGCAGCTTCAACCCAATTTCGTGGCAATCTTTTGACCTCTTTGAAAAGCACACTTGGCTCTGTGCGTTGGGGGAGGAAGCATTTGGCTCTTGTGTGAAAGACTAGCTGGGCAGATGTGAAACAGGTTTGTGCTTAAACCCTCGGAGCCACAGCTGTGCTTTGAAGTGCTAACAGGTTGGGTTAATGCTTTTTTCTCCTCTGTGTGTGTTTTAGACTGGGTCACTGCGGAGCAATGAGCCAAGGGGAGCTGCTCTGGGCTGCGGCCTCACTGATGTTGCTGGGGGCTCTTGTGAGCATGTGCATGAAGTGCCAGCGTTCTGGTAAGACTTGCTCCCCTGTCCTTGAATTTGAGAAATCTTCTGGAAGAGGAAATCCTGCAGTGCTGCATAGCTCCTTGTGGTCTCGGTTTGTGCTGGCCACGGCATCTGCTCTGAGTCCATGTTCCCCCTAACCTTTCCCACCCATGTGGATGTTTTCCATCCATGTGTGGAATCATTTTTTCTCATGTGCACTGAGGCAAATGTGAATGTGCACCACCAGGAGAAACAAACACCCAGTGGTGGGCAGCCTGCTAATCAACTGGGCACCATTTGACTCTCCTCTGAGTGGCCACACTAGCCCCCTGCTTCCAGGAACACTGCTCAGGAGGTTACCTGTTAGAGAGGTTTGCCTTTGCTGCCCTCCAGCATTGCTGAGATGGTTTCCCCCACCATCAAGCTGAGCCTCATGTCCCAAAGCAAGTGCCTGAGCTCATGTCTCTCCTGAGCATGTGCATAGAGGCCACTGTGCAGGGAGTGGAGAAAGGAGGACCTGGCATCTCAGGGGTTAATGGTAACCTCTGGGCCTAGCTAGCTCTACCCCACTTTTACCTGCAACCAGTGCCAGGCCTGGAGGGAGGAGAAAAACAAGGAGCCCTGCTCAGTTTGGGCCAGACTTGCAGGGAGATAAGAGGGAGTCAGCAGAGGCACCACCACCTGTCTGCTTAACAGCCATGGGAGCACATCAGCCCCCACCCCACTCGGAAAAGGAGAGAACACCCAAAGAGAACCCAAAGACTTGGTCTGAAGAAGTGGGTCTGTCCCACGAAAGCTCACCTAATAATTTTGCTAGTCTTTAAAGTGCTACTTGACTGCTTTTAGTTTCCAAACTTAAGGAGTAGCTAGGAGGGGTTCAGGTCGCCTGGGCCAGGAACAGAGGAGGCAGTGGGCCAGCACTCCCCCTGTTTTGGCCCACCTACTCTGTGACCTAACCACTAGGCTACCTAGCCATAGCAAGAGCATGGTGTTAACTCCCTGCAAGGGGAGCTCCTGCTGCCAATTGTCCTTCAATATACAAAGTCCTCGAGGCTGCCACCACCGTGCACTGCTCTTCTCACACAGCTCCAGCTGCCGAAACCAAGCTCTGGGATTTGGGAAGCTGGGGCTCACAGGCAGTTCCCACTGGCACCATTTGTGCCCCCATCCTCCAGAGCTGAGTTCTGAAGAACTGGAATAGGGTAGGGAAGAAGCTGGGTGGTGGGACCAGCAATTCAAAGGGGCCTGGAGCTCTGGGTTGCCACTGCCACAGTCAGAGCCCCAGGCCCCTTTGAATTGCTGCCCGAGTGCCGCTCAGGGCGGGGTGGGGAGCATGCTGCAGTCTGGGTGGTGCTAAGGGCTGCCTGCCTGTGGCTCCACCCCTTCTGGTGGCATGGAGCTGCCCCCACACACACCTTGCCCTGGGCCCGCTGTGGCTTTTGGCCCTATTAAATACAGCCTGTGTGTGGGTTTGCGACTTTTACTCTTCTGTGCTGTGGAAGCTGTCAGAGGGCTTTGGGGGCAGACCCTGCTAGCACAGGCCCTTCAGGAGCTGTGTCTTTTCGGGGCCAGGGGGAACAGCAGCAAGGAACCATCGGTCCGGGGTTGTAATGCACCGCCTCCTACAGCGGGAGAGAAACAGCAGGAGAGCTGTGAGGTTCCCTCTCCACTGCTGTCAGTGCAGCCGACTGTAGGATGTGGAAGGAAAAGCTTCAAAACCTTGGGGAAGGGACAAAACTGTAGAATCATAGAACACTAGAATTGGAAGGACCCTCGAGAGGTCATCAAATCCAGCCCCCTGCTGTCATGGCAGGACCAGGCACCATCTAGAGCATCCCTGACAGGTGTTTGTCTGACCGGCTGTTAAATATCTCCGGTAATGGAGATCTCACAATCTTCCTGGGCGATTTATTCCAGTGTTTGACCACCCTGACAGTTAGGAAGTTTTTCCTAATGTCCAACTTAAATCTCCCTTGCTGCAATCTAAGTCCATTAGTTCTGGTCCTAAATCCAAAAGCACGTGCCTGTGGCTGGTTCACTAGGAAAGCAAGACGCTCAAGAAGGCTTGTTTTGAAATTGTGTTGTGATGTGCATGCATGAGGCTCCAGAAGACAGGCTGGCAGTCCTGCAGTTGGTCAAAGGAGCCTTGTAAAGCGCACATGCTCTGTCTCGCTGACTGTGCGTTATGCAAAGGAGTGCAACCTCAGCAGCAATGTGGTTCAACAGTTACAACCAGTCAGGCTACTGAACCAGCCTGTTCGGCCACCAGCCACCCTGAACCTGTTTGCTCGGTTCTTCCCCAGCAAAGAACATATGTGAGACAGAGCATGGACCGCCTGGTACTTCAGTGATGGCGGATGGTCAGTGGGGATTAGCTCAACAACAAAGGTAACACTGAGATTAAAACTTTCCCTTCCTAGCCAGCTCGCCTGCTTGCAGGAGCTGTAGACTTGCTGACCAAGTAGAGTGTTGCCATCTCTGACCTTTACAACTCTGTGATTCATTCACCACCTGCTTTCTGATGTGGTGAGGGAGCACGCACCTCCTAACTGCCCCAGAGCCCTCAAATTCATCTATGCCTCTCCCACCCAAATCTCTGTTCTGCTGCTTCATCTCTCTGTTCAGTACTGGAGTGCCATGGGCCAAGTCCATGGAGATTAACCAGAGATGTTTCATCCATGGCCTGGCTGTGGTGAGGATCCCTGAAGGATCTCCCCTGGCTGTTTTGATGAGATGTTGATAATTAACTAGCCCTGCTTATTAGTGGCAGAGCAGACTCCTGCTACCCTGTAATCACTGGTGAGGTTTGGCAGTGCTTTGGTTGTGATTTGCTGCTATTGAATAAACTTGCACTCATTTGGCCCAGCATGTCATTCCAAGAGGTCACAGACCGGAGGCGCTCCATGGTGCCACTGGTCTCAAAGCAAAGCCTGGCATGACAGGTCTCTTCTGCTACTGGAAGCCACCTGTCTGGCCCTTGTGATCACTCAGGACAATGGTCAGAGCTTGTCCACGCATCTCTTGCCAGAAATGAGATGGAGGGATTCTCCTGTGTAGGAACCGGAGTGACTTCTTAAAGAAAACCAGGGGTCAAATTCATCCTTTGCGGAACTGCACTCAGTTCAAAGGATTTGCACAAAGGATAAGTGATCCTCATGCCATAGAGAGAGAGAATCCCAAAGCAGCAGCCGGGCTAAACATGGGGAAGTGGCCCTTGCCTAGTGTATGGCTGACCCTGTGAGAGGAGGGATGTTCTACTGGTTAAGGAGATAGCTTAGGTGTTGATTTCCTGCTGTTCCACAGCCTTCCTATGTGACTTTGGGTATGACACTTAAGGACAGACTGTTAAGGTTATTTATGTGCTTAGAGACAGAGAGGAGCCTAATAGGATTTGTGAAAGCACCTGTTGGTGTCACAGACAGCTCAATGCCAAGGTGCTTTTGAACATTGCACTGAGGGCTGAAATACCTTTTAAAAAAATCTGTCCCTTAGTCTCTCTGGGCCTCAGTTCACTGTCTGAGAAATGGGGGTAATAGCACTGCCCCTCCTACAAGAGGGCGTGAAGGACAGTAAAGGCAAGTAATGATAGTCAGCGGAGTGCCTAGGAAACGAGGTATTCAGCTTTGGCTGCAAGATACTGGGTACCTTTCTCAGCTTATGCAAGTCCTTAGGAACGGAGGCTGCTCAGCTCCATAAAGGAGCAGACCCTAGGAGAAGGCTACTGTGTGATGTAGTGGGGTATGTGTGACAGGCTGAGCAGCTCACACAGGCTGTGGATGACCCCCTGCTGGCTGTAGCCTAAGCTGGGGTAATACCTCTATCTCTGAACAAAGAGGATGGTGGAGTGCAGCTGGTTTTGAATTAGAGGCTGGCAGTTAGTGTGAGGAGACTTGGAAGGCAGTTAGTCTGGGCTGAGGGCAGAGGGACAAAGGAGTGAGGTAGGATCTAGTTTGGGGACACTCCTTGGGCCTCCCCTCTCCAAGATGGATTGGAATGACTGTTTCTGGCTGCTGTAGTGACACCTGTGTACTGCACTGTCTCTCTGCTAACTAATAAACTTCCTTTTCTGCCTGCTGAGTGAGAGTCACTCCTGACTGCAAACAAGGTGCAGAGCTTGGGAACCCCTGAACCTCATCACACACAGACAGTGATGCTCTAAGCGGTTTGCTACTGAGCAAGGCTTGCATGGCTGGGCTAAGCAGCATTCAGTGCTGTTGGACCAGAGGCTAATTTGACTGATGCTGGTTCCAATACTCCAGATCAGCATTTCCCAAATTAATTTGGCCAGGGAACACTTTTGGGCTTGGAATATATTGACAGAACACATACATACTGGTCATAGGGGAGGGGGTGGGTGGTGAATTTCATACTAAAAAATTGCCGCATGTAATCCTCAAAAGTTGATTTAAAATCGTTTTTTTAGATGTCCCATTTTACAAAGAACAAAAAAACACAGGAAAAAATCATCTGAATGAACAGCTAAGGTCCTACAGATCAGAGGGCGATTAGCAACCCTACAATTGAGCATAAAAATTAAGTATGAAACCAAAACAGAACATCAATATAACAGCTGAAAGGACGGTTGGTGGTGGTGTTTTGTACAAAAATAAAGGATAATATAGTTTAAAAAAAAAAGACGATCCTTCCTTAAAGCTTTAAAAACCATTTTTATTAAAAAGAAAGGAAAAACAAATGAGGTATGGAAAATATTTTTAGATTCTGTGCTTTTTATAAATTTATTTTTGCATAAAACTACTAGAAAATAAAAATAAGGAACATTTGACAGGGTTTCTAATGGGAAGAGTATTTTTCCATCTGCTGACCACACATCTGCTTACTATTTGGAACGACGCTGGAGAGCTGGATCCTAATATCAGGTGCAGCATTGCGTGATTTCACTGAACATGACTTGTGCCAAAACAATCCAAATTGACTCTGTTTTGGCATGAGTCACATAATAACTACACTGTTATGAATGGGTTATAAATATTAATCTACCTACAATCTATATACTATTCAAATACCTTAGTATTTTTGACACATACATTTTCATATTTAATATTTTAGAGGGAAAAATATTGCCAGCTTTAACATTTTTTGCTGGAATACCGATTGACATCACGTGGAACACCAGTGTACCACAGAACACAGTTTGGGAAATGACGCTCCAGATGTTAAAACATCTCTCGGTTGGCTGATGGGACAATAGCTCAGTCAAACGCTCTTTCCTGGTCCAGGTTGCAGGCTTGATGGAGGCGCTTCTTGAAATTCTTCAGAACTGCTGTTCTCCACTTCCTGTTTCAATCTAATACTCCAAATGTCTGAAATTCTTGTTACCATAGGCACTGGAAGTAAGGGTGCCAGGAGGGAGATGAGGGTGCTGCAGCATTCCTTGTGCCTGAAGTGGTTTCCATTATACACCAGTTTGGCCCAGTGGCTGTCAGCACACCCACCATAAAAACTCTTCAGTATCTCTGTTTGTTAGTGCATGTTGTTCAGTTTTTTCCCCTTTTTCTGCACTAGAATCTTAGTCCCCCTCTTTGATGTTCTTCTTACAGCTACTCAAGGGGGGAAGAAGCTGAGCAAGCAGAGGACTCGGTAAGTTGCCCTTTTCTCTGATTTTTTTTCCCAGAGGTCCTTATGGACCCCACTTAGGAGTTGGGATCAGAGCACTTTGCATCCCAGCTGTGGTTATGCTAGCAATTCAGGAGGTGAAAAATAGCTGCCTCATACCATTAATGACAGTGCAGAGTTCAGTAGCGCCCAAGAACACAGAATGGATCACAGACATCTTATGTTACCATTAAACAATCAATCCTACACGGTCAGCTAAGTAAGGAAGCGTAAGTTCTCTCTCTCTCTCTCTCTCTCTCTCTCTCTCTCTCTCTCTCTCTCTCTCTCTCTCTCTCTCTCTCTCTCTCTCACACACACACACACACACACACACACACACACACACACACACACACACACACACACACACACAAAAAAGTTTATTTTGGTGGCAGATGAACCACAAGTAAAAAGATTAGAGAAGAAAAAAGCATGGCTTTGAATGTTTTCCTGCCTTTGGCAGCACAACTAACTCACTGCAAAGGGCTCTGGTAGTAGCTAAGTATAGGCAATATTGTGTGAGTGCCCTGCGCTCCATTTAAAAATGACAGGGGCTTTAGGTGTGATGTTTGGCAACTGATGGAGAAGCTACTACAGAGCTCTGCCCCTCTGAACTGTCCATCTGTCCCTGACCTCTGGGGCTACAGAGATGTCCTGGTTTGCTGAAATTCAACCAGGAACCTGGGAGTATTCCTGGTCCAGCGAAGAAAGTAGGAAAATAGCCACTGACTTGAGTGGGGTCAAGATTTCATGCTCAATTGCTATAGCTGTTCTTTTTTTTTTGACAGCTCAAGTGACACATCCACACCAACCCCCCTCTGTGCCCCCTCCCTCCAGAAAAAGAAAGTTAAAGTTAGAGTCAGAAGGAATCTAAATATGTACTTTAGCTGAAAACACCACCAGTCACCACCAGGTTCTAGCTCTAGGAATGGGGCTGATCAGAATGAAGAGAAATGGAGTGATTTGCTATTTGTGTTAGAGGAATAGCTGCGCTATTGGAAAATGGAGAGATTTCTGAAGGTCAAAGGGGAGTTGTGTGCCCCGTGCACACTGAACATCAGAGAGCTGAAGGGCAGAAGGGACAGCCACATCATTTAGTGTGAGCTCTATCAGAGGCCGCCAACACACACCTTCCTCCGCATACCAACCCAACAACTGAAATGGGACTGATGTGTTACAGCCCACAGGAGACTTAACTGTTAGATGTCACAGGGTGAGAACAGGAGGAGCACCAGCCCCCGCAATGGCAGGAAAATAATTAAATGAGAGAGACCCAGATAAGCCTGGCAAGTCACCTACACCCATGTATTGCAGAGGGGGTGGACTGCACCCTCTGCAAATTTGCAGATGACGTTAAGCTAGGGGGTCTGGTAGATACACTGGAGGGTAGGGATAGGGTCCAGAGTGACCTAGACAAATTGGAGGATTGAGTCAAAAGGAATTTGAGATTCAACAAAGAGAAGTACAGAGTCATGCACGTGGGACAGAAGAATCCCAAGCACTGTTACAGGCTGGGGACCGACTGGCTAAGTAGCAGTGCAGCAGAAAAGGACCTGGGGATTATAGTGGACCCTTGTAGCCAAAAAGGCTAATGGCATATTGGGGTGCATTAGAAGATGCATTTCCAGCAGATCTAGGATGTTGTTATACCCCTCTAATCGGCACTCTTGAGGCCACATCTGGAGTAGTGCATCCAGTTCTTGTGGCCCCCCCCAGTATAAAAAAAGAGCAGCTGCACTGGAGCAGGTTCAGCAGAGGGCGAGGAAAATGATTAGGGGGCTGGAACATGTGGCCTAAGAGAAGAGGCTGAGAGATTTGTGCTAATTTAGTTTGCAGAAGAGAAGACTGAGGGGCAATTTGATAACAGCCTTCAACTTCATGGAAGAGGACTCTAAAGAGGATGGAGAGACTGTTCTCAGTGGTGACAGATGGCAGAACAAGGAGCAATGATATGAAGTTAGAGGGAGAGGTGTTGGTTCGATATTAGGAAAAACTATTTCACCAGGAGAGTGGTGAAGCACTGGAGTGGGTTACGAGGGAAGTGGTGGAATCTGCATCCCTAGAGGTTTTTAAGTCCTGGCTTGACAAAGTCCTGGTTGGAATGATTTAGTGGGGGTTGATCCTGCTTTAGACAAGGGGCTGGACTAGAGGACCTCCTGAAGTCTCTTCCAGCCCCAGAATGCTATGATTCTATGGTATCAGGTCAAAACCTGCAGGATCACTGCTAATCTGATGGGCAGGAAAATTCCTTCCCATTCCCATGTAAGGTGATCAGCTAGACCCTGGCCATGTGAGCAAGAACCAGACAAGCACCTGAGATAGAGCACTTGGTACCATTCAGAGCTCTGGCCCCTCCTGTCCAACTCCCATCTCCAGCTGTGACCAGTCCTGTTACTTCAGAGGAAGGAGACAAACACTCTCCCATAAACAGTGAGGGAAGCCTGTGAAAGTAAATGGGAGACAGCTGAGGGCTTTGACACCCCCAATGTATGTAGAGTAAGGCATGCTCTTTAGTGTTACAGCACTGCTGTATTCCCTTCCCTTTTGAACCTCACCTTCGTTTTAAAAAATAGTACCATACCAAAATTCCTGATAGCTTTCTTTACTTTTATTTAAAAAAAATTAATAACCATGATGCTTAGCCTTCCAAAAAGACCAAATAGACCCAAGGTATGAGGGAGGTCAAATTTTCCCTCTGGGCCTTGTGGATCTGTTGTCTCTAGAAACTTTGATTTCTATTGCAAGTTGTCAGGCATTTTATGTTGAAATGCTTCTGGGATGGAGTGGAGTAGTCAGTCATAATTGCCTTCTGGACCAGAAATATCTCCTCATCACACCTGGCTTTGCCCCTGCCCACCCACACCATCTGATGTGCCCTATTCCCAGCTCCTGTTGTGTGTTTAAAGGTCATTGGAAATGTTCCAGTTGACCTCAAAGACCACAAGATCAGACCCACAATGACGCTGGAAACAGATGTGTGACATTTTTTTGACTGTTTGTTTGCTGAAAATGTGCTTTTGGTCAACCCGAAAATGTGAATGTGACATGAGGTCACCAAATAGTTTTGGCCAAAAATATTTTCAGGAATGAGGCTCTATTGAGACACCCAGGGGAGAGGAGGAGGAGGAGGAGGTGGTGCTGCCCTGATGTCCTCTGGTTAGGACTCTCACCGGGCGTGCCCTAGTCACTGGACAGTAAGGTATTCTGTACCCAGTCTTTCTCTCTCTCCTGTTGAAGCTGTTCCACTTAGAATGAATTAATTGACTCCACTGGGCCAGAGAGAAGGTGTGAGAGTGGATGACTCTAGTATAGTCCAGTGAGATGAAAGCCCCGTTACTTGCGCAGCTTTGGTGATTAACAGCTTTTCTCTGCCCCACTCCAAGAACTATGAATTTTAAAAGTGATCAGGGAACTCCCTTTCTTTGGATTTCACTTCTGATGCCTTTGTGCTGATGTGCTGTGCAATACAAACCTCATCTTTCCTTAGGCTCCACTGTCTTATCCTTATGGCTCCCAACTCTCTCCTCCGTCGTCCCCCCGCCCCCATACTTTTCTCATGAGTACATATTGCATTGCTCAGCCCTTTCCGTATTTTTTCAGGTATGGAAACCAGCAGGGGTTTGAGGTGGTACGATCCTGTTCAAGTGAGTATGCATTTTTACAAAGCTCTGTAGGTACCTGGAAGAAGCTTGTAGTTAAGGGAGTGGGATAGCTCAGTGGTTTGAGTATTGGCCTGCTAACCCCAGGGTTGTGAGTGCAATCCTTGAGGAGGCGATTCAGGGGTCTGCAGCAAATAGATTTGAAGAAAAAAATCTGTCAGGGATGGTGCTTGGTCCTGCCAAGAGGGAAGGGGACACCTCAATGACCTCCCAAGGTCCCTTTCAGTTCTATGAGAGATTTATTTCCATATAGATATACTAAGAAATGAGAGAGTTTTTCATGCTGCGATTTTTGCAAGGATAGCATTTTGTGTCTTTCCCCCGCACCCTTTATGACTGCATTCTGCAGTGCAGGGAATTAAATTCCTGTCTCAAAGAACAACGCATTGCTGTTGGGAAAGCCTTGAAGACTCAGCTGACAGAACTAGAAGGCTGAGATTTTCAAAGGAGGGTTAGGTGCCCACTTGGGATTTGGGTGTCTAACTCCCGTGAACGCCTTTAAATTGACAGCCAAAATGTTTAGTACAGCAAAGAATCTGTATCAGGAAATGGAACCACACAGGGTTGAGGCTACAGGGGCCCTGCTCTTCTGAGCAGAAACTTAAAATGGCCCTGGTAAATGACAGAGTGTGGAGGGAAGCATTTGAACCAAGTAGATGTGAATGACTCATTTGTCATTGCCTGACACTGCTTCCTGAAGCATGTTTGGTTACAGGCTGACCTTTTGATTTCGTCCTAGCCTGAGGCGCTGATTGGGTTTGCATTAAAGGTCCTTGTAAACAAAGTGCTGGAAGCCAAATGCTGCAGTCAGTCTAAGTACTTCTACCATTCTTAGTGCATTAATATCACAATGCACAAAGGCAGCATCACTTGGTCCCTTGTTCCTGTGAGTCAGTCACCCCAGGGTGACTTGTTTTCATCTTTTCTTTCTTCTAGTGCTGCCCCTTCTTTTTTTTTCCTTTGTCTTGCTTTACATTTTGTAGTCTCTTTTTTAAAATTTGAATTCTTTTCCTCTCTTTGCTTTAGTTCTCTTCCAATATGTTACCATCGTCTTCTGCTACCTCCCCTGCCCTGCTGGTTGTCTGGGTTTGGAGAACAGCTAATCAGAAAGAAAGACAGAAAGAAAGAAATTTTACACCTTGCTCTGAAAGGAGCGAGAGTCATGCAACCACGTTACAAAGTCTTGAGCTGACTATTGAAAAGACTCTGTCTTCTGGTTCTCAAGGCTGTTTCCAAGAGACTGAGGATCACAGATGTCTTGGGAGGGTGGTGTTATGATGAGCGAGGGGAAAGTTTCTTGGGTAACAGGAGCCAATCCAATGGAGTGCATAGGAGTGAGACCTTGGAATGTGATTGGTGTCTACAGGCTGCCACTAAAAGAAGTGAAGCACTATCAGATTGTGTTCTTGCACGGCTGTGGTTGGAATGAACTGCATTTCGTATCTGGATACAGTGAATTGCAGTAAGTCAGCGTACAGAACCTCACAGCTCTCCTGGCCAGCTTCAGCTGGAAGAGAACGTTTGCAGTGGTAGTCATTAAAGTATCTTGCAGTAATGATGAGTCCAGATGGGGGAAGCAGACGCCAAGTGACATAAGGATGTGAGCACCAGGACTCCCACCACAGAGCATGACACTATGGCAGGAGCTAGATTTTCAAAGTACTTCCTTCTCTCTCCTTACCAAACCTGTGTCTTGCTGCTTCAAGGAGCTATTTGGTATCCAGATGTGAAGCTCTGAGAGCTGAAAGATGATGCTATTAGCTATGAATGTAAAAGAAATGGAGATCTGGATGTAATCCATGTATTGGTAGCATTTGACTCCATGTCTCAGACTTCCCCAGCAGCTAGGTGCTGTCCAGGATGGGGGAAAGCAGGTGTGACATAAGTTCAACAGTACTGCCTGGGAACAGCTTAGAACAAGCACGTCAAACGTGTCCTGCAGGCCACATGTGTCACATCTCATACAGCTGGAAGGGACCTCAGCAGGTCATTGGGTCCAGCCCCCTGCCCTCTTAGCAGGACCAAGCACCATTCCTGAAAGATTTTTTTAAAATAGCTATTTGCCCCAGGCCCCTGAATGGCCTCCTCAAGTACTGAACCCACAACTCTGGGTTTAGCAGGCCAATGCACAAACCACTGAGCTATCCCTCCCCGCACTGTTTGTTTATTTATGGGGTTTTTTGTGACCTGCTACTACATATTGCTATAGTATGTAAGTGCAGCCCACACATCTGCTCCTGGTGTGCAGCAGAGGGGCCCAGCTGTCCTGCAGCGAGCCATGAGTGACTGGCTGGGGGATGGGGGAGACAGTTTCTCCTCCCCTCACTCCCATTGATGAGGGCCGTGGAGGGCTGAGGTGCCATCCAGGAGTTGCTGCTGGGCATGAGGAGCTGCAGGTGGCCAGCCCTGGAGCCAGGTACTCCAGGAACGGCAGTAGCCCCAGCCCAGCACCCAGCCTGGGGCAGCAGGAGCAGTATAGGGACCTGCCCCGCTTCAGACCCAGCACTCACATGCTTCTGGCAATGCTCATTGCCACCTTCCGCATCCTGGGCTTGTGCCACAACCTGCTGGTGCTGAACGCCCACTTACGGTGCCTGCACACCCCCACCCACCTCTTCCTGCTCAACATTAGCCTCCGCCACCTGCTGGTGTTTCTCTGCAGCAGGACCCTCACCTTCATCTCCTGCCTCTGCTGCTGCTGGGCATGGGGCACAGCTGGCTGCCTATGGGATGGGTTTAACAATGGTCTTTTCGGTACGGCAGGGAGCCCCTCAGCCCCTTCCCCACCACTGCCACCCTCCTCCCCCTTTCTCCACCTTCCCCCATTGCCACCCACTCCCCATCACAAGTGGACTAGCTAGTCACGGGGCCCTAGGCCACAGCATGTGTTCCCCCCTTTAATCCTGTCATAGAGAGGGAATCAGGCATGGGGGCATGCCCTGCTCTCCAGCAGCACTCTCCAAATTGGCTGGGGCCCCCTGTTCATAGCAGTTTAGCTCAGTGGCTAATCCACTGCTGCCCCCTATCATCACCACTTCACCATAAACTCACTCCATTTCCCTCCCAGTGCTTCCCACTTTCTCTTTCCCCAGCCCCATCCTCTCCCAGCCCTGCTACCTACTTCCTGTAGAAGGACTGGTTTGCAGTTTTCCACTGACTCCTGCAAATGTCTTTAAAATGGGACAATGCTAAGTCATGCTCAACAGCAACGAATGCGCCAATAATAGGAGCTATCCTCTGATGATCCATCAGGACCACAAGTGCTGTCTGTCTTGCACAATGGAATGTGCTCCTAGGGTTTAAAACATTAGAGAGAGGATGGTTCAGTGATTAGGGTACCCACTAGGGAGACTGGATTCAGTTCCCTCCTCTACCACAAATTTCCTATGTGCACTAGGGCAGGTAACGTAGTAGCTCTCTGTCTCAGTTTTCCATCTGCAATATGTGGGGATAATAACATTTTCCACCCTCACTTGGCTGCTACAGTGAGTGGGGACCAGAAGAATCCATAATACAGGTAGCTAAAACTGGGAAGAGGTCTGTATGGCTCAGAGAGAAATTAATTTAAAAATAACAAAAGTAAGCTGCAACAGTTTACAATGACTAATAGCTTGCCTTCCTGCTGCACCTTCATCCAATGAGGAAAGTGAGGGTTTTGAAGCAGTGAAAGGCCAAACAATCTAAGAAATCTCCTGCAAGCCCAGGGGATCCGGGAACCAGGCTACTGCCTGATTCCCATCTCCCCCAACTTGCGTGAAATTTGAGTTACAAGGGGGATTGCTAGGAACACAACCCCTGCGTATCTTGGGGGTCTACTGTATTGGACACTGCAGACCTCACAG
The DNA here is from genome assembly GCF_033958435.1 of Carettochelys insculpta. NCBI lineage: Eukaryota > Metazoa > Chordata > Testudines > Carettochelyidae > Carettochelys > Carettochelys insculpta. The sequence continues at coordinate 16,392,766 of NC_134155.1, forward strand.
AACTCGCACCTATAGTTTTTAGAGAGTTGACCTCTGTATAAAAGAGCTGCCAGCAATTTGGGGATGGAAGCTCTCACAAATTTGGAGAAAATGACAGATAACTTGCAGGAGGAATAGAGACCAACTCAGCTGTTAGGACTGGTGCTTCATCAAATGTGTATGTTTGTCACAGTCTGTTCCTTTTGCTTACAGATACTGTGGCTTTCTTTAGTCATTCTTTCCTGCGACTATCCTATGCTTTGGGAAAGTAATTCACGGTTCTGGATTAGGTGTCTGTAGAGGCACGGAAAGCCTTTGCTTTTGACTGTGCTCAGTTTAAAAATGTCCCCTGCTGCCTTAACCTTTGACATGTGATTTTTGTTTTACATGCCAGTTGCAGTGACCAGAGATTATCAAATTAAATTACCAGACAACCTCCCAGTAACAAGGTAGGTGACAAAATAAGATATTTCAGACAAAATTTGAGTCACCAGATCCACACAAACTTTGAGAAAATTGAGGATGAGTGTCCAACTCTGGGTCTGGCCTCTGTGGGTGGGTCTATATTTCATTTACTGCTAAGCCTTTTGTACTGTTCTAAATCCTTTTTATGCCTGCGTTCCAATTGCTTTTATAGCTTCCACTAGTACCAACCCTTAAAAATGAGCCAGGGAAAGGAACGGTCATTGCAGATGAAAGGTACATCCTGCAGCAGATGCTTGATTGTAACCATTTTGATATTGCGAAGCCTGGGCAAACTGATATGGAAAATATCAGGCAGAAATGTTACGGCTCGAGCATATGTGTGATTATCCAAATCTTGGATTCCATTCCAAATGCCCTAGTTTCCATTTCTTAGTGCTCTAAATGTCTCCTACTGTATAGCACCAGCAGGAACAGCTCTGGGTAATGTGTGAGTGGGCAGGGGGGTGCACCTCAGCTCCAGGGCTCTTGGAAGATGCAGAGCCTCAGGAGGAAGGGGCAGGGCTTGGGACTTGCCTCCCACAACCAGCCCTCTGCGCTATCTGGACTGTACCACCTGGGGCTCCGGCAGCGATATAAAGGGTTTCCATGGTTGCCAGGTACCCTGGGCCCTTTTAAATTGTCAGGCCCTGCAGCACCTGCCTCTTTGGTGGCAGCCCTGGCTCTGCAGACCATATTAGGGTTTGCACAGCCCATTTGTTGTGGGGCACGCTATAAAGCAGGGCCCTACCAAATTCATGGTCTCTTTTGGTCAATGTCATGGTCCTAGAATTTTAAAAATTCCCTGATTTCAGCTGTTTAAATCTGAAATTTCACAGTATTGTAATGGAGGGGTCCTGATCTAAACAGGAGTTGTGGGTTATTTTAGGTGGAGTTGTGGTTCTGCTACCATTATCTTTGTGCTGCTGCTGGTCAGATGGTGCCTTCAGAGCTGGGTGCCCAGCCAACAGCCACCATTCTCGGGGACCCTAAAATAACCCTGTGTTCCCCCACTGCAACGTCCTTCTGGTTAAGAACCCTGAATTTGAGAAACACAGTTCTCCTCTGTGAAATCTGTATTGTATTAGGTAAGAGCACACAAGTCCAGATTTCAAGTGTGGGAGATCAGATTTCATGGTCCATGGCACATTTGTCATGGCCATGAATTTGGTAGAGCGTAGTAATAGCCAATATTTAATATGGTGTACTTGGAACTGAGATTTTTGCTGCTTTCCAGTGTGAATGGTTTGTATTCCAGGTAGAGACCAATGCAGCGGGAGAAATAGCATTGCAGGAGTTTGTTACATTAATAAGTTTTTCTCTTTCAGAAAAACCAGTGAGCAGCTCCAGATCAAAGGTCTCAATGGTAGGTATTTATACAAAAGTATGCACTTTCTGTACACCTTTTGTTAGCTGTCCTGGGTAGGTTGTCACTCCAGTGCAAAATTAGTAAATGGGAATATTACAGATCTTTGCTTGTATATTGGCAAAGGGAATGTATATGGTAATTGATTCCTGACAGTTGTATATAAACAAATGTACAAAATTCACATTAGCTCAGCTTATGAGAGGATGTTCCATTCATGTGTAAGGTCATCCATTTTAAATTCTAACTAGTGCATTACAGGGATGTCTGTTACCTTGGAAATAAGCTAGTTAACACAACTATTCCTCTAATATCTAACACACACATTTGTAGAACCACATAAGAATGGCCATACTAGGTCAGACCAAAGATCTATCCAGCCCAGCAGCCTGTCTGCCAACACAAGCCAATGCCAGATGCCCCAAAGGGAGTGAACAGAACAAGTAATCATCAAGCGACCCCTCCCCTATTGCCCACTCCTGGCTTCTGGCAAACAGAGGCTAGGGACAATGTTCCTGCCCATCCTGGTTAATAAGTATTGATGGACCTAACCTCCATGAATTTATCTAATGCTTTTTTGAACCCTGTTATAGTCTTGGCCTTCACAACGTCCTTGGACACAATACAAAGACCAACTAATCTTCATGATGCCCCATGTAACTCATTACCCTTTGCAGGTTGCAGTGCTGCCTGCAGTCTCTATCCGTTTTCCCCCATTTAAACCCTTTATCTACGCAACTGTTTCTCTCTACCACCTCTCTCAGCCCCTTTGATTTTTTTTTTTTTAACTTCTCCTCTTCTCTTTTCCTTTGAGACTTAGACCAGTCTCCTGGTGAGATTCTCTGATGACGCGGGTCTTTGTTAGTCTATAAGGTGCCACAGGACTCTTGTTTTTGAGATGTAGCAGATTCTTCATACCTGGTTTCTGTTGCCCTACACTGTTCCTTCCCCTAAGCAGTAGCTGTCCTCTTAGGGTGTGATGGCCACACTGCCCATAGCATTCCAATGTTATATTTCTAAGTGTCCATCGGTCTAGGACCTGGAGAGGCAACATGGATTTTCAAAGAAGCTGAGCAGCTTCAGCTCCCAGTGCTTTCAAATGGAGTTTTGGGTGCTCAATGCTTCTCAGTGTGGTATTAAGTGAAATTAGGGTGCCCAGATGTCCTTCTGTTAGACATTAGATACAATGTCAACATGTGTTCTCTTCTAGATGACAATGCTGAGCCCAGATATCAAAATTTCATGAGAGGTAAGGCAAATAAGTCATTTAGGCTATTAACATGGAGGACAAATCAGCCCTAGTACAAGTGACTCACTGAAGTCAGTAGAACTTGCACTCCCTCATGCCAGTGCTGGATCTAGTCCTCTGTTTAAATTAATGGAGGGGGAATGGAAAGCTGTGATCCCTGATTCTAAGGTTGTATTAGATGTGAGGTCACCTGGCATTCCAGGATCTCCTGTGGCAGCAACAGCACATTTTTGTTACTGTGTCTAATCCGAGTGGAGAATCTACATTAGTAGATGGGCTGCCTTCCCTTTGAATGTCTAGCCATGCCCTGCCAGTATTCAGCTGTCTCAGAGCATTTCTTAGGGCTAACAGATGTTCCCCTGCTGCAAAATGGGAGTCCAAGTACTCCCTTTCTCCAATTCCGCCTGTCCTGTCCATTTAGATTGTAAGAGCTTTGGGGTAGGGACTGTCTCTTAATAGTGGCTGTAGCAAAGCAAGGCTCTAATCTCAGCTGGAGCCTGGCTGGTACTTTAATACAAATAATTAAAAATAATAGAGGTAGCAAGAAGGCAGCCTCTTCTGCCATCAGAATTCCCTTCATTAGTATTTTATTTGTTAGTGCATAGGGCTACAGTAAATGTTCTGGTCCTGCAGTTTCCAGTATCACAGCTCTGTAAAGGACAGTTTGTCTTTTGAGGGAGGTGGGGCTGATGAGGCACTAGCCCATTGTTATCCAATGACAAGGCAAAACTGCCATCACAAAGGCCAGAGCTGATTATGATCAAGCCCAAATGAGGCCATTGCTCAGTCTTTTTTATAGAGGAGCTTATCAAATCCTATTTGTGTCCCTGGACCAACTCTCATGATCCACCCATATGCTAAATTGCTCCTTATATAAAACAATGCCCCTTACGTTTGCTTTCCAGGGGCCCCTGGAGTACATTTATCTTGAATAAATCTCCCATGGCTGGCCCATGTCAACAGCCTTGGGCTGGTGTGGCTTGGGCTGCAGAGCTATAAAATTGCCATGCACATGTTCAGGGTTGGGCTAAGCCGGGGTCTGCAACCGAAACCATGAGAAGAGCCATTTTTTCAAATTCAGTTATAAAGTCAATCCTTCAAGAGCCGCAATGCATGTGAATACAAGACCGTCCTTAATAAATAGCGTCAGCTTTTTATCACCCCTATTTTAAGAACAGTGCACACACAATGATTTGTGTCAGCTAAAAAGCTGTTACCCCCATCTCCAGGCTTTACCTGCCTCAGCCCCCAAATCCTCCCATTATCCTCAGGCTTTACCCCCCTGTGCTGCAAAGCTGCCCCCAGGCTTAATCTCTCTGATCCCCAACCTACCCCCCACTTTCCACCCCCAGGCTTAATCCCTCTGAACCTCCCCTGGGCTTAACTCACCTCAGCACATAGTTCTGCTGCTGCCTCTCCCCACTGCTCTCCGCCATCACCGCCACTGCTGCTTCCTTGGTGTGGGTGCGTGACTCTGGCAGGGTCCAGCTCAGCCACCCCTCCCCTCAGCCTGCACGCCAGCTTAGACTTCTGCCCACATGGGGCGGTTCCCTGCCTGGCTGGCTTTTCCTCCCAGGCTCCCTGCCATGCCACGTCTGACGGATCAGCAGCTCTGGCTGCTGCCACTTAAACAACAAACTAAATTCAGGTTGTTCAAGAGCGTGCAATTGAATTTAGTTTTTTATTCAAGCAGCAGCAGCGGCAGCCTCTGCAGCTGCAAGTGGAGTCAGCGGCAGCAGCTCTCAGAGCCACAAATGACACCTTGAAGAGCTGCATGCGGCTCCAGAGATGCAGGTCGCCAACCCCTGTGCTAGGCTCTCCTCCCCAAATGGGGTCTCAAAGTCCAACCTCCAGCCAAAGCCCGAACATCTGTACTGCAGTCTTACAGTCCTGCAGTCAACCCTGCTCCTATAAAAGCCCACAGTAACACCAGCATTGAATTCAGTGTTGTAAAAGCAGGCCCGTCATTTTCAGTTCAGGTGTCAGGCCGGGTGTAGCTTGTCACATATTTTGCACCTCCCCCCATGCCTCTCTTGAGGTGTCTGAGCTGTGGGAGCAAGAGTGATGTGGTTGTAGCCTTTTGGTCAGCTCCTGGTGAAGTTTCTGGGCAGTGCAGCAGACAGTGGCATGGTGGGAAATGCTGAGGACAAAGTGCTGCAGAGCAAGGCGTGGGGAGGAGAGAAGGTACACTGAGACGAGAGAACAGGAAGGTGACACTGGTGCACCCAGACACGTTTGGGGTGGGGGGAAGGGTTAATTTTTCAAAGGCGAGATACAAAGACCCCATAAGCTGAGTGAGGAAGGGAACAGCTGGAATGCATGCCTGAAGGGAAGCAATCGCCTACAGAACTTCCTGGAGAGTCTAACTTGGCCCTTTCCATGGTAAGAGTCTTGAGGCCCTTGATTTAATTGCTGTCCTGGTGTGTTTCTAAGTGCACAGACCTTTTCTGGCTCATTCGTGACTTTGTGTGAATTTTGTGCTGTGAGAAATGTCTGAGGCTGTGCTAACTGCACGTGAATTGTATTTGCAGACGAGAACCAGGAGTTGGAGACTGCCTATGTGTAAGTTGATCTTCCTCTCATCTCCCAGTATATTGAATCTAATCTCTTTAGCCTGCCTGGCCAATTGTAGTTTTGATTTGTAGGATATTAGAGGGGTTAGCTCATCATCTTCAAGAGGAAACTAAATGCCAAAGATTTGGGTTTTGAAGTTCAGCTTTGAAGATCATGACATTCATGCTTTTCCATTATGCATGTTCTGCGTAGCTCAGTTAACTTCACACTTTGTAGGAGACCTTGCAGAGGGCCACATTGCTGTGAGCCACTGTTTTCCACCCTGAGTAGTAACTTGCAGTGATTATAGCAGAGTGTGTTGTGTCTATTGCAAGATCTTAGGATAGAAAGGACACATGTCGGAAGCACTTCTCAATTCGTCATGAACAGCCTGAAGGAAACTGTGTTCCCTGTGAGCTGAGCACTTGGGCAGCCACCCTGGAGAGATTGAGCTTCCACCAGCTGATTAGCAAAGCACCCAGAACCACCCACAGTGGGCAGCACATGTTTGTTGATGGTGCACATCTGCACGTGCCTTAGTGCACATAAAATTTATTTTGCCCAAGGATGGAAAACTGATAGGGAGCCAGGTGCTAATCACCTGGACAGATGCACCAAGAAGTTATTCCCAGTCCAAGTTCTGCAGCTGTACGTGACTCATATTGAACGTGACCTCCACTGTATCATATTCGCCTGTAGTGCAGCTCACCCCAGAGTGTAAAACTACAGATCTTATAGACTGTGTAGCATTACAACTATGATACAACAGGCTTGTTTCAAAAATGGTATTGGACAAGGAGCCAGTCACAAGACACATACCTATGCCAGATGCAACCAAAACATCATGCAATATACACAAAGCTAAAGTGTTCGCTTTCTCTGAGATATTTAGATCCTTGCACAGACCCATTACTATAGAATCTCAACCGTAATCTTAGAAACGGAGGGTGCTGTTGTTGTGATCATAGAGATTTTATTTAAAAGAAATAGCTTTGGGCTGTGTCTCTGGAAGTTCTGTATTTGGTTTACCCAGTTCTAGGCATGTGTCGCCCAGGAGATGAGGCAGCTTGTGATAGTAACGTTAAGGGATGTTGACGATTCTGGGGAGAGAAGGCTTTATGGTCCTTTCTGATTCTGAGTCGGGGCCAGGGGTGGGAAATGAGTAAGGTGAGGAGGATTTTGCTCCAAGTGCTGTCTCGGAGACAGGAAATATCTAAGACGGAGATGTTTTATCTTTTCCAGCAGCCCGATTGCTTCAGATTACTACAACTGTGGGAAGTTCCTGACCCCTCAAAGTGGTACGTTCACAACACAGGCTGTTTGTTCAATCAGCTTATGGGAAATGAAACAAGTGACATACTGCCAGCCAGGCAGGTTGGCGTGTGGGTTTGGGATGAGCTGGAAGCAGGCAGTTTTCTCCCTTTAGCTTTCTCCTCTGTTACTGCATGGTATGACGTGGGTCAGCAGCCATTCTGAGGCAGAGTACCGAAATTTGATCTTTTGACCTCTGCACGGTTTGGGTGCTGGTGATCCTGTTTAACAGTCCTATTTACAACAGCTTCAATTATAAATAAGTAAAGATGCAGAGCGTTACCATTTAAAGGCTAAACACTAGGTCTCTGCTGTTGAAGAGCCTGCCCTACCACCCTCCACAGCCGGTCAAGGCAGCTCTTTAAACAGCAGCTTTATGCTATTTAAAGAGCCTGCCCAACTCCTTCTCCAGCAGCCCCAAGCAACTTTGTATCCTGCTCCACTTTACAGCGACCTGTCCTCCCTGCAGCACCCAGCTCCCCAGCTGCAGCATGGCTTTGAGCAAGCTCCCAGCGGGGCTGAGCTCTGGCCTTGTGTGCCAATGAAAATAGGCTTGTGTGCCACTCTTGTGTGCCAGGGGTTGCTTTGATGCAATTTTAGTTAGGGATAGACCTATGGCTCATGGTCAGCAAGGGGTTAAAGGCTGTTGTGATGGGTAGGGAATACAAAAGGAGCGTGCTGCAGAGTGCAAAAGGGCTGAATGGCTGTGACACATTTCAGCAGTGGCAGATTAACATAAGGGCCAAAGGCGCAGTTACCCCAAGGCCCCCTAGACGTGAGGGGCCCCAAGGCTCCATAACTCCACTTTGTTTAAACAATTTGCTTTAATGAAACAAAAAAATGTCATGTCGTTCTTATTTTAAAATTCACGGGTGTAGTTTTATTATGTCCATGAGTAGTAATAAGCATGAATAGATTTTAAAGGATAAATTATGATGTTACATTAATATCTTAATATACTGGGGGAGGGGAGGCTTGTGACTGTGTTGTCCCAGGGCCCCACCTGTTCTTAATATTCTCTTCCACTTCGGGGCCCTGACCGGATGCCATATTTCAGTGCAAACCAGCTGGTTTATTTTCCTTAAGCCCTGGTTGGCTGCAGGCCAGTGGCAGAGCATTGGCTAAAGCTATGTGTACTCCAGAGCCAAAGCCTTGAACGTTCAAAAGCATTGCTATCTACCCCACCTAACAGCAGGAGAATCAAGTGCCTGTTTCGGGGGTATATAGTTCAGTGGTGCAAACAAATCCAGCCCCAAGCAAGTCAGGAAAGTGATTTGGGCATGGCTGCCCAATACTAAGCATCTTACCAAGGCACAAAACAAAAAAAAGCAGTCCTGTAGCACTTTAAGGACGAACAATATAATTTATTCGGTGATGAGCTTTCATGGGACAGACCCACTTCTTCAGATCTGGAAAATCCTTATGACTGATAACTGAAAACTGAGATGAAGAGAATTTAACAGAAACAGAGAGAGAGGGAGGGAGGGAGGGCAGGCAGGTGGGCACAGTTAGCTGTGAAATTCCCTGAGGCAGCTGGCTGCTCCAGGAAGAGAGTTCCAACACCCATAGGTCTTACACTTGCAATGGTAATTTTGTTTTTCAAACCATACAATATTCTGTGTTCTCCTATAACCTGAGCCTAGATACAAAAAGGTGTTTCAGTCTCGGGTAGGCCCTGACATCACACGCATACATGTGCTTGCCTGCATGCATGGTGTGCAGTCTTGTTTAGTTACCTGAAATGGATGAAGCTACTCCCATGAGTAAGCACTTGCAGGACCCAGAGCCTGGGCCTGACTGCTTTTCTGAGACAGGGTTGCAGCACTGTGCCCCACTCCTCTACTATTACAAACTTTAATGCATACTAAAATGGAAGAGAGCAGGTAGCAAGTCTGGAAGCTAACAGCAGATCTACACTAGACCTGAAAGTAGGTCTTAGATACACAATTCCAGCTATGACAATTGTGTAGCTAGAATCAACGTATCTAGGATCGACTTATCTGGCCATCCTCACTGAGGCATGTTGACAGGAGAAACTCTCCCATCGCCCTCCCTTACTCCTTGTGAGAATGATCAGTACAAGGGTTGACTGTCAAGCCCTGCTAGTTTGATTTCATTTGTCCCCACTCGGTGCACGAAATCAAACCCCAGAAGATCAGCCTAGACCAGGTCAGTCTCCCAGCAATTGTAGAGGTAACCTATGTTTAGGGCAGCAGTTCTACACCCCCTTACCATTGTGGGCTGCGTAGGTAGCTCTTTGTGTTATGTGGGCCACATCCACACAATATACATACTACCTGAATTGCCCTGAAGATATCATGTGAGCCGCAGCTGTGTGCTGATTGGGCCACATGTAGCCCATCTGCCACAGGTTGAGAATTACTGGTTTAAAGAGTCATTACATTAATGGGGCTTCTGCCAGTTGCAGCAAATCCCACTGCAGGATTGAAAACTCTTCACGGCACAGATTGTCTTTGTATGTTTGTACACTGGTATGAATAATGAAGCTCTGACCTCAAGGTGATACCAACATACAAGTGATAAATAATAATAATAATTATTAGGGTCCTATTTTGTCTAGGGTCTTTCAAAAAAAAATGCTATCCCAAAATTGCCTCTGCACTAAAAGAGGTCTAACTGAATCAAAGAGGTATTTAATACACATTCCTTCAAGTTCCTAAGGAGTTAACTACTTTAAGTAGTCTGTCACCAGAAAAGAAGGATGTGGTGTAAAGACCTTTAAAATACTTCTCTCTTTTTTTTTATGGTAATAATTTTTTTATTTATATTTTGGTAGTTGCGAGACTTGATGGCTATCAGGGCCCTGGCGTGTTAGGTGCTTGTCATATGCATGGTCAATGGCAGTGTTTATCTCAAAAGCTTGCGAGTCAAGGAATGCCTCTAATTGTTTTAGCAACGAAGGGTCCTGTGGCACCTTATAGACTAACAGAAAAGTTTTGAGCATGAGCTTTCGTGAGCACAGACTCACTTCATCTGATGAAGTGAGTCTGTGCTCACGAAAGCTCATGCTCAAAACTTTTCTGTTAGTCTATAAGGTGCCACAGGACCCTTCGTTGCTGTTACAGATCCAGACTAACATGGCTACCCCTCTGATACTTGACTCTAATTGTTTTGTTTTTCTAGTTCACAAAACTAGTGCTGAGGACTGTGCAGACATTTTGGGTGGTAGGAGAGTCGCAGTATCCAATGGGAAAATGTATAATTTTGTCCTGGTACATTTATGAAATGCAGATCTTATGCGTGTGAAATGGCCGTTTTCATATCCGGAAATGCGTAGAACTTCTCTGAGATTATAGCTGATACCAACACCGTTTTTAGATGGTCCACGTTCTTTCCAAAAGAAATTTCAAAACTTTGTTTTCCACTCAAAGATGGTCTTCCTGTCCCCACAAAAAAAGAAAATAAAAAAAAAAAGAAGAAAAACATTCCTAGGGTAATTCCTTTTTTGGCAAAAATAATTATCGTTTTGGTGGAGAAACTAAATATGAAAATCCTGAATTCTGAGGTATTTATGCTACTTTGCAGAGCAGTTGTATGAATTCTCGGCATTGTAACAACTACATCCTACAGGATGAACCTCTTTTCTGGCACTGTCTCATCCAGCAACATCCGTAATCTGGCATGACTTTAGTTAGCTGGATGACAATTTATCATGGGTGTGGCCAAATTTCTTGTGGTCCCAGAAAGTTTGTTTACAGCCACCACTCCTTGCTCTCAGAGTTCTGTGCTGTTATTTATCTCTAACTTACTCTAAATATTTTCTAAGAGCCCAGTAAGCAGTGAAAGTTCTGGTAATGCAGCTAGACAATATTGACTTCCTGTGGTTTGGAAAATCTCTCATCTGGCACTGTTCAGGTCCTGAGGGTGCCGAATTAGAAAGTATCAACCTGTATTTATTTTCTTAGCTACTAACGGTACGTGCAAACTGCTAATGCATTTCCTTTCTGACCGACTACATTCTTACACACTGTAGTTCTGGGTGTGTTTTGAGCTGAGAACCTCAGGGGTGCAGAGATGAGTGGTACTTTCCTGTTGGCTACAGTACCGACTGACTTCATTAGCCTAGCACTTCTATTTTGTGCCAGGGGAAGGGTTAAAGCAAGATGGAAAGTGTTTGGCATCTCTAGTTGCGTGAATATCAGCAGAATCTTCCTAATTCAGATGGGGTGACCACATGAACTCTTCAGGCTTCAGTGACATTTTCTGCATCTGCAGATGTGCATTCCAAGTAGTAAGCTGCAGGCAGTTGCTTATGTGGTTAAACTGTCCATGTACAAAGTGCTTGCTTTTTAAGCAGATTCTAATTATAAATATTATTAAATGCCTGCAGTGCAACCCTCCTCTCAGCCATTGGCCTCAACTGCGTTGCTAGTCTGAAAATAGACAGTGGATGTGGGCTGAGGCAATGAGAAGTTGCTCATCAAATGGAACAGATTCTTCAAAGCACACAGTCAACAAACCACATATAAATCTTACTAGTTCCACTACCTCCAGACTAGGGCCAGCCTGTGATCTCTCTTACATTGTGTAAATCCGGAGTAGTCCCTGGAGTTCCATAAGTTGAAATCAGGCCTGTGAGACACACCTATTAATATAAAAGCAAGCTTAATAACAACAGAGGGATAACTGTGTTAGTCTGTATTATATCAAAACAAAAAAGCAGTTGTGTAGCACTTTAAAGACTAACAAAATAATTTATTAAGTGATGAGTTTCGTGGGACAGATCCACTTTCTCCCACAAAAGCTCATCACCTAATAAATTATTTTGTTAGTCTTGAAAGTGCTACATGACTGCTTTTTTGTTTTGATAAAAGCAAGCTTAATGTATAATTATAATGGCTTACTATCTGTATTCTAGTGGGGACTGGAGGTGTTTAGAACCCAAACCAGTGATACAGGATACAGGCAACCCTTGGGACCCAGTGGGTGCCAGACAAGAGCACTTGCTGGACCATACAGGAGGTCAGTATTGTCTAGCAGCATTACCGACACATCCACTGCTTCCTGGGCTCTTAGAAGACATTTGGGATAAATTACAGCTAAATAACAGCACAGAACACTGATGGCTGGAAACACACTTCATTGGACGATGGCAAACTTGGCCACACCCTGGTAAGTGGTCATCCAGCTAACTAAAACTGTTATTTAGCTGTTCTGTGCAGTTATTTACCTGTAATTTACCCTAAATGTGTTCTAAGAGCCCAGTAAAGCAGTCAACTGTTGGTAATGCTGCTAGACAGTATTACTGACCTCCTGTGGTCAGGCAAATTTTCTCATTCAGCACCTGTCAGGTCCTGGGGGTTCAACCAGCATAATTCTTTTGGTGACTAGTCACACCCTTGAACAACATAGTTATACCAGTGAAACATTAAATTATAGATCAAACCTCTGCCCAGCCGTTAGCTCACTGAGAGGAGAAACTCCTGCATTTAAAATTCTTCAACTGGAGCGTGAGCCTGGAGTCTTTGCCCCTTGCTTGTATTATCTGATCTAAGTCATTGTTTACAAGAACTACACTGAAACAATCTAGGTTGGTTGTTCCTATTGTTACCCTATTATGCAGGGCTAATACCCCAGTTTAATTTTTTGCTCCTAGTTACACCTGACAGACTATTTGATGTTGCAGTAGGGCACCCATTCCAGAAGACACTCCCAAGCCTCTCTGAACACTGTCCAGGGATGCTGAAGAGTGAGGAATTTGGTAACTGAGTAACCGCCAAAACTTCTGTTACTTGGTTAACCGAACCCCCACCTTACTGCTCTGCATTTAAAAGGCTGAATTGCAAGCAGACTGGCTCAGCTTCTCTCCCCCTCCCCACCCCATCCACTTTGCATTTAAAAGGTTGAGCCAGCACACAGGCTGGCTCAGTTTCTGTCCCCACCATGGGGATAGGGCTATTCCCCACTCCGCTGCCACATAAACAGTAGCACTAACTGATACAGATGCTTATCAGTTAGTCGTGTAACCAGATATTGTATTATATCCCTAACACTGTCATGAATGCCCAGGCCTGCTCTCTTTGAAGCCAATGCAGGATCTAATCCATGTTAACGTGTTAAAATGATACTAAAAACAAACATGCTGCGCAAACCCCAGTTCTAGCACAGTCTTTCTGCTTTCTAAAGTAGTGCATTTGTTTCTTTGGGTAAACATAGCTTCCTCACAGACAGATGGTGGTAAAAGGCAAGTGTTGTACACAGAGATTTCTCACCATCAGCCAACACATCAAATCTTTCCTTTTTACCTCTTACAGAAAAGGAAGAGGATTCTTTTTTCTATCAGAATGTTGTGGTTGGGGCATCCAATACCCCTGAGTCTGGTAAGTCAGTTTTTTGATGATGATTACTGCGTGTATTGCTATGGGCTGAGAAGCCCCAGTCATGGAGTAAGGGGAGAGCCCTGATGGCTTGGCTTAAAGGAAAGTGGACTCATTTAATTATGTCATGTACACCTTTATCCTGTAATGAGCTTCAGATAGCTTCCTCTGCTTGCATGGAATCTAGCTGAGGTCCCTGGGGTCTGCACAGAGTTCACTGCACCATTGGTTTTGGAGAAGAAGAGTGGGATTGCACTTAGAGATTATGAACATTTCAGAACTTTGATCTCTGAAATATTTTTTCAGAGTTGTGGATTCACTTTGGCACTTTATATTAGAAGGTGTGTTGGTAACATCTCTGCATCTAGTCACAATTGGCTTTATACTCAATGATAACATGGGGTATACTCAATTAACAGGTAGCAGTAGCATCCATAGGCAGGTCTAATCTGTGCTTGGAGGGGGGAAAAGATAACCCAACAACCATGCACTGAACTGGGAAGTAAATGAGATGGTGAAGGAAGGGGAGTTGCTCCACATTAAAATGCACAAGTCCACAGGTGTGTCTGGAGACTCAGCCCTGTCCAAATGATTACAGTTGTAGAGGATAGAAGTGAGAGATTTCAAAGAACACTTGCACCTTCTTAGGCCAGGTTTACACTAAACCTTAAAAGTCAATTGTAAAGATGTAATTCCAGCTACAGCAAGTGCATAGCTGGAATTGGCTCATCTACAATTGACTTACCTGGCTGTTCACGGTGAAGGAGGTCGACCTCCCTTACTCCTCACAAGACTGAGGAGTACAGGGGTTGACTGTCGACCCCAGATAGTTCAATTTCGCACATCCCCACTAGGCACAAGAAACTGAACCGCGGAAGACTGATCCTGACCAGGTCAGTCTTCCTCGTAGTGAAGACATACCCGGAGTCCATGTGCTTTCATTGCCCTGTGCACTTTTCTTGCTCACAGATGACACCGAGGACTATGAAAATAGTGCAGCTATAAAAACGTGGCAACAATCAAATATGTCAGGTACGTTCTGAAAACTATTATTTAGTATTTTTATGGTAGCAGCTCAAGGGCTTACTTAGGATTGGGATTCCATTCTGTGAGCTGCTCTACAAACAGATGGATACGATTTCTGTCCCAAGAGATTCTCTTTATACTTTTCCTGTATAGTCATGGCAATAGGAACATCTTAAAAACTAGTTCTACATTGTTGCATATGTTAGCCATGATTGTGAGCCCTGGTTTGGAATCTTTGTGGCTCTTGCCTTTCTGATATTTAAAGGCACACAGACAGAGTTGGAGAGTCTCAGATTGAATGGAGGTCCCCTAGCAGACCATTACAAAAGACTGTCTCTTATTTCAGAACTTCTCAGTTTTTAACTCTCCATACTGCAACCTCTGCCTTGATTTCTGGGCCTTATTCCGGGAGATGAACAAGCAACAGTATCTTTGTATGTTATGTCCCCAGACTCTGAAGCTCCCTGACAGGCCAGCACTAATTATGTCAGCATAAATTTAGCTTGGTTAGGTTAACTTTTTAAAACACATGTTCAGCTGGATATGTGGCTTTCCATGTGGCACCCTGGGACATCTCTGGTCATGAGATGTGCTGTTAGGTGTATTTAGGAACTTCTCGTGTCTGATTTGGAGACACTCCAAGCAAGCCATTTCATAGGTTTATTGTAATGATTCTGTGCATCTGTTATTATCTGTCCTAAAAATCTGCTGAAGGAATACTTGCAAATTGCTCTTATGTACAGTTTTGGAGACTTTCCCCAGGGAGTCTTGATGCTGGATTCTGGTATTCCTTGGCACAGACAGAAAAATATCTGGTAAGGAACACAAGCTGATATCAGCATCAAGGGTTAAAAGATAGGTAGAAGGTATAAAAGATGTGAGTGGATAAATAAATGTGTTGATCAATACTTTCAATTTTCAGTAACAACTCTCTGTATTTAGAAAGTCCAGATGATCCAGATTACGTGAACTCAGACGTTGCAACTGTGCTAAACTAGAGGTAAAAACAGGTACAAGGTTTGATGCGTTCATTGTAAACTCCAGAGAGTGATATACCTATTCTTAGCTAATGATTTGCTCTCAGGCTTGATTGTACAGCAAGCTGGCATAAGCCCATTTTAAAAGAATGTTGGAAGGAGTGAATTTTTATGTTGGCAGATTCCAAGGAAGCAGGGATGATGTTGCATGTATTAATAACTGCATGACAAGTGCCACTTTACAGGAATTAACATTTTTGAATCAGCTAGCAAATATAGAACTGTCAGTGTGGGACTACAAACCAAGTCATAGCAGTGCAAATGTTAATCATCTGACATTTGTACTAAATCTCCAAGCAAGTAGCCCTTTTAAGCCATTACAGTCCCCATAAGACTATAGGTAAGAGGAACTAGCAGTCTGCTAGAAAATGAAATGTATATTTGTGGGCAGTGTTCCCTCTAATTTTTTCCATCCATGGTTGGAATAAATTATGTGCACCCAGGCATGTGTGGATGTGCACCACCAATAGAAACCCACACTGCCCACTGTGGGTGCTCTGCTTATCAGCTGGGCAGCACCTGAATCTCTTCTGGGCGGCTGCCCAGGCGCTCAGCTTAGAGAGAACGCTGCTTGTGGGAGGAGGCTGTTGAAACCAGAACAAATTTTATCTTTAAAGATATTCACTGTCCACGTCTTAGCAGCATTGCACCGCTAGACGTCGCTCTTTGCTAACAGAAGCACAATGATAGTTTTCTATTAGTCACAGAGTGGTAGATATGTTAGTCTGTATCTTCACAAAACAAAAAAGCAGCCCTGTTGCACTTTAAAGCTTAACAAAATAATTTATTAAGTGATGAAACTTTTGTGGGACAGACCCACTCAGTCCTGTGGCACTTGAAGGACTAACAAAATAATTTTCCCTGCTCCTCTGAGAGGGGAGAGCCAGCTCCCCGCCACTCAGTCATGTTAACCCAAGATACACACAGATCAGAAGTGTGTGTCTTGGGGGTCTACTGTACTTTAACTTAAAGAAAAGAAACCTGAGTAAATCACTTCATGAATCTTGGGTAAGCACTTAGCACATCATTAGTGCTACACAAATGGTAAACAATACTGCATGTTATAAATCAGTGTTTCTTAAACTTTTGAGACCATATAAGGCCAAGCACTAATATTTTTATGTGGAACAACACTGAAAATTTTCTTCAAAAAAATAAACTGACAGACCCAAAACAAAACAAACAAACAAAAAAAAAACCCAAACAGCAACATATACAACAAAAACAAAATGAAGTAATTTAATCAGGTATCAGAGCAATGAAGAAGTAACATTGCATCTGGTTTTAATAACAGAAAACATAGACCATCAGTGTATGATATCAAAATTGTCAACGCTCATGGCACACCTGCGAGTTGTTCATGGAGCACTAGTGTTCTGTGGAACATGGTTTAAGAAACATTGTTATAAATGACATTAAGGGATCATACAAACACCTAAGTTACATTACAAACATTTTGCCAGTATAGCTAACCCAGTCAACCCACCTACAATTGATGCAGTTGTACAGCAAAAGACAGCTTTTGCAAATATAGCTGCATCTACAGGTTGTATGGCCCCTTTTGGCAGTATAGCTCACACTGATTCTGCTTAAAAAAAAAAATCTAAACTGCCAAAAGCACATTTTTTGCCTTTATAAATGTAACCATACTAGGGGCTTTTGCTGGCTCACCGTCATTAAAAGGCAAAAGTACCCTCTAGCCAACATAGCTACACTGAACAGATTTTCTAGTGTAGTCTTTCTCTTAGTCAGATGGATTTTCCAGGAATGATTAATTCTTTAATTAGCTGGGCTCCTGACATCCATACATTTTTGGAACTGTTCAGAGATTCATCAGTTAAACTATTAGACAACACCACTCCCCAGAAATTTCTAAATCTTTACCATTATCCAGCTGATACAAATACCTACCTGAGTGATATCAAACTTAAAACACAATTTAATCAGAAAGAGTCAATAATAGTAAGAAGGGGAAAAAAAGCAGTGAACTCACTATCATTCTCTTATTTCAAGGTACCACCCCCAGAATCTGAAAAAAGCTCTTTGCAGTGCTGCAGAAGCATCTATTTCATTCTGAAGATGGCGACACACAGAGAGTAAAGCAGTCCTTTGTTACACAAGTGTAATGGAATAACCCGTTCTCCAAAGTCTGCCAAAAATAATTAACTAACTTAAAGGACATCAATGCACTCTGCTGAAAATAAATCCATTGGATCCAGAAGTGTCACAAAAATGTAGCTGGAAAAAGCACGTGGAGAAAGCCTACTCCCCCTTCACGCAATAAGTGAATTTCAGCTGGTCAATGCAGCAGTTCCAAGAGAAGTCCCCAGATTTTTCATTATTCTATCATATTTTCCTCCAGATCCATTCCAGGGAGCAATGGCTTGTCTGCTCATCAACAATGGTTTCTGCTGCCAAGTGTGAAATGAATTTTTAAATTGCTCAGTAGCAAGGCGATTGATGGTTTAACTTGTTAAGCTGATTCCTGTAAGGAAGTAGTAATGCTGATGGATTATGTTTCTCATATAGTTCCCAATGTAGCAAAACTCTTGGACAGACACTGCTTCCAATAGAGTCACTGAACCTTCCAGCCAGATGCTCAGTTTTTTGAATAACAGTTCTGTATTGCTAAGTGATACACAGCAGCATTCACAAATGGTGGAGGTGTGAAGGCTACTACAAACAAGATCACTGCAGCTACAGATAATATTTGAGTGTGTACAGACAGCATCTTTCCTTGTGCTTTTGAGAGTTATTTTACAGCAATCCATAGGAATTGGACAGCTTACAGGGCACTGAGTATATCCTCACCCCACTTCCAGCCTCAGGAATTGCACCTCCTTTTCAGATTTCCTGTAGAGAAGGACATCAGTGCTAACCTCAACCCTTGCATCTGATCCATGTTTCGGTTCTGACATCTGTGTTCATGAGGAGAGCATTTTACCGGGCAGTGTTCTAGCATGTGCTCACAGGGGTGAAATGCATCTCTGTGCAGGAAATCAAGGAAAAGGTCACAAACTATTTCTCTCTGGTGGTAGCCTGTTGCACAGGGGAGAACTTCAGCCATAGCAGAGTGAGACAGAACATTCAGGTAAATGCCTAGTAAGGGAGTTCTGTTTAGTACAGCAGTTTAGTATTGGTAGTGCTTGTCTCCTGCTAGCCATTCTTACTGATGGTTCAAGATCTTATGCAGGTACTCTCCATCTACAAGGAAAAAGGGTCACACAAGCAGTTTCCTCACTTTTGGTACCAGTGACTAGAGAGAACCTGGTAGAAGAGTAAGAGTCAGCTGTGGAGTGGAAGATAGGGACATGAAATCTTTCCACCTACAAATGACTTCACTTATGAAATTTTGCTCTGCATCCATTTTACTCAATTGATCTATGTCAGGGGTTGGCAACCAAAATAGCGAGAAGAGCCATTTTTTTCAAATTTGGTTACAAAGTCAATGCTTCAAGAGCCACAGTGCATGTGAATACGAGATAGTCCTTGATAAACATTAAACTATACTTTTGTAGCCCCTATTTTAAAAACACCACACACCCAGTGAGTTGTAATGCAAAATATGCTTACTGCAGGTTGTTCCCAAACTTTTTACTTATTCTATTTTCTCCAACTTCATGGGGGGAGTAGGGGGAGAGGGGTCCCCAGGAAAGAGAGGGGCTCCTCAGGGCCAAAGAGAGGGGGGGAAGTTTGCTGAAAACTTGCCTAGGATGTTTCCTGCCATGGTGGGGCAAAGAGCTGGGCTGGGAAGGAGACCAGGATGCTCTTACTTAGCTGCAGCAGGCTGGGTCTGTCCTGTGAGGAGCTGGACAGCAGGAGCGGCAAGCTGGGGAGGCCACATAAGCAGCACTGAGCCAGTTGCTGGGGAGTGGAGGGGGAGGCACTGCCCAGCTGCAGGGGCTGCTGAATTTAGCTGCGCTCTGCAGGTTCAGGTTCAGGCACTCAGTGCAGTTGGGAACTGGAAGAAGCAGATTCGGACACGTGCTCCCCCAGCACCCATGCCACCATGCGCTCCTGGGAGCTCTGCGTCCAGGCCTTGCCCAGGGAGTGCTTGTTGCCTGTGGCAGAGGCAGGTAGAAGGGCTGGCGGTAGCTGCACAGGAGTCCCCTGCGAGAAACAGAGCAGCACCAATTTCCACTCTGTCCCCCTGCACCCATTCCACCACACTTCCCCCCTCAGCCCCCGGATCCACACGCCTTACCTGGCATGTCGCCCTGCTGCTGGCCTGCAGCCGCAGGACAGAGGGAGGGAAGGGCCTGGAGTTGGCCAATATGGAAGATGCAGGTAGGCAGGGGAGTGAGGATGCAGAACCGCCCCCTCTTGTGCTCCCCTCCGGGGGCTGATCCCTCCTGAGGGCCATTAAACCAACTGAATTGAGTTCTATTGTTTCAGCAGCAGCAGGGCAGGGAGTCCAGAGGAGTCAGTGGCAGCAGCGCCCGGAGCCACAAATTACTCCTTAAGGAGCCACGTGTGGCTCCAGAGCTGCAGGTTGCCAACCCCTCATCTTGTGCACATTTAAGCCTCTCTACAGAAATGGATTTAAAACTTCATTTGTACTTGATACACCAAAATCACAGCAATAAGGTGCCTGTTACTTGTGTTTCTGAAACTAAGAGACCAATTAAGCATTTTTAAATTAGTAATTGGAGAAAAACTTAATTGCTGTTCCTAGCAATGGTTCTGTTCCTGAAGTCTGCAGAAAAGATGCAAGACAGGGCCATTAATGTAAAGAGAACATCTGTAACCTCTTGAAAGGGACCTACCTAGCCAGTTTCAGAACAAGATTTAAACGTGATTGGTTTTACACCTACACAAGTCTCCTACCAGGTTGTATCTAAAATCACATTTTCTCTTTTTCTCCAAAACATTCTTTGATGTGTAAAAAGGCCCACACAAACAAGGGCCACTGACAATAGACAAAAGGTGGAATTTACCTTTAAAGAACTCCAGCCCAGACCATTAAAGCCCTAGTCTGAAGATTTAAGGAGCTCATAGACCTTGGCCTGGCTCTTTTGATCAAAGGTGAATTTCATTCAAAGTGACTAACCAGTAAAGTTCTATCATTTGATCCTTGACAGACTATGCAAAATGATGTGTGATTAGTGATGCTGAAGTCCAATAATACCTCTCAAAACTGCCTCATTTTCAGAGCTGCTGTGACTCTGTAAAGTGTCTCAAAATTACTACAGAATGAACCTTTCTAGTCCAGCACCCTTGGGACCTGACAAGCGCTGAATGAGAGAATTTGCCAAACGATGGGAGGTCAATATTATGTAGCAGCATTACCAACACTTCCACTGCTTACTGGGCTCTTATCACAGAATCACAGCATTGCAAGAGACCTCAAGAGGTCATCGAGTCCAACCCCTGCTCAAAGCAGGACCAATCCCAACTAAATCATCCCAGCCTGGACTTAAGAACCTCTAAGGATGGAGATTCCACCACCTCTCTAGGTAGCCTATTCCAGTGCTTCCTAGTGAAATAGTTTTTCTTAATATCCAACCTAGACCTTCCCTCACTGCAACTTGAGACCATTGCTCCTCGCTCTGTCATCTGTCACCACTGAAAACAACTTCTCTCCACCCTCTTTGTAACCTCCTTCAGGTAGTTGAAGGATGCTTTCAAATCTCCCCTTACTCTTCTCTTCTATAGACAACATAAACCTTAATCTCTCAGCCTTTCCTTATAAGTCATGTATGCCAGCCTCCTAATCATTTTCATTGCCCTCCTTTGGACTTCCTCCAATGCATCCACATCCTTTGTGTAATGGACTGGAATTGAATAATCACTGCCCTAGATCTGCTGGCAATGCTCCTATTAATGTAGCCCAATATGCCATTAGCCTTCTTGGCTACAAGGGCACATAGTTGACTCTTGTTCCGCTTCTCATCCATTATAATGCCTAGTAACAGAGAGCAAGCCGTGCTAGTCTATACACTATCAAAACAAAAAGTAGTCAAGTAGCACTTTAAAGACTAGCAAAATAGTTTATTAGGTGAGCTTTCGTGTCCTTTTCTGCAGGACATTTAAGGGTAAATTAGAGCAAATAACAGCCCTGCACACTGAGAGCCAGAACTGGTGGCGGTAAAGAAACTTCATAGGAGCATGGGAAACTTGGCCACACCAGTAAGTGGATATCCGGCTAACTAAAATCATGCCAGATTACAGATGATGTCAGATGAGAGTGTGTTGGACTAGAGAGGTCCAACCTTTACTTCATTTTGAAAATGTTGGTTTCAGTTGTCGTAGAAGTGCAATTGTGGTGATGGATTAGTTTAAGATGCTGATCTAATATCTGGAGAGAGACATACAAATACTTAAAGTTTACCAAGAGTACAAGGTGCCTGGGATAAAGTTATTCAAGTAACAGAACTCTGAACAACTTCCAGGATTTAGACCAGGGCAACACAAGATTTATTGTACTCTGTGCTCAGCACTGACATGAATAAACAAAAGTAATATTTCCTGGGGCATTTATGGAAAATGGTTAGTGCCAAAACAGGAGTTCAAAGTTGTATAAGATATGTAGTATAGGAGAAGGTAGAGGATCAGTCATTGAGAGAATGTAGGCATCTCCCCACCTTCTGGTGGTCCTACGTCAAGTCAGAAATCCTCTCTGTTTTGTGAAGCATTTTAAAACAAGGGCACATTTGATTCAAAGATCACAGTGTACTGGAAGATATCCAGAGTGTTACAATAAATTGTATATGAATTCTACATTCAAACCCACCCATTGCCAGCTTTTCCTTTGTCATGCATGTATATAAATCTACAATGACAGACAGGATGCCTTTTCAGAAATATTTGTTCTGTTGGTGCACAGGGAATTTCAGGCATGTACAGTGCTGGCTGCCAGTGAATTGGAGTATCATCCAGCCTGTGTGTTCCACCATTAAGCCAGGGAGAAGTGAAATAGCTCCAAGTGGAGTGTTTCTGTAGCCACACCTTCATCTGATCCTTGTAGATCCTGCAGGTGGCAGGAGGAGAACAGGCAGCAGCAGAAGAGGGAGTCACCCTAGATTCTAGACATCACCAAAAACTGCTCTTCTTTCCTCTGTGGCTACATCTACATGAGCCAAAAACTTTGAAATAGCCATGCAAATGGCCATTTCGAAGTTTACTAATGAAGCGCTGAAATACATATTCAGCGCCTCATTAGCATGCAGGCAGCCGCAGCACTTCAGAATTGACACAGCTCACCGCTGTGCGGCTCGTCCAGGCGGGGCTCCTTTTCGAAAGGACCCTGCCTACTTCGAAGTCCCCTTATTCCTATGAGCAGATGGGAACAAGGGGACTTCAAAGTAGGCAGGGTCCTTTCGAAAAGGAGCCCCGTCTGGACGAGCCGTGCGGTGGTGAGCCACGTCAATTTTGAAGTGCTGTGGCTGCCTGCATGCTAATGAGGCGCTGAATATGTATTTCAGCGCTTCATTAGTAAACTTCGAAACGGCCATTTTGAAGTTTTTGGCTAGTGTAGACGCAGCCTGTGAGAACAAGAAAAATGTACAGCTGGGAGATCCCAGCAGAGGACTCAGTGGTGGCAAAGACCAACACTGCGGCGTGTCCGTCACTTTGTTAGCGGGAGCCCTTGAACTAGTCTGGAATTTTATTTAATTCCTCTTCCTTCTGATTGGCCCTGTAGATAATGCTAGGAAAGTGAGGGCACACTAATTCACTAGAGGCAGAGCAGGTGGTATGGAACCACCACTGTGGGCCATAGGCAAGGTGGGAGTGGGACCCAGCTCCGTACTTTGGGAAGGGAGGGGCCAGGATATTTGGCGCTGGGCCCCTCCCACACCCTGACAACTGCAGCAGTACTGGTGCAGCACTTCAAAGGGGCCCAGCCCTCCAGCCACCACCACTGTTGAAGTAGCAGTGCTGGCTGCAGCCCCTTTGAAATGCCGGACCCGGGGGCAACTGCCCACTTTGCTCCCCTGTTGGTGGCCCTGTCTGGAACACATGGAAAGAAGGGAAGGATTCAGGAAGTGGTTCAGTACCTTGCTTCTCCACCTACTCTGTTCCCATTGTAAGTGCTTGGGCACAAGACTGTCTGTACAGCATACAGTGGATTAGGGTCCCAACCCAGATTTAATTGTATTTAATAAATGTTATAGTTTATAATTGTACTTATACTAAGGAGTTACTATGTACATTGAGAATCAGACATTTCAGGAGGATGGTAAATAATTTGATAGAGATTTACAGAAGTACTATGATACAGTAAACTTTTTTTAACTTCTGTTCAAACAGCAGGACTTAGTTAACTGGCATTCTGTCCCATGTGTGCGCGGCCAGCGGCTCCTTGGGTCTCCAGCCCAGTGTAGCTCTCCACGTGATGTGGCCATTCATGAGCCGCCCAGAGCAGCTTGTGGTGCGCAATGTACAATCCCCACACAGCACGGCCATGCACAAGCCACCCGAAGCGGCTCCCCGCCCAGAGCTGCTCCCCATGTGGCATAGCCATGCACAAGCCGCCCAGAGTGGCGCCCCACCCAGAGTGGCTCATGGTGTGCGACACAGAAGCCCCACACACAGCTGAAACAGCTCCCCATGCAGCATAGCCATGCACACGCTGCCCAGAGTGGCACCCCACCCAGACCTTATTGGAACCTCCCTCAAATCCGGCATATTGGAATATCCAGTAACCTCCTGGTCCTGGGCCTGCTGGATATGAAAGTGTTTATTGTAATTAAATAAAATACATATTCTCTCTTACCTGCTTATAGTGGTGTCTTCATTTGTATAACCAACCAGGGTCTAGACCAGAGCAGGCAAGATATGGCCTGTGGGCCAGGACTGGCCCACCACACCTTTTAATTCGGCCTACAGCCCATCCCTGCAACAGGAAGCAGCATCGCTCACAGCAGCTGGTGGCTCCCTGCTGCTCTCTGCACTGCAGTATGGGGAGATTAGAGTGCTGCCCCCGTTCCCAGTAAAATCTCTCAGCAGCTATTGGCTGCAAACCAGCAAATGGGAGTTGAGCAAGTTTGCTCAGGGTGGAGGTAGCGCATAAAGCTGCTGGCTTCCCATCCCCAACTTCAGCACAGGGAGCCACATGGAAGAGCAAGTAGGTTGGGACTGCTGGCAGGCAGGCCTTGATAAGAGCTGCTTAAGTAAGTGCCTCCTGACCACAGCCTCTCTCTGGCACTGCACCCCAACTGCCTCCCTGGCCCTGCATCCATGCCTATACTCCTCCCTTAGGCCAGAATCCTTTCCTGCACCCATACTCCTTTCTGGACCCTGCACCCCAACCTCCTGGCCCAAGTCACCACCCAGACTCTCTGCACCTTCCTGCCCTCCATCCCAGGTCACAGCTCCTTCTCAGATCTTGCACCTGCTCCTACATTCCTTCCCCCAGGCCAAAATCCTCTGCTACCTGCTCCCACATTCTGCATGCCAATGACTTTCCCCAGATCACAACCCCCTCCTTCACCCAAACTCCCTCTCAGACCCCACATCCTGTCCTGCATGCCAGCCTCCTACTCCAAGCTCCCTTCTGCACCCAACTGCCATCCCAGACCCCGCACCCTCTCCATAGAAAAGCGTGACTCAGACCTAATCTTGGAGTGGCTCCCCATCAAAAATTATTGCCCAATCTAGCCTAGGTCATGTGTACCTATACTTTGGAGGCAAAGGTCTCATTCACAACTTCCCTTTCCATTCCACTGCAGAGAAATGCCCTTTCAGAAGAGGACTGTGTCACATCTTTCTGCCAAACTACCTGATGTATTTCTGCTTTTTTACATCGGAAAAAATTATGAATGTTCCCTAAACCGAAGGCCCGGCAGTAAATGAGATTTGTATGTACAGGAATTCACTCAGCTCCCAATTTCTCTGCAGTGAGCAGGGATTTACAAAATGTACCCAAGCAAGGCAAGACATTTCTTCCCTGCCTTACAGAAGGATAATTACTAGCAACATCAACATTTAATTTGTCTTCCTCCTGCGTATCCATAATTTCTGTAAATTATGGACTTGGGGGTATTTTAACTTGGCTGCATTTCCAGATGTCTTCCCTTAGACCTCCTGGAGAGGTGGGTAAAAAATCTTCACTCCAGATTGATGTTCTCTTTGCCTTTCATACAGTTACTGCTTAGGAGAGGAAGAGTTTTGTTTGAACTGCTCGCTAATTACTTCTGAATCTGAACCAGGAAGGGGAGAAGATACCTGAACTTTTAGAGGAATTAAACCTACAAGCAAAGATGAGGTATTGTTTATTCCTAATGATAGTTATGTTACCCCAGGCCAGCAAGAACTGATGCTGTGACAAGGGCTCCTCTTATCCAGGCCCAGGCTCAGTTCAGTCCTTTGCCCCTTTCCCCCACGGACTGGGATTTTACAAAGTGTCTCCGAAGCTGTGAACCCAGCCACACTTCCTGGGGCTCCTGTCCTGGCTGTTCCTGAGCTGGGGTCAGTCTGCCTCCCTCTCAGGCTCTACTCTTGTGCTCTTCCTGCTCCCTGTTTCTCCTCCAACCTCCTCTTCTGCTCTTCTTCCATCCTCCCACTCCTCTCCCTACATTGCAACTGTGGAGGGTTTTTAAAGGCCTTCATTAAGCCAGCAATGGAGTCAGCTGGCCCCAATCTGCCCAAGCCAGCTCCCACCCAGCTGCTACTGATTGCCCTGCTGCCTCCTGCTTCTATTTAGCAGGCCTCTTCCCCCTCTTTGAGCTACCTTTCTCCATCCCTGAAGGGGCCCCCTGGCCTAACTCTGTCATAATGCCTGACTCCAGAACAGTCTCAGAGGGGCAGCTGTGTTAGCCTGTAGCTTCACAAACAGCAGGAAGTCCTTTAGCACCTTGAAGTCCAACAAATTAATTTGCTACTTTTTAAGGTTCTGCAGAACTGCTATTTTTTTGTAAATCTAAAATATACCAGCATCTATGAGTCTAATTGAGATGGGCACACACTTCATGTGAAAATGGAAGTACTGTGTCAGTACTGTTCTAAAAGCAGGAGCCAAGGTAACATCTGAGTACGTCTGTGCTTTATTAGAAAATACACTTTATTTATTGCATTAAAGGTGCCTTGTGGATGTTTTCCCAGTTATCCACAGCATGGATGTTGTGGCATCATCATTAACGCCTCAACATTAACCTAGAGAAATCATGCATGTGCAAGAGGGCACATCATTTTCCATAGCTCATGTCATCCTTATCTTCAATGAGATCTCCAGTCATCAGTTGTGTGATGTATACACCTGTCCACTAGGAATGAGACAGAGACCATTTCATTTTACAGGTCACTGAACAGCCATTTGCTGTTAACTTCCGGTCAGTACAGCTATGAACTATTTCAACAGGCAGACGAAGACAAAGGATTTTATTTCTACTGCTAATCATTTATACTCTCCAGTCCTACCCAATCATATTTACACCATGGATACAACGGTTGTGTGTGGATTTAATTTTATTTAGACTAAAAAAATTACAAGTAATTTAAAAGCAAATGCTGGCTGTCATTTCCAGGTTCTGCGAGAAGACAGAATAACTTCACCCACTTCAGAATTTACTTACATACACAAGGTGCTACTATGCAAACAGCAGCTGGCCTTAAACACTGTATACTCATACTTCCAGAATCAAGGCTGTAATTGCAGTCCAGTAAAATACTCCATTTAACTTTCTGCAGGAGCAGCAGTCTTCTGACAGAGCCTGGCAAGCAGTCCAGCCATCTGCAAAAGAGAGTTCACCCCCTCTGCTATCTTCATGTGGGTATATCCAATTTCCTGCCAATGAAAATATTAGGTGTCAAACCTCAGATTTTTTCCATTTGTTTTGTCTACATTACTTCAGCAAAGGGAGACCGTGTTAGTGGAAGAGTTTGACTTGTACTTTTTTCCCAGCAAGAAAAGTAGTTTGTCATGTCTACTTTGTCCTGTTATAGTGCACGATGTACACAGTCCCCAGACATTCAAGAATTACATATATACCATTTTTAATATAACCTGTCCTTCAGCTGTAAAAAATGCTGACCTCAAGCTACCCAAGGTAAAGATAAAATTAAGTTTTCAACAAGCATAGGGCTCATCTCTTCTTGAAGCCAGCCATGCTATGGCAATACATCTTTCTGATAGTCCCGATCAAAATCTAATCTGGGGTGCAAGCTTTTACCTCTCATTGTCTTTCAAGAAATATGCCTGTATGTAAGGGCAGAATTTAACCCTAACGGTCTGTTTTCTATACATGCAATGCTCGTTATTTGTCAAAATATAATTCAATGACCATTTAACCTTTAGTAAGCTACTGAAATAACTGTGACTTGATGACCACCTTGCCATGCTGCAAAAGCCCTTCATTTGACAGTTTTAGGTGAAATATAAGCATATTTTCCAGGCCCAAGGGCTGAAACAGTTATTTGAAGCTTTGATTTAGTGGACAGCTGAGCTTATTATTTAAATAGGATTATATTATGACTAAGTAATTAATGATATAGCACCTTGAGCTTGCATGGACATTTTATTGTTAAAGTGTAAATAAATTCTCGCCGTTCTTATAACAGGGACATAAATAGGCACGTAGCTGTCAAATTAATGGGAAAAGAAACAGTGAGAAGTTTAAATACCTTTTTGTACTGTGAACTAGCAAATATTGGAAAATGAACAGACGGTGCCCCATTAATAGGAATCATTATTTTTAAAAGACTAAATGTGATAACAAGACTAGCACTAACCTTGATGAACTCCAGTTTCAGATACTCTGGCATCTGGAAGGTTTTAGACACTCTGAAGATATTGCCAACTATATCTTCTGGGGAGTACCCAAGCCGCCACAAGTGGGCAAGAATCTGTGCAGGAGAAAATAAATGTGCATTTCCATTGGGAAAAAAAAGTTGAGGGTCAAGTCTGTACTCATTGTTATACACAACTCATTTCCCACATGGTGAAACTGTATGTAGTTCTTTAAAGTTAAGGGTTTAATCTCCACTAGCAGTATGTTCTGTGCCAAATATGACTCTCAATTCATACTTGTTTAGATCATTATTACATCTGAGGCAAGCTGCAAATTTATGGAGTCAGCATATTTAAGGTGCCATAAGAATATTTAGCATCGAAACACTGAGCCTGACCTACAACAAGTTTCATTTTCAGTGACATGAGTGCACATTTGCTCCTGGTGTTGCTACTGCCCTAATACTTACATGAAGTATAAAGTAACTATATCTGCTACCATAAGGTAAATAATTTATACTAAAATTCCTCAGTTTCACTGGTACGCGTCATGGTGCCATTAAAATAATCCAGGTTTGTAATCGAGCTGTTTCAGAGGCCAGCAGAGAACAGACATGTTATTTAGACCTAAATCTTTTTCTACCAGCCATATTATGAAGCAGTATTGGTGGGATTCTGTCATGAAAACATATTTTTCTTCGCAAGTGGAAACATCATGATTGACAGAAAACTAAAAGGAGAGAGGTATACATTAAAAATGGCACCAGAGAGTTAGGGTCAGGGAGAACCTCATTTGGATGCCAGAAGAGCCTATTTAGAGTAAAACATAAGAAAAGTAATAATTCTCTCTGATAATAACTCACATAATTATGAATGAATTGAGATAGTGGCAGGATGTGGGGCTGGTGGCAGGGGACCTTCCCTTTGGTCTAGCAAATTCCCTTGTTTGAAACCAGTCATGTACTGAGAGTACCAAACCAGGGAGGTGCAACCCATAAAATTTTTTTGAAAAGCAAGTGTTCTGCTGAGAGAGTGCCTGAAAAGACAAAATACACACCTTGTATGCTTCATCAATATTTGCATTCACACAGTGCTGTATCATTTCCTTCACTAACAGCGGGTGTGGCTCATCACACACCTATATCAAAGAGAAATTAGAATTTTAGGAAACGATGCATGTATTCCCTCCTGCATCCGAACACCTTGAATAATTTAACAGTCTTCTATATAGTTGATAGTTTAAATGCTATACCTCAGAGAGACCTTTTATACACATTAATCACCATACATTTTATTTTTAAGTGACTAGCTTAGCTGGCAATGTAATTACTCACTCAACATTAAGTCAGACATCATATCACGGAATGCAGGGCATGCAACACACTGGATATTATCGATTATCACTGAATGTCACAGCAATCATGTTAAGTAGTATTTGTTATAAAGACAACGGATCTCAGCTGTGTTAGAATGTAGAGCATCTCAATGTTTCTCCAACATTAAAGGAAAAAATCTCTTACTCTGACAATCTCTTCAAAGGGTGCATGCACCTCATAAATTTAATGGAGTAATCTTGTTCAAAGACATAATGCTGCTTGGGAAGTGACAAAGCAATGTCCAACTTTTACATGTCCTGACCAATGTATGATATATCCAATCCATCAGTCTTCAAGTATTTTTGGAGTGGAACAATGCCGAATACTGAAAACTAGGAAGAAAACGTGTTTTGTATCTCCCTCGGACACAGCAAATGCTGAGCAATCACATCTTATTATAACAAATTTTACTAACCTTAAATACATTCTCACTGTTAATAAAGCCAAATCCAGAATATGTGGACTGCAAGTTGTTTAATGCCTGTAAAGAGTAAAATTAACATTTCTATTACGATCTCGAAAGCTCTACCTCTGGCTCCACTCCTCAGAGTCAAGCAGACAGTTTTGGAACTGCTGCTAGATCAACCATTCACATGAAGCAATAGCATAGACTTGAAGAACTGTGGCGAATTTGCTTTACAGGTCACCATTCAATTTCCACTGATGTAAGGAACATTTGAGAATTCAGAGAGATTATATAGTCTAGTTACGGACGTACTGCAGATCATGCCATCTCTCCTTTATTACCCACAGTTTAAAGCCTGGAATGCCACAACCTCAGCCTTTGTATTTCCACAAGAAGGCCTTTCTTTTGGTGAGTTTGTTTTAATACCTGTCTCATATCCCCTTGTGCTGTGAAGATAATGGCTTCTAGTCCATCATCTGTGTATTGTACATTCTCTCGCTCAACAATTTTCATTAACCTTGCAAGGATCTGAGCATCTGTCAGCTTGGTGTAGCGCAGCACTGCGCAGCGAGACTGGATTGGCTCTGAAGAAAGAAAAAGAAGGATCTGCAGGAGGAATGCCTTGTTCTCTTCTTAAATAGCCATCCAAGGTTACTTTTCTCAGCCAGGGAGAAGACAGCTGAAATTTCTCATAACCCTTGAATCTGATTTCCTTTTATAAGGAAAATTTGACTGTCAAAGGCCCACTCTGAGGGTGTATCTACCATGCACGCTACTTATGGTGGTGAATAGTGGACCCACACTGCATTCCTGCCTACCACAGGTACATTTAAAAATATAGATTGTGTTTTGAACTTGAATCCAAGCCTGTTGACCTGGGATCTGAGATCTGATACTGCAAAGCTGTTGTTTTTGCAATGTAGACCAACGTTCCAATATTTTCCATCCATGGGCAAAATAAATTTTGTTATGTGCACCAAAGCATGTATGGATGGGCATCACCCATAGAAGCACATGCTGCCTCTGTCTCTCTCCTGGGCAGCTGCCCAAGTGCTCAGCCTACAGGGAATGCTGGCATAGACGTATCCTTGGGCTATGTCTACATGAGAAGGTTTTTCCCACAAATCCAAGCTTTGGTTGGAAAAGACCCGCAGAGCGTGTACACGCAAAATGCGCTTTGTTGACAGACCGTCAAACAAATCCTATATATCCGCCAGCAGCACAGTGCCTCTCCGTATTCCAGAATAACACCTTTGTCGACAGTTTCCTGTTGATAAAAAGCCATGTAGACGCTCCGGGGGCTCTTTTGTTGAAAGAAGGGTCCTCAATGGCACTGGCCAGCTGGAGCCAGGAGGCACACCCTCCACCACAAGCAAACCTCTATGATCTATGCCTCTGGACCCTTTAAAGGCACAAGGAGCCCCAAACCCCCGTGCAGGAAGCTGAGGCCATGCGTGCAAGGCTGGCAGCACGCTGGCAGTACCATGCCCCTACAGCCACTCCTCATACTGACAAATAATGGCTGAGGGTGCCTGAGACCTACCTGGCCCCTTGCGGGACACTAGTGAGGGGACTCAGGGCCCATGCGGGGATCCAAAAAGTGGGCCCCATCATGGTCTAGCCCAGAGCTCTGGGGCCTGCTGGCCCTCTGGGGCAAGGAGGCCATCTTCCTCAACCCCACAGCAAAGTGTCAAAATGCCCCTGGCTAGGCGCACCTCACTGGGGCCCTGGCAGAGCACAGCCACCCTGCTTGTACCCGGGAGGTGTGGGCCAAGGTGAAGGAGCTCTGCCAGGCCTGTGGGTATGCCTGGGATGCATGGCGGAGGTTGGGATAGGGATGGCCACCTGCCCCTATTATAAGGAGTTCGACCAGCTCCTGTGGGGTGAGGATGGTTCCCCAGCCAAAAAACCCTGGACACCAGGGAGGATGCTCCCCACAACACAGACAGTATCCCGGGACCCAGAAACCCTGCTGGACCCGCTGCAGGATCTGCCCTCAGACTCTGAGTCCAGCCTGGGGACCCTAACAATAAACCTGGACTCAGGCCCCTCCCGTGCCACAACATTGGCACAGGTGCCTCCAGACCTGTTCACAGGACTGTCCGGCAAGTACTCCACAGGTCACACAGTCTGGGGTGGAGCGGGGAAGCAGACGGGGCATGCTGTGAGCCTTGCCAGGATGGCTGAGCAGCAAGCTGCACACCCACGCTGCTGGCTTGGCTCTTGAGCCATGTGTACGTCAGTGTCCCACATGGACTCAGTAGGCAGCCCCTGGGCACAGGTGCTGGCCCTCTGCCAGGGCCACCAGAAGCCACACGAGCCCCAGGGACGTGGGGAGGGGCTGCCTGGCCCTACCACAGTTTGGAACAAGCCAGCTGCACATTTGACAACCTGACCCCAGACACACCACCCAGGAGTATGGCCTCCCCCACTGACGGGCATGCCAGCAGGCACCAATCCGCACCCACTCACATGGACAGCGCCACTGATGTCCACCTTCTTGCTCCTGAGTGTCCCCCACCAGCCTGTCCCACTGAGCCAGATCCTATCATTTCCCCCACCCAAGCCTCAGAGTTAGAGTTTATGCAGGATCAGAACACCAGGAAACATCCCAGGGGGTCTTCTGTGACTGCACCCCATCACAGTGTATAAATATGTATACAGAGAATAGCAGCTTTCTCTTACCTATAATTTTATCTGAGGCATTGCATGCAAGTGCAAAACGAGTTGTTTTGGAATAAATTTCCATTGTTCTTCGCAATGCTTGTTGTGCTCCATCTGTCATACTAGGGGAAAAGAAAAAGAAGGCTGACTTTTGCCCTTTGCTCTCTAACATCCAGCTGCAGTCTTATAAATGTTTATACAGCATTCAGAGTTTCTATTTATATTAGCTACTGCTTTGTGAATTATGTGATCTTCTGGCTAGGCATCAAGGAAGCTATGTAGCTTTAGCCAGATACGTACAGGAACAAGCACCCCACAGTTTGGAATATTCTATAAAAGTTACCCAATTAAAACCAAATCATCAATATGTGAATAATCTCTAGCTGTAGATGCACATGTATTGGAATCTTCCCATTACCCTTTTGATCTAGTGAAGGAAAAATAGAATTATCTACCACAGAACTAAGTATATGAGCCGGCCCTTTTTCAAATGAGAGCTTAGAAACAGCTACTGTTTTATAGCCCATCAAATACTAAATGCTTCACTCAGATACTAAACAGCTCTGAGGTTATGTCTACACTAGCCCAAATCTTCAAAATGGCCATTTTGAAGATTACTAATGAGGTGCTGAACTGCATATTCAGCGCCTTATTAGCATGCAGCCAGCTGCAGCTCTTCGAAATTGCTGCTTTTCGCTGCCGTGCGGCTCGACCAGATGGAGGTCCTTTTCAAAAGGACCCTGGGAACTTTGAAATCCCCTTATTCCTATCAGCAGATAGGAAAAAGGGGACTTTGAAGTTGGCAGAATCCTTTCGAAAAGGACCCCCATTTGGATGAGCCGCGCAGCAATTTCAAAGAGCCATGGCTGGCAGCATGCTAATGAAGCATTGAATATGCATTTCAGCACTTTATTAGTAATCTTCAAAATGGCCATTTGCATGGCCATTTTGAAGATTTGGGCTAGTGTAGAGAGAGCCTGAAAGGCAAAAACTTCTGTTGGAAGAGAGTCTGGTAAGAGTGCTGCTAAATGGATATCTAGTCACAACCAAATTACTTTTGAGAGGCTAGCAAAGTATCCTGAACTGGTTTATAATAAAAGCATCACATTTTATCCAAGTTATGAAGAACATGGAGGCAGAATCCTTCTGAGGCAGAATCCTGAGGGGTTATCTGTGGTCAAAAGAAACACAGTGTACCTGTCTGCTTCATCCAGGATGATTATCTTATGCCGACCTTTAGGAAGCGTGACCTTCTGCTGAGCAAACATTTTGATTTTGTTTCTCACAACATCAATGCCCCTGAAACCATAATCCCACACATTCAATGATCACTCAGAGCAGTATACATTTCACAATTTAAAGAAAGAAATTACATTCCATTACCACAAAATGGGCACTGTTTACATTTGAGAGGATCTGTAAATATTTCAGGAAAAATAAGAGCAAACTTCATACTATCCTTCAATACTCATTTCAGAGTTAAAAAATTCAGTGTTGTACAGTTACTTGGGAACTGAAATGAACAATACAACAAACTTTTACATTACCTTCCAGCAAAAGTTTTCCAAGCACTCAGAGCCTGAAAGTACTCCCACTGAGCTCAGTAGGGCCAGATCAAGCCCTGTCACCTACATACTTAAACTCAAATCATCTTTCCTTTGACGATTAGCTTGAAATTATTTTTTGTTAAACGTAAATGGAAACTTTATGAATGCAACATAAGGAGAAGAGCTCTTTACAATAAATTTGATAAGTTATGGATAGAAATTACAGATTACATAGCACCTAACAACCTGCATATGTTTTATAATTCCATTAATATCTCTGACACGCCCCAAACAGGAAGTGGATAATGTTTACAAGACACCTTCAAACCTCAAAGATCACTTAAGTATTTTGTAGAGGGATGGAGAAGGGAGAAGACTGTGAAACAAATACTGGAAATCTTACTATCATTAATCTAATAAACACCATTGATTTCAAGTAAAAACGTTATAAGTTTGTTGTATTTCTTCCTTAATTTGAAACTTAGTTATGGAGTTTTCATACACACCTGTCATTTGAAGCATTCAGCTCCAGAACAGCATCCTTTAATGCAGGCCCAAGCAGTGCACGAGCCAAACATAAGATACTGGTTGTTTTACCAGTTCCTGGAGGACCCTATGAATACAATGCATCTTAAGTATCATATCATTAAAGTGAGCTGCATGTGCTAGCTATTCTGTTCTGTTAGCAGTAAGAGGAACACAGGAATGCCCGTGAGGAGTCCATGTACTCTAATATTCTGCTTCCCACGTTATGAGATATTTCAGAGAAGAGTGTAAGGAACACTGTAGTTACGGGACAAAGCCTAACCCCAGAAGGTAGTTTATTTCCTGAAGCATGAGGGCATGTATCAGGGACAATTACATATTAGACAAAAAACCTGACCACTGAATGTACTAAGGTCTCCCTTAGCCAAAGTGTCATGGACCAATGCAAATCAGAGAGAGCCTGTATATTATCCTGAACCAACATCACCAGTAGAGAACAAAAAACACAGCAACTAGAAATATGGTGCAACACAAAAATACTTACAGCAATTATAATATTTGGTACATTTCCTTCCCTTGCAAATACCTAGAGGGAAAAAAAAAAAGGAGTGATTACTTTGCCAGGCAACTTGAAAAGTAATTTCTACCTACCACCACTTTTCATCACTGGAATTAAGATCGCCACATTCACTTTCTCCCCTTTTATTTTAACTTTTTACCCCACCTTATTTTCATATTTCTTACTTGAGAGAGACAGTAAGTAAGATAACATCTTTCAATACACCCTCTCCTGTTCCTGGAAGATACAAACTTTTGAGCTTCACAGAACTCTTCTTTGGATCCCTTACTTGCTTCAAGTTTCCTTACTTGAGTCTTTATGAATAACAAGAAGTCCTGTGGCACCTTATAGACTAACAGAAATTATGGAGCATAAGCCTTCATGGGCAAAGACCCGCTTCATCAGATGCATGAGTGGGGTTCTCCTGACACCCACCCCCCGCCCTTCATGCATCTGACGAAGCAGGTCTTTGCCCAAGAAAGCTTATGCTCCAAAATTTCTGTTAGTCTTTACGGTGCCACAAGACTTCTTGTTGTTTTTGAAGATACAGACTAACATGACTACCTCTCTGATACTTGAGTCTTTATAGTAATCCTTTCTTTGAAGAGTTCTGTTCTACTTTAAATGGTTCATCTAGCCTGAGGTTTTATCATCCTTGCATTTTCCTTCCATCTTTTTTTTAAAAAGATACATTGTGATAAGTCACTAGCAAACCTGAGAATTGAACTATTGTTTCTATTTCTTGATACATTTGTATCCCAAAATAGAAACCACACCGGCCAAACACTGCACTGGAAATAGCTAGGCTATTTTGAGTGCAGTCTTTCCTTCCTGGTAACCCTCATCATATAAGGGTTACCGGGAAGTTCAAAATAAGCACTTATTTTGAACCCCAGTGCAGTGTAGCCTGCACCAGGTTTGAAATAAGGTGCCTTATGCCATTTGTACATTGCAAATGGCGTAACTTATTCTGAGCTAGGGATACAGTGCAGCCCTAGCCTGAAATACTGACTACTAATCCCATATTCTAACCATTAAAGAACACCACTTAGAATATAGAGGCTGTTAAATATTAGAATAAGGAGGCTATGAAAATGATCATTCCAAAACCAGAATAGTGCAATTTGAATAAGTTGAACATGTTTATGTATAAAAGAAATGAGTGTAACTGTGTATGATCACATTAGCAAATGCTTCTTTACAAACTAGTTTGTTAGAATGATTACACTGAAAATATTTTTCACTGGACTTCAAACTCTAGAAAAGCAAAAATATCTGTAGGAATTACAACATAAAATTAGTTAAAATGCAAACTACATTTGGTGATAATTACAATTAATATGCTTAATTAACATTTCTGAACCAAACTAGAACTGGATAAATTGGCAGTAAGTTTAATAAATCAGGCCCTGATTCAGGCAAGAATCCTTATTGAAGAGGACAATGTTTGAGCATGTGCTTTACTCTTAAGTATGCACTCAACTCCCATTCAAGTCAAAACAGAGTCTGCTTAAAGTGCTTTCATGAACAGAGGGATTTAAACTCTGTTTAATGCTTTCCTGAACTGAGGCTCCAAGCAGAATTATACATTAAAACAATATGTGCAACACAAATACAAGAAAACTATCTGTTTTTGTTATAAAAAGCCAACTACACACCTCCAATCGGCTTACAGTGTCTTCATTCCCAACTATTTCAGACAGCTTCATAGGTCTGTATTTTTCAACCCTATTTAAAAAAAGATCTCAAAATATTAGCCATTGCAAATCTAACTCGCATTTTACACTAGTCAAAATAGATTAAATGAGTATCATATGGGATGAAAATAATTGGAAGCATTTGAAGTCAATGTCTAAATTTCTGAAGAAGGATTTCTGACATCTTCTAAGGGAAATTATGTGCAAATTGTTCATGTTGTTAAGAGCAAACATTTAATAAATATTTAAAGTATGTCAATATATTACAACACATTCATCTGATAATCATCTGATACTACTAAATGCAAAGGGAGGAGATGCTGATATTTTGACTGAATTCTTTCAGAATATTTTAGTTTACAAAATGACTGTATTTGATCATCTGACTCATTTTATCAAAGTACAAAGGATGTTGAGAAATTTATTTAACTGATGCACACTGATTGGCATACATGCCACCTAGGTTCTCCAAAACTGCAACTGATAGAGCAAGGCTGAACTGCTGTGCTGAACCTAATTGCAGGATTAGCATGTACACCCTTCAGATAATTCAAATATACTGGACTCTGAATAAATATTATATACAAATGCAATGTGACCTGTAATCCTATGATGGTAACAGTTTAATTGCTGTTTCTCCACCCCCAATTTCACAGTTACTTGGGCCCTGACACTACAAATAACTGCATTTGGACAGGGTGCTGTGCCCACAAATAGCTGCCCTTGCCCCCACTAACTCAATGGACTTCTGCACAGGCCTTACAGAGCCAGTTTTAGGATCACAGCTATAAGATCATCATCATCAATAACCATGGGCTCAGCGCCCATTGGTGTCTGATGCCTCTCTCGCTATTTCCTTCCATCTTTCCCTGTCCAGTGTGGAGTAGCTTGGTTTCTGTAGACTAGCTCTGCACCAATCTACTATATCATCTGTCCATTCTCTGTGGTGTCTGCCCCTTCAATTCGAACTGTCCATTATGCTGAATACCAGAGTCTTGATTTTTTGTTCATCGTTCATTCTGCAAATATGCCTAAACAGTTGTAGCATCTGTTTTATAACCTTCTGTAGCAAGTTCTCTTTTGGCTGTATTTTTCTATATACTTCCTCACTGGTGACCTTCTGCATCCATCCTATTCTCAGAATCTTTCTATAATGACTCCTTTCAAACGCCAATATTCTTCTTTTCAAATCTTTCATTATCACCCATGTCTCACATCTGTACAACATGCTGTTGAATACACATGGTTTCAAGATGCTCAGCTTCGTTCTTAAACTAATTGCTTTGCTTTTCCAGATCTTATCCATCGCCTTCAAAATCGCTCTTTCTAGTCGCTATTTCCTTCTTGCAGTCTAGATCATACGTTATGTTGCTCCCCAGATGTGTGAACTTCTCTACATTTTCCAGTTCAATACCATCGACACTGATCTTCCTTCCTATTTTCTTATCTTCAAATACCATTGTTTTTTAATCCATGTTCAAAATCAGTCCGAACTGCTTCCCTTCTTTAACACTTGCACCGTTTTTGCTAGCTTCTCCTCATCTTCCTCAATGATAACTATATCATCCGTGAACCTCAAGCTGTTAAGTTTTTACCACAAGCAAGACACCACACCCTGCAAGCCGTATTCAGTACGACAACACTATTTGACAACTTCTTAAGCTCACATGACATTTCTCCTCCTAAAGGATTCCAAAGCATCTGCATTCTTAGAAGAGCTCCACCGGCTTAGAACAAACACATCCCAAAGCCTTACATTAAGTATCTTTAAAAAATTACTATCACCACATCTACAGCACCTAGAAATACCAGAAAAGGAAAACAAGAGATTCTTATTTTTCAGCTTGGTTACTTTTTGTATATGACAACACACTGTCAGTTTCAATTTACCCTCTTTATTGTCATGATCTGAAGGCCCTAGGTTCAAGTTCAAGGTCCCATTGTGTTAGGTCCTGAACTAATACACCTTCAAACGGTGTCTACTCCAGAGAGTTTAAAATTTAAATTGGCAAATGTAGCAGAGAAACAAAAAGGTAAAATGACTTGATTAGGTCAGTACCTAAACCTTTTGACACCCAATTCAGTGACCTATCTGCTAGACTACACTGCTTACTGCTGTGCTTTTACATAGTTTCCCCTCCCTCTACCACAAAACATAGAACCATTTTAAAACTGTAGATCACAAAAAACAGTCAAGAAGTCATAAGGGGAAAGTGTAATACCTGAAAATGCAATTATTTATCAAACTGACTAGACTGATAACTTTATTATGCAAATAAATGTCACCAGGAGTAATATTCAAGGACTGTTATACTTGGTTCACTGCAACTGGTTATAGGCACGTATGTAAAACCTTGCAGCTATGTGACTGCTTTAGAAATACCATTAGCATCAGCAAAACCAGCTCTCAAACTTCAGCATCAGACATAGACTTCTACATTATGAGCTGCAGGGCAGTTTGGGACTCCATCCTTTTATGACCTTAATAACTTGTGCAGCTATGCAAATTACAAAATAATTAGTGATTATGTATGATGGATACTTGTGAGGGAAAAAAGGAATCATCCATGCATCTATGGTGTTACACATCTAGCTAGGGAGCTTTTATAATTGCCTGACAGCCTTCTCTCAAAAACTTCAGTTATGGTCAATGTAGGACTATGCCAGTGGTGGGCAACCTGCGGCCCATTGAGGTTGTACGTGTGGCCCAAAATACATTTTATTTACTATTGCCCTGCTAAGAGTTGTCAGGTTATGCTGTTGCCCATCCAAGTAAGCTGCTTCCTACTGATACTATTAAAGCGATGTGAAGTGAGGTGTGCACTGACTGCCCACACCATTGTGAGAACCACGTGCTTGCTCTGCATCCAATCAAAGAGCTGCTATGGTTCTATCGGCACACCCTGAAAACACCAGGTATACAGGCACAGTGCAAAACTGTTCTATTTTGGGAAACTGTCTTGGTTACAACAGTCTTGTGCTCCACTGAGAAGAATGGGGGACCGTGCACATGTCCCACTCACTAGTCTAGGTTGCCCATCACTGGGCTACACAAACCAGTGATAAGAGAGCAAAATATACGTCCCCATGCAAGCCCCAGTGCAGATCCATTACACCCAGTAGTGCCTACTGGCTCACTAACAATTTTAGCCAGTGCTCCCTGGTAGCAGGCAGTGGCGTGTGCACAACTTGGAGAGCTCATTGTATCATGAATCAGCTATTTCAGGCTTCAGTTCCATGCACTATAGTGCATCAGGCACAGAAGTTAAGGACCGATCTACTCTTCATTCTGCTCGAACATTATCAAGCCCCTGATCCTTTCCTTAAAGTTCAGCAATTTGCTGCCACAGCATCGCTGGCCAAAGCTGCCTCTGATCCTTGTGCAGCAGTTCGGGGGGGGGGGGGGGGGGCGGGGTGGAGGGTGATGTTGGTGGCAGCTGCCTTGCCCCACCCCAGAGCCAGCTGCATGTCACTGGCGTTGTGCGTGGGGCAGGACACCCCACAGAGCACATTATAGCAAAGGGTGCTCGGGCACTGATATGACATTGAGCTTGATGTGGCCGACAGAGCTGCACAACCCCGCCCCCGGGTGAGGGGCTCCACCAGCCAATCTCCCATCAATAACTGAACCCCTCTCGCCTCAGACCCGCTGGGGAAGGGAGCAGGGGAGTCCCCTCCCCCGCGGGCTCGCTCATGGGGCCCTAGTGGCCAAGAGACCCACCCCCCACTGCTGCCTCGTAGCCCCCACTCGGGCCAGGCCCGCCCGACAGCCCCGCCCCGGACTCCTCGCTTCGCCTTCCCTCCCCCACGGCTTCCCGCCCGGCGCGCCCCTCCCCCACGGCTTCCCGCCCGGCCCGCTCTCACCAGGGCAGCTCATAGTGGCCGCTCCCAGAGGCGCCGGCGCTGTCGCCCGCTCCCCGCTTCCCGCCGTCCCCAGGCCTCTCGGCCTCCGCCATCTCCGCTTCCACGCCGGCCGCTTCCCGCCAGCTGCGCCGTAGCACCGCCCCGGCCGAGAACCCGCCCCTCGCTCCGACGCAGCCGCGCTGCCACAGGCGGGGCCACCGGGAAGAGGCGGCGCCTGGCCTGGACTGTTGTGCTTGTCGCTCGGCTCTTCGTGGCCTGGTACCGCGTCCAGGGTCGTGTTTCCACGGGGAACCTCAACGCTTCGGGGCTCTGTTTCCACAGGGGCTGGGAGCCAGGACTCCTGGGTCCTGTATCCATAGAGAGAGCAGGAGCCAGGACTCCTGGGTTCTGTTTGTGCTGCCCAGGGGCTGGGAGCCAGGACTCCTGGGTTCTAGGTCCCTGACGAGGGCAGCAGAGTGAAAACCTGCACTCCTGGGTTCGGGTTTCAGCCCGGGGTGGGAGCATGAGCTAGAGGGTTGGGCAGGTTTTCTGAGTACAGCAAGGTCATGACATTCGGGAGTGTAACATTCGGGAACTGGGTTATTTGCAAGCGGCTCACGCGGCAGAGCAAGAACCACAAGAACGAAGGCACCTGCCTGGGAGCCTGCCAAGTTCTGCTCCCCCGGCCAGGGGTAATATAGGGTAAAATGATATTTGTGAAATTCACTATTTGTGAAGGTTCTCAACTCTGAAACCTCATGAAGGTTGCAGCCCTACTGTAGTTTGGACTTTCTGAGGTGCCTTCCAGCCCTCTGATTCTATGAGTCCTGGGTTCATTACTACCCACTTTGGACAAATCACAAAAGGGGAAGTTTGTGTGGGTATAAGGGGCCGCCCAGGGCAGAATCAGACTCATTTCCATTTTTAAAAAAATGGAACTAGAAGGGTTTGATTCTGCTCTTCTCCTTTTGTAAAGAAGCAGCAACTCCACACAAAGTTAATGGAATTAGGCTGATGTAAAACTGGAGAGAGAAAAATACTGTCATGTTCTG
The DNA here is from genome assembly GCF_033958435.1 of Carettochelys insculpta. Classification (NCBI taxonomy): domain Eukaryota; kingdom Metazoa; phylum Chordata; order Testudines; family Carettochelyidae; genus Carettochelys; species Carettochelys insculpta. The sequence continues at coordinate 16,434,384 of NC_134155.1, forward strand.
TTGTTTTAGAAATTTGGAATTGGCTGTGACCTTTGAGGAGCCACCCTTTAAAATTATATTTACAAATCTCAGTAGACAAGCTTCATGCTCAGCTGCTTTCTTCTAAGAAGAGGTGGAGAGCCATATTCTCAGCAGAAGTGGGATCTCTGCAAAGGTTGATGTATCCCAGGTACGGTAGAACCTCTCCCCCAAACACACAAAAAATAGTATGAGTCTGAATAATCTGACTGAAAATGAAATACTGATTAAAACAAAGAAAAAAGGAGTGAGTTTGTGGATTCTGTTTCCTTCTCTAACGCAGACTTGGTGTGTAAGTCACTTAGGGTCAGATTCTCAGGGCAGTTAGACTTCTAAAGGTACAGATTTGCACCTATGAGGATTTTCAAAATTACCTGGGCATTTAACTCTCTTAGAAGTTAGCTGATTAAGGGCTTGTCTATACTTACCTGGAAATAGACCTGCTGTAGTCAGTCTTCCCAAATTTCCCAAATTGATTATACATCATATTGACTGATCTCTCACTACCAGCCTTGATTGATTCTGCAGGCATATTGTCTGGACCAAGTGCTTTTCCACTTTTCAGATGGTCAGTGGCTTTTCTGATTTCTTCTTTTGTAGGTCTACTGCTGTTAATTTGCACTGGTATATTTGCAGGTGATAACTCGGGAGGTTCCATGTGGGCAGGGTGATTCAGTAGCTCTTCAAAGTGTTCAAGTCTTATCAAGCTTCCAAAGAGAGGCAACCTGAAGAAAAGCAAGAACTGGAGGGGCATCACATTACGTCTATTCCAGGAAAAGTGTCCAATAGGATTCTCTTGGAGAGGATGAAGATCGAAATTGATAGACAGCTCAGGGAAGAACAGGCTGCCTTCTGAAGCGAGAGATCCTGTACTGACCAAATAGGAACTCTTAGAGTGATCATAGAACAGTCGCTTGAGGGGAACTGCCCCCATACATAACCTTTATAGACTTGGAAAAAGCCTTCAACAATGTTGATAGAGACACTTTGTGGAAACTGCTGCAACACCATGGCACCCCATCCAAAATTATTAACTTAATTCATTCAACGTATGAACCCTTGACATGCCAAGTTATTGACAAGGGTGTCTTGACAGAATCCTTCAGCATACTGTGGGGAGTGTGACAAGAGTGCCTATTGTCACCTTCCCTGTTCTTGATCACAATGAACTGTTGGAGTATGAACAGGACAACAGGTGGCCATCAATGAGGCATTCACTGGACATTTTTCAAACAGCTCAAGGACATTGATATTGCTGATGATGTCACCCTCCTTCCACACCAACATGAAAGGGTGAAAGGTCACAACACGAAACAAAGCTGCCTCAATGACTGGACTGAGCATTAACAAGGGAAGGACCAAACAATGAGGATCAACCAGTCCAACAACACCACCATCACACTGGGAGGGGATGACCTGGAAGACGTGGAGCAGTTCACTTACTTGGGGAGTATTATGGGCATAGATTGTTTTATATCTTTTTTATTCTGGTTGAGTTTCATAGGCCAGATGAGGATGGAGGGCAGTGTTTGCAGAGTTCCCATCACTACAGTAGCTGAGAGCATAGTTCTATTGTACTCACTAGAGTTAGGCAGTCAGTGCATTTGTTTTATTTGTCTTTGGGTTTAGCTCATTCAACCACTTTGTAAAAGCTCACTCACTAGGGTGAGATAATGCATATATATTGTGCTGTCTGCATGCTGCTGGTCAGAGCACTCCCATGGTACCATACAAAACAGTGGATTGTACTGTGGTTTCCTGACAATTTCAACAGGTGTTGCACTCTTAGGAGGCGCCAGCCTTCAGATAAGATAGAATTTCCTGACTGACATTCGTTCTTGCATTATGTATGCAGTGTTGCTGCAAATTTGCACCCACAGGCACTGTGGGAAACCATGCAGAAGGACTGTTGCTGAGTGTGTGGTGACAGCTTATATGATGTCATTCCACTACCTAAATGCAATTAATATATTTTTTTTGGAGTACAGTGTTCTGTAGCAGCCCTGTAGAGTTTCTGCAGGCATCCAGTCTTTTGTTAAGAGCAGGAACCAATTTCAGATCCATGGTAATCTAGTAGTTTGGTATCAGGAATGGCTTTGCCTTGCCATAAAGACAGAAAAGGCAGAAAAATGTTAAGGGTTGCTTGTAACTGTGGTGATTTGAAGCAGGTTGAAAAGTAGATTTTTGCTTGGTCACCAGAACCCCTTGAATTGGACATTTTAAAAACATCATTGCCCTGCCCCAATTTCAACTGATGCTAAGATGGCCTCTTTACTAGGCTCCTGAACCAAATTCAGGGTACAGTTCTATCCAGTTCAGTGTCAAAAGGGCAGAACTTGTTTAATATGTTAATGAAGAAGCCTGGAAAAAGAGTGGCTATAGCAAGTAGAGTTGTAATTCAAGGTCCAGCTACAAACACAATGAAAAAGGAAAAAAGCAGCCTTCAGCATATAACCAGGATATTGTAGAGAAAAGTACAAACTGGTATTGTAATAAAAAATTTGGAGAAATAACATATGAGAAAAACCAGTCATCAGTCAGGGTCCTCAGGGTACGGGTGAGTAGATCAGAACCGTGCTCAATCTCAGGGTACTTGTTAAATCAAAAAATGTGTTATTGTTTCTAAGGTTTTCATTTAGTTTTCATTTCTTGTTTATCCATGTCCCTGTTTTGGAGAATATGTTTTTGATCTTCTAATCAAACCATTAAAGATCTGACTGCACAGCTCACCTGCAAATACAACCAACCCATATGGCATTTAATGGGAGAAGGAGCAGCCCTGAACAATAATATCAATGTGTATCCCAAGACACTCTAAATAGCAGAAAGCCCCAGGCTTAGACCACATCAGCGGGAAATGAAACTACTTGATACTATGAAAACATTTGCTGCAAACTCTTGCTGCTGAACTCCATGATAATCATTAATCCTCTTTCCCTGGCAGGAGAAAAATTGCCGTAGTGGTGGCTGTCAGGAAATTATAAGTATCAAGATGATACGGATGGAAGAAAGGTTATGGTATTGTCCATCCTATTAGTCTGCAAACAGGGGAAGAGACCAGAAGATTATGGGTAGCAGGAGGTAACTATACTCTCCTCTGTCTATAATGACTATTTTCTCTGAAGTTTTCACACTCCCCCACTTCATCAACTGCAAACAGCACAGGGTGGTGTTTTTTTGTTTTTTTTTTAAAAAAAAAAAAGGCTCAGAGAATGAAGCCTTAATTTCAGGTTTTTAGAGTTCTGCTTCCCTTTAGGTGCCTAAATGTAGTATCCAGACTTTCCAAAGTGCTTGCCCACCAGTTCCCTTTATTTTTCAATGGTAAATGACAACAAGATGCAAACAAAATGTTGTGGGTTCCCTCCCTGGACAGACTATACAATTGCTATATAGCCCACCTAACCTGAGATGGACTCACCCTCCTAGTCCCTTGAACTCAGATGGATTCATGTTATACTGCCATTTCTAAATCCTTGATTTTTATCTCAAGAGAACCAGGATAGCCCACTGAGCAGGCAGCTGGTCAGTTAAAATCAGTTGTGCTGTTGCTTGCTACCCTGTCTCTAACACTCCATCTAGGACCAGCTCAGAGAATTGAAAGATCTGGCCACATTGTCCATCACTGGGCACTAGTGCCAGAAAGTTCACAAGAGTTTAGCTTATCATTTAAGTATACCAAGCAATGGGGCTCCACTATGTCTCCTGGGAAATCATTCCACTGATGACATAAAATCCTACGGAAGAGTAACTCTGCCCATAAGCAACCAGAAGTAGACAGGTGAGGAGATGCAAAGAGCCAAGAAACATATTGGCTTTTGTTCAGTATTTATACAAGGCCAAATGCTGAGAATATGAACTCCAGCATTGAAAGATATGCAGGATTGTTTCATCCATCCCACCTGCATTTTATTAATCTTAAATCTGTTGCTTCCTACTGCAACATGCTGTTGTTCAGCAGCCACAAGTATGTCATGCAGCATGGGCTGTCTCATTGCCAGAGAAATACAGTGTCTGCAGTCCTCTTTTTATTTTATTTTCTGCTTAGCTGCACAGGTTGTTTTGTTTTTGTTTTTTCCCACCGCAGTAAGAGATTACTTATAGCAGATGGTGAAGCAGATACAGCAGCCACTAGGAGAAGAAATAACAAAGGGAGTGCCATAAGGGAAGCTGACTGATGCATTAGTGTTAGTAATGCTGTATGTGTTCAACCCCAAGACTTGAGTTTATACCTAGATTTATCGTGGCTGAGATAGCTGTGGAGCTGACAGACTTGATCATGACAAACCAGAATAAGGTATCCTAGATTGCTACCAATCTAGGATACTTATATTGTCCTTAGTCATCTGAGCACTTCCTCTGTTTTTAATCTATTTATCTCGATGAGGTAGGGAAGTACATTCAATGCCATGTTAGAGATAGGGAGTGGAGGCAGAGACCCAGATCGACAATGGTATTTAGTTTCCTGACTTCCACTGGTTTCAATGGAAGATGGGAGCTTAAATACCATTGTGGACCTGCGTATATATGATTTGCCAAAGGTCATGCAGGGTATCTGTGGCACAGCAGAGAACTGAACTTGGCTCTACCAGGTCCCATGTTATCCCTAGCTCACTAGATCGTCCTTCCTCACAAGTGAATATGTCCAGCTGTTGGAAAGCCGTGGAGGTGCCTCAGAATGGGTACAGTGTAATGTTTATCCGCTGTTGTTAACTGTCTCTAGGCATGTACCTTTATGCTCTGAACGTATTTACTTTACATGCCTAAGTATTGCATATGGATTTTTTATATTATATACATAGCCAGAGGCAACATCAGAATGTAGCCTTGTGCCTGGGTTAGCAAACCCATTCTGCTGGAAGGGCTTCATGGCATATTCAGTAGGGCCAGTGGGCTAGTGGCTGTTCAAAAAAAAAAAAAAAGAGCAATGAAACATTGAATTACGCAGCATGCTGCCAGAGTGAGAAGCTCAGATATCTTTATCATCATATAAATTATGGCTATATTTGATAAAGGGATCTCAAAGTACTTAAAAGAATGGATATGAATCACAACACTCCTCTGAGGTAGAGGAGGTTTGTACCAATTCTTCAGATAAGGAAACGGGGTCGCAAAAGTAACTTGCCCAAGGTTTTACCATGAATGAGTGAAACAGTTATTGAGAATAAGACTCAGCAGTCCTGACTCTCAGGTTCTCTAACTGCTGGGCCATACACTCTGAACTTACAACTAAGGCCTGGTTTACCTCCGAATATTAGATTCACCTAGCTAAATCACTCAGAGCTGTGAAAAGGTTTGCACCCTGCCTGCAGTGAAGGGGTTAAGTAGATCTAATCCCCCAGTATAGATGCTGCTAGGTCAACAGAGGAATTCTTTTGTCAACCTAGCTGCCATCCACGAGAGTCAGATTAACAACAGTGACAGAAAGTGCTTTCTCTCAGTGTAGAAAGCATGTACATTATACAACTGCAGTGGCTCAGCTACACTGCTGTGGCTGTGTCTTTGTAGCACGTAGCCTTAAGACCAACAGCCTCGTGAAAGTCCCTTAATTTCTGTTTCAGTCGTCTGAATTTTATAATCAATGCAACAAGGATGAAGGGAGTTATGACATTAGTCACTAGAGCAGGAGAGGGGAAACTTTTTGGAGTTGGGGGCCACTGACCTACAGAAAAATCAGTTGGGGGCCCCATAAAAGTGAGAAGCAGAAGAAAATTTCACTGATGTGGTGCTTGACTGAGAAGCAGAAAAAAAAGACTGCCCTTAAGGGGGTGTCCGAGTAGGAGATATTTTGGCTCCCCTTCGCTCTGGGGTGGGGCCAAAATGGAGGGGCTATGTGGGTGGGAGGGGGTTGCTGGGATGTGGGCTGAAGTTTCGGAGTGTCAGGGCATGGGGTATGCAGGCAGGAGAGGATTCAGGAGCAGGCTGTGGGTCTGGGGTCTAAGAAGGAGGAGGGTGTTGGGGCAGTCTTGGGTGTGGGCGGGAAGGGAGTGCAGGAGCTCCTCTCCTTCCAACTCCTCCAACAGGCTCTCCTCCCACTCCCCAGGGGACACCCCTTACCTTAGCAAGTGGCTGTCTGGGTCCCTGCTGCAGCCACCCCAGGCAGGGAAGGGCTCCTCCTCACACCCTTCCCCACCTGCTGCCTGGAGTGGCTCTGGGCAGCAAGTGCTCAAGCGGGGAAGGCTCCTGCCTTTCCCTGCTGCTGCCTGGTTGGCAAGCACTCAAGCTGCTGTGTCCTGGCTGCCTGGTGGGGAGCCCAGAAGTAGCTGTTGTACTGGTGGTGCTGCTGCCTGCTCCCTCTGGCCACTTCACCTGCATGTGGGCTCCTCACCTCTTACATGCAGGATCAGGAGCTGGAAGTGTCCATGCTACAGGTGAGTGGGGTGGAGGTGGGGTGGGGTTGGTGACTTCTCCATGAGGGCCAGATTCACTGGAATTCCCTCAGTCCCTCAGCAATCTGGATCTGGACCACAGACCAGGGGTTCCCCACCCTGGCACTAGAGAGAGTCATACACCTATCCCTCGATTTACAAACTCTGGGGCTCTCTGGCTGCTGCAAATGGCTGGTAGGAGTTGGCCCCTTTTATTGTTAGGATTAGGGATTCTTATAAGGTGCTGCAGCATCCTGTTTGCTTGCTGTGTATTTCCAGAGATGGTGCAACCTCACTTCCTTTCACTGAAGATACAAAGAGTATTTGTGTGCATAAGTTTTGCTTCCAAACGTAAGATCTGCAAAAGGCATCTTGCAACTGAGATAAGCTCATTATGACTCTCACTGGATCAGCTAGGGGAAGGAGCCCTTTGTCTCACCTAATGCTTCTGGAGCCAAGGCACCATAAGGGTCCTGCTTTGAACCTCTGCTGTAGTGCTGTGCAAATGCAGATGACAAATTTTGGGACACAATAGCTCAGTTACTCTGATGTAGGGTAATATTGTCTAGTGGTGAGAACTGGCACCGGGATCCAAGCATTCTGTTCCAAGCTGTGCCACTGATGTACTATATGATCACAAGCAAAGTCACTTAATTTCTCTGGCCTCAGTTTCCACATTATTATAAAACTTGATGAATGTTTATAAAGTGCTTTGAAACCCTTTAGGTGGAGAGTGTGTCAGAAATACAAAGCAGTAATACTACTAATAATGCCTGATTACAGGACAGCACAGCCCAAACAAGATTTAGTAGGAGATATCGCACGAGAACATTTCTGTTTATTGCACACTAAGCTATTATATTTTTCCTTTTACTGTGAAACTTTGCAGGCTTCTAGGTCCTTGGTTTGGTGTTAACACCATTTGCATTATCTTAGATTCAGTTCCTAGCATCAGCAGTCATGTATTATTTGATACTAGCTGGCACTCTTGATGGTCATGCATCATACTGCAAATCATTCCATTTGTACATAGCTTCTTAAAGAGAAGCCAAAACTACCCATCAGAGTCCATACACCCAAGCTCTGTGGAGCTGTGAGAAAATGGGATACAGATCAGAACAAATTGCATTTTTACCCAATTTCAGTCTTTAAAGGCTGGAATAATCTTTATCTTGCTACAACACTTTGAACTGGAAATTAATAGAGTGAGGATTTAGAAAAGCCACGAATGGAAACTGCAGTAGTCAAGCCAAGGAGTATTTAAAGCCCGAAGAAGGATTATAGCAGAAGGCTACATGAAGGATTCCAGCAAATTCTGGTGTTGCAGTGAACAGACATGCAGATGCATGAGTGGGAAGGCTATTGGCTAAGAAGATCAGATGCCACCTAAAACTGCTTTGCCTGTAACACTGCATTTATAGGAGGGATTTTGCCAACATCGCTGTATCAATCAGAGTTCATACCTCATCACAACTTTGATGGACCAAGTTAGGCCAGAAAAAGTTGGTAGTGAAAACCTGGCCTCTTTGTCCTCACCTGTTGTTATGTTATGTTATGTTAAACAATTGTCAGATTTCAGCCCTTGAGGCGGCTGTGCTTTAGTGGCAGTCAGAGTGATTCTGCCACCCCACTGATCTTACATGCAAGAAGCTAGGAATTGCTAAACCAGATCACACTAGTGCCCATCTCATCCAGCATTTGACATCCATGGAGAATCACCAAAGTAACTGAGATCACAGTCAAATCTTTAGTTAGTACAGTTAGGTTAAAACCATGTTAAGCTAAAAAAAATTCCACTTCTCTCTGCCATTTTTCCAAGTAAACCCTACAATTACAGCAATGGAAAATGATTAAGGCAAAGCAGTAGTATCTCCCTCATTTTTCTCTTTACAGTTTATTCTGTGTATTTGACAATGCTTTGCATATAGTTGGTCTCACTGTTTCTACTAGGGTTTCCTGCCCTTGTGTTCGAGTCCTCTGGGTAGGCCAAATGACATTAGGGTTAAGGTTATTCTGGGTAGTGCATTTGGAGTTAGGGATAGCATTCCTATGGGTAGGCCACTTACAGTTAAGGTTAGGGTTCTGCGGGTAGAGCTCCTGTCCCAGGCCTGGAGGAGGGGCTATGAGTAGTGGTCTCCTCCCTAAGGTTAGGGTTCCTATGGGTAGGTCACTTGGAGTCAGGGTTAGGGATTCTATGTGCAGGGCTCCTGCCCTTGGGTTAGGGTTCCAACCGATTGGGCTGTCCACTCTAGGGTTTGGGTTCCAATGAGTAGGACTATCTCCTCTGGGATCAGGGTCCCTGTAGGTGGGGTTCCAAGCCCTAAGATTAGGGTTCCTACAGGTAGGCCACTTGACATCAGCGTGAGAGTTCCTGTGGGTAGGACTCCCTGCACTAGGGTTAGGGCTCCTATGAGTAGGGTGCTCTGCTGTAGGTGGAGTTCCTGCAGGTATATTTCCTTGCCCTGGGGTTAGGTTTCCCATGGGTAGGACACTTGGAGTTAGGGCTCCTATCTCACTAGAGCATAGGCCATCTCTAGTTAGGATTACAGTTCCTATCAGTAGGGATTACCACCCTAGTTAGGCTTCTTATGGGTAAGCCAGTTGGAGTTAGGGTAGAGTTTCCTATGGATAAGGCCTGCCTTAGATTAGGGTTCCTAGGTAGGCTACCTGGATTAAGGGTTAGACTCCGAAGTGTAGGGTTCCCCATGCTGGGGATTAGTGTTCCTATGTGTAGGCCATCTCAAGTTAGAGTTCTTAAATACAACGGTCCTTGCCCTAGTGTTAGGATTCCTTTGGGTAAGACTCTCCCCTGCCAGGCTTACAGTTCCTATGTGAGGGCCACTTGGAGTTAGGGACATGATTCCTATGGGTGAGGCTCTGCACCCTAGGGTTAGAATTCTGATGTAGTCCAGACATTATCAAACTTCACTGCATTGTGACCCTCTTCTGACAACAAAAATTATTGCACAACCCCAGTGAGGGGACTGATGCCTGAGTCTGCCCAAGCTCCACTGCCATGGGTAGTGGACAGACTTCAAACTCTCTTAGACAAAGAGTTAATGGGCACAAAACAGACATAAAAATACTCCTTATCCACAAACTGGTCAGCCTACATTTTGATGGAGTGGGCCATTCTGTTGGTGACGTGAGAGTTTGTGTCTTAGTGATGAGGAATTTTCACACTACTTTGGAAAGAGAGGCTGCTGAACTCTCTTTTATATTCAAATTCCACACATTAACACGTGGTTTGAACCGGGATATGAATTTTCTGGGACATTATATGGGCTTTTTTGCATACTTGGCTTAATCTAATTCTTGACTTCCCCCACCCCAGCCCCTCTACTCTCTGATTTGCTCACCTTTATAATTTTTTTCTGATTTGTCAACCTTGATTACTACTTTTGGTTCTCTATGCCTTAAATATTGAGTCTGTTCTGGTATGGCTATGGTCTGAAGAAGTGGGTCTGTCCCACGAAAGCTCACCTAATAAATAATTTTGTTAGTCTTTAAAGTGCTACTTTACTGCTTTTTTGTTTTGATAGTATATAGACTAGCACGTCTTTCTGTTACTAAGTGCCATGGGTAGGGAAGCCAAAGCCTGAGCCCCAACACTCCAGGCAGGTCAAAGCTGAAGCCTAAGAGCTTTAGCCCTAGGCATGGGCCTGTAACCTGAGTGCCACTGCCCTAGGCTGAAGCTTTTGGGCTCTGGCTCTAGGCATAGACTGAAGCCTGAGCCCTGGCAAGTGTAAGTCAGCTCTGGCAACCCCAGTAAAGTGGTGTAATGACCCTCTTTGGGGTCCTACCCCACAGTTTGAGAACTGCTGGTGTAGTCAATTAGTATTTTCCATGTGAGCCTATTACACAGAAGTGATAGTGGGTGGGGGAAGAAGAGAACATGAAAAAAAATGCAAAATTGGCTGAGGGGCTCAGGCATTTGTGTACATTAAACTAATCTTCACCTCTTTTATTTGCAAAATGACTTTATTGGCTTCATGCTGTGCACACTTAAAGATGTACTTAAATGTTTGCAGGATCCAGGCCGTAGTCCATAAAATGCTGTGGGCCCCATCTGGACAAATGTAAAATCATTACCATGACTGTCACATGGAGGATAAACAAATACCACCAGGGAGAAGTGTCATGTTTCAGTGACAAGTGTAAATGGAATTCATCCTTAAAAGTAATATCTAAAATACATATTTACATGCCTTTATTTCTTGAATTTTTAAAAAATTCTGACAAATTAAAAATACTTTCATAGAGCACTTGTGAAATAGTATTTCCTGATTGAAAAACAAAATATTCCTTAATTGCTATACTCTTCCTCCTATGTACCTTCCACTCATATATGTAAATTTTTTCAGCAGTGGAAGATGGACTGTATCTGGAGAACAGAGGAACAAACTATGCCCAAGGCTGAGATTTTGAATGGCACCGCAGGGTCTGTTTTCCACATGTGGATGCTGAATTCCCATGAATGTCTAATGGGGTTGAACATGCAGACTTCTCAGCAGCTTGGTGCACCCTAATGGCATATGAGGTGGGATGTTCAAAGTAAACTAACTAAAAATATAAATAAATGTACTAAATGAAATCCTGGCACTGTTAAAGTCAATTCCCATTGACTTCAGTAGGGTCAGGATTTCACCCACTGATTTGTTAGCTTCTTTCTGTTACAGTAATTGTAGGTGGTATATTGTATTGCTAGTAGCTATGTTTTTGCAAACTGAAATGTAATTTCCTTCCACCCTTCCCATCCAAGCTGATTTCTGAATTTAATGCTTAAATGTGAGGTACATGTGAAATGTTAATATATTTTTTATCTAATCCTGCCATTTGCCGTTACTAATCATAGACACTGCCACAGAGAGAGGCTTTGCATATGAAACACATTTAGATTACTAAATAAGAACAGTCAGCTATAACTAAGGTTGCTGCTCTCTGCCTCTCCTGTTTCTGTCATCCTAACTGCCCAGCTATGACATTTTTCTGGCTTTGTATAGGGGGTTTTGAAGGTCTCTTCTTATTTATTAAGTGGTCATAAGAAGAATGATTGGTATAAAATGTGAAATGCTGCATCTTTCTTCTAAGTGTCCATGGGCGAACCTTCCTCCACATCTGTCTCTCCTCCTCCGATATCCAAGTGGGCTTTTGGTCTTCCCTTCTCTTCCGATCTTTGGGAAACAGCAGCTTCTCCCCCAGCCATTCTTGGAAGATCTTCTGAAAAGATGCCCTGGGCTGAGCAAGTGGAGCTGGTAAATGGAGTCAGACCTGCTCAGCACTGTCTAAGGACACACAGTACTCCATAATCCTTAGGGCAGAGTAGCTGGGAAAGCCTTGGGTAGGGGTCATGGTGCATTTCTAATGGTGGTTCCCTGCTTACTGCAGCATAAGGATTACAAGGCATCACTTGCCCCTTCTTCAGTTCCTGGGCAGCTGCAGTGAGTCACCTGTATAGGCACCTCCTGCCAACTCTTTCTGCCTCCGGAGGAACTTGGTAAGGTGGCTGAGGAAGATAGTGGCTTTCCTGTTGATCCCCTTGATAACTGCCAAAGAGACTGGGAGAGGGTATTGGAAAGACCAAGTGTCTCCTACAAAGAGACAAGGAGAAGAAGGGAGTTTTCTAGCTGCATGGAGGAGAAGAAAATTCTGGCTTCTGCTGAACATATTTAGCAATAAGGAGTAGGGCCCCAAAGCTGCTCCCAATTAAGTCACTTACAGTGTTCCCTCTATTTTTTTTCCATCCACGGGCAGATTAAAGTTTTTGTGTGCACCAAGGCATGTGCAGAGTAGAAACACAAGCTGCCCACTGTAGGTGGCTGAGGGCACTCTGCTAGTCAGCTGCATGGTACCTGAATTTCTTCTGGGCGGTTGGGAACACTGCTTACAAACCCTGGACTTCAGTGATTTTAACGTTGGGACCCAGGAGAGGAGCCTGAGAATGACTCCTGGTAGGGTAGGACATCCAGCAATGAGAGAAGGGGATTTTCCATGGGGGTTTTGCTTTTCCTTAAAGCCAGACCTTCATGCAAGAACCTGACCTGCAGAGAATGGACTCATAACAGCCTCTGTGAACGAAACCCTTGAGGGTTCCCTCGTAGATCCCACACAAGCCAACGCTGCCGGGTCAGTGCAGCACACACAACAACTTGCAGGAGGATGGACATGCAATATCATAACATGGGCAGAGAGGCTACGTTCAGCCACACCATGTGAAAAAGCCTTCACATGCATTGTACTAAGGGGAGCTTCCTTCCATATGCAGTGTGCCTGCTGGTCAGAGAATAATCCAGAGAACAGATCAACTGGGTGGACTTGTATGCCCGCTGTTATTCTTCCCCTTCCCACTGCAGCATCTGTTTGCAAGGGAGGGGGTTTTTCACGCCTCCTACTCCCACCATCCTCTCCATTCCTTTTTTGGATGCTGGCCAGATTGTGACCAAAAGCCCCAAGAAATATTTACTTCCTGTTTCTTGCCGAGGTCTCCAGCAGCCGCTTTTCATGAATAAAATATGAGCTGTTCTTCTGGAGCCATGAAAGGAGGAAACCACTGCCAGCTGGTGCAGCCCACAGCTCTTTATTGCTTTGGTTGCCGATGCCTCCCGCCTCACATACACAGAGAGCTAGAGAAGAAAAAAAGCAACCTCCAAACATTCAATTTAGACTGCAGTCAGCTATTGCTGAGGCACATGCAGAGCTGAATTACAGACATCAAAATTCTAGTCAGAGCTGCTGAAAGTGCCTATATTTAGTGTTGCCCGATATGTCCCATTATAAGACTTTGTTTTCAGTTGTATATAACTTTGTCAAACTTTAAGGCCTGGTCTACACTAGGAGATTAGGATGAACTTAAGTGATTTAGGTCAATTTTCTAAGCAACCAGTCCACATTACAGGGTCCGTTATGCCAACTTTAAGGACTCCTTAGGTCAGCTTTTATACTCCTGCTTTTTACAAGGAATAATGCCAAAAGCAACCTTGCAAAATGAAAAACAAAAACTCAGTAATAATGGAGGATTTCAAGTCTCCCCTTATTGAATGGGTACACATAATCTCAGGACAGGATGCAGTGATACAATTTCTTGATTTATAAACGACTGCTTCTTGGAGCAGCTGGTTCTTGAACCCATAAGAGCAGAGGTGAGATGGAGAATTTGCAGATGATACTAAACTGCTCAAAATTGTTAAGAACAATGCAGACTGTGCAGAGCTTCAAAGAGATCTCACAAAACTAAGTAATTACGTAAAAATGGCAAATTAAATTTAATGATGATAAATGTGAAGTAATGCACATTGGAAAAAATAATCCCAAACAAAATGATGGGACTAATTTAGCTATAATCCACTCAAGAGAATAAAAAGCAGTCAAGTAGCACTTTAAAGACTAGCAAAATAATTTATTAGGTGAGCTTTTGTGGGACAGACCCACTTCTTCAAGAGAGAGATCCTGGAGTCATTGTGGATAGTTCTCTGAAAACATCCACTCAATGTTCAGCAGCAGTCAAAAAATCAAACAGAGTGTTAGGAATCATTAAAAAAAGAGACAGAGAATAGGACAGAGAATATCTTATTGCCTCTATATAAATCCATGATATGCCCATATCTTGAATACTCAATACAGATATGGTTGCCTCATCTCAGAAAAGATATATTGCCATTGGAAAAGGTTCAGAAAAGGGCAACAAATGACTAGGGGTTTGGAACAGGTACTATATGAGAGAGATTAAAAAGACTGGGACTTTTCATATTAGAAAAGAGGAGACGAGGTGGTGGGGGATATGACAAAGGTCTAAAAAGTCATGACTGGTATGGAAAAAGGGAATAAGGAAAAGTTATTTACTTGTTCCATAACATAAGAACTAGAGGTCACCAAAAGAAATTAATGGGTGGCAGGATTAAAGCAAAGAAAAGGACGTTTTTCTTCACACAGGACGCAGTAGGCCTATGGAACTCCTACCAGAGGATATTGTGGAGACCAGAACTTTAACAGGGTTCAAAAAAAGAACTAGATAAATTCATGGAAGTTAGGTCTGTCAATATTTTTTAGCCAGGATGGGTAGGAATGGTGTCCTTTGCCTCTGTTTGCCAGAGGCTGCAAATGGATGACAGCAGAGGGATCACTTGATGATTGCAGTAAATCCTGAATATGCATGATTTCAACTTGCACTTAACTTGCGTTAATGCGAGTTAAGTACAAATGGAAATCCTGGGGTTCCCAGGGGCTGGCGGGAGCACAGCTCCTCTGCCAGCTCCCTGCTCCAGCCCCTAGTTCTCCTAGCGGGGGAAGCTGGGGAGGCATCGCTGTCTGTCTGGCTTCCCCAGCTTGCGGAAGCCAGGAGACAGAAAGTCACAGTGGCGCAGCTTCTCCCTGGCTTCCCCCAGGTGGAAGAAGCCAGGTGAGCAGCCACAGTGGTGCGGCTTCTCACTGGCTTCCCCCAGCTGGGAGATGCCATGCTGCTGAAACTGTCAGCCCACCCAGCTTCCTCCAGCTGGGGGAAGCCAGGGAGAGCAGGGAACCAGGTGGCAGCCTGGCTCCTGGCTCCCCTGGGCTTGCAGGAGCTAGGAAACTTACCAGCGCTCCTGGCTCCCCACCCCACCCAACTTACATGAAATTTGAGTTACGCAAGGGTGGGCAGGAGCTCAACTCTCATGTAACTATGGGGTCTACTGTACCTGTTCTGTCTGGGACATCTGGCAATGGCCACTGTTAGAAGACAGTATACTGGGCTAGATGGACCTTTGGTCTGACTTGCATGGGTGTTCTTATATTCTTATGATTTTAGCGTAGTGCAGACAGAGCTTTGTGAAATTTGACATTCTTGCCTCCTAGAGGGGTCCCACAGTGCTCCAGTGTGACCATTCTGGCCACTCTTTTCAGTTTTGCTGTTCTCCAGGTGTGCAGGAAATGGCCTGTAAAAGTTTGAATTTAATTTTCTGTTTGGCCAACATGGCAAGCAGAACAGGTAGCACATCTCAGCAGCACATCTAGCCATGTATCAGAGAGGTAGCCATGTTAATCTGTATTTTCGGGAACAACAAGAAGTCCTGTGGCACCTCATAAACTAACAGATATTTTGCAGCATAAGCTTTCATGGGCAAAGACTCACTCCATCAGATGCACGAATGGGAGGGGGGACAGGTTTCAGAGGGGTATTTAAAGAGTGGAGTCCCAGTAAAAGGGAGGGCCAGAGCTGACAAGGTTTATTCAGTCAAGGTGCAAATGCCCCATTATCAGTAGTATGTATCAAAAGAGGAAAAAACAAGTCAGATCAGACAGGGAGAATGTGGCCCATTGTCAGAATCTAATGTGGAGATGTTAACACCCAGGGCAGAGAAGCTGCTTTTGTAAGAGGCCAGCCCCTCCCAGTCTCTGTTTAATCCTTGGTTGATGGAGTCAAATTTGCAATTAAATTGCAGCTCAGAGATTTCTCTCTCCATTTGATTTTTGAAATTTCTTTGTTTCAGGACTGCTCCTTTTAAATGTTCCTGGGTGTCCAGGGAGATTGAAGTGCTCTCGCACAGGTTTCTGTACATTACCATTCCTGATGTCTGATTTATGTCCATTTATTCTTTTATGTAAAGACTGTCCAGTTTGGCCAATGTAAATTGCAGTGAGGCATTGCTGGCACATAATGGCATATATTATATTAGTAGATGTGCAGGTAAAGGAGCCCCTGATAGTACAGTTGGTGTTAGGTCCTGTGATGATATCTCTGGTGTAGATATGTGAGCAGAGTTGGCAGCGAGGTTTGTTGCAGGGATTGGGTCCAGGTTTAGAGTTACTGTTTTGTGAGCTATAGCTGCTGGTGAGGATGTGTTTAAGGTTGGCAGGCTGTCTGTAGGCGAGGACAGGCCTGCCTCCCAAGGTCTGACAGAGTGAAGGATCATTGTCCAGGATGGGTAGTAGATCACTGATGATGCGTTAGAGAGGCCTTAGGTGGGAGCTGTATGTGATGGTGTTCTCTTGTTTTCCTTGCGAGGCCTGTCTTGTAGCAGGTGGCTTCTGGGTAGCCATCTGGCTCTGTCAATCTGGTTCCTCACTTCCTTTGGTAAGGCCTCAGCATCCGTTCCTTATCACTGTTTGTTATTCTCAGCAGGCTAACGTCTCTTTTTGCAACCTAGAGGAAGCAGGGGAAGGAGCATTATGCTACTATGATAGCATGAGCTACTCCACCATGCATGGACCACTCCCCTCTTTTCCCTTCCCCGGGCTCCTGGGAGAAGGGAAACTTTCACTGTCCCAGCCAAACAGGGGTCGGGGGGTGAACATACAGTGATCGCAAGCCACAAGGAGGAAAGCACAAATTGCACTGCCATGTCCTTCACTCCTCCACAGGCTGCTGGTGGAATGGAAACTTTCACTGTCTCAGCAGAGCAGGGAGGAGAAGCATGTTGTGACTGCGGGAGCCACAAAGCCCTTATAGCACAACCTGCACTTCAGTGCCTGCCTGGGGAAAGGGAAAGACTCAATGCACCAGCAAAGTGGGGAGGAGAAGCATGTGGTAACCACCACTGCTACAATCCCTAGTGTCCCCCACCCCTGACTGGAGCAGGCACAGCTTTTGGAAATCACAGACTTGAACGCATGCCCCAATCTGTGCCTTACCTTGCCTGAAAGCGAACTGAGTCAAGCAGATCCCTTAATATCTGTACCTGCTGCACAGAGGATGCTTAAAAGCCAGAATTTGTCCTTGCATGTAACACATCCCCATTGTGTTCCACAGAGGTTCTTTCATGAAATTCCTTTGTGTGTTGTAAAACTTATCTACAGTAAATGTATCTCCTTAATGTCTGGCTTTCACTTCTGTTTTGCTGTGGTGTGCTCAAGCTTTATTGCTTGTTTTGAATGGTGGAGCATCGGGAGGTGAATTTACAGAATTTCCAAGCCAGAACAAACCATATAGGGGGCACATCCTTAAGGACAACAGACAAAACTGTCATGTTGCTATCTAGTCTTCATAAATCTCTTTTTCAAAGCCTCACTGGTTAGCAGTGACTCTTGTGCTCTGCTTATTGCCCTGGTGTCTGGCTGCTCATAAGTACTGGCCAGGTGATCTGGCTTGGCCCTCCAGCCTGACATGAAATTTCCTCACTTCATTCCAGGCAAGTTATGGAGCATATGTCAGACTGCCACAGCGAGGGGAATGTTGCTTTTGATGAGGTCTAACTGACTCAGGGGGCTCTTGAACCTTGCATTTAAACAGCCAAATGCACATTTTTCTACCATTTGTCACTTGCTTATCCTGTAGTTGAACTGCTCCTTTCTACGGTCAAGGCTGCCTGTGTATAGCTTCATGAGCCACGAGAGCAAGGCATCTCCCAGGATCACTATTGGCATCTCCATATCTCAATGATAATTTTCTGCTCTGGGAAGAAAGTTCCATTCTGCAGCCGTTTCTGAATAGACCACAGTTCCTAAAGAGTCACCATTCCCAACCATCCCACACTGATGTCGGTGAAATGATCATTGTGATCCACCAACACCTGCAACACCACGGAGAAGTACCCCTTGTGGTTTATGTACTCCGTGGCAAGGTAGTCTGGCCAAGATAGGGAAGTGCATTCCATCTATTACCCTGCTGCAGTTAGGGAACCCCATACTGGCAAAATTATCCGCTATGTGCTGCCCATTTCCCAGAGTCACTATCTGTTGGAGCAGAAGGTGTTGATTGCCTGGGCTACCTGGATGACAGCAGCTGTCACTATAGATTTGCCCAATCAGAATTCATTGTCTCCTGACTGGTAGCTGTCTGGTGTTGCAAGGTTCCACAGAGCTATTGTTACTCGCTTCTGAACTGTCTGAGCAGGTCTTATTCTGGTATTGCAGCACTTCAGAGTAGGGGAAAGCAATTCCCAAAGTTCCATGAAGGAGGTCATGCACATGCAGAAGTTTTATAGCCTCTGCTGATCATCACATATCTGCAAAACAATGGGGTCCCACCAGTTTGAGCTGGTTTCACGGCACCAGAACTGGTGCTCCACTGTGTAAAAAGCAATCGAGTGCAGCCAGCGCTCCTCCTCTCCAGTGTTTCACATTTGGATATGTCCATGTCCTTTGTCGGCAGTCTGAAGGCTGCTTAGGCTCTGCACATACTGCCGCACACTTGTGGAGGTGCTCATGATACTTGTCACAACAGTCTGAAGCTGGATGGGTTCCTGCTAGACTTCCAGTGGTGTCTGCATGGATATGAAGAAGGGGTGTGAAAACACTTTTTGCTGTTGCTTTCCAAACAGAGTGAGAGGGGAGAAGTGCGCTATGGGAAGCTGACAACACCCACCCAGAATGACCCTTGGCACTTTTTTGTCCCATCAGACATTGGGCGCTTAATGCAAAGGGGCAGGAAGAACTGTGGGATAGGTACCCATAATGCATTGCTGACAAAGTTGAAGCTGCCCACCGTAATGGAAACACACTCCAACAACTTCATGTGCGAATGTGTGCATGCACCCTCAGCTTTACAGAATTGGGTTCTAAAAATCAACCTTAACAAATTTGAACTAATTTCATAGTGTAGATGTACCCTAACTGTCTGGGCTGATGTTGTCCATGCATTGTTTTACATACATTTAAAAAATATTACAATAACCATTCTATTGAGAAGCTGTAGTGCTTCCATGTTTTGGAGCAGGGCCTTGCCATTTGGCAGAAGGGTCACACCTTTTGCCATTTCCAAGAAAAAACATCCAGTTTTTTTCTAGTTCTTTGAAAAAAAACCCTCACTTTGCACATTCTTGGTAGGGACTTGTTAAAGTTTGGCAGCTAAAATCTCTGAAGACTTTTTCTGTACTGAGCATGCTCTGGTCCTTGGCTGCAGGGACTGAGCAGGACTTTCCCTCCAGTTGCTGCATCTGCTCCTGTGGTTGGTGTGGCACAAGGCAACAGAACTGAGGAGGTGACTTTATCTCCTGTGCTCTCATTGATCTCATTACTCAGAACCAGGCAGTTTTGTGGATAAAACAGTAAACAATCATGTAGCTAAAGACTATCATAATACATTGGCTGAAATAAGGTTGCATAGACAACCTTCCTTCCGGCATTGTCTACTTTTGAGTGCTCATCTTTGAACCTTGAAGTTTTTAATAGAGCTTTTTGAATGTAATATACACAGGTCTGCTGGTGCCAGTTTTTTTATTATAGTTCACTATTTCAAGGTTTAGAACCAAGGAAAGGTTCTCGATTGGTAAATGAAGGATTCAGCTTTGAAATAATTTATGCACATACACTAATAATAATTTTTCATTCTCCTAGATCCTGTTGTATCCAGTGGTTACAGAACAATTTACAGACTTTAATCAATTAAGAATCACAACTCACCTCAAGGTAAATATTATTATCACCATTTCATAGATTAGGAAACTGAGGTATACATCAATGCAGTGCCATGTCACTGGCCGTAGAACAATTCAATAGCTAAGCCATGCGTGCAACTGGAACCTTGACTCTCAGTAAGCACTAGCATGTGCCTCCTTGATTTGTATACATGTGCATTTGTTTGTTATACATAAAGTGTGTGTGTGTGCACATGCATGCATGTGCCCACAAGCATTGGTGTAGATCTGTACACACAGGTATTTTTACATTTAGATGCTGTATATTCTACTTAATGTAGCTAGCTGTTTATACCATGCACATTATTGCGGTATCTGAGTGCCTTCCATGAATGTACTGCACAGGTGACTACCATCTGTCACATGTTCCCTCATTCTCTCCTCAAGGACAGAAGCATGCACAGAGGAATGTTTTGCTTTGGTAGATGGGTTTTTTGGTTTGTTTTAAAATAAACCAACATGTTGGTCTCTATTAGAGAACGCAATGTCAGAGAAAAATACACCATATACTTAGAGTGGAAGGCAGTGAAGTTTGTGATGGTCCTTAATTCGTGATGAAGTTCACTCCACAGTCTTGCACCAGCCTCTGAGAAAGTTCTGTCTCATGCGGATAAGCTTTAACAGAGAGTTCCACTGAGCTCATGGGAATAAGGGGACTTCGAAGTAGGCGACGTCCTTTCGAAAAGGAGCCCCGTCTGGACGCACCGTGCGGCGGCAAGGAGCGTCAATTTTGAAGCGCGGCTGCCGCCCGCATGCTAATGAAGCGCTGAATATGCATTTCAGCGCTTCATTAGTAAACTTCGAAATGGCCATTTGCATGGCCATTTCGAAGTTTGGGGCACGTGTAGACATAGCCAACCACCGTCTTCATCCCAGAGCTTTGTGCTATCTTGTAGATAATCTGTGCCCTGGCTGGGGAGCACCAAGATGATAAGGACTGAGACCAGGAACTTGTCACTAAATTCTATGGGAAGCCCTGGTAGGCAGAGGACAAGTTTGATGTGGTGGTGGTAGCAGCCTCTGTTTCTAAAGAGACTTGGTGCAGTGTTCTGTACCAGTTGGAGTTTCTTAAGCACTGAGGGCTCCCGGCCTAGGTATTGTGCTTTGTATTATCTTAGTTAAAAACTAGCTTTGGGGTTTAACAAGCCCCTATTGACACCTGTTTTATATCATAGATCCATCTGAGTTTAGTGTTAAAGTAAACCAAATGCAGTTATTAAACGTTCAAATTATGCGTCATTCAATGACGTGACCATTGTTCACGTAATCTATCTTTTAATGCTGAGGTTCAGGGGGATGACTGGTCAGCTAAGCTGCTGCTCAAGCTGGCAAGGGCATGCAGATGGAGTGCTCCATAAATGTACACTGCCCTGACTGAGCTTTACTGTTCCTTCAGAGACACTACTGTCTGGTCAGTGAATGAGCTATCAGATAACGACCCCTCCACCTCTGTGCTGGTGGTATAAGCACCAAAGAATGAGGAACACTCATGTTCTTTCATGAAACTGAAATGGAGTTAGGGCTGGACTAGTGGTATCTCTGCCTACAAATTTATTTTCATAGCCTATGATGATGGGCAATGCATGTGATATCCTGTGTTGTGTTGCTCCAGCATCAGAGCCTGCTTAGTGACTGGAGCACAGAGTACATGATAGTACATTAGCAGCTGTTCAATCTGCTTTAGTTGCATGGGTTATCGGTGTCAGCCACACCTCTGATATTACTGTTTGTCCTATCACAGGTCCAAGATAGAGCAGTGACCTCTTTGTTTCAGAGCATTGCAGGGAGCCAATGACCATTCCAATTAGAGTGAATCTCATCTCAGATTGCTGTAGTCTGGAAGAAAAAAAAAGGGCTTCACAATAAGGGTTCCACAGTGTGTGTTGTTTTGTGCATGTGTGAGAAAGGGGCTCCTATCAAGCAGACCCACCGCATCTGACAGGGTTATGAATTTTCACTTTTTCCTGCTGCAACTGGTGTCTTTACAAAAAAAAAAAAAATTCTGCTTGCAGTAAGTGATTGAAGATACATGTCATCTTCAGCAGTCAAAAATGTACAGGGCAAAATAAGTTTATCAGTCACTGTAACCTTGAGTGTGCATTTCACTTCCTTATGCCTCCATCAGCCCAGCTGGAAAATTGGGTGAAAGGTGGAATGTCATTGAAGTTGGCAGCTGCTGCATTTAGAGTAGAGTTTTCCTGGGGAAATAAATGATTTACAATAAGAAATCCCACTCCCCCAAAAGGCCTGATTTTGTGGGGGGGGGGGGGAAGGGCTGAGCACCCTCACAGCTCAGGTCAGCAAAACACAGGAGCAGGGTTTTAACTTCAACACACAAATAGTCTAATTGATTTCAGTGTAGCTGCTCTCACACTTAATTTAAGCATGCACCTAAGTGTTTTGCTGGATTGGGGCTTCAACTCCCATGGAAATCAGTGAGCATTCAAGGGCCTAACCACAAGTTAGGATTGGGCATGTGGGAACTATCCCCCTGCAGTCTAGTATGTTCTTCACCAGGAGGGTGGTGAAGCACTGGAATGCTTTACCTAGAGAGGTGGTGGAATCTCCATCCCAAGAAGTTTTTAAGTCCGGGATTGACATAGTCATGGCTGGGATGACTTAGTTGGGGTTGACCCTGCTTTAGGCAGGGGGCTGGACTTGATGACCTCCTGAGGTCCTTTCCAGCCCTAAGATTCTATGATTGTATGTAAACTCCTGCTGCACAACTTTGATGTGGTAAAATGTGCTGGGAACAGGACAGATTGCCTGGTTGGAAAATGGCTGCAACCTATTTTGTACCAGTGACATGACAAAACTGGGAGATGATGGCTGGACACAGTTATAGCCAGGGGATGTACTGACCTAACACATGGCCATGACAAACTCTGGAGGTGAGGCTCCTTAGGACACTAGTGCTGCTCCACCCAACAACAATCTGGAGAGATAGAGGTGGAAATGCTGCTTCCTTTGTTTGGCAATGACCTCCCTCAACAGGAATGTGTGGTGGGGTGAGGGGCTACTCCATTGCTTTGAGCTAGCCAGGGTGGGCCTATCCTACTGCATGGATGGTCCCTGAGGCAGCAAGAGCCAGCATTTCTCAAGCATTGCGTGCCTCCTAGGGTACAAAACCAAAACAGGGATGTTGGAGGGCATCATCTCTGACTACAGGAATTGAGTTGTTCCCTCACTCACCTGCACCCACCGCTGGGCCTGCTGAAGTCACATTCTCCTTGGACCAGGCAGTTACATTACCAGCCATAAGAATATCATCCTGTTTACTGCAGTGCAGAGGGAAAGGGAACAGAGTGTTTTTTTTATTAATCTCCACTACAGTCATGCAGAGCTATTGCCCCAGTTATGGGGATTAGCCCCAGCTTACTTTTGGGGATGTGTGTTTGGGAGATGATTTTACAGGTGCAGGGCTTTTTTCCTCTGTTGGCTCCTCTTCCTGAGTTTTATCATTTCAGCCTCCTAAACGATGATCTGCATGAACTGGGCTTTCTGAATGTATGAGCCAGTTGAGTTGAAGGTCATTACCATGATATTCATAAGGCAGATTTCACTGGAATTGCAATACAATCTTGTTTTTGTACTAAGACCTTAATGTCACAAGCTATTAATGATCTCTTACTACAAGCTCAGGCGGAGGAGAACTAAAACAAATGTGACATGGCAATTTGGTTTTAGATCATACTGGCTTTTTCAAATAATAACAAGGCACTATGTGTGGTATAAATGCCTACATGGGAAGGGATGGGGATTTCCATGGCAGGAACTAGAGGCCAAGTCCCAGATATCCTGTGTGGATATATATTTCCAGGAGATTTTGAGCTCAGTTTTGCAGTACCCAGAAGGCTGAGCTAACTTCTCCACTTGAGTTTTCCCATCTGTACAATGGGACCATTAAATAATTTTTATCTGTCATACTGTGGTAGCATGTGGCTTAATTCATGACTGAATTTTTAAAGTGGTTTGAGATCCTTAGATGAAAAGTAAATGCTACATGCAGTTCATTACATGTATCCTTTTTCAGTGTATATTGACAACAGTATCCTCTTATTGCTATCTGGGCATGAAAGCTGCCATATCATTGCAAAATCTATAAGATTCTAGAACAGATTTTTTTTTAATGTTTTATCAGACTAAACATCCATTTAATCTACTATCCAACCTTTTGGACCAGCCAGTGTCAGATGCTTCACAGGAAAGGACTAGAAACCTTATATCAAACAACGACAGTACCAACTTGTTCATAGAATTTTCCTTCCGATGCTTTGAAGAATGTGGTTTTATATTCCCTCTGCATCTGTCACCTAGGCTGGGTCTACACTTGCCCCCAGCTTCAAAGGGGACATGTTAATTGGGGCAATGGGAGATTACTAATGAAGTGCTGTGGTGAATACGCAGCACTTCATGAGGTTAATTCTCCCCTGTGGCAACTTTGAAGCTTCAAACTTCAGAGTTGCTGCGGGGGAGAATTAGCCTAATGAAGTGCTGCGTATTCACCGCAGCACTTTATTAGTGATATCCTGTTGCCCTGATTAACATGCCCCCTTCGCAGTTGGGGGCAAGTGTAGACAAGCCCCTAGTTATATAAATGTCTAATTCTTTTTGAATTAATTAAAATTTCTTCTTAATATCTTGTAGCAATGAGTTCCACAGGTTATGTATTGAGTATAGATTTCCATTTAAGGCTGCATTTACACTAGCAAGTTCTTTCAGAAAATCTGGCCCTTCTTCGAAACAACATGAAGAGTGGCTACACACAAAATGCACTCTTTCAATCCTAAATCAAAAGAACGTGGTTCTTCTTCTGGAAGCCCTCTTCCACTCCCAGATCAAGAAGTGTGCATTCTTTCAAAAGAAAGCACATGTAGATGGTTCGTCGCCCTTTTTTCAAAAGAGCAGTTCTCATGGCACTGGATTGTTCAATTCCTGACCCATTTTTTCAAAAGAGCAGGCACTGTGTGGACACTCTCTATTGAAAGAGCAGCTCACTTTTTCGATCTGTTTGAGTGTTTGTGGATGTACTTTTTCCAAGAGAAGATTTTTCAGAAAAGATCTTCCAGAAGAACTTCTTTTGAAAGATCACTGTCGTGTAGACGTAGCCTAGCAGTTTTAAATGTGTTACCTTTCATTTTCATTGATGATCTCCGGTTTTTGTACAATAGAAAGGGTAAATAGGAGCACATAATGTACCTCCTTTAATCCATGCATTATGTTGTATTTAATGCAATATATTCCTTCTAATTCACATTAAAAGAAACTTATCCCATGCAGAGTCCCATCATGAGGCCCATACACCACTTCCATCCAGCCGAGAAGTAAGTGTGAAGGAGTATTTGTTTGTATGTTTGGACCCACATTTGTGGAACGTGATCCAGCTGCAGCAGATTGCTCTGTCTTTGGTTCATTCATACACATGACACACTTTGCTGCTGACGTCAAGGAAGGCAATACACTCATCACCTGCTTTGGGCTTGCTCCAAAAAGTTAAACTGTTTTTAAAATTTCAAGAAGCTAAATGATGGATGGATCCGATTTTTATTTACTCCACATACAGAATATAACCTGCTTCATTAAATATTAACCATCAGTTTATGTCTGATTTATAGGCCAGCCTATTCTTAAGGGTTTCTTTTTTCAATCAGGCTCCTAGTTCTTTACTTAGTAGTAGTAAAAGAGCATGCTGTTCATGTCAAGCACTGTGGGCACAGTCTGCCCAACTGAAAGGAGCACGGTACTGTGATCCAGGAACTCCTGGGTTATGATGCTAAATCTCTAAGGCTGTGTGGCCCAGTTTCTCCATCTATGAAATGAGACCAGTAATAGATACTTACAAGTGCTGCGAGGACTAATTGGTTAATCGTTATGAAAACGAGAGCTTGCTCTTGCATCCTTTTTTATCTATACATTCCACAACACACATTAGGTCTGTATCATAATTAGTGCCTCACTCCATAAGCTATTCACAGAAATAGGAAATAAAAGCCAAGCCTCCTGAATCCTAATCCAGTGCTTTCTGCATGAAGCCATACTGTCTCGTACTGCATGTTGATGATAAATGCTAACTGCTATTAGACGTGACATGACTAAATGGTATTGAGTTCACTCACTGGCTTCAACAGTAGGTTTTCATGATGGGACTTCGTATTATCGTACGTGCTGTGTAGCCCCATAGTGGGTATTCTGGGATACCTCCGGTACTGGGGTGTTAAACAGAAGTAATAGTGAAGACACATGTTTAACTTAATTGAGTGTAGGAGAACAATAACAGAAAAGCAGTAAGCGAGCTCTACTTTGTATTCACCATTCCTCTCAAAATTTCCACGATACTTCAGCCTGTTTCCATGCCCCACCTCAAACTGATCTTAACATGTGTATGAATGCTCAG
The DNA here is from genome assembly GCF_033958435.1 of Carettochelys insculpta. Classification (NCBI taxonomy): domain Eukaryota; kingdom Metazoa; phylum Chordata; order Testudines; family Carettochelyidae; genus Carettochelys; species Carettochelys insculpta. The sequence continues at coordinate 16,460,489 of NC_134155.1, forward strand.
CATACCAATGTAATCAGGATATATGTGTAGGCAAGAAGTTGTACAGCTGAGCTGGCAGGAGCCTGAGACTATGGTTACATCTACACTACCATGGAAGTCAACACTTTGAGATCAATCCATGAGTGGTCAATTTAGCGGGTATAGTAAAGACCTCACAAATCACTCTTTGGTTGGCCTTGATATTCTTTACTGAATAAACAGAACAAGGAAGTTAATGGGAGAGTTTTTCCCATTGGCCCCCCATGGTGTAGACCTCATGGTAATTCAACTTAGGGTATGTTGACTCCAGCTATGTTATTTACAATGCTGGAGTTGTGTAACTTAAGTTGACTTTCTGCGGTAATGTAGATGTAGCCTTAGACAATGTTCCTGGATTTGATATCTGGTACGGCATTTAAACTGACAAAGTCCACCCAATGCTGGACTTTTCCATACTTAACATTTTAAAAGCAAGAAAAACACATGACAAAATAGTTTGCCTCCCCACTCTGATTTCATAGTGAGTGTTTTTTGTCACTGTTGTCTCTTCCACATGGGGTTGATGCTAAAGCAATATCCTATGACAGAATGAGGTCATTCAGGGCCCCTCACTATTCTTCTGCCAAGACACATATATCCTCTCTCCATAAAGTAATAGTCTCGCTGCTATGAAGCTATTACTTCAATTCTCTAAAACTTTTACTGTCTCTTTAACAAAGGACAGCTGAGATCAGTTAGTGGTGGAGCAGGCTGATGACAAGAACAGTGTGGTGAGAAAACAAATTCCCACAGATGTTGGATAGTCCCCCTTACTACAAGAGAGCAGGGCCGCTGCATATGGCCACTCCTGCTAACACAGAACAAAATACAATTTAATCATTGTTACTAAGGAAAACTCTGAGGCACATTCCCAGAACTAGCACTGGGACACATTCCTCTTCTCACTATTAGCCTGGAAATAGGATTTGCTCTGGGGTTTCATCTGTCTGTTTATACTCTGCTCATTACTTTGATACCTGAGGGAGCAGGTCAAGGTCTTCAGCTATAATTAAGTATCATGTACGTGGTCACCTGTAAACAGAAAAGACAGTGTAGTCTATTGGCTAGAGTTTGGCAGATGGAAAATAAGAGATTTCCAGATGTTCTTTGTAGGATTTTGAGCAAGTTTCCCACACTTCTTTCTGCTTTACTTTTCTCACTTTGCCAAGTGTGAAATAATGATCTATTTCCACATTTTTAAATGCTTGATGATCCTCTAATACAAGGTGTTACTTTCTAGCCCATTCTTTTTTATTTGGCAGCGCTGCTATTTTGGAGCACTAAGAAGCCGAGAACTCAGGACAACTGCATGCACTAATTTATAAACAGAAAGGGTCAAATTTTCCAGGGAACAGCACCTGCAGATGGGGCCAGATTTCTAAAGGAGCTCAACACTTTGGATACTGAGCTTTTCTGAAAATATCTGACCTGTCCTGAGATGGGAGCTAAGCTCTTTTGTAAATGCAGTCCCAGCTATGGACATTGAGTTCTCCTGAAAATTCTTGCCATGGAAACTTGAGTGAGGGCATATTTTCAGACTAGCTCTTATCCTCATTCTGATTTTCCAAAGCATCCCGTTTATCCAAAGGAAATGGGAGTTTCTTGTCACCTTGCATACTTTGTCTCTAGTTCTAATACCAGGAACATCTCGTTCTCCTATTCAGTCTCAAAATCAAAACCAGCAATTGTATCAGAGCCCCTACAACAGGCAAGCAGTCTGCTTTCTTCACAGCCCCATTCATATAGACCCCAAATGATAACTACTGAGAAGTAAGCACTCTTGTTCCCAGCATCAAAACAGCTCAGCACCAATGGAAACAACAGAAAGGCGTCATCTTCTCATAGTCTCAGAGGGGTAGTCACGTTAGTCTGCATCTTCGCAAAACAAAGCAAGCAGTCCTGTAGCCCCTTAAAGGCTAACACTTTTGTTTATTAGGTAATGAGCTTTCAAATCTGAAGTAGTATGTCTTACCCACAAAAGCTCTTTACCTAATAAATAAAAGTGTTAGTCTTTAAGGGGCTACATGACTGCTTGCTTCGTCTTATCATGTTCTGTAAAGATAATCTTCCCATCCACCCTAATCCTATTTTCCAAAGCAATCCAGAGTTGCCCCAGTCATTAATAATATCTGTTTTAAGGCTATGTCTACAGGACAGCCTAAACTCAAAATAAGCTATGCAATTTGCGCTATGCAAATTGTGTAGCTTATTTGGAGTGTAGCTTGAAATAGGCTATTTTGGCATCTGGCACTGTCTAAACAGCGTCAAATGACAAAATAAAGCACTATTTTGAGGCATTCCTTACTCCTCCTGTGAGGCAGTGTACAGGGATGCCAAAATAGCTCACTTGTTATTTTGCAAACTGTTTCAAGAAGACTGGTGCATACCAAAGACACAGAGTAGCTATTCAGGGATACCTCTGGTGTTGGGGTCTTAAACGGAAATAATAAAAAACAGAAAAGCAGTAAGTGAGCTCTACTTTGTATTCACCATTCCTCACAAAATTTCCACAATACTTCAGCCTGTTTCCATGCACCACCTCAAACTGATCTTAATGTGAGTAGGAATGCTCAGCACTGAGCTCTGTGGAGAGCTTCCTTCTGTGCTAATCCTAGCACAGAGAGCCCCTAAATAGAGCCTTAGGGCCAGATCCTACTTCCCATTAAATCAGTGCCAAGAGTTCAGTTGCTTTCAGTTGGAATGGGATTATGTTTTCAGAATAGGGGCAGACTATGTCTACACTAGGGTTATGTCTACATTAGCCCAAAACTTCGAAATGACCATGCAAATGGCCATTTGAAGTTTACTAATGAAGCGCTGAAATACATATGCAGTGCCTCATTAGAATGCCAGCGGCCATGGCACTTCGAAATTGCTGTGGCTCGCCACCGCACGGCTCGTCCAGACAGGGCTCCTTTTCGAAGTTTTGGGCTAGTGTAGACATAGCCTAGGCAAAGTAAGTCAATTGCAGATACACAGTTCTAGCTACAGCAATTGCATAGTTAGAATCAACCTATTTGAACTCAGCTTACTTGACTGTCCATACTGAGCAAGGTTGATCAGAGAGTTTTTCCCATCAACCTCCCTTACTCTTTGTGTCTCTCAAGGAATACAGGGGTCAACTGCGACCCCTGAGAGTTCAATTTCATGCATCTGTACCAGATGTGGAAAATCAAACCCTGGATGAGTGACCCTAAGCAGGCTGATCTTCTGGGCTAGGGTAGACATAGCCTAGAACATACATATACTTGTTTCACTGATAGACTCTATGCAGACTAGGGTCAGATTTTCAAAAGTATTCAGCACCCACCACTGGGGCTAGATTTTCAGAAGACATCAGTTCCCATCAGGTACTAAAGTCAGTAGCATACAGTGAGCTGACCTGTCTTGGAAACATGGCCTAACGATTGCAGTAGGGGCTGCTGGGTGCTAGAGAACTTTTGAAAAGTTGATCCTTATTTCGGTGCCAGGTAGTAGCTGAAGCCTTGAAAATCTGGCCCAACCTGGTCAAAATGTGTTGGTTTAGCCAGAGCTGTTTAAATTCTGCTTGCACCCTGCTCCTTAACTTTATTCCTGGCCCAGCATGAATCAGGCCTAAAGCAGTTTCCATTCCCAAGAGCAACAAATCCTTCCAGCTCATCTGGATCCAGACAACTAACTGCCTTATTTTTGGCATCATTCTTTTAATTCTACTTTTCCCACCAGAGCCAGAATTTGTACTTTGTCTCGTGGTGCAACGTACTATTTATAGCTCCATTGCAATTGCACAGGAAGAGCTCATGCTGTTATTGCTACTGCATGAATGAACTAGTGGGAATGAAATAAATGCGTGGAGAATAAATGCACATAGGAAGCAGACAAATTCATGCAACATTTCCAAATATGGTCATTTCATTTTGATATTCCCTAGACAGACAACCAGATCTTCATCCCCCTCCTCCAAAATGACAATCATTGGAATATATATTCAGAGATGTGCATGTTTAAAATTCACAGGGATCTTTTGGGCTGACTTCAGGAAGAAAAGGAGCAACTGGAATTTTTTCCTACTCATAGCGCTTCATGGCCACCACTTAACACACACATACTTTTAAGAGCACTTGCATTGCCAACATGCAGATTGTAGGACTTCAAACCTATCCCTTCTATGCTGTCTCATATCAGGCCCTTGTGACTCTTCCTCACCCCCACCAAACAGGCAGCATACATGTAAGCATACGTGGAGTCATTGAAACCAGGACTAACTTCACTGAAGTTGGGGACATACACCAATATAAAAGCTCAGAGGACACCAACAGATAGGGTGACCACATTACTCTATGGCAAATATGGGACACTCACCTCCAGAGATGTTCTCCCATGTCAGGGCTCCTTGCTGCCCCATGGTGAGGCCCTGTGGATGGGGACTCCACAGCCTCCCGCTGAGGGGGAGCAGGGCACCTTCTTGGCATTGCTGTGTGCGCTGAGAATAGGGGCTTCACAACCTCTTAGCCCAGGGGCAGGGGGGCAGGGAACAGGGCAGCCGCCCCACGGAGGAGCTTCCTCACAGCAGGAGCTGACTCACCGAGGCACAGGGTGCCAGGGAACGAGACAGCCATCTCATGGAGGGTCTCTCTGGAGGCAGGAGCTGCCTCCCCTAGGTGTGGGGCACCAGGGAACATGGCAGCTCCCTTGTGGCAGAACTTGCTGGCAGGGAATGGGGCAACCATTCCGCATGGAGGAGCTCCCCTGTAGCAGACACTGCCGCCACAAGGCACTGGGTAACAGGGCAGCCGCTCCACAGAGGAGCTCCCTGGCAGGGAGGGTGCTGCCCCAAGACACAGGGTGCCTGGGAACTGGGCAGCTGCCCTGAAGTGGAGCTCCCTGGCAGCAGAAGCTGACACGCTGAAACACTGGGTGCCAAGGAACAGAACCACACAAAATATGGGACAGTATGCCCATTTTCTTGAAAAAGTCAGGATGCCTGTGGGCAGTGCTTTTTTTTCCTAGAAAAAACGGTGCTGGAACTCAAGTCTGATAATTCCTCCTAGGAATTAGGGTGTTCAATTTTAATGCCCTGGTCCCTTCATTGCTGCAGGACCAGCAGGGAATCCTGATCTGGTCTCTGTGCTGCTGCCGGACTGGCAGGGGCTCCTTCCCTGATTCCCGCGCTGCTGCAGGACTGGTGGGGGAGGGGCTCCTGTCCTGATCTCTGCACTGCTGCACAACTGGCGGGGGATCCTGCCATGATTCCGCTGCTGCTGCAGGACCAGCAGAGGCTTCTGCCTCAGTTCACGCACTGCTGCAATAATGGTAGTGAAATTTTTTCTGGTGTTCTAATGGAAAAAAAGGTGCTGGAACGGTGTTCCAGGGCATTCAGCCAGAAAAAAGCCCTGCTTGTGGGACAACTTAACCAAGGGACTGTCCTGGGAAGAAATTGAATGGATGGTCACCGTACCAATAGAGGGGAAAAGAACTTCCAGCATCCCACATAGCAGCCTGATGTTATCACAGCCAATCTCCACCCAAACTTTTAGCCTTTAGTTATTGATAACAGCCAAACTACCCAAATTAATTAACTTTTGTTCAGTGACACTTGGGCTCTAGGACTCAAAGTAAAATTAAGGTTAGGACTGTCAGGAAAGAAGAGAGGAATGCTTGAGCTGTTTTGGGATAGGAGAGTCAGGGATAAAGTAAGAAAAACAGCAGAGAGTTAAACACACATACACAAAACAAAACAAAAAAAAGAAGTAGGAAAGGGTTACAAACGCAAAGAAAATAAAAATCAGCAACATGGTAAGGGGAGGAGTCCTAGGTTGCATCTTTTTCCCTTCTTTTGTATTTTTCCCCCATTAAGCCCCAATCCTGAAATTAAATCCACAAGGATGGAACCCGCTCGGAGTCCTACTGCAGTCAGTGGGGCTCTCCCTGGGCACAGGGTTTGCTCGTACAAATCTAGTTGTTGTATGGGGGACTTGGAGAGTGAGGCTGGAGTCCTATGCAGTTTATGTGAACTGTGCTGCACCTAGCTCTGTTTGGGTGCTGTAAAATTATCAGTACATATTGAGATTGAGTGAATTAGCAGATATCGGCCCTGGTCCGGCAAGACATTGTTTACAGGTCTCCCTGTAAAGTGACAAATACCCTCTCCTACCCAATAGCACCTTGAACGATCACGGCCTTAGAAAGAGTAATCCTTTAGAGCAATGACAGAATCATTGTGTTTCAAGACATCTCATCTGCCCTCCTGGCGATTTGATTGAGGACGTGCAAAATAGAAGAAACAATATCTGAAAGTTTGCATCTCTGCTGCTCTGTTCAGAGATAACATATATATAGCAATATAGCTGTCATGCATCTGCTCTTTTCTTCTCACTGTCTCTGTGTGTGTGCCTGGAATAGTCCCCTGCTTTCTGTCTTGTCTGTGTAACGTTTCCATCTGTCAGAACCATAAAAAAAAAACAACTCACCCTGAAGACTTGCAGTGATCCCAAAAGCTAATGCAAATCCAGTCACTGAATCAAAATTACATATCAGTCAAGTAGAGGGAGTTTTGACTACCTATAAAAGCCACTTTTCAGAACAATATGCACATCCCATCACATAAAGCCCAAGATAAGTCTATGCTAGGAGGACAGGTAATGCAAATGCAACAGGCTAGAAATGTTAGGGAATTAGTCAGAGACCCTTGTCCTGCAAACATGTATGCATATAGTGGCCTCATTGACTCTACTAGCAGTACTACTCACCTATGTAACGTTAAACAAAGGCGTGACTATTTGCAGGGTGAAAGCATGCTGTACTCCTGACCGGGATCTCCTAGTGCAGCTCTTGTCCCTAAGCAAAACCCTGTTGAAAAGGGCTGCCCAGAAAACAACAACTTTGTTCTGGAAAAGAAAAAGTTTTGAGGTTAAATTATGTGTTCTACTGTGCAACAAAACTGGGACCTTTCAAAATGTTATTTGGGGAAAAGCATACACTAGGAGAGACTGATTTTATAGCTTGCTCGTGAGGCTGCCCACCTGCGAGGAGTAAGTGTTGCCTACAAATCAGGTAGGGTACTTGAACCTGAATCTTCCAATTTACCCACCAACCAGCTGGGTTATAGGCAAATCTGGGTGGAAGCAATTCTAGTCTGTCAGAAGAAATATCATCCTGGACCTGGAAAAATTAGTCAAAGCCAATACGTTAATGCAAACCCTGTTTGTTTTGATAAAATGCCAATTTCGGTGGAAAAAGTTTAGCAGGAATGTGTTTGACCAGCTATGCATGGAATACAATGGGCCTGATTCTCCTCTCGCTTATACCAGTTTTACATTGGAATTGCTCCTAATATATATTCTAATGTGAGTGAGAGTAGAAACTATCTCACTGGGACCTCATAGGTGTTCAGGAATTCTGAGCAGCAGCTCCCACCTGTAGGATCAGGGTTCAGATTGCAAATGCCTGCAGGCTGGGACTGTCTCCTTCTATAAATATGTGCAGTGCTTAGCACAACTGGCCTTTCATGGTGGTTGAAACTATACTAGTGAAATGATTTTGGCTGTTTTCAAGAGGAGTTGTCAGAAGTACTGGAGGTTTTTCAAGAGAAAGCAAAGTGCTCTCGCAATTCAAGTCTTTTGCTCATGAGATGCAAACACATTCAAGGACATACCATATCCTGGTATACTTGCCTTTAAAATAGCTTAGTGGAATTCAGAAACTAGCTTTCTGTTACATGTCAATATCAAGCTTAGCACTTTATTACAAACATCAAATCAAAGTCCAGAAAATTATTGTCCCTGCCTCAGTTTATTTTTAAGCTTTCCCCCCTTATTTTTATCTATTTAAATATTCAGAATTGTGGGAAACTCTGGAAGGTGGTGGTCAGTCAGTAATTGATTAATTACAGTAAATGTCAAAATAAATATCAAAGCTATAAAACCATTAAACACAAATTCATGATCAATTATCAAAATGCATAAGGTCAATGCTCTTAAATCAAACTGTCACTTCTCAAGCTGCAGTTTTCTTGCTTTGCCTCTCTGTAAATTTTGATTATATTGATGGAAATATTTTTTTTCAGTTGTGGCATTATGAAATCAACATTTACTGATAAAAACCTAATCCTTCAAGCCCAGCTTTAAAACATTTTAGATTAAATTAGTCCTGGGACCTGGTAATAAAATGAAACTGAAGTAAGGAAATGGCATTCCACACTATGCAGACCACAAACTGATCTCAGACAAAATATATAACAAAGTATGCTGATCTTTGCTGTAATGGGGAGAGGACTGTAAGTGAAACTATACATGGAAGTTTTAGTACTAAGACTGAAATATCATATTAAAATATTGCAAAAAAATTTGTAAAATTGATCAAAAATTTTATTCCAGGGAAGTTACACAGGTATTTGCTTAAACTTCATAATAATAATTACTATTTTGTTACATCCTTTCCTAAAGCATATTAAAAAGAAAGGTGACATTTTAAAGACCTCTGTGTCTCTGAATCCCTGAGATCGCTTGTGTAAGGCACTTTTCACACGTAGATCTCAAACTGCTTTCCAAAAAGGAGGAAAGTATTCCCATTCTACAGATGGAGATATTTAGGCACAGAGAAGAGATGTGACTTGCACTGGGCTAGCAGGCCAGTGGCAGAGCCGGCAATAGAACTAAGAACTCTTGCAGCCTTGTCTGTTCTGTTCTCCACCAGCGTACGTTGGCTCCTACTTTGCTGTGCCACCTACTGAATTAGATTTACTTTGAGGTGGATGAGGAGATATGCATCAGGTTTTTTTCATATCAGAGAAGAAAGGTCTGGGGGTCAGGCAACCTGGATTCTGATGAGTTTGAGCTGGTCTTTTCACCTCTCTTTGTGTTGGTTTCCCTACCGGTAAGATGGGAGACAAGAGCACTTGCTTGTTTCACCGGACTGTTTTGAGGCACAATTCACTGATGTTGGTAAACTACATTGAGATCCTTGGAGGAAAAGTGTTATGGGAATGCATCTTATTTGAAGTGCCTTGGGATCGCTAATGCTGACTTCTCATGCAAAAGTGCACCTCTGGTAGCACAGAGGTACCCAATACCACGTAGAGGAATTCCATAGGTATGATGACATTTCATGCAGCATCTACCTCTTCCTTGCAGGTTTTGCCATTCAAACAAGAATTCAGCTCAGCTGTGCCTGCTTACACATCTGAGGGCATCAGCAAGATAGCAACATAGTGAAACACACATCTCTTACCAAACTGGGATGGGTATAATCTTTCTTCATCATTCTTGGCTTTTAAACTAGGGATTGAATCAGAAGCTTCAGGTGACACCTTTTTACTGGGCTCCCTAGAAATATTCTAGTAGTTAAGTTTTCTAGAGACAGACTGTACTTTTCAAGCCTGAAGGTATTATCTACTTCCTCCTTCTCCTTGACCATCAATAATAATGAGAGTTGTTATAAGTTAAATATACCTAAAAATTTCAGTGTTGTTTAGAAAAACCTTCCCTCAGTTTGCCTGGAACAAAACTGAAATGATGGGGAAAGGGGCTACTTGAAGGTTCTTGAGTGATGGGTCTTTTAGAAGAACCAAGTATCTCTGCTGAGCTGGGGGGTCTGTGAAAAGTATTTAAAAATCAGAGCTGAGGGAAGCCAGGAGAGTTGGGTGGAAGAATTTGCAGTGCAAAGAGCTACAGTAGACTGTGAACCTTTATCTGAGGATCGGTGGCCTTCTAAGTGGGCTCAGGACTATTTACTATTTTTGGTGGAAAGTGTGAAATTGGATGACTTTGATTTTTTGTTGTTGTTTTAGCAGGGCAGGGGGTGTTCAAACCTGAAACTTGAGGGATATGTTTCCCAGAGAACCCACAGCCCCTAATGAACCCAGCCACTCCCATGACTCAGTGCAGCTATTTGGCTCACAAGGTCGTTTTAGAAACAGCTGGTGATGAAAAGGGGGAGGGGGATTTTTACAGTGTATTTCTCCTGCTTGGTAACTAATAATCAGCCAAAGAGTACATCGTATTGAGACTCTGAGTTCCTCTGTGCTATTGATGCATTCAGCCTTACAACTCACCTGAAAGATCTGCCCCTGTGTTGATAGGGAAACTGAGGTACTGCATACCAGAGAAATCATTTGCCCAGGGCCTCTCAGTGCATCAGTAGTAGCAGAGCTAGGACTAGAATTCTTACCCAGGTCCTCTCATGCCCAGTGCTGTATCTTGGTCTCCATCCATCAAAACAGGGAGGTCCCTTTAAAAAAAGACTCCCTTGCTGAAATTGCCCTGTGGAGATTTCCTCCTCAGCTGCCTTAAGCGCTTGCTTGGGGTTTTTACATTTTCCAGCCTCCCGCTTGCGTGGTTGCTGGGCTGAGGCCTGGGAAACGGGAAATTAAAGGGTTGTGCAGCTCTGACAAAAACAGCTGGAATGCCCCTCCCTCCCCTGCGCCTTCCCCTTTTGTTCCAAGTAGGCGGGGGTTGGGGCTTTGCAGAGCCGAGCGTTGGAGACACACTGACTGAGCCTCTAGCCATCACCTTTCCAAGGAGCCGAGCCAGCCCCTGACTGCAGTGCTTGCTGCCCTCCCCAGGGCCGGCTAGAGAGGGGGTGGGGAGAAGATCTACTGAGCAGTCCCTGAGCTCGCCTGGCAGCAGCATCCTTCAGCCCTGGCTGCATCCATGCCTGTCAATTCCCTTCTGCTCCGATTTCTCTCCCTCTTCTGCCTGCCTGCCTGGATGCAGCTAGCGTTAGCCTAAGGGAGTGGCAGGCTATATTGCACAGGGCTGCAGCCTCCGGCTAGATCTGGGGGAACCAAGTGGGGCTTGCAAGCAGCCTGGAGGGCTCCTCCGCAGCCCCTCTGCAAGCTGGATGCTAAGGACGAAGGTAAGAAGGCTCCAGGCTGAGGGAGGGTGGAAACCACAGCAGAAAAGGGGATGTGTATATATGGGGGGGGTGGGATGTGGGAAGGTTAGTGGTTATCGTGCAAACCCAGGAAACAGTTGTAGGAATTGGGGGGCAGTTCTCTGGCCCGTGTTATCTAGGGGGTGATCACAATGGCCCCTTCTGGCCTGGGAATCTATGATTCTTGAGATGCGCGCTAGGAGTTTAGAGCCCGCAACAAAGGAGGGGAGAATGAATGAAGCTGGTCTGATTCCCTGCTGGAAAATGCCAGGGATGGTGGGGGGCAGGGTGCTGAAATCAGGCATTGCATTACCTTGCTTATGGCAAAGCTTTGTCCTTGGGGTGGGGAGAGAAAAGGGCACTGTCCTTGTGGTAGCCTGGGTGTTACAGTGGGGATGCTGCTACCCTTGGTGCAGCAGTCCCTTTGGCGTGGAAGTGATTAAATGTGGGAAAAGGATGTGTGCTGGGGGAGACAGACTGTTAGAGGAGATGTTGGCTTTGAGGTGTGTGCTCCATCCCTAGCCCCATTCTCCCTGGAACACACCCCTCTGAACATGGCCAGTGCTGCAATCCTGGCTTGGTTTGGACTGTAACCTCCACGCATGGCTGTAGTTTAACAGTAAGGATTTACAGCTGCTCCTGGAAAGGTACCATCCTCTCCTAAATTCCAAATGGGAGAACCAACGGGCTGAAACCGGAGAAAGGGTAATGACATTGGCCATCAGCTATTGCTGATCTTGGATCAAGTCCTGATTGCAAACAGGAGCTTGGTTTTTCTTTTGTGTGCTGGCTGTTTGATTGCGTAGCACTCTGGCTGCTGGAATGGACATGACCTCTGAGTTCTGGTTGTCTCCTCATTTTAGAGATTGACATTGTTGTGCTACAGGCTCTTTTTCCTTGTCCCTAGTAGCTGGGGAATGTCATTCTAGCAAAAGTGAACTGAAATATATTGGTTGCGTTTCTATAGTGCTGCAGGAATACATGGTGCTTTGCCTAAATAATACAGCATAAAGAAAAGGCCCTTGCAGCTTCTGTTGCACACATGGGAAGGGGCTAAGATTGCATCTGAACGGGCCCCATAAATGTGAATAAGCAAAAGGTAGAGCCACCCATTTGGAAAGGACTTGAAGACAAAGTGCTGTGTCAGTGCTCAGCGCGGTTTGCTGTTCTGCTGATGGTCAGACTGGTAGACCTGTGAACCCTAGCTCAGAAATTCATATTGCTGGGATGAGCATCGGGTTTCATCAGTCCAGCCTGCAGTTTTGGAAAAAAAGGCTTTCTCAGGGGGATGGAGGAGTTGTGACTTGCATTTCAAGGGTTTTCAAATTTGCTGTGCTGGCCTTAGCTGTTGCTCTCTTTGCTGCTGGGCACCATTCCTCCACCCAGCTGCACTCGGTAAGAGCCCCTTCTAATCACAAATGAGTCCTGCCCTTTCATTGCTGGGGGAGAGCTGTTCTTACACTGGGGGTTCTTATTTGTCAGTTTAAAACAATCCCTGCCTGCTATTAGGCTGCTTAAATGTAAGCCGTTTACTGGTAGGCAGTTCCAGTAAGGAGCAGGACTGCAGTCTGACAGCTGTGCTATCTCCAGTCCATGTCCTTGGGCCTGCCAGAAACCACTAAGGGTGCAGGACTTCAAATGGGCAGCACAGTGACAAGCCACAGGTTAAAATGTTAGCAAGAGCTATTATGGAATGAGGGTTTGACTTGCACTCTCAGAAGGCTGAGGGCTGATGTTTTGGAAGTAGTGTAAACCTGTAAATTCCAAGGGACTTTGTAATTAAAGATCATGGCCTGGATTATCTTATGCGGCCGAGATTCAGTTGTGACTCCCATGCATTGTTTGCCTCCGTTTTCTAGCCCAGGGGCTCTCAAACTTTCTAGATGACTGTCCCCTTTCAGGTGTCTGATTTATCTTGCATATCCCCAAGTTTCACCTCCCTTAAAAACTACCTGCTTACAGAATTGGATATAAAACCACACTTGCTGAAAACTTCCTTACTTTCTCATGTTTATTCTTGTAAAATAAATCAACTGGCATATAAATTTTGTGCTTGCATTTCAGTGTTTATAGGGCAGTATAAACAAGTCAGTGTATAAAATTTTAGTTCGTACTGACTTCCTTTGTGCTTTTTTTCATAGCCTGTAGTAAAACTAGGCAAATCTGTAGATGAGTTTATGTACCTCCATGGGTATGTATACCCCTGGTTGAGAACCTCAGTTCTAATCTATGCTGGCTGGCAGTGGCCCCTAATGGGCTGCTTATAGATTAAAGCCCCATTTAAGACCAGGCAGAGAGAGCTAGTTTATCACTTAGTTATTAGAACTTGGTTTGGCCTCATTCACAATGGCTAGATAAACGGTACAGGTTGAACACCTCTAGTCTGGCACTCTGGTCCAGCAACATCCATAATCTAGCATGATTTTAGTTAGTCAGATGACCACTTATCATGGCTGTGGGCAAGTCTCCTGTGGTCCCACAAACTTTAGGGCTGATAGCTGTAAACAGTGTTCTGTGCTGTTGTTTAGGTGTAATTTACCAACACTTTTTCTGCTTACTAGGCTCTTAGAAGACATTTCAGGTAATGTGTTAGATGCTACTAACCTCTCATGGTCAGGCAAATTCTCTCATTCGGTGCCAGTCAGGGCCCACGGATGCTGGACTAGAGACATTCAACCTGCATTTATTTCAAAGGTGGTGACTGCCCAGAGCTGCTGTTGAAGTCAATAGTCATTACTTGTAGGGAGAGAGAAATGAATTGTACTCAGGCCCTTTTTTATCACTTTGAGTTTTATAAAGATGGCTGATGAATCTGTGGGTTATATTTTCCCCCTAGGGCCCTGCACTTTTTTACATTAGAAATTCAGGTCATGGTTGCCCTCAAAGATTCAGTGTTTGTCAACATTACAGTAGCTCCCAAAGAGACTGGCCCGAATTGGGGCCCCATTGTACCAGGTACTACTCAAACACAGAAGAGACAGTCGCTGCTTAGACAGTGAAATGATGACATTGTTGAGCTGGTGAAAGCTGAGCTGTTGGGAGGGGAAGGGAATGTGACTCAGACAAAGCATTGTGTATAAATGCCTATGTAGCTTCATTCATAAACTTTTATATTGAAGAAAAGATGTCTTGGAAGTGTTTAGTTCCTCTGTGGTTTCAGTTGAGGCATGAGACCTCGCAGTGCACACTGAGACAAGTCGTAGTTTTTCCAGCAAAATGAGAGGAGATCAGAGTTGATATTTCTAAGGTTTTTTTTAGAAAGTGTGCGTGTGTGCATGCGTGTGCGTGTGTGCGTGTGTGTGTGTGCACGCGCACGCGTGCATGCATGTTTGGGCGGGGGGAACCTCTGAGGCCTTCTTTATACCTTTATAAAAAGAGGTTTTTATTTAAATGTGAGCTTGGGTCACTGTTAGTGTAGGTCTGTGGTGTAAAAACTTATCTTTTTCTTCACCAACACATCTGTTTTCTGTTTGTGTTCAGAACTGTCTCTTCTGACTTTAAGGACGCAAATAATTTTTTATTACTGCCTATGCTTGCTAGCCGTGCAGAGCCGAGAGAGTGGTCTGGATTCTATTCTAGATCCCCCATCAGCTATAGGATTGTTAACTGCTCTATTAGTGTAGTTCCCCAACAACGATTGGCAATTGGAAATGCTTTGTGATAGTCACTGCACAAATGATCAGAGAGAGATGCTATCCCAGAGAGCTCTATGGTCTGATTAGACAAGACAAACAAGGGTGGGTGAAACAGAAATTAGGGGATTTGCCCAAGAAGTCTGAGGAATTGGACCCAGATCTAGGGTAGTGCCTTTTCCACAGAATCATCCTTTCTCTGCTAACACACATTTCTGTTGCAGAATCTTTATTGCTGATGGTGATGTGTGAGCAGTGTACCCCCACCCCAAAAAAAATCCATTTCAGCTCATGAGTTGATTCTGAAGAGTAGGAAAACACCATCTTTTTACTAGTAAACTGAACAGAGCATGTGATCGGTAGATTAAGAAACAGAGAACCCTATAATGTACAGAGTTCATTTCCATGTGCAGACACACATGCTGCTTTTTAGAGGGGACATTATGCAGTTTCTTTACATTTTGCTGAAATAAAACAACACAGGTCAATTTTCACTTGGTTTCTAGTCAATTTCAGCTTCTGGTTTTCATGTTGTAGCACAATAGTTCTCTCAGTGGAGAGATGACTTCATTCCACATGATTCTTGGTTTTGCACTTTGTATTAGCACTCATCTCTGGTTTTATCTTTTTTTTTTTTAAGTGTTTTTTTTTTTTGGTTTGTTAAAAAGCCGGTAAAAATACAACACTTTTTGGTATCAGCCCTATAGCCTTGGAGAAAGTCCTAAAGGAACAATATTTTTATTAGCTACTTTCTGAAAGGAAAAACAAAATCTGATCCAGAAAATAGCCAGAGTTGGCTCAGTTACAGCAGAAGTGAAAGGAACACATGTAAACAACTGCAATCAAGGATTGTCAAATTGCATTATTGTGATTTAACATTATTTATTCCAGTTTGGTTACTTCAAATACGGTATTAGTTTGGGAGGTTGGGGATGGGCTCACAACCTGGAGTGTGATTCTTTATGGATGATCAAGTCTCTTGCCCAGTTAAATGCTATAGAATAAGTAAAATCATAAAAGAGGCAGTGTGACTTGCTAAGAGTTATGTGGTGGAGCCAGGAATGAAACCTCGCTCTCAAGAGTCACCCTCGGATGCCATATCCCCTTGACTCAGGCTGGTTCACAGGAAGAAATGACCCTTATCAAGGCACAGAAGAGAGCTGAGACATTGACACAGCTTGAATTTGTTACTTTACTTGGGGAGAACTATTTCAGTTCTGACACTGGCTCTCACAATGACCTAGATCAAGTCTCTTACCTTGTCTACCTTCATTTTCCCATCTGTAAAATGGTCTTATTTATCTCTCATTCCTACAGAGTAAGATTTTTTTTTTCCAAAGTATCCAAAGAATTCATGCATCTAACTTCTATGGACTTTTAAAGGGTGTTTCAGAGAGGCAGTGTGACCTCAGGGGCAGGGCATAAGCCTGAGATTCAGTAGTCCAGTATTCTAATCTCACCTCTGCCACAGGTTTGCCAGGTGAGCTTGTACAAGTCAGTTGCTTGCTCAGTGCCTCAGTTTTCCCACTTGTAAAGGAGGATAACAACTGCCTTTATAAACTGCTTAAAGATATATGGACAAAAAGTATTCTAGGATAGTTAAGTGGTATTACAACTTGTTCTGACACTTTTGAAACTCACATCCATGGCACCTTTATATGCATAGTACACACAAAACCATATTACTTGTCCCCAAGAATGTAGTCTAAATTAATGCTAATAATTAATGTAATTATCCTATTGATGTTTCACAGAGGTACAGAGAAGGCTTTGTTGAACATTTCTGTTGTACTTGGAATACAGTTAAGAAACTACTTACGTGTTACCTGGGGTTTCCCTTTGATTTCTTTTCTGTCTGTTTTACATTCTTTTTAGCTCATCAGCCCCTTCTTACCACTTCCTACAATGATTCACCATGCCGGTTATCAGTTTGTGTTCATGTATAACTTCCCTCCCCACGCAGCCCCTGTAAAATCAAATGGACAAAATGCTGCATCAACTTTCAGCACAATTACTGACAAAGCCTTTCTCTAGGGAGCTCTGCCTTTTTTTCCCCTCTCTCTGATCCTCTTGCATATAGCATCACTGTGAAAACTTTTGTGCTTACCAATTAGTGCTGGAAAGTTTTCAGTAATTCTTTGAGCCTGGCAGGCGTGAAAAGCAGCTGCCTCTAGAAACAGCCCAAACTTTCCCATCACTTGGGAGTGCTCCAATTTCCATTCGTAACCAGTTAGCACATCTCCTGGATGTTGAAGTGCTCCGGAATGTGAAAGTGCCCCAGAAAAGAAGGCCTCTTTTGGGACAGCTTATGAGGCAGATACTTCATGGGCTGTACTTAATGAACTTGTCTTTAGCTTTATCTTGCATAATGAACATTTTGTGTATGTAAAACTCTCTGGTTTAATGCATGTGCTGACATCATACAGGCTGCCCCAAGACTATTGTCCGCTCATTAGTGTTATAACTTCTGTTTAGCTCTGCTGTCGTAGTTCTATAAATCAGCATTTCTTAAATTATTTGAGACCCCCAAACAATCATTTTCAGGTGAAACACCACTGAAAATTTTCTGCAAAAAAAACTGCTGGAACCACCCTCCCCACGAACCTGTCCCCTGCAAACATGTACTGCAAAAACTAAATGAAGTAATCAGGTTTCACAGCAACAAAGTAGTAATGTTTTATCTGGTTTTAATAACAAAATATATGCCATCAGTGTACGATACCAAAAAAGCATCAGATGCTTACGGAACACCTGTGAGTTGTTCATGGAACACCATTGTTCTGTGTAACATAGTTTAAGAAACACTGCTCAAGAGCTTCTACTTAGCTTAATTGTATAGCTTCTGTTTAGCTTATGGTGAACTGAGTTACTGCCCTAGCATGGTAGGTAGGGTCGGTCACTGTGCATCCTTCCTGTGCCTTGGTTTCTCAATGGATACAATGTGAATATTCTTGAATAGTACTAGGATATTTTAGTTAGTGGCCAACACAGCAGCCCTTCTTTGAAAGGACATTTACTTAGGGATAACATGGAATAAATAAAATGGTGTCTGAACCCAAGTGTCACATGGAATATTTGTCCTTTATTCTATACCTTGACTTCTGCTAAAGCTCATTTGCTGAGTCACTGGCTACCCAGAGCTTTGCAGTAAGTGGGGGCACCAAATCTTAATGGTGCTTTTTTGAAGTTCTGAAGGACTTGGCATGTGGTTTGACAAACCCTGGGAGCCAGCACAAAGGAATCGGAGGTGAATCCAAATACAGCCACTTGAGTGGCTAAATGGTAAGGACTGAGAGTTAAAACCATATGTGGGTGGTTTCTTTGTGTTTATTTTCAGTTGTTTTAGGGGAAATACTGATCTTTGGCACTGAAAGTCTGTGTCTAGACAAGGAAAGCAGGTGGTTACTTATTTGAAACAGTGTGTGAAAATGTTGCTTGTCAGACAAATACATGAGACACACCAGTAATACATCATCAAGTTAAGGTGGCAATGTCTCCCAAAGTATTGGAACTAGAGTGAGTATAAGTGACCAGCACTGTCCCAAGTGATTGGAACGGCCTCTGCGTGGGACTGCCCATTAGTCATCTACCAGTCAAAGTGTGGTCGGCAGCCCAATACCAGTTCTGCGGGGTGGGGGGAAATACTGGTCCATAGAAAATATACAAATTATTGCTATGTACTATTATTATTCTGAATAAATAATAAACAGTGGAAACTTATTCATTTTTCATTCCTTTATGAGTTTATATTTTTGGGCTGCAAAAAAAGGTACTTAAAAAACAGGTCCCAACTATGTAAAGTTTGGGAAGCCCTGTTGTACTGAATATAATGCTCAGCCTGGGGAGAGTCAATTCATAAGTTGAGTAGGACTACACAGAATGTCAGGTGGTTTTGGTTTTGTTATTTTTTCCCCCTAACTTTCTTTGGGATATCTGATCTATAGGAAGGCCTTCTGTAAATGGTGCTTCACATTACAAGGATTCATCTAACATTCTGCAGAGTCTAAGCCTTGACCTTTTGAAGCATCAATAAGCACATCTATGCTTCATTTACATCATTAGGGTGCCATAGGTTGATTGCTTGTAGCAGATTTTATGCAGAAAAAATTAATTTACCAAAAAACAGTCTTTCTGCACTACGAATGGCATTGTTTCACCCTGTGTTATGAACCAGGCCATAACCACATTCTGTAACCAAGGCAAAGATCTGGCTTTGTACAGATATGCCCCTATACTCTAGTTACAAAACACAGCTAAGGTAATAAACTTTTGTGCCGGTACAGGGTACCAGCACCTCAACAACTCCAGCCATGAGACTGGTGGGCTAAACACTGGCTTCTCCTCTTTAACCAAAAAAAGGCAATGAATAAACTCATGTGGTACTAGAGGTCCCTAACACAACCACATTGATAGAGTAAACAGGGTCTTTGCAATAGTTACATACAGTTAAAAATTCAGAATATTAAACTGAATATGCTTTGGCCAGGGCACACCATAAACTTCAGACAGCCTACAGGAGATAAGATCCTAGTGTTCTATAAATCTGAACTATCTTGTCACTCAGGAGGGTCCTTTTGAATTCACTGCCCTCATAGGAGCAGTTTTCAAGGATGCCCAATGTTGCCTGTGCTTTTTGGCCAGTCAATTTGTGTGTGAAGTTACATTTCCATGTGGGAAATTTTTACTGATTCACCAGCTCAAGTTAATGAGGAGGAGGAGTTCAGGGAACCTCACTTAATAATGACAGGCTAAGAAAGCAAAATGACTGCAATGCAACAAGAGCAATGAGGAGGCTGGCTGAGTAATAACAGATCCTACTTCACCCAGGGGTGTAGTTTGTCAGGGAACAAGGAGGCATGTCCTCACCCTCTCCCGCCTTCCCTCCCCCACCCCAACGCTGCAAGGCTTGTGCAGGTGTGAAACTTGCCCATCCTGTATGGTCTGGTGGCCTGACTGGGGATGCCACCCCAAATACAGAAATCAGACTGCACCTATGACTGGAGTCTTCCATACCACCTTTACTTCGGTGATGTCAAACCACTTAACAGACATTCCTGATCTAAACCTCATGTCAGTTCCTGACCCTGAGAGTCCTACTTTCACTTTCACTCTTCAGTTGGCACAGAAAGTTGAAATTAGTGGCCCAAGTGAAAGCAGAGCCAAGGAGCTCCGCCTTCCAGTATATTTGTCAGCTGTAAGGCCCATGCTCTTGAGCAAGGGTTTCTAATTCCTGCCCCCCACTGGAGTTCTACCTGTGCAGCTGCAGTGGGCCCTGAAGCCCACTACAGCACATCTTGAGGAAAATTATTAATTTTCATGTTTCCTTTTCATTTTAAGCTACACAATTGTCATGAGAGAAATTCCTGGCAATAGACACTCAAAATGCTTCAAGATCTTTGCAAACCAACCATTTGACATGACTGGAGAAAGCAATTATGCTGGTAGACCAGGGGTCAGCAACTCTGGCACAGGTGCCAAGAGAGAGTTTTATTCGCACGCAAGGTGGGAGCTCAGCCCTGCCCTTCCTCCCCCATGCAGCTTGATCAAAACCACACTGCTTGTGGAATGCTACCACCCACCCCCTAAATGGTAAAGTTCTGCATCTTAATTTACTTACTAATGAAGCTGTTGTAAGTAGGACTGTTAGTGACTTTAAAAATATCATGTGCACTCAGACCATACAGAGAGGTCAAAAGGTCAAATTTTGGCCCTCCTCCTTGGAAAAGGTTGGTGGCCCCTGTGGTAGACCATTGAGGACCGTGCCACAACCCCCATTAGGGCTGCAGCCTACAGTTTGGGAACCCCCTGCACTTGCATTTTCTCTCTCTAGAGCTCTGGGTTCAATCCTGCTTTGGATCAGATCTGTGGTTTTGAGGGGGTTAGGTATTGAGTTAAGTTAGTTGTTTCCTTACATTGCTTGAATTAAGGGAACTTGGTTGCATGGCAGACTCATGTACTAACTGATTTGATTTACTGGTCAGTGTTGGGTGACCAGATAGCAATAGAAGTCAATAGAATTGCAGCAGTTTACACCACTGAGAATCTTGCCAAAAGAAAACGAGAAATTCAGAAAATTTAGGGGTGGATACATATCTGGGTAACCAGAGGCAGCAAAGATCATGGGAAAACCGGAACATTTTTTTTTCGTGTGTGTGTGTGTGTGTGTGTGTGTGTGTGTGTGTAATTGCGTGTGTAAAACAAATCTGCTAATATCAGGATGGCTCTAATAATTATGAGGCTTCTGATCACGTTATTCAGTGTAGACAGATGTGTTCAGAATTGTCTCAGCTGGTCACAGGTCCTCTAATGGGATTTCTGTAACAAATATGCTACCTACAGCATACATGGTGGCCTAGTATGAAGAAGCTCATTCATGCAAACAGGATGGTCCTTGTCTACCCTGCATGCTAGATCACGTTTTGTCCATTACAATGTAAAGGCCTTTCCAGTAGAGATGAGGCATAGGAGATTAGGAATACATCAGAAAATGGTTCAGGTGCTTTCAAAAGACTCTTCGGAGTTCAAGGTGACATCAGTGCAGTGAGGGATTCTGAGCACAGCAAAGATGCCTGATTTCTACACAGTGGTCTGGCAGCTTGTCAAGTGAGCACTTGCTCCTTTGAGAGCCACAGGAAATGAAGGAAGTCCAGTGCTCCCTGGTGGTGAGGAGAGTCCCACATTTTTCTAGTATGAGACATGGAGACAGGCAAGATTGGCTCTCCTGACTTTGTGAGTAATCCTGACCAGGGACTTTGGTGGAACTAGCCTCAGCACACCCCAGGATAAATTTATTAGAGACGTGAGAGGGAGAGCGGATGAGACAAGTTAAACTTGCTCCCCTTTTCTCCATAAACACTACAGCTTAATTCCTTGAACTTCTCTTAGGGTGTGTCTACACAGCAGCATTATTCTGGAAGATAATCCCATGGTCCCATGCTGGTCCTATGTGGTGGGGGCCCTCCTCCTCCTGGGGTTGGTGGTGTGCCCTCCTGGTGTGGCCCATGGGCTTCGTCGCTGGTGCCCTGTCCCCCTCGCCGGCTGCTGCAGGGCTCCCCAGGATGTCGATGGGGCTAGCCTGGCCCATGGAGACATAAGGGAAGAGAGACATGACCCGTGAGTCCTGTGAGCTGGCTGCACATGGACGTGCCTCCCATATCCAATGCCCAGCTACCCACGCCCTCTGTCCATCAACCTGGTGGCCCTGAGGCATCCCAGTGCCAGGGGGTCCCAGCATGGGTGGGGTGAATGCTGGCAATGGTCCGTCCCCCACCCCATTTCCTCCCAGCCTATGCGGCTGTCCATGGTGGCAGGAGCTGGTGGGCACGCATGAGCTTCTCCTAGGGCTGGGGTACGCAGCTGAGCCCTGTGCGCCCGTCCTAGGCCCAGGGTCTCTGTGGGTGGCCTGCAGCCGGCTGTGAAGCCGTGCTGTTCTGCTGCCAGCTGTGCTTTCACCCCCAACCCTAGGATGTCCAAGGTCCTACCTGAGGGTCCCTTGAGGAGCTCTGGGAAGCCCTGGCTGGAGGTTGCCTGGCTCAAGGACCAGGACAGGTGGGCAATGACCAATGTGCCATCACTGGACCCCTCCCCATTGCTGTCCCACTTGGTCCATTGCCGCTGCTCTGGGTGCTGGGGCATGGGCTCTGTGGAGGGTCCCAGCTCATTGCCCCCCACAGCCTCCTGGGGTGCCTCCTCCAGCTTGGTTGTGTTGATCACCTCACCTGGGGTGGCTGGCTCCTTTGACCCCAGGAGCTGGTTCAAATCTTCCTAATAGGGGCAGCTTATGGGCACTGCCCAGACCAGCGTGCGGTGTCCTGGCCTTACAGTACCTCTGCCGCATTTCTTTAACTTTAGAGCAGACCTGGTTTGCCATCCAGTGGGGATGGCCTCAGGCGATCAGGCCCGATAACAGCCACGAGAAGGCTGTGGCATTCTGCTGCCACCCCTTCGTCTGCAGCATGATCTCCTTGTCTGCCCACAGTGTGAGGAGGTCCCTGAGCTCTGGCTTAGACCAGGAAGGGCCCCATTTCTTAGCCCCCTGGATGGCATCCAGGGACTCCTTGCCTGGTCTGCCAGAGGGCCCCGGGCAGGGGGTGGTGCTGGGCTCCTGGCCGCTGGCCACGTCACTTTTGGGGACACTTGGCAGCTGGGGTGCTGGAGGGCAGGGCTGCAGGCTTGGGTGCCTGTAGCTGCATGCACACTCTCAGCTTCCTGCACAGGGTTTCTGGGTTCGTGCAGCTTTACAAGTGGTTGGAGCCATAGACCATGGGGCGGCCTGGAGCATCGCTGCACTCCTGTGGGCTGGTGCCATGGCAGAGCCACTCTTTCAAAATAGGGGTCTGCAGGGCGGTTACACACATTTTCTTTTGAAATTAATTTTGAAATAGGGCACTCTTCCCGACACAGGCGTGGAAGAGCAGTTTCAACATGCAGGCCACGTTCCTGTGATTTGAATTTCAAAATCTGTCAAAAATTTGTAATGAAACAATTTCTCCCCATATTTTCTACGAAAAACTTGAGCTAGACTCAAAGCTTATTGAAGTCCATGGAAATCTTTCCACTGATTTCAGTGGTCACTGCATCAACCCGACCAATTAAAGTAGTAGGACCTGACTTGCCTGCCTGCAGGGCTTGTTCCATTGCTCCTGTCATCCTCATGGATTCGTGGCAGGATCTGGAATTTCTTGGCACATTCAGTCCCTTTCCCAGGCAGACAGTGGCCTGTTGGTGCCAAGTCCCAGCCGAGCTCCACTGATTACAACCCCACTCTACCATGGGAGACTGCCAAGGAGTTGAAAGTTACACAGTTTCTAGGCCCTTCCCCTGGATTTTTCCTATAGAGGATTGCTTGGGCCATCTTCTAACACTGAGTTGTTTGTGGTGTTTACATTACAGTGTAAGGGCCCAATCCTTCAGTTTTTAATAACTGTGTTGCCAGCATGAGCACTACGCATCCCTCTAGGCTTTAATGGAGATTTGGAATGTTAACTACAGGCCCACGCTCATCCCCAGTCAGTTTATGATGAGTTGTCTGAGTTGCCTTAGGCTGTGCATGGTTTTTTTTTTCCCTACAGTGGTTTTGTTTCCATACCATGGGGTTTTTATTATGCAGTACTGGGAGACAGTGTCTCGTTCTTCCTTTGATAGTGTTTTCTTATGTCTCCATAGCTTATGGGATGCGAAGACAACAATAATCAGTGCCTCATAAATGCATAGAGTGTTTTAGTTTACAAACAAAGAAACCCTGTGATACATCAAGGATTTTCTATTGCAGTATGCACTAATGATGTGAAAATCGGAGTAAATTAGAGATTAAAGATAGACATTGTAAGAGGTGAGCATGCAGGGAATGCAGGACAAGGGCACTGTATTGTAATGCCCATGTCAAAAAATTTTTGATGGAGAAGACCTCGCGTTTGGTGACCGAGTACTGTTTTGCCTAATGAACACTCCAGGAACCATTCCCTTAAACACTGGATTAGAGCACAGAACCACTCTTCTCTCTCAGTTAACCCATTGGGAAATGATCCTGTCTCCATTTTCTTCATCACTGAAAATTGTTTTCTTGGTGAGTGATTCTGGCCTTCTTAATTAAGATGGGATATCTTTTCTTCCCCTATTTCCTCATGCATTAATTAAATCTGAAGATTTAATCTTAATCTGACTGGTACTTCTAAAAATAGTTGTTTGATCTCTGACAAGCAGTTAGCAACTTTTATTAGAGAAGCAAAAAGGTGTTTGTATTGGATCAGATGGAACAACTTAAGGTATTAAATCTGCAGCAAGATAAAGATGCTGTCTGTTTTCAGCATCTGCTTTTTTCCCTTGATATCAGCAAATCTGCAGTTCAGATTTATCAAATCTCCCCTTTATTCTGACTGGCTTCATTTCCTGTCACTCATGAAGGCTTGAACAGTTTGACTCTTGCCTTCAGAATTGCTTAACTCTCCAAACAAATTCTGCCCTTTGGCACATAGGGCAAGTTTGGATATTTTGACCTTTGCGGGATTCCTATGGCAACAAAGGCAATTTCTTGCATATAAGGAGAGTGTTTTGGTTTTTAAGCTCTGTTCTGTGATGATTTGATGGCAGATTTTTTTCTGCTGTTGGCCCACACTCTGGCTGGCAGCCCAATAGATGTGTTTGTGCACCATAACAGGGAACCAGAGGTGGTTCTCATCAGGCCTGTTCAGCTTCACACCTTCTTTTTAGAGACCCATTCATTGTGTTGTCCCAGCAAATAAGAGATCTTTTCAGGGCAGGTGTTTCATTTGTGCTCCCTTTGGAAGCCCATGGGAATTTTGCCATTGACTTAACTGAGTCAGGATATTATGTTCTATTCCATACGGACAGTTGTACCACACATCTCCCTCTAATATCTGAGCCCCATGCGATAGTGCATTATGACATCTGTCATATATGTTCTCTCATCCTTTCCCCAGGGCAAGAAGAAAGTACAGTGGAATGGCTTGTGTGTGGGTTTTTTGTTTTTTTTTAAATATACTTGTTGCTCTGCCTTTATGTTAAAGGAAAGGACAAAGACATGCACCTTACACTTGGAGAGGAAAGTGCTGAGGTTTCTATGGGTTGTTTGTTCCCATGGAACTCTGTTGTACACACTTTCATGCCAGGTATTCGCATTCCTCTGAAACATCTGACACAATTCTTGAGCTATGTAAGAAGAGCAGTAGGATATTTGCATTAGGTTTAAAGACAATGTAAGATGTGACTTTTTTTTTTTAAATAAAATGAATTGTATACCAGTGGCTTGTTTAGTTTATTACTGAAAAGTAGAGCTGGTAAAAATGGGGCAGAAAAATGGTCAAAGAACTTCAGAATTTAATGCTCATCACCGAATAAATTATTTTGTTAGTCTTTAAAGTGCTACTGGACTGCCTTTTTTTTTTTTTTTGGAAAATATTAGAGTGATTTTCATTTCACATGGCTGTTTAAAATGAACCATTTTTCACTTTGAATTTTTATCATTAATATGTATTTGGTTGTCAAGAAATTTTGGTTTTCTTTTTCCCCCACCTACTTTTTCCTCACCTGTTTTCATGGTTACCTAAAGAGGTTGTGGAATTGCCATCACTCAAGGTTTTTAAGAGCAAGAAGGACAAACGCCTATCAGAGGTATAAGATTTACATGCTCAACCTTAGTGCAGGGGGTTGGACTAGCTGACCTCCCGATCTCCCTTCCAGCCCTACGTTTCTGTGATTCTATGAACAATTTTTGTTTATAAAAATAAATGTAATTTTTCATCAAAATTTGTTTAAAACCTTTCAAACTTAAGTTTAACAAAATTGAGATTTACCTTCCCACCAACACGATTTTCATTTAAATGTAACAGTAGGATAAAAATTACTTGGTTGCTGATAGGACTTGACACAGTTAGTTTTTTTTCTTCTCTTTTTTTTAAAGGAAAAAAAAAATCAGCACTATATGGTAAAGCAATAGCAGAATTAGCAATGAATAACATTGCTCATGTAGGTCATTAATTCTTCAGGACATATTTAATAAGTGGTGTGACTGAGAGCCTCATAAATCTCTGGCGTTCCTTTACAGTGAGAGCTGGTTGAGGTTAGAGTGGCTGCATGCTGAGCTCTCCTATGTCTGGGCACTTCAAGCCCTAAAGATTTACATCTGTTTTTTCCCATCTTTTTGAGACATCCCAATGTGTTATGTCCACAGGCATCATTCAGCTACATTTAAAATAAGAAGGAAATCAACCCAAGTCTTTAGATACTGTACTAACATTAACACCGTAAAGGTCCTGCCATATTAAGTACTTATTCCAGCAAGAACTGGGGCAGCTAGCTATCTAAAGAGATGTCTTTCCATCCCTTCTTTGTTAGACCAAGTATATCGTTAGCCCTCTCCAAGAACCATCTCAAACAGGAGTCTTTTGTAGCATGCCTGGCAGCTTATTTCTCACCGTGTTGGAGGACAGCTTTCAGAAATGGAAAAGATAACTGGGAGCCTGTCCCTCTGTAGACAAAAGAGAATAATTTTCAACAGCTGCTAAATAATTTAGGGATCCTAAGTCCCATTTCTGATGGCTTCATTACAGAAGTTCCATTGGGATTGTCACCTGGTGTGTTGATTCAAGCCACTGAACCCACCTTCTGCCCTTTGGGACTCTCCACTACCCTGTCCTGTTTGGCCAGAAGCTCTGGTCTCCCCAAGCAAAGGCACTGAGTTGGGGTAGCCACCCTGTTGCAGAGAAGCCCAGGCATTGAACCAGCTCAATTCTGGGAGAGCTCAACTGTTAGCAGCAACCAGGAATGCAACCCCCCACAATGGACCAAAACCCCAATTAAATCTCTTTCTCTGTGTAAAGGCTCTATATAGAGAGATTATAAGTTGCCCTCTTTGCTAATGAAAAAGAGAGATGCATAGTCGTTGCTCCCCCCACTCCCGTAACATTACATTGGGCCTGACAGTAAATAAAAGTTTTTGTTAAGTATATAAAGTAGGATTTAAATGATTGGAAATGAAAATAGACAGATCAGAGTAAGTTACTAAGCCAAAATAAACAAAACTCACCAGCTAATTTTAGTACACTAAAACTTGTTACATGCAAGCTCTTACCCTAACTGTTTTCTTAATTATTAGAGGAGTAGCCATGTTAGTCTGTATCTGCAAAAAAATTAGAAATCCTGTGTAGGAGTATAAACTTTTGTGGGCAAAGACCCACTTCATCAGATGCATCTTAATGATTGTCTTAATTATTTCTTTCACCAACTAGGTATCCACCTAGCTTTGTCCCAATCCTTTACCCTGTTCAGTCTTACATGGTTCCAACAACATTGTGGGTGGTAAGTGGGAGGTTTCTTGAGTCTGACAACTCCCCTTATAGTTTTTCCCTACTTTTACATCCCTTTAGCCCAAGGTGGGAATTCTTTGTGTTCAGTTCAAACTTCTCAACTTGAATGAAAAGTTCCAGATCTAAAATAGGTTTCAGCATCAGGAGGCCTGGTCACGTCTTTGTAGGATCAACCACAGTTTGGGGTTACAGGAAAAATCACACCATTCACAAGCTGTTGACTTGATCTCCCAGCTATTAAGTTTCAGAAATATCACTTGTGAAGGTTCCCCCCCATGTTTCACGAACAAATATGCATAACCTGAAGATGCTTTAGACAAACTATTTCATGTAACCTGCCATTTTCAATGTTACAGTCTGCTGGATCTGCGTATCCTATTTTGATGGATTTATCAATTTTTGCATGTGAAGTTAGAAATATGAAATGTAGGTCTATTTATAGCTTCAGATATGCTGATGAGAGCTGTTACTGTTGTCCCGGGACCTAATGACTGTGTAATCAACTCAATGATTTGTAAACAGACTAGGTTGTCCAATAAGTCTAAAAGGTGGTTGATGCTAGGGATGTTAATATTTAACTGGTTGGGGCTGGAGCAGCCCCAGAGGGATTCAAATGCCACCCAGCTGATTAACAGAGCACCCACAGCATGTTTGTACTGGTGTTGGAAATCCACACATGTTTCAGTGCACATAATGCTTATGCCGCACATACATGACAAAATTGGAGGGAACATTGGGGAAGAGATGTCCCCCTCTGGATGTACTCGGTTGGCTCCAGCGCCTGGGGAGAGAGGTTCTGCTCCCTGGCAGCTCTTCTCCAGCTGAGCTAGAAGGCTGGCCTTTTATCATCACACTTCCTCTCCTGTCCTTCTGCGTCCAGAGTGTTGGCCTCAAGTGTCCTGGTTCTGCCCACCTCAGCTGTGGGTCTTCCCCTATCTTGCTAAGCTGGGAAACTATGCCCTCTTGCTGCAAGATGCAATATTTTAGTTGTAAACTGTTGCTTTATCCCTCATCTTCAAGCTAATGGAAAGCTCCTGGAGTTTGTCTCTTGCTGCTCTTCTGGGTCTTATGTGCATAATGCCCTATGTTTAATAAGATGTAACCTTCAGTTAGTGACTCAGTGTTTAAAGCAGTCCTGCTCTACCACCAACCCACAGGGGGGATAGCGAGCAAAAGCTGTTTTTTATGACATTGCAAAAATTACATGGAAAATTCTTAAAATTCTTCTCTGTTCCTGCAAACCTACGTGCAATGGGACTGGGCTGGTGCCTGAGAACTAGAAAGAGCTGAACAAAGTGCAAAATGCAAAGGGCAACAATCTGAGATCGTGTTGATCAGAGCTGATGCCGGGGGTGGGAGGACCTGGGGTTATGTCTTCTCCTCCCCCAAATTTCTGCAAAGATTTATATTTCTTTCCTACAGAAGCTTACATTTGTGCCTCTGTGCCCCCGCCCCCCGCCACTGGTGAATACTTAGGTGTCATTTCTGGTGTTGATGATGTGAGAGTGGGACAGCCTTGCCAACTTTTGATTTCATCTCAAGTCTGTAGAAGCCAGGACTTTATTGGATGAGAATCTCATTTCTTTTTTAAAGCATACAGAAGGACATTTTAAATTGGGGAATCTCCTGCAACATATTCATTCATAGAGGTGATCTGCCAGCCTTTGGAATTTTATTTACTTTTTTGTAACAGTAGATCGGTGATATATGTCACAAGCACAAAATGAGTGCGCCATTATTGTCTGGAGTCAACGTTACTTCATTAAGCAAAGTAGATGTGAACACAGTATTGTGTGTGTTGCTTCACGAGCCATCTCTTTGTTGTTAACCATGCCAGAGCCTTCAAGGATAATTCAGATGTGTCATGTTGTGGCGTGGTAAAGAGAGACCTAAAAATGAATGAGAGGCTGTTTTCCCTGTTGCTTTTGTCCATGAAGGGCCACGTTCTGGTTTCCTGGAATTTTCCACATATTGTATTTGTGTGTGGTAAGCTTGTGTATTACACTTATTTCCATAGCCTGGGCAGTTGGATTTCTAAAATTTGTTCTAGCTAGAAGGAGCTTAAAATGAAAGCAAGGACTTGACTCTTCAAATTTGTTACTTACACATGCAGTCCCAGTTGAAGTTGTGGTTATGCCAGTGAGTCAGTATTGTAGAATGTCTGTCTCTTTTCCACCACTTCTCAAACAGCATAATAAATTCATAGTCGGAATATTACATGGCAGGGGTTGGTCTCACTTCCCTTCAGTCCTGTGGAGCTGGTAACGTCGGCTACTTTTTCTTTGTGTCTTTTGCTTTTTCGTCCCTGGCCCTGCAAAAGTGGGCTGGTATAGCTGCGGGGGGGAGGCTATTTTTGTTTAGTTGCTTTAAGGCGAATTGAGGAACCTAAAAAGTAGGTGCTCACACTTCCAAACTTTGCCTCCTATTGAATGGAATATGCTGCCAGTGCTTTGGAAGGTATTTAGTTTCCAAATGCCACATGCAAACATTTGTGATGGTCGTGACTGGAGTCGGAAAACTGAGCCCTGGATTCTGTGACTGACCGTATCTCACTGATGAGCTGAACCGGAGCCTGGGATTGGAATATCCCCATTGAATTGAAACTGGGGGAGAGGTTGAATTCAGGGTCTGAATTTTGCACTTCATGCTCACCTTGAAGGGGAAGCCAACCTGGATTGCTGTTGGATTAAGGAGGAACTGGAGGGGGTAGAAGGTTGGGCAGGACTTCATGCTTATTTAGGAGAGCGGAGCGTCTCCCCAGCAAGAGATCCTGTAGCAGAACTCTGCCAACAAAGCTGGCAAAGGCTTCAGTTTGTAGATGCTATTATTTGTCTGTTGACCCTGCTTTCCCCTTCTCGCTGGCTCGTCACTCTTACAGAAATGCTTCCTGTAACGGGGATGCAGAGGAATAGTAAATCCATCAGAGTGTCATTTTTTACACCTGCTGCTTTCATAATTAACAGGCAACTCTTCTGAAGCAATTCTGCCTGGGCTGTTATGTTCTCAGTAGAAAGCTGCTTCTGGGGCTGTGTCTGCAGTTAGCTGGCAGCTATTTCTCTGTTTTTTTTTCTTTTTTTTTCCCCTATGCCTGCGAGTGTGCTGAGGTAACACAGATTCATGTTCATCTCTCTGGTTGTAAAGACCAAATATAAAACTTCTGTTGTCAGAAAAGGACTTTCATATCTTGCATTCCTGGGATTTTTTCCCCTTGGCTGTGAGAACACACAGGGCCATTGATCTTCATATGAAAGAACTGGGGAAGAATTTAGTTGAGATTTAAAAAATGCCTGTAGTCTGCATCATGTGAGAAGAGGAAAATGAAAGCAAAGGAATCCAACCTGGCAGGTGGAACGTGTGTACCAGGGGAGACTGGGGCTTTAAGATGGTTACATCAGGAGAATGCCAATCTCCCTCATTGCCATGGAGTTGTGTTGAAAGGCTAAATGTAATGTAGCCTGAGCAAATGTGATCATGTGTGGGAGGGGAAAAGGAATACATGAGGCATTTCTAGCCTGTTTACATGAGCCGGCAGATCTTCAAGTGCTCAGTGCCCATCATTAGAGCCAGATTTTCAGAAGGGCTTGGTACCCAGCAAACTCCTATTGTGACCCGTGTGGTAAGATTCTGAAGAGATGATCATGTTGATGGCTTCTGAAAACTGGCTTACTTATTCTGGTGTTTCAATGGGAGAGGCGCTTTGTAGAGAATCAGGGCCCAATTGTGGGTGCTGAGCTCTTTTTAAGACATCTGGGCCATGATGCATCAAGTCCTTTACACTGGTTCAGCTCTCGGGTTCATCCTCACTGACCCTCTCCCACTCCTGTAGCTCACGCTAAGTGTGCAATTGAGTCTGTATGAACTTTGGTCAGAATGAAAACCATGACTGTGCTGAAGCCCTCAGTTTTATTCATTTGCTTGTTGTGAGCATTGCTGATGACTGTTTTGAAAGCAACCTCCTTCCAAATGTGTTTGCACAGAGGTTTCTGCTACAAGTGTTTGAGTGACCATCTTGAAACCCTTTGGTTCCCTTCTTTGGTTTTTGTTTTTATTTTTTTATGTCAATTCCAGTAGGGAGAGGAAACAATATCATGCAATTTTTATGTGGCTGGTTCCACCCTAGGAGCACTGAATAGTGGAAGATTTAATTAACACAAATAGTTAATGGAAGAACCCATAGTCTGAAATACGTTTGCATCTGTCTGTTCCCAGATAATCTGCAAAACAGAAGAACATGCTGAGCTCATTGAATAAATTATAAATTTATAATTAGCTTGGTTGTAACTACAAAGTCCCAGATTATGACGCTGATAAACTGTGAATCCTCTGTCTTCTATTTTGTACTGTTCTTAAATATTTTCCTATCTCTCTCCTACCTCACCCTCGCCTCGTTACTGCCCTACCCTGGACCAGAAGGATGGATTTTAACTGTATTTCTGCTACAATGCTCAAATGCAACATCAAATCATGTAGGTGAAAAACAAGACCCTGGTAATGTGGGCACAAGGAGAGAATAGGTGTAACTAGGAGTAACAACCCATTTTTAATAAAGGAAGAGTTTAGGCTGAATATGACAGAGGCCTGTTAGAATGTGGCATGGTTTCCCAGGAGAAGTGCTGGAAGCCCCACCTGAAACTAGGATGGACAAAATAATAGGAAGAAAAATACCTCAAGAACAATCCACTGCCTTTGGGGGGTGGACTGGATGGTTGAAGACTTTTCCATCTCTAAACTGAGTGAATGAACCCTTCCTTTTCTCTCTTTTCCCTGCAGTTTGGACACCCGCAGTCCTCTCTGCAGTGAAATTTCATGTCTGGTTATTAAGTACCAAAATGGATTGCATGAATGGCAAATGCCCACAGCTAGGCTTAGGTTTGGGAGATCATGGAACTCTTCAGCACAAGGTTCTATACCCCTCTCAGGCTCTCCTTTTTGCCAAGCAGGGTTAAAATTCAGGTGGTCTAGCTCCAAAAAGCCACCAGTCTAATTCTTATCAGTAGCAACACCTGTTTAAAATGCTGCCAGACTGTGTTCCTCAGCATCTGTCTGGTCACGTCTGCACTGCAGTCAAAGGTAGGATTGCAGCTCTGGTCAGCATGCTGCTGGCTTTCATCTAGCTAGTTTAAACAGGAGTGAAGGTGCATGACCCAGGATTTAATGCAGGTATAGGTGCCTCTGGAACGTGGGGCACCTGCTCAAATTGTTAACCTAGCTGAGTTGCTGTCATGCCTCCGATTGAAGCGAGAGGTGGGTGGAGAAATTTGTCGCTTTCCCCCATTCTGTTTTTCTGGTGTTGATGGGTACGCCCAAGACTTGGAGCTCTTGGTGTGGTGGTGTTCATTGTCTGGCAACAAGTCAGCAGTTTTCAGAAGTGGCTTCAGATTTTGCTTGCTGCCCATCCTCCTGGGTTGATGGTCTTTTCCAAGGTGAGGAGTGCAATGGGGAGAAAATTTCACCCAAGGAAATGTGGGAACCTGATGCAGGGTGCCCAGGTCCCCAAAGACCTGCTACGTTGAAGCCAATGAGAGATTTGCTATTGACTTTCATGAGGCCAGAGTTTCGCCTCTGGTGTTTTTTTCCCCATGTCTCTTGGCTTGTGTCATGTGGACATCTTCCTTGTTGAAACTTAGTCTGAGCTTCTATGCATTTATAAGAGCTCAAGAGAAGAAACCTAGGAATTCTGCTTGCTTTGGTTGTTTCCCCTCCCCGTCCCATTTTTCCTGTCTATGTCCACTTGCTGTCCCCTCTGCAGCACTGCCAGAATTCTCCCTCATGTTGACCTGGCCTGTGTTGCAATCCTTACTCATTTCTTAATCACTTCCTACTGTGGCTGCAGCAATTCCCTCTTAAAGATGTTTCTAAATCCTTGAGTATAGCATGCACTCCTCCATTGGGCTATGATCACAGTCCTCTTCCCCTGCTGCTTTGGGTCTCTAGCCAAGCAATTTCATTCACCTGTTTGTTTTCAAAACCTTTACAAAAACTTTGTAATCGACCATCTCCCCTCCATATCCCAGCCTCCGCCTTGGACATAGCTTCCAGCTGATGCTCTGCAAATGATAGTCAGTGTTTCGAATTCTATTGTTCTGTCAAAAATGTTTATCCTTCTTACAAGCCACTAAATCATTTCCTTCCTTCGTGTTTCACCCTTAAAACATTTCCCCCTCTGTGATGTAGTACTTGTTCAAAGAGCTGTGAGTTTGCTAATTAGTCTTCCCATCCTGCATATAGCTGTGAGGCAGCCAAATCAGTGGTATTATATCCATTTTGCAGATTTGAGGGTAGAGGGCTGTCATTCAGGTGAATTACTTGACCATGCCTTGGAGCAGGGGTGAGCTAACTTTTTACATTGGGCCACATTTTTTGTGCTTGCAGTTAGCAGGGTTCCCCAAACCCGTTTAGTGCCGTGGAAGCAAGCAGCAGTCTCCCAGGAGAGACATGTTGTGCTCCCTCAGTTGTGGCGGCAGAGGAGGCTGTGGGGGCAGGGGATGAAGGCAGTGGAGGCCACAAGGGAGGCTGACTGCATTGCAACCTCCCCTTATGAAATATCACAATCCCCACTCTACTTACCCATGCTGTAAGGTGCGCATTTGTGTGACTGCTCAGGAAAGAGTCAGATGAGTCTGTCAACCTGGCTGATTAGCAGAGCACCCGTACCTAGATTTGAGTTTCTGCTGGTGATACACATACGCATGTGCCTCAGTTCACAGGAGAAAATTTTCTTCTGCATATGGATGGAAAAAATCTGCAAACTGCTGGAAAAGATTGGTGGGAGTATTGCTAACAACCAATGCTTGATTTGTGCCAAGGCTGAGCCTGGGCTTCTCTAGGCTTGATAACTCATAGCCTCAGCACTCTGGGCTTGCTGTATCAGTTCTAAAAGTAAAACAATTGCTTTACCCTGGCCCCTCTTTCAGTACTAATTCAATGCTAACAACAAGCCTATAACACCTACACTAGGCAAATCTTTAGTGAATCTGGTAAATACCCTTGTGTAAATACTCTGTCAATAAACCAACCAACATAATTTGGGTTTAAATAAAATTAAGAGTCTCTGTACAGGATTTTGCCTGGCTTTAAAAGCATCCTTTTAAACTGGTGTACTGTGTGGTGACGAGACTTCAGATGAAAGGCTTGTTACAAGTATGTCTGAACAATGCAGAATACTGCAAGCAAACCCTTCCCAGTATCCTGGAATAGCCAACAGGAGATACTGTGTGGTAATGACCTACTTTCTTCTGAGTGGGAGATGAGATCCTTCAGAATGGTTTTTGTCCATCTAGCTTCCAGCCCAGAAGTCAGTCAGGGCTGACTAGTTGGCAACAACCGCCTATCGTTTGGAAGCGTTACTCAGCTCTCAGCGGGCTTGGTTTTTTAACTTGGGCTTCACGTTTAGATGGGCTAGCCAAAGAGATGATTCAGCCCTAACATGTCACAACACTGGGGCTCTGCAAATGCGTGTCTGTCAGCATGAGCAGCACCCGCAGTTGTGGTGATCTGTGGCTCGTTCCTGCGCAGCCTAGCCCTTGCCAGCAGCCATGCACGAAAACAAAAGAACACACACAACAGGCTGGGGAACAAACTTCTCCTTAAGTTTCCTGCCGTTGCTCACCAGGGCTCAGAGCTTCTCCCTCCCTTCAGCAGATAAAGGAAGTTTTATTCCCCCACTCCGTTTTACATATCCAGAACTGAGGCACAGAGAGAATGAGGCCTGAAGTCACACAGGGAATGTGCTGGAGACGGGACTGGATGGAATGATCATGTGTTCTGAAGTGCATCGAGATCCCTCTTTCTTAAAAGCCTGGCTGGTGTCCTTCACTCACATGCTTAGGGTTAAACTGGTCACTAGATTTGGAGATAGGTAGGAATTTGTCCCCCCCCAACCCCTCACGTCAGACTTGGGTTTTCTTCACCTGTCTCTCCAGTATGGGGTGTGGGTCATATCCTGGGATCATCTGGACATAGCTCACCTGATCATTTTCATATCATCACATGGGCAGTGGCCTCGGCATGGGTGGTACCTTGCAGTGTTGTCTCATGAGGATTGAAATGTTCTAGTTTAAGAAGTCATTGTGTTTAGTGTAGGGACCTTGGGGTGAAACTGAATGGCTTGTGATACGTGCGAGGTCGGACTGGATCATGTAGTTGTCCCTGCTGGCCTTCAACTTTAGGAATCTGAGAGCGTGATAGCTGTGGAAAATTAACCCAGATCCAAGTCTAATGTCTTAGCTTCAAGACCATCTTTTCTCTCTGAATTGAGTCTAACTTTTGTGTTTTATTTTTTTCTCCCTCTTCCAGGTCTGTGACGATGGAAGAAAGGGTCTGTCGTCTCGAAGGCTGACCGGGTAACAGTCGGAGAACACTCAGAGAGAGACTGACAGCTACTAGCTCGAGATACAGAGTGAGATAAACATGCTGAAACCAAGTGGACTTAAAATCCCTGGCAGGGCGGGGAAACACTCCAGCCCTGTGGGACGGGCATCGGGGACAGCTGCAGCTGCAGTCACTACTACTGGTTCAAAGGAAGGTAAGACCTGGATTCATCTTGGGCCTGGCCCAAAGCCACTGAAGTTACCTGTTGTAAAATGCTTTAAGTCTGGGTTATGCTGCTTTGAAAATATTCTGTGCCTGCATAAGTAAGGTCATCCTGGCTCATCATCAGAGCAAGTATATTGGAAGGAGAGGGTTGTCACTCTCTAGTGACTGATCTGCTGTTTCTACTTGCTTTAAAGGGTCTTTTGTAGAGTGAGACGTGGGGTGTTTGGCCTGGAAGGAACAGGACATAGTCCAGCTGTGTGTACATGTGTACCTGGGGAACGGGGTAGGAGGAGGTTGACAGACTTGCTGGGCCACTAGGCAAGGAGGGGACAGCTCTGCTCTCCCAGACGGGGTGTGGCCTTGTGCAGAAGGGGCAGGAGTGTTGCCCACAGGTGCTGCACTGGCTTCTGCAGTCCCCCAGCCATCTCTGAGAGCTGTCTGGAGAGTACTGCCCAGTGCTCTGCAGTGATTTAAAGGGCCTGGGGCTCCAGCTGCCGCAGCTCCTACAACAGTGGTGGTGGCAGCAGGGAGCCCTGGGCCCTTTTGAATCAGGACAGCTGCCTCTCTTACCAGCCCCTCAGCCAGCGGGCCTGTGTATCTGTATGACAGATCTAGTAAGTGCATCTGTGTGATCCACATGCAGGTTGATTACAACAGACTTTTTTCAGTCTGCACAGGGTGTACAGAACAAAGGCCCAATTTCTTGTTTTACTCCAAGTGTTGTACCAGGGTAACAATTGTGGTGGGGCAATTACAAGGCGCCCGAGAGTGTGTGTACACATGGATGTTTGAAGAAAAACTGCCTGAGGAGTAGAAAGCATCAGTCGTACGTACACATGGGTAATAGTCCCTGAGGGGCAGATTTCCTAGAATAATGCATTTTTCTGAGATAATGCAAGAATGTGTTTGCAGTGTTGGGAGAGCAAACCTTTCTGATTTATGGAGCCTGGAAGGGCTTGGCCATTTTTGAGTCTCTTGAATCAGGGTAGTAATTTTGTGTTGAATTGTTTGCTAGTGTCCTTCATGTTATGTACCATCACTCATAACCAGGGCTCTGGGTGTGTGATCTTCATACCCTGCATACTGTTTATACATCAGTATGTTGTAGGGAGTATAGTCGAGTAAGAGTAGGCCACAGTTCTGTTCATTCCTAAGCATTCAAGGAGTGAGGGATTCACTTCACTTAGGGCTGTTTGCAATTTCTCTTGCTGCTGCACTTGAATTTTAAGCAGATTGTGGCTAACTTTTTAGGTATAAAAAATTGTTTCGGTTTAAAAACAATTCCTTTGAAACATATCAAGTGGTCCCTTTCCAAATGCCTGTGATCTTGGGAATAAGCCCAGCTATGGAGAATGGACACACAAATGTTTGCCTTGATGGAGACATTGCTGGTTTTAACCTAAAATCTGCCACGCTTTAGTTGTTACATAAGCCCATGTCAGTGTCACTATCTTTGGTTCGTGGGTTGCTGGTATAAAAGGCAAAGGGAGGCAATGTCTTTCCTGGGTCTTAGTGCTGCACTGCTCCCGTCTTTCTGTCCCTATTCTGATGGCTCCTAAAAGCTCCTACAACAGGCTGTTGCAGCTTGCAGATAGGTGACTCTTTTCCCCAAAGTGTACCTATAAACTAAAAAGTGAAAAGCCATCCAGCTTGCCAGACCTGTTAGCATAAAACTGAACCTATAAAAGAGACAATTAAAATTAAACTAATTTAAAACCATTTATCAGGCATGTGCCAACCCTGAATTTATTGACAAAGGCAGTAGTGCATTACTATGTTTACAGGATCTCATCTTAAAATTTGCTTAACATATTTCATTAGTTTGTGGCTAAATCATCTAACATCATATCTCTAAAGAATACTTGCATAGGTATTTAGACGCACAATCTGTGTATTCAGCTTCAGCCTTAAATGCTTAGATCTTCAGATACAGTTTTTTGAAAATAAATTCTTCAAAAGATCACTCTGATCTAAAATAGACATTTTAATTTTAATTACTGTAGTACAAAATCTTGCTTCCAAGTTCTTCCTGTTCTTTCTATCCAATCCTACTCTCATTTCACTCCCGTGATGAAGAGACCCCTTCAACAGGCAATGTTCCTTTTCTTCCAGCTAGCTGGACAAATGAGTTTCCCTTTTCCTGATGACCATTTGAATTAGTTTTAAGAGAACCCTCCACCAAAATCAGTATCTTTATAAGATATAAAGTCCTTTAATGTGTCCAAAATATTTGGAAACATATTTTAATATAAACATATAGTGAAAGTTCATTAGTAAGTCAATGAAAATCACATAAAATAAATTAGTGTTACCTTTTCTAAAAGTAATTAATTAATTTTGTTATGATTAATTTAAAATATGTAGTAATCTGGCATGATTAATTCGTGGAGGCTTAAGAGTATATCTAAAATTTAAAATTGGCTAAGAAATACCAAAGAAAATGTAGACCACAGAATGGCTGCATCATATATTCCACCATATTTTAAGGTTCTATTCTGCAGGACAACTGCCTTGACCTTACTGCAAAGCTTTTTGTAAATAATTCTGACAAATCTGTGGGGGTGGGAGTATATACTAGTCCTGGCTCTCAGTGTTTTGTGCTGTTGTTTAGCTGTATTTACCCCTAAATGTCTTGCAAGAGCCCAAGAAGCCGTGCAAGTGTTAGTAACACTGCTAGGCAGTATTGACCTCCTGTGGTCTGGCAAATTGTCTTATTTGGCACCAGTCAGGTCCCAAGGGTTTTGGACTAGAGAGGATCAGCCTGTATGTGCTGTATGTCCTGTCTTCACAATCTGGCATACAGTGGAAAACATATCAAATTACTCCCCAAAGAAAACGGAACAAGTGTCCCGTCCACCCCTCCCCCCCGCCAAATGTAATTTGCTACATTTGGGTTCAAGGATCTGGCTGAAGTGGGTGAGCAGGAAGGGGGAGACCATGGAGCAGGTGTGGGATGGGGAGGGGCCTAGAGGGAGCAGAGTTGGAGTTGGGCCGTCCCTAGACGTCACTTTGCCCCAAATGAAGTAGTGCCCTGTGCTGCGCCTGTGTGTGCCCAGTGCAGCCCCAGGCCAGTGTTGCCTCAAGCAGCCCCAGTCCCATGGCCTCCACTCTGCTTCCTGGATGTGCAGCCCCCATGGCTCAATCCTCTTAGCCTCCCGGTCCACCTCCTGGCCCCTCACATCCTGCTAGATGGGGCCCCCTGCTGCTTCTCTTGACCCATAGCACTAGTGGGCTGCACCACTCTCCCTTCCACCTGTTCCCCCACCAGCCTCCCGGTCCTGCACCTGCCCCCACAGTCCTGATCACAGCTCACCCCCCACCCCGGCAGAGTTGCTTTTGAGCTCCCCAGGAGGGAGGAAGGGACGGTGCAGGTGCTCAGGCAGCATTGGGCACCAGAAGTCATAGGGAGGGCCCTGGGTGGGAGGTTGGCTCCCCATGCAGCAGCTTCACCCACCGCCCGTACTTTGGTTATTTCTGTGGATGTTTCTGCACCTTTAGAGAACAGGGTTATTGAGGCCCACAGCCTGCGCTCAATTCAGAGGTGGCACAAAAGGAGGTCGTTCTCCTAGGCAGCAGGGTGTTTTTTGTGGCAGGATCGGGGCTTCACGTGACTGACATCTGCTTTGTTATTGTAAAGCCAGTTAGCTTGTGCAATGCTCACACGAGAGAGAGGGAACCAGGCGATGATTGCTGCCATCCGGAGCCTATGAAGTGGTGTTTAAAAAAACTTGTGGAATTTCAGAGGCACAGAGGTTATCTCAGTGTCTGTCTGTCTGTCCTATGAACTGGTTGCAATGAGAGCAGGGGTTCAGGCTGCTACCTCTGCATGGGGTTGCCACACAAAGAGGCCCTCTCTGCTCAGTGACAGCGATTTGGTCAGGGACTTTACAGTGGATATATCTGTTCCTTCAGCAGGAATAGCAGTGCCTCACTCTCTTCTCACCAGCTATCCTCTGGAGCAGATTGCAAAAACCGTGGGATTTATCTTGCTTTTCTTTTCTGGGCTGACAATCAGTCTTCTCATGGGTCTCTGGACCAAATCAGTAGCCGGCGTACGGTGGCATCAGACTCGGTGGAGCAACGCGGATTTATACTAGAGGAGGATCCGGCTCTCTGTATGAGGTTTAAAATCCTACCCAGGGGGAAGTGGTGGCAAAGACAGATGTGACCATTAGCAGTTGCTGTTTAAACCTTAAGGCCTGCCTCTCTCAATTGAATTAAATTAAAAGCCTCCTGATGTCTAAGTAGTTGGGTGAGAATATAGTTAAAGCAAGTGGAGCAAATTCTCACTGCAGTGGTTTATTTTCTGCAGTATTTTCTCTCCTTCCACTTTAGTCCTATTGAGTCCAGCAGGCCTACCTGTGAAGGTATCCTTACACACGTTGAACCTCTCTAATTTGGAACTCTCTCGTCTGGCAACATCCGTAATCTGGCATGATTTTAGTTAGCCGGATATCCACTTGCCATGGGCGAGGGCAAGTTCCCCACAGTTTCATCAAGTTTGTTTCCAGCCGCTAGTCCTGGCTCTCAGTGTTCTGTGCTGTTGTTTAGCTCTAATTTACCTCAAATGTCGTCTAAGAGCCCAGTAAGCGTGGAAGTGTTGGTAATTTGCTAGATGATCTTGACCTCCCGTGATCCAGCAAATTCTCTCATTTGGCACTGGTCACGTCCTGAGGGTGCCAGACTAGAGAGTTTCAACCTGTTCTCCATAGTAATTGAACCTGCTTCAAGGACGGTTAGGGGGCAAAATACACTCCCGATTTGGGCCACACAAAGTGCTGCATCTGAGGTGCTGCAGTGTCTGAGGGCAAAGTGGGTCCCGGGTGCCTAGTTAATTACCAGCACCATTTTGTCGAAGCATTTGATGTGGAGTCTGTTTTTGAACGGTAGCAGAGGGTGAATCACGTTTGGTCTGACTCTAAGTGGAAGGGGGGCACGTTGCTGCCTCAGTGAGATCTCTGGCCGCTGCTTTCCCCTTCAAGCTGCAAGGGCAGGCATGTTGCAGTGTGAAAGGACTGATGCACTGTGGTGATTTGCCCCGTGTAGCTGTTCAGCTGGTTTTGGTGCTGCTTTACTGCAACTCTTTTGTGCTTCTGTCCACCAGAGCCCCTGAACACCAGTATGAATGTGCCCCCACAGAGGCCCAGCATAGGCAGCATCTAGTCTCATACTGAGTTGGACCTTTTGCCTGCAAAGTTTAAAAACACCGTTTGTTTCTCAGAAGACGTGGGTGGAGAGGTGCACTGCTCCCGTGGGGCCAGTGGGGAGTGACTATGCAGGACTGGGCTTGGGGCAGAGAGGAAGAAAAGGTGGGAGGTAGGTAGATCAGACTGATGGTCTTGGGTATGCAGCCACCTTCAGACTTCAAGCATTAAAAACAACAGCCAGTCCTGTAGCACCTTACAGACTAACAAACGTATTAGGTCATGAGCTTTTGTGGGTAAAACTCACTTTGGCGGATGGGTTGAAGTGGAAATAACAGAAGCCAGGGTTTATAGAGCACCAAAAAAATAAGTGGGCAGAGTAAAAGGAATTTACCTGTCATTAGTGGGACCAGTTAATGAAGCAAATTAAGCTGGATGTGTCTCATTTGTAGCATGTGATGTAGAAGTGGGAATATCAAAGGTGGGGAAATTACCCTTGTATTGTGTTAGTGAGTTCAGAGCTTTATTCAACTCTAAATTAATGGTGTTAAACAGGTTATCGTTTCCCTACTGCAAGGTGGCTGGCCATCCCTTCCCCAGATCTGTGCCAGCAGCATTTAGATGTAGAGGGCATGCTGTCCTTGGGTTCATGCACAGCACAGTGGTCCCTGGTGAGATGCTGAAATAGTTGCTTCTCAGAACTGTTCCTGCTTGCCTGGTGGGAACAGAACTGACCAGGGCTGCAGAGCCAGCCACATGCTCACTAGGCAGCTGTGCCAGCAGTGATAGAGCATGTGAGGCCCTGTCGTGCTGTATTTCTTTCCCTTGACCTTGTACAAATACCATGCCCACACCTCTGCACACTGGAAGGGACTCATCATCCCTTTCTCTCGCTCCCCGCCTGCCCTAGTCTCTGTTTGCACTGTGGGATGGCACCCAACTGCACTCCAGGATCTAGCAGCCAGGGCTGACTCTCTTCCTAGCAGGGAATTTTGTCTTCTCCTGGAAGCCTGGAAAAGAGCTGCTGGTATGGTCTTGCAGCTGCCCATGGAGCATGGAGAGGGGCACATGATAGCTGGTGCTGTGGTAGCCACCCTGACTACCCTGACAGCTGCTGGGACTCAAACAAACCTACAGCATGATACAACATGTTCCCCTCCTTTTCCTGCTGAGGTTGGCCTTGCTCTGGCTCTTAGGAGTCAAGTGCCACAAAACTCCCCTTCCTCTAACAGCCGATGTTGACTTCAACTTTTGTCACCCATCTCAGCGGCAGGGGCAGGGTCTGAGATGAATCCTCAGGGAGACTTAGAATCATAGAACGTGAGAATGTGAAGGGACCTTCAGAGGTCATTGAGTCCAGTCCCCTGGCCTCACAGCAGAGTCAGGCACCATCTAGACCATCCCTGAGAGATGTCTGTCTTGCCTGCTCTTAAATATCTCCAGTGATGGAGATTTCACAGCCCCCTAGGCGATTTTGCTGCCTCTGCTCTCTGCCCTCGTCCTGTGGCTGCTGCTGTCTGAGCACGTGGCTCTGCAGGGTCCCTTTCACTGGCATTGTCCTCCCTTGTGCACTGTGAATCCTATTAGCACGTTCATGTGAATATACAGAAATAACCGTCAGGCCAAAGGATAAATAATAAGCAGTTGGGCTTGTGCCTTGGTGGCTAACACCCATAACTGCAACTGCTGTTAAATCAAGATAAGGCTATTAGTGTGCTTAGACTTCTCTAGCTAGGGGTTGCTCAACATCCCCCACTGCCTGGGTCCTGCCCCCACTCCACCCTTTCCCCTAAGTCTTCACACCTGCCCTGCCTCTTTCTGCCCTCTCTCCTGAACATGCCATGTCTTCTCTCCTCCCTCTCTGGAGCCTCTGAATGCTTTTGCACTGGTGGCAGCATATGGGAAGAATGGGGAGGAGTAGGACAGCAGGGCTGCTAGTGGCTGGGTGGCCCCCTGGGGAAGGGGACAGAGGATGGGGCTTGGCAGCTGGTGGGTGCTGAGCCCCTGCTAATTTTTTCCCGTGGGTGCTCTAGCCCCGGAGCATCCATGGTGTCAGCACACGAGAACTGTATGGATCCTGCCAAAGCCACCAGCTATGCTGCACACGCTGAAAGAGCCATCCACCAGCCCCGCATGTGTTACTTATTTGTGGACGTGATGGGGGAAAAGCGGAAGGTCCCAGACTACAGCACTAGGCAATGCAGTGTGGGAAGAAGGTGGGCAGCCCTCGTCAGGGAAGGAAAGGGTTAAGAGCTATTGAGAAAAGCTAAACATACATAAATCCATGGGTCCAAATTTAATGCATCCAAGGGTACTGAGGGAGTTGGCAAATGTCACTGCAGAGCCTTGTCACGTGACTGGATTTTTATAGCGGGTATGGAAGCCATTTTGCATGTCCATTGTATCTTATTGGCCCCAAACAGTATGATGGGGGGCCTTTGTGAGGTATCTAATGAAAGCTGAGGATGCCCTGAATCTGTGTGTTCCACTTTATATGTCTGTATCATTTGAGTAACGAAAGTTATAGGTTTTAGCTTTGTAGTTGTATTAGGAATATTCAGAGCCAAGAGTATGCAATGGGACGTGTGATCGCCACCCTAGCCAGGTTAATGGACTGTAAATAAAGCTCAGGCAGCTGAATACACAGGCCAGGAATGCAGCCCATTGGTCAGGTGACCTGGACTGAGCAAAGGAATTGAAATTGGATGCCCAGACATCCATTCCACCTGCCATGTAACTGACTGGGGTGTGCTAGCAAATCCAGCAACCAATGGCATTTTGCCACAGTGGCTCACTAGGATCAGGTGACATTGACCCTGAAGGCTGTGATGGGAAGGAGAAAGGGCTTTGTCCTTAGACAAGAGAACCATGAAGTGGACCTTGCAGTGTCCATTTTGGACTTTTGTCTTTTGTTCTTTGTCTGGTTCCTTCTCCAAGGATCCACATTCCAGCATGC
Source organism: Carettochelys insculpta (assembly GCF_033958435.1). NCBI lineage: Eukaryota > Metazoa > Chordata > Testudines > Carettochelyidae > Carettochelys > Carettochelys insculpta. The sequence continues at coordinate 16,504,449 of NC_134155.1, forward strand.
CAACCTCAGCTCGCCAGATCTCCAGTTCTCCAGTAACTAAAGAAATGTGGCCTGAAATCATATCCCCTTTTGGGGAGGGGCTTTCAGAGACTTTCAAGAATCAGTTTAGAACATTACTGGCTTGCATCAATAGCTGTAATTGATGTATGTAAATTATCGCTTCAACAATTTTTCTCTCTAACCTTGTTCTTTCCTTTTTGTTAATAAGCCTTTAGATATTTAGATCAGAAGGATTGGTAAGTGTGTTATTTTGGGTGAGATCCAGTTCTATATTGACTGGGGACTGTGGCTGGACACTTTGGGGCATGGAAGAGTCTGGGCATTGGGTGAAATAGGTTTTAATGACTGCTCAGCTGAGTTTGCAGATTGTTGATCAGAGCTGGTACAGCATCTGGGAAGTTTGAGGACTTGCTTGCATGGCTTCTGGCTGGCCAGTGTGGTTGACAGAGGTCCTTTTTGTGGTTGATTTGATTTTGCTTTAGTGAGAAGGAAATCCCAGCCAAAGGCTGAGTGACCTGGATTTAAGCAAAGATACTCTGGATTGATTTCTTTAGCTGTGCCCAGAAAGCCCATCATATTACAGCTTGGCCATCATCTCTGAAAACTCATGGAGATTGGCAGAGGTCCTGGATGATTGGAAAAAGGCAAATGTTGTGCCCATCTTTAAAAAAGGAAAAGGACAATCCAGGGAACTATACAACTGTCAACCTTACCTCAGTCCCCAGAAAAATCATGGAGGGGATCCTCAAGGAATCCCTTCTGAAGCACTTAGAAGAGGGGAAAGTATTCAGGGGTACTCAACAGATTCACCAACAGACTGAGCAATCTGGTTAGCTTCTATGAGGAGGTAACTGGCTCTGTGGATATGGGAAGTCAATGGATGTGATATATCTTGACTAGCAAAGCTTTTCATGCTCTCTCTCACAATATTCTTGCCCACAAGTTAGGGAAGTATGGATTGGATAAATGGACTGTAAGGTGGATAGAAAGCTGGCTAGCTGGTTGGACCCAGTGGCATGTAATCAATGGCTCAATGTCTGGTTGGCAGTCGGTTTCAAGTGGAGCGTCCAAGGACTGGTTCTAGGGCCAGCATTGTTCAACATCTTCATTAATGACCTGGATGAGGGAATGGATTGCGCCCTCAGCAAATGTGCAGAAGACACTAAGCTAGGGGGTACCCGTAGATATGCAGGAAGTTAGGGATAGGGTCCAGAGAGACCCAGATAAATTGGAGGATTGGGTCAAAAGAAATCTGATGAGATGCAACAAGGACAAGTGCGGAGTCCTGCACTTGGGAGAGAAGAATCCCAAGCATTGTTACAGGCTGGGGACTGACTAAGTAGCACTGCAGCAGAAAAGGACCTGAGTATTACAGTGGATGAAAGCCTGAGTGAGTCACCAGTGTGCCCTTGTAGCCAAGAAGGCTAACAACATATTGGAATGCATTAGGAGGAACATTACCAGCGGATCTAGAGAAGTTGTTATTCCCATTTATTCGGCACTGGTGAGGCCACCTCTGGAGTACTGCATCCAGTTCTGGGCTCCCCAGTATAGAAGGGATGTGGAGGCATTGGAGAGGGTCCAGCAGAGGTGCAAACAAAATGATTAGGGGGCTGGAGCATATTGACTATGAGGAGCGTGAGGTATCTAGGTTTATTTAGTTTGCAGAAAAGAGAGAGAGGCAATTTGAAAGCAGCCTTCAACTTCCTGAAGGTGGGTTCTAAAGAGGATGCAGAGAGACTGTTCTCAGTAATGAAGGATGGCAGAACAAGGAGCAATGGTCTCAAGTTACAGTGGGGGGAGGTGTAAATTGGATATTTATTAGGGAAAAACTATTTCACCAGGAGAGTCGTGAAGCACTGGAATGGGTTACCTGGGAGGCCAAGAAATCTCCATCCCTAGAGGTTTGTGAAGCTGGGACTTAAAAAGTCCTGTCTGAGATGATTTAGTTTGGGTTAGTCCTGCTTTAGGCAGGGAGCTGGACTTAAGGACCTCCTGAGGTTCCTTGCAGTCTTAGGATTCTATGATTTTATGACACAGAACTCTGCTAGTATTGTCTCCTGGGATGTGCTGGGCTCCTGCAATCCCCACTGAAGTAAAGGGGACACATGGGCTAATGGATTCCAAAGTCCCATTACTAAGATCTTACCTTGAGTGGCTCATAGGCCCTGGCTCATCTGGCTTTGTGATTCTTGTGGGCATGATTCATCGGGGTGTCTATAGATTGAAGGCTGGGATTTTCAAATGAACCTAAGGGATTTTGGTGCCTAAGTCTCACTTAAAGTTAATGGTTGCTGAGCCCCTAACTGTTGTGGTCGTGTTTGAAAACCCCAGCCTTAAAACTTGATCCTCCCTTTGCTACCTGCTTTCCCTTGCCAGTCCACTGCTCGCAAGTGTTGGAACAATGAAGAGGGTTTGAAAAGCCACCACAAAAACGTGACCAAAAAGAAGGCTGGAAATCTGTCTCTGCATTTGCTGATGCAGCAGGAAGGACATCGCCACTAACATGTTGGCTTGTTTCCCATCATCTGCCAAGAGGAGATGCCAAGTGGACCTGCGGCAGCTAGGGAGGTCTGTGTGTCTAAAGCTCCAGAGCTAATGTTCAAATTTCTTGTAGCTTGTAAAATTTCTGAGTCTTACAAACCTGTCTGCCCTAGCCTGTTCCCAGGCAGTCTCTCTTCACTCCTGCATTCTGGAGCTGCAGGAATGAATGAGCAGCAATGGTGAATGAGGCCACTCAACTTTCCCAGCTGGTGGAACAGGTGAAGACTGCTGTGAATAGAAATGTGTGCATTTGTGAAGTTTTCATTCACTCCAAAGAGCTTGAAAATAATTCAATGAATGAGCAAAGCCTTTCCTTTCACCCTGCAATCTCCTGTCAGCTGGCCCCAGGGTTCATTTACAAGGCATTTGCAGCCTTTCATTCCGCTTTTGGCAAGTGGAAGAAGGGGGAAATAAATATATTCAGATTTTTGGCAGATGCTGGGAGCTTCAGGGCCAGACAGAGATGGACCCCAAACCAACCTCTGTGTCCTGAATCTTGGGCCTGGTCAGAGTCTGAATCCAAGCTAGATCCACCTTTCAATAGTGGGCCGCTTTTTTAAGAATGCGTAAACCCTGAACTGAAGACCTATATATCCCCAAGATCTGGCATGTCTGCTGTCTAGATCCAAATTGTTTGCAATTGGGCCCCATTCTTGCTGCTAGAAGCTGAGGGGAGGTGCACCAAGACAGCATGGGAAAATTGCTAGAAGCCAGAGAATTGCACCTAATTTACTTACAAACTCTCAAACATTTTAAAATCAAAAATAAATGCACGGGCGCATCATATTTGCTTGTGAGTCTTGATAAGATGTTGCTTGACATCTCTGTCCACCAGGAATGAAATCAAAATAACCCCAGGCCTTCAGAGTCATTAGCAAGGGAGTGCTGGCTCAGGCTCCAGCCTGTTAGAGTAATTAGTCTCTATGGGCTGTACTGAAAGTTTTATAAACCAGAAAGGCGCTGTTTGGCTCACGGATGAGAGTAATGGGATGCAGAGGGGTTTTCTCTATGGTGAAGATTCCAAGTTGACGCAGGGCAGTGGTGGTGGAAAGTGGGTCATTACTCTCTGCTGCATGGCCAGTGGCCTGCATATACTGAGTTGATAGTCTCCGTTCAGCTCTTACCCCTCCCTCTTGCTAAAAGAGATGCTATAAGTTAAACAGAAGATGTGATGCAGGAGTTGCTGGGTGAGGTTTTCCAGCCTGCGTTATGCAGAGGGTCAGATTGGATGATTGTAAGAGTCTCCTCTGGCCTTAGTCTATCAATCTGTATAAACTGCCCCTATGGTGGGCACTGCTTGGTTCCCGTGTTAGAGCTCTGGGCAGAGAGGCCAAAGACCAGTGGGGTTCACTAGGGAGGTAAATTGATTGCAGCTATGTGTAGTTAGAAACAGCTTAACTGTAATTGACTTACCTGGGTGCTTTCATAGAGGGAGATCAACAAGAGAAACTCTCCCATCAACCTTCCTTACTCCTGGCCATACTGAGGAGGACGGGTCAACTGCCAAATCCAGATAGTTTGATTTGACGCATCTCTACCAGGTGTGTGAAACTGAACTCTGACTGGGTTGACTTTCCCAGTAGGGTAGATGTAGCCTGAGTCACAGAGACTGAATAACACTGTCACTCCGTTCGGGTCAGTTTGAGGCTCTTTTGAAAGATACAGCAGAGAAGCTTGATTTGTCCCTGCCCTTTCTGATTGATCTTCAGGGCTGTCTCTTGGATACCTTCCTTGGTACAAGATCAGCCTGCTTGCAGAGGGGAGAGAAGAATGTTTGTTTGGACTCCCATGGTGAGGGCTGCTAATTGGCACTCGGCAGTAGGCACTTCTGCCATGAGCCCTCGCAGAAGTTTTATTTTAAAATTTCAGATCTGGAACTTATTAAGATTTGGAGAGCTCTCAGCCAAAGTTAAAGCTGTCCTGACCTCACCTAAGGTCCCTTCCAGGCCTATGATTTTATAAAGGTCAGGGCGGGGGAAGAGAAAGCTGCACTGCTTTCTGTTCTTTCTACAAGTGCAGCTGGCTTCTAATGGCTACTTACAGTTTTATATTCCTATTGATTCCATACTGAGAAGTTGGTAAATGCATGCCTCTAAGTCCCATTAACATTAATGGGCTGTGCTGGCATGCGTGGAGCCGGAAGAGAGTAGACTCTGTAACCTGTCTAACTTCGCTATAGGACTCGGGCTGCGCTCCTCTCCACCTTCATGGGTAATCTTTATTTTTCTGCAACTGGATTAATAACAATGGAAGTAAGCTGCAAATAATTTGCATGCTCCCTAAAGGTTGTCGGGCACCTGTCAGAGTGCATTCCAGTCTTGGAGTGGGGAGAGCAAATGTATTTTGCCTTGAGGTAGATTTTGCAATGTAATGGAGAAAAGGATTGCAAGGAATGAGGAATGTGTTCTTTCTAGAGAATTGTGCTTAAATATTGGAACAAACTATCTCTTCTGGATGTCTCCAGGGTAAGCACTGGCATTTCAACATGTTCAGCTGCTGGCTCTGTTTAGTGTACGCTACGGCTTCTTTAGACTGTCAGAGATCGGTGCAGAAGCTGCCTGATGTATCAGTCTAGTAAATCTCTGGGAAGAGGTTCCAAATATATATGGAAACTATTCCTTTTGAAGTTGATTGATTCACACAAGGGGCTAATCCTTGTTCCTGCACATGCTTTGTAACTCTCTGGCCAGCAATGTTAAATTTGGGTGTTGCATGCAGATTAACATAGAGAGAATAGACCCTGGTCTGAGCTGCTATTGTTTCTAGCAATAGTTGGGTTTTGTTTTGCTTTAGGCCCAGGGGAGCATCATCTCTCTGATTCTTGTTTGCTGTTCAAGGGTATTCATCCCCACTTGCATGGATTTAGGTTAGATCTAGGCACAGTTCTTGAAAATGTACTGCCAGTGCTTGAGATATTTATTAGACATTTCTCTCTCCAGTCTTGCTTCATGGAGACCACCTCGCTGGTCTCAGTCCTGCAGGCTTCTCAGCATCCTGCTTATATAGCTGGGAATTGAGATGCTGTGAAGCATTTCTCAGGCAAAAGTTGCAAATGCTTCTGACGCTAATTAGTATCAACTGATTATTTAACACTTCTTGCACTTATAGTTGCATGTATCCATTCTTTTGCCAAGAAAGGCATTGAACACAGGAATGCCAATAAGAAAATGTTTAGTATGGTTTGATTGCTATCTGTGTATTATTTGCCTAAATAAAATTGCTTTTAACAGTTACTGCTTCATGAGCTACTGAATTATATAGCAGCCAAATACATTTTGTTCAAGGGTTTTCCCTAATAAATCTTCCGTTTTACCTGCTTCTGCTAAACAGCTGAGCAAAGGAAGTGAAGCTGGAAATACTTTTGGGCTGGAAGGGCTGAGCTGTCCCCCTACGCTCTTAGCTCTGTTAAGATTGGGTTGTCAGCTCTCCCAGACTGAAGGAACTGCACTGCATTGCTGCAAATGGCCTACAGTCTGTCCAGCCCAGAGGAATTGGCAACTCTTATCACCCCAGGCTGGGGACACCAGTATGGGCAGCTGCAGGACCCTGGGGCTGGTGAGGCCAGTGGTCTGTGGAGCTATCTGGAGTGTGAGTGTTTTGAGGAGGTAGAGAATCCATGACTGGATTCTTGGGCAGTGGGTGAAGCTGCTGCTTGGGGACGCAAGCTCCCCAGCCTGTGGCCCTGCCCATGCTCCACCCCTACTCTGCCCAGGTCCCCCTGCCCTTCCCCACTACCCACACCCTGTCCACTGTCTCCCTTTTCAGCATGGTCACCCTTTCTAGCCAAATCCCTGAACCCAAATGTACCAAATGATAGCCAGGGAAAAAAGACTCAGAATTTCTTTCTAAAGAAAATAGAGCACGTTTCCCACTGCATGCCAGATTGGGAAGACTGTACATGCAGAATGTATCTAATTAAAAGCATTAAATTTGGAAATAAAAATACCAATGTAACATTATTGGATTTTAAATTAAATATGAAAGCCATTTCTGTAACCACTATATCAAGTTTGCACCAAATCGAACTGAGCACTAAGACGCCGGGGAGGCATTGCTTCCCTTCACCTCTTTTAGTGGCTTCCCGTGACTGGATTCCATTTCTAGAAAAGACCTTGTTTGATGTGTTCCAAGCAATAATAAAAGCCTGTTTGAGCAAGTTTCATGGGTGATTTCTGTTGACAATTGAGAGGCTGATTTAATTGTCTTTCTCATTAGATGCTCTTGGAAGGATCTGATTTAGTTAATCCTCATCGTTCAGTTCGCTCTACAGAACTGCACACACGGAGGGCATGTGCAGGTCAGACCAGCTCCTGCTCCCAGAACAGCAGGGAAAGAGAATCTGCCTTCCACAGATGTTCATTGTGGACTGGACAGAAAACACCAAGTCCTCTTTGCACTCATGCTGGTATAAATCTGAAGGAACTGCATTGGCTTCAGTGTTACACTGGTGTAAGTAAGAACAGAATTTGACCCAGCATATTCTGTCTCAAACAGCTGTGATCCATACTAGCAACAGTGCATGAATCAGAGGCCAGAGCCCATTCAAAACTCCCATTGCGCTCTCAGGCTTGGGATCAGGTTTTAGGATTATATGAATTGCCGTATGGGATCAAAGAAATCCAGTATCAGCCTGAAGTAGCTAAAATTCATCCTGTACGACAATTCTACTAACATCTGGTTTGCTCCCTGCAGCATAGTATTGCCAGGCCAATCGCTTGAAAATCGTGAAACAAGTTAAAAAATATCAGCAAATGTTAAAATGTTTTTTTTAATTTGTCTTCTAATTTCGGTCCCATTAGGGTTCACCTTTTCATAGTCTTTTCTGCAACTTTGAGAGCTAGACTTAGCACTTATCCATAGGGTGACACCCAGGAAAGGCACTCTGAGCTAGTTGAAGATGTATGTTCAGAGTGCATTAGTCAAACTCATTAAATCCTTGTATAGACATTCTCATTTGGAGCTAGCCAATGTCACCCCCATTTTACAGTTGTGGAAAGTAAGAAGCTGCACGGAGTTTAGAGCCAGAAAAGGACCATTAGATAATCTAGTCTTACCTTCTGCACATCATGGGCCATTTCCCACGTGTCAGTGGGAGAGCCACAGAAGTTAGGATGACCAAAATGTAACTAAAAAGGAGTAGCAGCATTTTTGGCTCCTAATCAGTATAGTGTAGGATCGCGTTTCCCAATTCTAAAACATTGGTGTGCCCCTTTCTCCCAGTGCCGTCCCAGTGCTTATCTCCTGATTTTTAGTAATATATTTTCTGCTGTGTACTCCTTGAAATCATTGCGCGTACCGCTGATGGTACGTTTACCACACTCTACAAAATACTGGTTTAGGAGATTTGTTTTCAAAGTAGCTAACAGTGCTGCAGCACAGAGCTGGAACAGTGTTAATTGAGCCAGTGGATTGCCATCAACATGAATGCCAATAGTGCATGGTCTCCACAGCCACACTTGCAGTAATCTAGATCCCAGTCCAAGCCATCGAAACAAACATTTCAAAAGGCCTTCTGAGTTATCTCTGGGACCCCCGTGGAATTATGGGAGAAGAAAAGCTCAGCGTCTCCTAATTGCCAGAGAAACTCCCTGGGGACAAACTGAGCTGCAATGCAGTTTGTTCACTGGCTCATAAGATGTTCAGCCCTTCAACTAGGGGCCTGTGTTCAAATAGTTCTGTCTATACTGTGTGTGTTTATTTAGGAAGAGGTGAACTACCCACATACTCATCCATGGCGACTAGAATGCAGTTTTCCTGTTCTGTTTGAGTTTTATTAACTGAATAAAAGGAAATTTCAGAGGGAGGAGGAGAACAGGTTAAAAGTTGCTGAGTCATCAATTCCATTTCTAAATATCTCCTTTAAACGGCTAAGAGTTCAATTCAAAAGACAGTGATCTTAACATAAACAGAGATTATTTGCGGAAAAATTCAAATTGCCCATTTGCCTGAGATGCCTAATCTAAGAAACGCCCCTCCTTCCCCCCATGCACAGACCCCTCTCATCAGGGACAAAGCTATCCAAAGTGACCACAGGTACTCCACACCAAAATGCTTTGTGTCTCAGCTGCTTCAACAAATAGCATGTTGTCTCATTCCAGCATGTCAATAAGAACAAAACTAAAATTTCAGATAAAGTTAAAAGCTGCACAAGAGTCTCTCTCATTTCTCCGAGTGGTTTTATTCAGCTCCCTGATTGTCTATTGAAGACAAACCTGGACACAGCAAATTTCCCAGGTACGCATGGTCTCTCAGGGGGATAAGTTGTATTTATATCTGATCATCCTTGACTGACCTTGAGCAGTCAGTTTGCTCCCATTCTAAAAACCACACACTCAACTATGAGCAGTTTGTATTTTAAACTCCTCTTCTATCATTCCACTCCCTCAAAATCTAATTAGACCATGAGTTTTTTACTTATACCTGTGTTCATGTGGTTCCTAGACTGGGAAACACACTGTTGTTTTATGCAGCAGCTCTGCTCTGAGGCCACAGTTTCTTGTGGTCATGTAACTGTCTACACAAACCAAAACATACGTTTTTAAAATTTTGTGCAGATCAGGTTTCTAGTCCTTCTGGCTACAAAACAAAAAACCTTCCAGAATGTACGTTACTGCCCTAAAGAGATTTGTGTGATATAGACTATTGTGCCAGATGCAATTTCTGACATTTTCATTGTGTTCATTGTAGTTGATTGCATTTGTTTAACTGTAAAGGGACCAAATTTATATACACTAAAAATAAAGGCAAGTTTACCCCTCTATGGCACAATGAACTTGACTTCAGAAAACTGCTGCTGTTACTGTAATCTCTCTCTCAGCAGTCACTCGATAATGAGTAGGAGGGCTTCCTGTCAGACAATACTGAATTTCTGCATCAATATCGACTTTTGTGGAAAGATGACTTCCAAGGTATGGGAAATTGCCACGTTTTTTGGTGGTTCTCTGTTGACTTCTATAGAAGGTACATGAGGTTGTCGCATCAGTGAGGGTTGATGGAGCACCTTGGTCTTTTTGACTGTGTGAGGCTGAGATTATCATCTCCTTTGGTGAAGGCGCTTAAGATGGTGTGAAGGGCTCTAGAAAAGAGCAGCAACTATGTTTTCATGCTGTAATACTACTTTAATAACAAGCTTAATGATAGGATCTTTCTTATTAATCATAACTACACACAAAAAGAAATGAAAAAAGATGTGCTCCTCGATAGCATGTCAGAATCTCTCATACCCCGGCACATGTAATGAACACTCAGAATGCAAATCAGATTTGTTAGGGACAGCTGCTATGCACATACCATCAGGCTTTAGGAACTAGGTGGGTTGCACTTGTCAAGCTTAGAGGAATAATAGCCTCTAAGATGGTAAGGTTTTGTTATTTCATTTGCAAAGCCACTCCTGTAAAATGACTAGACATCTCTCTCTAAAACTCAAGGGCAAAAAATGTCACACCAACAAGCAAATATTTGGTCTGAAATATTTGGAATTTCTAAGACATTGTCTACATTATGTGGAAGATAGACCCTGACCTGGTCCATCTTCCAGGGTTCACGTTCAAGCACCTGGTAGGGATGTGCTAAATCCAACACCCTGGGATTGGCAATTGACCCCTGTACTCCGCGATATCATGAGGAGTAAGGGAGGTCAACAGGAGAGTTTCTCCAGTCGACCTCCCTCTATGGGGACAGCCAGGTAAGTTGATTCTAGCTAATCTATTATTGTAGCTAGACTATCATATCTACAATTGACTTTAATGTCTAGTCTGGCCTAAGTCGCACTGAGGAGGAGTGTGAGTTTTAAAAAAGCCTTGATTGGGGTCAGATTGGAGGGGGAAAAGTGATGGTTGTTCTGCCCTTAATGCCAAACTCTTCTCAGGATCCCCTATCAGCTGGATTATCCCCGGTCATTAAATGCTAAGTGACAGTGAAATATTTGACAGGACTGGCATTTAAATTATATGTTGGCACATGAAACTCAAGACAACAACAGAGATGACTTGGGCAGACGGCGCCTCTCAGCTAATGTTCTAAATTGCAACTGCATGCACCAGCAAACATTTGGCAGGTTATTGTCACAATGGTCGGGGTAGAAATTTAGCAGCAGATTGGGTCATTATACCACCTCTAGCCCCTTTGCCAACCCTCAATCTTATCTGTTGACCAACCGCATATGCTCATTCCTGTCTGGCAGAACTTGGCACAAGCCTAGACTTTTCTTCCCCATTCTGATGTTTCCTTGCACTGTTTCCCTCCTGCTGTGACTTATTTGTACAGGCTGCACCTCCAAAAACTGGCATTCACTGGTCCAGCAACATCCCTTGTCCAGCAGGACAAGGGATATTCTTGGACCAGAGGGTCAGGCAGGAGGGCACCCAAGCTGGCTTCCCGCCAGTCCCATAGGGGGCAGCTGGGCCAGGGCTGGTGTCCCTTTGCAACCCCACTGGGGGGTCGGGGGGCCAGGATCCCCCAGCAGTCTGGGGAGCTGGGGTGCTGGTGTCCCCTGACAGTCTCGCATGGCACTGCGGCCTGGGAGCCTGTTGGGGCAGGCCAGCGAGGGGCAACCAGGGTGCATTCTCTTTCTCTGGTCCAGCAAAATCCCTTGTCCATGACCACTGAGGTCCCAAGGGTGCCAGCTCAGGGTGGTGCAACCTGTAGCTGGAATAACCAAGCCCAGCAGGCCTCAGTACAGCACGTAAGTGATGTGTGTCTTGTTTTTTGTTGGCTTTTCTTTTTGGTCAGTTCATTGTTCACATGCCATACTCTTAACAAATATCCCTGACACAAAGATGGGGATCAACAAGGCTTCAGCATGGGGGAAGGAAGGGAGAGAGGTGGTCATAATTCAAGCTGTTTTCGTTAAACCAAAACAGCCACACTGGCATCTGAGCCATTCAGAACATGAGGAGAAGGAGGAAACTTCTGTCTGCATGAAAAAGGACAAAAATTGATAGAACGAAAAGAATTTTTTTAATGCTTCCAGAAGGCATGATGTTATGAATGGAAAGTAAAGCAGAGTAAGATGCTAGTGACCTATTAGCTGTTGGTGTTTTATTGGTTCAGTGTCTTTGGACAGCACTCATGTGTCAGACACTTGTCCCATGTATGGTATGTCTACACTGCAGCAAAACCCTTCTTGCATGGTCACAGTTGGTCATGGGGCTGAGGCTGCAAGGCAATAAACTGCAGTGCAAATGGTTAGGCTCCAGCTGGAGCTGGGCTCTGAGACCTACGGTGGATTGCTCATAGAGTGTGGACTATAGCCCCACTGGTAACTTGTACACTGCTATTTTTAGCCTGGTAGCCAGCACCCTAGCTCTGAGACTTGATGCTCTGGATATTTTATTGCAGTGTAAACATATACCCTTAATGCTGTTCCACTTCTCAGTGGGAGCAGGAACAGCCCCTCTGTGAGTATTACCCTCAAACATTCAAAAATCACGTCAGGCACCAAAAAATCTGGTGATGAGATTGAAAGAAGTCTATTGATTTTTCATTTGTGTTCTGGCTTTTGAGCCTTGGGAGGGTGCTCAGGGCACATTTTCAAGCGTTTCTTCTCTGCCGTGAAGGCTAGAAACTTAATTTATCTTTTAAAAAGCTGAGAGTCTCTTATTAGCGCATGATTTTTGCTCAGGGCTTTAAGTAAAAAACCAAATATCATGAGACTTTGCAATAAAACTGAGAATTGGCAACTGTGTAACCTACCTCCTGGCTGGAGTTACAGCCCATAGAATTTTAAACTTTGTTTCAAAACATATTTGTTTTTATTACATTTTTTTCAAAATACAAAAATGAATAAACAAACATGAATGCAATGAGCAAAACATGTAGATGAACACAAGTCATCAGGGCAAAGAAATACAAACATGTAAGTTTGTTTCCATATTTTTTCTTCCTGTGTTTAAATTTTGACATGGTAAAGGACCAGTACTTGACCTTAAGATCAGTGTTTACAAATACAGTCACAAACCTTAACTTTCCATCTAATAACTTGTTTACTTAAAACACAAAGGGATATAGACCTGTCTGAGCCAGTGCCAAACGTTGCTCTTTAAAATTATTTCTTTAAAAGTTGTGCTTGTCTGCTACTCCCACGACTAACGAAATCCTCTGAAAATAGAGTTTGGATGTTCTTCTGTTCTGCACAGATGGAAAGTTTAGCTTGGGCAGGGATGCTGGGCCAGCCTGCAGTGGTATGTAGTTGCCTAAAGAGCTGTATGGGTAGCTGCTTAGTGTGATTTGCAACAGTGTTTAAGCAGACTGGGCACCTACCTCCCAGTTCCTATGAATTCCAGAGGGAGTGCTAATCATTGTAGGTCCTTCTGTGAATCCCAGTAAGCTGCTTTCTGCCTTAAGTGCCTAAATATCTTTGAAAATCATTTATTCTTGTCTGTGAAGCATGTTAGTGCACTCTTTGGGGCTAATAAATGAGTCATAACATTGATTTAGAAGAATATGGGAAGTTTCTTGCCATTTCCTGTCTGTCCTGATATGTGTCAGTCTGTTTCTCATGGGAATAAGTATCCATGTGGAATTGTTCAGCCAAGGGGCCCAGTTCAAGTCAAGGGAGACTTTTTAATTATTCAGTTGTATTTTTAAATACTGCTCATGTACTTGTTTTGTAAGGATAATGTCTGTAGACATCTCAGTGACAAGGGTTACTGATGGTTCCCTATACTCAGCTTGTCGAGCGCTAATGTGAGTATGAATAGCAGAGTGACCGCAGTGGTAGGCATAGTGGCAGAAGAGGCATGGCTGAGCTCAAATCTGCCTGAAACCTGTGCATGCGGCATGCTATGCGCTGTAGCTTGATGTGCCCATTTCATGTACATCAGCTGGTGCATCACACCCTTCGCTTGGTAGGTAGATGGAGCCTTCATCTCTCTGGGCCTTAGGTTCCATCTCTAAAAGGGAAATAATGGGTACCTGCTTGCCTCACAGGGTTGTGAGGATTAATGCATTAGTGATTGTGAGGTGCTCGGGTAGTAAGTACAGTGATGGAGGCCATGAAAACACCTCAGACAGAAGGAAGCAGCTCAGATATGGAATTCAAATTTGGAATCACAGATGACACTTGGTAGCCATTTTGTGTCTGTCTGTGATCAAGGGCCAAGTCGAGGTGTGACAGTTGTGTAACATTGTTCAGCTTTACTGTAAATAAATTCCTATTTATAATCTTTAACAGTTAAAATGTTAGGGGGCCCCCATGTCACCTTCTTGCGGGCGGGGGGGGACCTATTGTGACCCCTTCTCCCACTCTGGGTCTGACCTGCATTTGGACAAATACCGATCCAATGTTTCTCCATCAGGGCTGTGTGTTGGCTGAGTAAACTGAAATAACGTGCTTCAGATTCGTAGCCTTCTGCTTCAGTCCTAGCTGCACAGGGGCTCCAAGCATCACGCGGAATTCCATCCCTGTGGAGCCAATGAGCAGATATTACTGTCCTCACTGTACAAAGCTATTAGCAGCGAACAGATGAGACGTAGTGCGGTGTTTCTCAGAAGCTGTTCGCCTGGTGGTAAATTCAGGCAATTTCATGCTGCAGAATGTATTTGATGCCATGATGTATTGCACTTTCCAGGGAGAGCAGTCATGCTAAATGCTGTTTCAGCTGCCTGGCTTTACGAAAACAAAGGGCAACACAGAGCTGTACTCTATCCCCTGCCCTGGCCCCTCCCTGAGGGAGGGCTGTAGTCATATGTCATCATAGTAATTTTTTTTAAGTCTTGTGTATCATGTAATGGGCCAGCTGTATGCTGTGCTTGTGTGTACAAAGGGATGGTTTTGATTTGGACAGTTGCTCTGTAACAATGTCCCAGCCAAGTTCTGAAGATCAGTAGTTGTGGTGTCACATTTAAACGTAAATATTGGCACTTGGGGCTGAAATTTGACCTTGTGAGCCTCTACCCTGGATATTGACCCAAATACCACTGTGCTGGTTTCTAGGCTGCACGCTCTTTGTGAGTTCTCGCTCTTGGATGTGGGATTGGCCTCGTGCTCCTTTTCTAGCTGCTATTTCTGGCTTCCCCGTGAAGTGATTAAAACACCAAAGTTCATGCTGGGGATTAGGGAGCAGTGATCTGTCTGAAGTACACCTGGTCCTATTGAGCAGCATGTAAGTCAATCCTGCCTTGTGCCAAAGAGCGAGAGAACTCAGATGTCCTCTGTTTTCTTTGTGTTGCAGCAATGACTGCTCTGGGCTGTGGAACGGAAGGTCGTCTTACATCCAACAGCTGGCTTTTTGGGGGAGGGGGAGAGAGAATAGTAACTGGTTTGTCACAAACGTGAAAGTGAATGCAGGACGGATCGAGTTTTGTCTTATGCAGGGTCTGCTCATGCTGACTTTGTTTACGTGTAAATGACACTGAAGAATCAGGACGACACTGGTGCTGTCTTAATGAAGCAGGACAGATCCTGAGACCAGCTAGTCTGATAATCTAAGTATCTGTGCTTTGTTCTAGTTTGTAGTTCCCTTTTGTTTTTCCCTTTTGGTTGCCTGAGTATTTCATCTGCCCATTTGGGGTGGACATTGATGCAGCTTCACTATTAGTGACTTTAATAAGAATCACTGGCACTTGGACCATATGTAGAGGTCAAAGGGTCAAATTTTGGCACTCTCCTCAGAAGGGCTGCTGACCCCTGGTTTAGGACATGATGTGTTGCTCAGGAAGCATCCAAACTAGAAACAATCCCGCCCCCACACCCCTCCCCACTTGTTGCATATCCCCCTGTATATCATGGGTGCATATCGGAGCTTTACTGTACACCTAAAACCCAGACACGTGCACTTGTTGTGTTCGCCGTAGTGTTCTTATGACTGAACACACACGTGTCCCATTAAGACGCTGGTAAGACTGGTGCTCTCAGTGCTTATGTGGCTCAGCTCTCTGGCTGGGAATTCATGTGTAAATGTCTCATGAAAGGCGGCGAGCCATATCTCTTCAGTCAGATAAGTTTACTGAGAACCATTGTCTTCATTTCCTGCTTGCAATTTACAAAACTCTTGTGGCCTGGAAAATCCCACAATATGGATGGTGGTGCATGCGTATATGTTTGCAAATGTGGATTTTTTTTCTCCATAGAACTGATGCTGTTGTTTCTATTATGGAACTTTTAGCACTTCTAAAACTTTCACATCATGGCAGGTTCAAAAGCAATAAGCACATGGTAGAATTAATCTGTGGGTCCTGAGAGTGTGAAATGTTTTTTACACACACAAAAGGTCTTTGGTAACTCGATGCTTGCTTGCTTTACTCAATGGTTTGGTTTCGTTAAATGCACTTCATAGGATCGGTACATAATGATTACTGTCCGTGTGTCCCCACCAGTTGTTGCTATCACTCAGAAGTCTGCCATGTGGAATCTTGCAGTACTGTGCCCCCAACTCCTTCTCTGACATTGTCCATTATATTTGTGATGGGTTGGATCACAGAGATCCCCTTGAGACTGTTGTATGGTGGGCTGATCATGTCACTGAGCCCACCTACCTGCTGTCTAGGGTGTCCCACCACCCTGTCCTGCTGAGCCAGAAGTGCTGGCCTCCCGCAGCAAAGACATCGAATTGGGCTAACAGCCTCCCAGCAAAGTAGCACAGACACTGAGAACAGCTCAGCTCTGGGAGGACTCAGTTACAGGACCTTGACAGAATCCAGGAGCACAGCCCCACTGGGACCAAAACTTAAATAAATCTATCTGAGTAACAGAGAGAGAACTGTGCTAGTCTATATACTGTCAAAACAAAAAAGCAAGAAGTGGGTCTGTCCCACGAAAGCTCATTACCTAATAAATTATTGTATTAATCTTTAAAGTGCTACTGGACTGCTTTTTCGTTTTAAATCTGTCTTACTATATATAAAAGTTGTGTGCAGAGAAGGCTCATAAGTTTGCTCCCTCTGTCAATGAAAAAGAGCTATGCATAGCTGACCTCCACCTCCCAGATAAGAATTATTTACACTGGGTTTGGTCATAAACAAAAGTGATTTGTATAAAAGGTAGGATTTAAGAGCTTGCGAGTGATAACAGACAGCTCAAAGTAAATTCTAAGCTAAAATAAAACAAAACATGCTAGCTAAACCCAGTACATTAAGAGAAGTTGTTGCAAATCATAGAGTATCATCCTAGTTTTCATTTCAGGCAACATCTTTTCCGGCCAGAGCTATCTCCGCCTGCCCCTCCCCCCCAGGTCAAGCTGCTCATCTACACCCTTATCATTAGAGTACTTTCATTTCCACGTGCTTTCATGCATCCTCTTGGAATGGGGTGCAGTATGTGAAGTGAGCTGAAGACAATCATTGTTTACTTCCCATTCTTTAAATAGAATGCCCCCAAGGTGGGAAGTCTTTGTCTCATTCCCCTCACACCACGTAAAAAATACCAAATTCAAGATGGATTCCAGCACCAGTTCTTTGTAGGACCAGCCACAGTTTAGTCTTACAGAAAAAAAAGACTGTTCACAGATCCGTGTCTTGAGCACTGGGCCATTTAAGTTCCTTAAGTATCACTAACGGCTTTCACTAGAAGGCGGAGGTTAATAAACAGGTCTGCACATTATATTTCTAACATTACAAATAAGAAAATTACATGAACACAAATAGACTATACATATTCAGGGGATCACAAACTCTTGAGTGACGGGTTACATGTCATGTTCTTCATAAAGCATATTTGAATTATGCATATTTATATTAAAACACATTTCCATAAAAATATAGTGGCACAGTGACACAATAGTCACAAGTGTTTTTACTGTGATAACTTGGGCTGGATGTGACTCAGAAAAACTTCATGAATCTTATCCAAGATTGTAACTCACAGCTGGTCTACTTTGGTGCATTGGCTGGTTTAGGTGTATCAGAAGAAGCCATGCTGGAATAATTTCCCATGTATATGCTGTTCTGGAGTAAGTTATTTTATTCCTGAATAACCACTCCAAGTACCATTGCTTGTGTCCTGCAACTAAGTGTCCACAGAGGAGTTACTCTGGAATAGCAATAGTGGGAAATTGTTCCACTATAGCAGGGTTGGCCAACCCGTGGGGGAGGCTGGGGGACGCCTCCCTCTGTGGGAAGGGGATGGGGTTAGAGCAGGAAGGCTGCAAGTGCCTGGCTCTGGGGGACGAGAGGCCGATTGGATTAGAATGGGGGGACTGGGGTGCCTGGCTCGGGGGCACTGAGCCACATTATTTTTATATATCTAGAGAGAGAAATCTACATGGATGTGTAATGTATATAAAATAAATATGTGGTACGTGGCTCTCTGTGCTTTATTCACAGCTATTTTGGCTCTTAGTCTCTAACTAGTTGTCCACCCCAGCACTACAGCTGTACTGGCCAATTCTTCCTTATAAACAAGCCCTACATGGAACTGATTGAAATATATTGGCCAACATTTCCCAAAGTGACCAGTGGTTATTTTGGGGTTGTCGTCAGTTTTTTAGGTGGAAAGGGTACTTTAATTTTTAGCTGCTCTACTCGAGAGACCCTAAAGGAGCCCAATTTTCAGAAAGCATTCACCCTCTGAAAACCAGGCCCCTTCCCGGCATATCAAAATCCCTAGTTTTGAAAATCACAGGCCTTTGAAAGCTGAACTAAACCACAACAAAAGATAGGATATAGACTAACACAGCTATCTCTCTGTTATTATGAACTAAACCACTGAACCTTTCCATGTGTTCATCATGAAGGGGGAAGCGTTTAGGTTTTTTTGTTTTTGATCATCATAGCAAATAATCCTTTTGTAAGAATCAAGGAACTTGACATCCCACTGAATAAATCCATTGCAGTGCTGTGAGTTAATAATCCCCAAATGAAAGGGGAGGTCCTCCTCGGCAGTGTCTGCTTGCCACTCACCTTTCTACATCCCCAGGCTGCAAGTTTCTGAATTTGCTTTTGTTCAACAAAAATATGCAAAAAAATGCAAGCTTCTTGGTATTCCAAAGCTTGAAGCATAACAAAAGTGTGCTATTTCACTATCTATATACAGTCTCTGAAGATCTCCTAATCGAATAAATATGCTGTTAAACCAAAGACTAATGCTCTTTAACCACAAAGATTGCTAATACTGTGCTAATCTTACTGGAAAGTAATAACAAGTACAGTCACTGGTATTACTTCTTGGATAATAATCTAATCAGTAGTAACTGCTCAAGAAATCTTTGGCTAAATTCTTGCTATATACAATAGCCAATCAAAAGGGCAGGGATAGAATTTGGGGCCATCTGCTCTCACAGTATAGGCCCCAATCTCCTGAACTAAAGGAAAATCTTGGCCTACTTTTTGCAATGTAGGGGCTATGACATATACTGGAAGATTTCAGATTCTGTCCCATAGATGGCAATGTCACACCTACAAAGATGCCCCCACAATCAGACAAACTTATCCTTGTGTATCTGGGCTTCAGATCCTGAAGATACCACGTTACAGCTAGTTCAATGTTTGTGTCTGCTGTTGAAGTGGTCTCCTGTAGCTGGAAGCTGCAGAATAGGCCTAGGGACCATACAGAATAAGGAGAATGTATATATTGTGTATGCTTACTGGAAGACATGGAAAAAAGTGCTGTGACATTTATTTCCTGTATGTCAGGCTTTGCTGTGATCTTGCCAACTTTCTATTAAAAAGGCCCAGTTTCAACTGTTCTTTACTGACTTTGTTTGCAAATTACCCAGCAGTTACAGGCAGAGGTGGGATTGTTATTTGACTGTAGACTCTACTGCTTTTCAGCTTTGCATGGTGCAGAATGGGATTATTGTTCTGGAACAAAAGAGGGCAGAGATCCAAGTTCAAACCATCCTTGTTGTTCATTATAGGACAGAGGTTTGATCTTTAAACACTTAGTAGGTTTCTGTGCAATATGCATTAGAGAGAAGAAAACCATTTTATGGAAATGCTACTGTCAAGAATATCCTCTGATTGGCTGGCAAACAATCCAGGCTAATCAAATCAAAGTACCTCATTCTTTTGCTCCCTGCTCCCTTGTCTGCTAGCACCAAGAATGCCCATCTCTTCTGTTGTATATTGGTGTCATGTATATCAACCTGTGGTGGAGACCTTTTAAATAATGGAGGTCTTTGTTTACTCCATATGGCCATTCAGGGTCCCAGGGCACTGCCCAGGTGAAGGCAGAAATTTGTTTTAAGTAGGAAACTTGCAACACTCCTCTCATAAGCTGAAAATCAGGTCAGCACTTGATGGAAATTCACATCCTTCCTCCCTTGGTCTCACACTTTTTCCTTCCCTTCTCCCTCATACCAGGCCAATTTGTCGTTATTCCCCCACGTGCAGAGTATCTCAAGCCAGTTTGCCTGTTGCATTAGAGTTATAACCACAGCTTAGTATATAAAGCTTGGAGTCTATTTCAGGAGACCAAAAAGGAAGCTGGTTTTGAAGGTGCTGGAGGCACAGGTCTTGTATATCCCAGACGCTGTCCAGAATTCCCCACAAGACGTGTAAACACAGTTGTCAGCTCTGCACTGGGAGAACTTTCAAACTTTCCCCAAGTTTTCGCATAAATCTTCCTCCCACAATAAACTCCCAGGTCATTCAGCCATACCACTCCCACCTCTGGCACCTGCATGTGTAACTTACACACCTATGTGTGGTTCATTTTCCCATGTAGTGGAACCTAGACCACGTCACAGAGAAAGAATGTGCCCTCTACAGCCCAAGGTAAGAGCTAGCTGACCTTTAGCTCAAGCTGTAGAGGGGCCTGCGCCAAGGTCCACAGGTCCCAGGTTCCAGTCTGCCTGTGGCCAGCTACAGATGTTTGACCAGTTCCTGTGACTTGAGGTCCCCTTCCCTCCCTCCCTCCCTCATCTGGCAGCTTGAAGGAGATCTGCTAAATCATGCATAAAACAGTTGTTCCACTGCTGCATTCAAACTGAAATGAATTTGTCCAATTCTTTTAAACAATATTTTTGGCCATTTTGTTTTATTTAGGGTGTGTTTTTTACCCTCCATTTTTCAGAAACTAAAGCTATCTGAATTTCACAATGAAGTGTTTCAAAACTAAAAGTCAACATTTTTAGTTTTAAAAAGGGCAAAACAAATCATTTTAACATTTTTGAAAAATTTCTCCCCAACACATCATCTTTTTGGCTGAAGCGATTCACTGAATTCAATCCAAATTTATTAATAATTATGGTTGATCCAAAACTTTGCTTTTTGGTCAATGAATTATTTGTCCAAAAATTTGTACGCAATGCTCGCAGCAAAAAGTTGGTTGCCTGTGTTGCTGCTATTCAGAGGACAAAGTTACAGCTCTGTCTGTACTGGCTGTGGCTCCTCAAAGACCAGTAGCTGCAGGGGTCTTGCTGGATTAGTAGCTGCCTCTTTTCCAAAAATCCAGGTAAAGGTCCAGGTTTGTATCTTTGCTGCTGAGGTAGGACGCCTTCAGCTCCAGCTACTTCGATGGACTGTTCCTCCTGAAGATTACATGGGCTGTAGTTGACCACGACTTGCTTAATCCAGAGTTCACTACCGTATTGTGGCTGCAGCTCTATTTCACCACAGACCAAAGGGATTCTATGGGGTAATCATACAGAAAAGAGAGAGGCATAAATAAAAGAGCTGACTTGCTATAAGACAGACCCCACGTGTGTTTAATTCTACGGCTAACTTTACTCTTCAGTAAGAAGGAGGGACCCTTCTAAGTGTGAAAGCAGCTCTGGGTTGTTCATCACAAATGAGCAGTGCCAGTTTTCACATGGTACTGGAGCAGAAACAGGGATTTGGAAGGAGGCCAGTGCTGACTGCCCAGTTTATGCCACCTGACACCAGACAGTAGATCCCACGTCCTCAGTAGGCACTAACCCAGAAAGGCAGGCAAGTGGAGGGCACCAATGGACGGGAATGTCAGTCAGCCTCTTACTTAATGCTTGTGGCAGCTCAGACAGACATTTCTCTTTCAAACAGCAGCCCCCTTGGCCAGCCTCCTGACTTTCCAGCTGGCATGTTCCTCCTTTGCCTGGCTTCAGCTGTAACTCATTAATATGTGGCTGGAGAAACACCAGTCTGTCTCGCTGACAACGAGCTGCATGCTGAGAACTCCTGAACCTTCCCCCAGATTTTTATCGCTCTGTTTGTACTCATGTGAGCTAAGATGATGGAAGATCATCAGATAGACATCTGTCAGGGATCATGTAAACAGTACTTGGTCCTGCCATGGGGGCAGGGGACTGGACTCAATGACCTCTTGAGGGCTCTTCCAGTTCTAGTGTTCTATGATTCTATCTAACCTGCTCTTAAATATCACTAGTGATGGAGATTCGACAACCTGCCTAGGCAATTTATTCCAGTGTTTAACCATCCCAACAATTAGGAAGTTTTTCCTAATGTCCAACCTAAACCTCCCTTGCTGTAGGTTAAGCCCATTGCTCCTTGTCCTATCCTCAGGCCAAGGAGAACAATTTTCCTCCTTTCTCCTTGTAACACTCCCTTTTAAGAACTTGTAAACCATTCCCTCTCAATCTTCTCTTTTCTAAACTAAACAAGCTGAGTTCTTTCAGTCTTCCCTCACAGCTCATGTTCTCTAGACCCTTAATTATTCTTGTTGCTCTTCTCTGGACCTTCTCCAATTTCTCCACATCTTTCTTGAAGATCTCCTGCATAGGGGAGTGAGCTGGAGGAGGAAGGATTTTTGCTACCCCTCCCCCCCACACATACAGCATTGGCTAATTGTTGAGGTTCTTTGTAGTGGCCTAGAAGCTACTGTATATGGGAATTGTTGGAAAGTAGGCATAGACTTAAATGGACCCTAGAATGGCAAATCCTAGTCTGTTTTGCCATGGGAGGGCATACATTGGCAGTTTCCTTGCAGCTGCCCTGTATGCTGAAATTTGGATGGAATAACCATGTTACTTTGACCACTTATGGAGTCGTCATCTGACTGAGGGCATCCAGTTGCTTTCCAAACACAGATCAAGCCTCACTGTTATGGCAGCTGTTATGACTCACATTTTAGAGTTGTGGATTCTGAGAAACAGAAAGGTGACTTAACTGAGGTCTCATGGCACAAGGAGGAAGATAGACCCAGGGGCTCAAGGCACCCTGCCCTGGATGGTGATCAAGAGATGTTAATAGTAGATTCCATTGCAATGGAATACCATCAATAGCACCCCTTGCATAGCCTACTACAGGGAGCTTTCCAGGAAAGTGGGTGGGTAGGGTTATGTAGGGACCAGTGTCATGTGGAGTCAGAGGTTTGCACTTCATCTGGGTAAGTTGATATTTTATTTGATAAAACACCTCTCCATTTTTCTGTGGGTGGGGGGAGCCCAAAATCTCTGGCATTTAAAATAGAGACCAGAAAAAAAAAACCTCACTTAGTGTGAAGCCTTTTGGCAAATTTAATAGGTGCTTTCTCACTTCACCTCCCTGGGGAGAAAGTGGTCTCTCTCTTATTTTATCTACCGAGGCTCCATTTTAGCACTTAGCTGGCTTTCTTGCGATCCCCATGGCAACACCGCAAGTGCTGTTGAATTAATTGCTGCACTGCCTGGCACCTAGCTTGGGAATAACAGAATTAGAGCGGGGTTCTGCAGGGTACGGGGTAACGTTTATGGTACACCATTTCCTGCTAAATTCTTTCTCTATTTTCTCCCCAACCCCCTGCCCTCCGGAACAAACTGTCCACCCGCTTATTTGAATTTTACAATGACAGCATCTGGGGAATGTAAAACAGCAGCAGCTCTGATGTGCTGTGAGAAATCAAAGGTCATTGAGTGAGTGGATATGTGGCTTCCACTCAGAGTTTGGTAGCGTATACTGTCTGATAAATGGGATGCAGTCCAGGTTACTGCTGTTAGTATCCCCAGTGGGTGTCTATCCTCGACTTGTTGCTCCAATGTTGAGCACTTTCATAATAATTCCTTGATGCTGTAACTAGTAGAAAACATCTTTCTTACCCCTTCCTCCCTGCTGGAATTTCCAAGGGCTGGAAGAGGCTCTCTTCTGTATGGAGCAGCCTTTGCAATCTAGCGACATGCCTCTCATTGGCGTTTTAACAGGAGCCATGCATTTGGGCTAAGGAGCTAGTACATTGTGTTAAATCCCTTTTAACCTTTTCACTCCTTGCTAGAGTGGAACGTGCTCTGTCCTTGAAGTGGTAGTAACTGAAAAGGGGGTTGGGGGTACATGATGCACAGTCCTTCACAGGACAGAAATCTTGCCTAACACCCCAAGGTGTCCGGCAGCCTCAAAGCAGTTAATTGGCAAGCAAGGATAGCCTAAAAAATTAAGAGGATCTTCATGTGTCAAGAAAAACAGTGCTGGGGCCTGGTGGCTCAGACCTGCCCAGGCTGTCTCCTTGCACTCCAAATGCGAGAGGGCAAAAGACACCGGCTGGCGACCACCTTTCTATTTAAAAGGAGGGAAATTAGAGCAGGACTCCTGTGGTCTGTACTCATCTCTGCCTCTGGCTTGGATGCAACCCTGGTACGTCACCTCGCTCTACAAGTGAACAGTAGTGAAGATGTTCGTGATGGTTTCCCCCGGCCAGAGATGTGCCTGGTGAGTGAGCAGCAAGCACCAAGTGTCGTCGTTTGTTCCCACCCCCCAGCCTTGATTTGGCAAACACCCCGTTTGTGCTTGGCAGCTTTAAAGACGAGGCAGAGATTTCTCCCATCTCTACCTCTGACTACTCTGTAGTTTATCTTTGTCTCTGCCCCCAGCTGGCGGCATCTTGAATCCGGCATCTCACTGGCCTTGGTAAAATGTAACTAGAGGCAGGGGAGAGGTGAGGCACTACTGCGAACAGGCTAGTTTAAAGGTAATACAGGCCCCCCCATCCAGGGAGCTCCATGGGACCTTATCAGAAAGTAGGAGCAGGCAAGCTATTAGCTCCCGAGACTCTGGGTTAGTGGCAAAGGGCCTGGTGTGATGGTGATGGGTGTCTCAGTCCTGTCACAACATCCTCCTCCTAAAGCAGGGACCACCAACCTTTCCAAGGCGTAGTGCTGAAATTTGACCTTTTGACCCCTATGTGTGGTCCGAACGCTGATATTGGTCTGTGCAGAGGGGTGGGGGGCGAGACACACCAACACCTCAAACTCTGGGGAAGGGCACAGGGCAGGGCTGGGCCAGCCCCCACCAGGGTCCCTCTGTGCCCTGTGCCGCCTGCACCCTCTCCCACACAGGCACTGGGGCCTGTGCCAGAGCCAGGTAGCTCCTCAGAGAGGGGGCAAGGCAGGAATGAAGGCAGGTGCACAATCCAGGTGCATACCACTCAGCCACCTGGCTCACAGGTGGGGCTTGCCTATGTCTCTCTGCTCCCCTGCTGCATGGGGCAGGAGCACTGGGGATGAGCTCCCGCTGCATGATGCTGAAAAGCAGCTCACGTGCCAAGAGTGGCACGTGTGATGGGGGTTGCTGACCCCTGCACTAGAGGGTCGGATGACCAACTGCAGATGTGAAAAATGGGGGCGGGGGGCTAGAAGGCACATATCTGAGTCAAAGACCCAAATATCAGGATTCCCCCTATAAAATGGAGACAGCGAGTCACTTTAGCAGAAGGCAGGCTAAGAGCATAGGAAAGATTTTGACTTTCCCTGGTGCTCTAGGGGAAGCATCCAGAATGCTGGCCTTTCCTGGGCAGCCCCTTCCCCATACCGTGGCTGGACTCCCGCACACCTTTCATGTAGTGTCATGCAGAACAAGACAATCCAAAGTCACAGTGGGGAATAGTTTTTCAAAAAACAAAATAGGTAGAAACCTTCTTGCTTCCAGGCAGCAAGACAACATCTAAGTATTGGTGTTCAGAAGGAAACTTTCCATGAGAGCAGTTTATCCCATAATTGCCTACTGCAGGGTTTTCTGCACCTTTAGAGCATCGATGTCTGGAGACTGGATTAGAGGGACCATTGGCCTGGCCATTCTAATGTTCTGGATTGTGCCGGTCATTAAAAGTTGAGGTTGTCAGACTTGAAACTGAATGTAGTGTTATTGTAGCTTTGTTAGTCCCAGGATGTTAGAGACATGAGATAATGTGTCTTTTACTGAGCCAGCTTCTGTTGCAGAGATGTCTAGGCCTGTCTCTGGGGAACCTTTAGGGCTGGTAGGAAATGGAGCAGTTCTCACTAGGATGTCTAGGGTGCTGTTGTAATTGTCACCATGCAGACTCAAACCTGGGACCTCTAGAGCTTAGTACAGGAGTTTCTACAGCTTGAGCTGAAGGAGGGAGACCTTCCATGCTTACACAGAGCTTTCTTTTGCATCTCAAGAAGTATTCTGTTTAAGCTCGAAAGCTTATCTTGCTCACCAACCAACATCAGCCAAATAAAAAATGTTGCCTCACCCACCCTGTTCTTATAAATTTGAAGTGGCAAAGGTTAAGTTCACCTTGGCTATTTTGGACCTGTGTGCATCTCCTTTTTAACGTTTTACAGAGTCCCAGCAGTTGTTGGGGGGGTTTATAAAAACCTTAGAAATACACAGTCCCTGCTATGAAATTTGCACCTCAAATTGTAAATGACAGTGGAAGCGGGGGTGAAGCAGGGATAAGACAAAGAAGGGCCATCTTTTCATCACGTGATCAGCATGGTAACTCTCACTTTGTGCTTGCATTGGTTCAGAGAATTACTGTGTAAATGCATAGTACACATGATCTACTGTAATCTCTCAGGATAAGCATAATGGGAAATGAGGAACCGTTTTATGGAACCATTTACTCAGTCCTAACCAATAATAATAACCCTGATTTGTGAGATTGCAAGCCCCATTCTGCACTCTGCGTCCTTTGAAACACTCCTCATTATTTATTTCCATTTACATTATGTTAATTAGATTGTGTGACTGAAATGATATAATTACTGTAGGTTTGCTGCTGCTGTCTTATTAAGCAGAGATCTAAAATTGAATTAATTCTGCTAAGCTCTTCTCTCTCGGTGGGCATGATTTCAGGTGCAGCAAAGATTCTAATGTTCATCTGATCTTCCAGTAGCAAGTCAGTTAAGAATATTTGCTGTTGGTAGGAGGGCGTGTCTGCTGCTGCAATGGAAGGTGGGATTTGTTCCCAACTCTGCCATTGACTTGGTGTGCATGACCAAAGGCAAATCTCTCTTCCATTCCATGCCTTTGCCACCTTTTTAAAAAAAAAAAAAAGTGTGATGTAAACTGCAGTTTGGTCCTTCATTGAGAAGCCTCACAGAAATGCAGAGTTGTTGTACAGAAGCTTGTTTGGAATGGACTTGGATATATTTTGTAAGAAAACAGCTAAGGTCATCCATGAATCCAGGCATTTCACTAAAAGCTAAGCTAATGTCTAATGCCCAAGATGCAGCTGAGTATTTTAGAATATGCTTAGGTGTATATAAATATACAGGAATATAAATTGTGCTTTTAATTTGCGCTTTATTATACATCCCTGTCAAGATCAGATTGATAGCTGCACGTAAACTGAACACCCTGAATTAATAAAACTGAAAAAAATCTTTATAGTGAAATTTTGTTGTTCCAGGTTTACACTATTCCATTGACTTTCTTGCACTTGTGGACCATTAAATTTCAATGGTTAGTTTCATTTTCTGTTTATAGTCAATTTCACTTTAAGGTTCTCATGCAACAGATTCAGGGCTGATAGTTTTGTTTTCCATCTGGTAAATGTTTGAAGGTAATTAAACAAATAACCTCCTCTTTGCATTTGAAATATGTAATAAAAAGCTTGGGAATCTTCTTGTTTTGCAGTTTGTTTGGTTTTTTTTGAGGGGTGTGGTTTATTTGTCATTTGTTATGTTTTCTGTAAAAAAACAAACTACTTTTGAGGTAGGGCTACAGTGTAGCCCTAGCCTAATAGAATAGCACTTATTTAAATATTTTTGGGTGTTTTTCACATTTTCAAATGTATTGATTTTAGTTATAACACAATGCCAAGTCTACCATGCTCACTCTCTTTGTATACAAATATTTGCATTGTAAAAAACCAAAAAATATTTTTTCAGTTCACCTAATGTAATTCCGTAGTGCAGTCTCTGTATCATAAAATAGAAACTTAATAATGTAGAATTATGTTTAAAAAAAAAAAGCCCCACTTCATTCAAAAACAAAAGAAAACTTTAGAGCCTACAAATCCATGCAGTCCTACTTCTTGTTCAGCCAGGCACTCAGAGGTACGCATTTGTTTACATTTGCAGGAAGTAATACTACCTGCTTCTTGTTTACAATGTCACCTGAAAGTGAGAACAGGCATGCACGTGGCATTGTTGTAGCCAGCATTGCGACAACAGTATTCATGTGCCGGATGCACTAAAGATTCGTGTGTGCCTTTGTTCTTTAGCCAGCAATACAGAGGACATGCATCCCTACTGATGACAGTTTCTGCTTGATAACAATTCAAAGTAGAGGGGACCAAAGCCTATTCATTTTCATCATCAGAGTCAGATGCCACCAGCAGATGTTGGTTTTCTTATTTTGGGGGTTTGGAGTCTGTAGTTTCCATATCAGGGAGTTGCTCATTTAAGATTTCTGAAAGCATGCTCCACCCCTCATCCCCCAGATTTTGGGTAGGTATTTCGGATTCTTAAGCCTTGGGTCAAGCGCCATACCTAGTTTTAGAAATCTCACATTGGTACCTTCTTTGCTGTTTGTCAAATCTACAACAAAAGTGTTCTTAAAACATGTGTGGGCTCGGTCATCATCTGAAACTGCTATAACAAGAAATATATGGCAGATTATGAGTAAAACAGAACCAGAGACATACAATTCTCCCCCAACGAGTTCAGTCTCAAATTTAAGTAATGCATTTTTTTAACACGCTTCTTCAGTATGGATGCATGCCCATTGGAATGGTGGCTGAAACATGAAGAGGCATACGAACGATTAGCAAGCATGCCACATAAATATCTTGCAGTGTCAGCTACAAAAGTCCCATGTGAATACTTACCACTTTCTGGTGGCATTGTAAGAAAGAAGCGGGTAGTATTATTTCTCATAAATGTACACACGCTCATTTGTCTTACCAATTGGCTGAACAAGAAGTAGCACTAAGTGGACTTGTAGGCTCTAAAGCTTTTACGTTGTTTTTGGTTTTGAGTGCAATCATGTAAAAAAGAAATCTGCATTTGTAAGTTACTGTGACTGGGTGGACTGGGCCCTGAAGCCCCCTGCCAGAGGTGTGAGGCTTTTCCGTATGCTGTCCCAGTAACTGTAGAGGAGTCCTCCAAGAGAGGCGCGACTGGGGTGGCCAGCCAGTTAGGGATGAAGAGCCACGGATAGAGTGCAAAGAGCCATATATTTATTTTTATCTATCTAGAGATCTATCTAGAGATCGGTAAAATAAATATATATTATGTGGCTCAATGCCAGCAAATCACTGGACCTGCTGCCACCACTGCCGCCACATGCTTCTCCTACCAAGCATTGGGGCGCATGCTCAGAGCAGCGGACAGCACTGTGTGTGTGGCCCGGAGGAGGAGCCACATTTAATGGCTCAAAGAGCTGCATGCAGCTCGAGAGCCACATGTTGGCCACTGCTGGGCTAGACTGTCAGCCAAAGGAAGCAGCCAGTCAGGGCCTGGGAAGATCCTATAAGAGCTGCAAGAGCAGAGCCAGCTCATTGTGGTGGAAGTCCTCTAGGGCAGAGGACCTACAGTGCTAGCTGCTAGAGTTGAAGCAGTATCTTGGAGAGCTCCCTCTGAAAAGGTGGTGAGGCGAGGACTCTGTTTCCAGGAGGGGAATCCCTGGAGGAACCATTCAGTCCAGAGTGGGGAATGAGCTGAGAACTGGATTGACTGACTGAGGTAAAACCCTGAGCTAGGGGCAAGGAGCTGTTTCCAGGAGGGGAAGCCCTGGAGGCACCACTCTCTCTGAGTGGGGAAACCATCTGAAGGACTATAGCAAGGGCACAGATGTGCCCTGAGAAACACATACTCTAGAAGGAGTTGTTAATTGACACCGGGAGTGACTCAGCTGGAGGGCTGAGTAGCCAAAAGTCAAAGACTGAGTGAACACAGGTGGTATGCTGTCAGCCAAATGGGGTAGGACACGCAAATAGGGAACGCTCACGAGAGGGAGCGCCACACTGTAACAGATACACTTTCATGATAAGAATATTGAACTACGGGACTTGTACGAGATGAATTAAAACTATTTATTTTGTTTATTATTTTACAGTACAAATATTTGTTATAAAAATAATATAAACTGAGCACTGTGCACTTCGTATTCTGTGTTATAATAGAAACGAACGTATTTCAAAAGATAAACAGCCAAAATACTTAATACATTTCAGGTGGTATTCTGTTGTTTATCTGTGATTTAAAATGGCAGTTAATTGCAGTTCCTTTTTAATCATGATTAATTTTTTTTAATCACGTGACTTAAGTGTGATTAATCAAGAGCCCTAGTGATAAGCGTTTGTTCATTCATATTCTTCTAATGGCAGACACTGGACAGTACTGGACACTCTCATGTTGTTTGTTGCTGAATAGATTGCAAAATTGGACTTCCTTGTTACAAGTTTCCTTGAACTAAATCTGTTATTTGCCGTGCCTGGCTGGGTTGACAGTGCCATAAAGACTTGTGGTATTTCCAGTTTGCTAATTCCAGCTCCACTGAAACCAGTGAACAGAGATGCACCTGCAAACCTAGGCTTTCTGGAGACCGTAATGAGTTGCTGGTAGTAGGTAGTGTTATTTCTGACTCGCCTCCTGTCAATGGGAGAAGAGATATAGGTGCATTCTTAATACAGTTTGAAACTCACTAATCTGGGACTCTCTCATCAGGCAACAATTGTAATCCAGCATGATTTTATTTAACCAGTTGACCACTGATTATAGGTGTGGCCAAGTTTCCCGTGGTCCCATAAAGTTTGTTTACAGCCACCAGTTCTGGCTCTGTGTTCTGTGCTGTTATTTAGCTGTAATTGATCCTAAATGTCTTCTAAGAGCCCAGTAAGCAGTGGAAGTGTTTGTAATGCTGCTAGGTAATATGGACCTCCTGTGATCCAGCAAATTCTCTCATTTGGCACTGGTCAGGTCCTAAGGGTGCCAGACAAGAGAGGGCCAGCCTGTAATACATATCACGTGGCAGATACTAGGCTGGAGCTGAACAGTTTATAAATAACATCTATCTTCAGCTGCAGAGGAGGGTCAGTTTCTCAGATGAGTAAGTAACCACTGTCATTCCAGTCCTTGTTCGTGTCCTGTATAAATATGTAACCTGAATTATGCTGCTTGATCTTTTAATTTTAATAAACTTTTCTAATAATCTGGCTTCACATCATACCAAGTCCTGTTTTCCTTTAATTTGCAGGCTCACCTTTGCACAAGCCAGGCCCCCCCTCCACTGCCAGTGCCGAGAAGTCCGGATCGAAGGTCACGGAAGTGGGCGATGACTTCCTGGGAGACTTTGTGGTGGGCGAACGTGTCTGGGTGAATGGCGTGAAGCCAGGCGTGATCCAGTATCTTGGGGAGACGCAGTTTGCCCCCGGCCAGTGGGCGGGGGTTGTTCTGGATGACCCAGTGGGTAAGAATGACGGCTCCGTTGGTGGCGTGCGTTACTTTGAGTGCCAGCCACTGCAGGGGATTTTTACACGGCCCTCCAAACTGACCCGCCAGCCCGTAGCGGAGGGCTCGGGCAGTGATGCCCATTCTGTGGAGTCCCTGACGACTCAGAACTTGTCATTGCACTCGGGGACGGCAACGCCGCCTCTCTCCACTCGCGTCATCCCGCTGCGGGAGAGCGTCCTGAACAGCACCATGAAAACTGGAAATGAATCTGGATCGAACCTGTCAGACAGCGGGTCTGTGAAAAAGGGCGATAAAGACTTACGGCTTGGAGATCGTGTCTTGGTGAGTCTGTTACCTGTGCAGTGCTACCTCTAAAACAGGCAGGACCTGCTGCGAAATGCTTGCAGTCCAACTAGAAATGAGGGAAGGTAAGGACACAATCAATTTGGGAGTGAGAAATGGGGAACAGGCACTACAAACATTAGAACATGAGCTCACTTGTTTGTCCAGAGGTTAGGGGATTTTATAGACCAGGGA
The DNA here is from genome assembly GCF_033958435.1 of Carettochelys insculpta. Lineage (NCBI taxonomy): Eukaryota > Metazoa > Chordata > Testudines > Carettochelyidae > Carettochelys > Carettochelys insculpta. The sequence continues at coordinate 16,535,954 of NC_134155.1, forward strand.
TCAGCAGCCCTGGCATGGGTACCAAGAGTGGCACGCAAGCCGATTTTCACTGGCACCAGAGGCGGGAGCTCTGCCCCTCCCCTGTTCCCCCATGGTGCTGGTAGCTTGCTCAAAGCCAAGCCACTTGTGGATTAACAAAAGACCAGCTAGTGCTACCAACCACCACCTAATCAGTAAAGCTCTGCATCTTAATTTATCTATCAATGAAGCTGTTGAAAGTGGGACTGTTAGTGACTATAAAAAGTGTTGCCGGCATCAGCCCAACACATCATATAAGGTGGGTTTTTAAAAATACCCTTCATTTATGGCAACTCTTAACTGTGGTCAGGAAAGTGCAGACTTTTGTTTACCCTGTCCTCCTTTGCTGCCTGCTGATCTTGCTTCACTCACTTCTCCTTGCGGTAGCCTTGGTCATGGGCTGTACTTATACAGCACAATAGGACCCTTCCTGGTTGAGGTCTCTAGGTGGTAGTGCAATATACATGCTGATATAGTTATTAATCCACGTATCCCCAAGATCAAAGGTGAACTACTTGGTGATTTTGGAGAGGTGGTTTAAATGAAGCTATTATTTAGAAAAGCAGAAACCACAGAATAAATATGTGCTGGGATTTAATATTATGTAGACTTTGTATGCAAGTGTCCCACAGAGGTCTGATTCAGATCTGAGCTCCCCACTGCACTGTGGGCTGTACAGAGACTTAAGCCTCGAAAGCAATAGTCCCTGAATAACTTGTCCCTAAATTCCCATGGAAGCTCACCTAATAAATTATTTTGTTAGTCTTTAAAGTGCTACTTGACGCTTTTTTGTTTTAAATTGCTTGCAGTTTAGGCTAAGTCAAACTGTAAAAGAGAAATAATAGGAGAGGAGAGTGAGGATAAATAGTGAGATCGTGGTCCAATGATCTGTGTGTGATTTAGCAGGCGTCTGTGTGGTAGCAGAGAATGTGAAAAGCAAGCACTGGTAATTATACTTTTGTATTGAAACATGAAAAGGAATCATAACTGAAACTAAGGATTCTTAATAGACCTGCATGCCTCTACTGCCGTAAGCAAATCTAGGACGATTCATTCTACAGATAACTACCACTTATCTGTCTTTATTTCTTGTGTCTGTACTTATCCAAGGGATGCCATAGATTTTTGTCATTTGTGGAGTGGCTGTGGGCAGTTGGATTCCATCCAATGCTTTTCAAATAGAGAGGGGTCTGCATTTCCTGTAAATATTCTGTCAACAGAGGCAGAGAAGTTAGTGGACGGTCACTGTTGGATTGACCTGGCTGCTGTAAGTCCAAACTCTCCTTTTATGCTCCTGGGGTTCTGTTTTTATCCTTCTGGCTTTTAAGTTCCTTGAGATCCTGTTGTGTCCCAAAGGCATTTCTGCTTTTCAGTGACTTTAGGGTCATGTGTGGCTACATTCAGAAACCCCTTGTGACACCCTAGGCAAAGGGTTTGCATGGAGATTTCCAATAGGAAAATGAGATAGTATTTGCCTTTGTCAGCTACAAACTGTGTTTTCCACAGATGTGAGAATGACATTAATGTTCTGAAGCCAGCATTGCAGAACTCTTCTCCCGCCGCCTTCCAAATTATTGCTGATCAGTTAACACTTACTTTTGCTACACGAGAGATTCACAAATTATGGTCTGTGGGGCACTTGGAGTATGCCTACAGTGCAGTTGAATGCCCGTGCAGCTGGTTCATACAAGCTGACTTGGGCTGAGATGTTTAATTGAAGTGCAAATGTTTCAGCTCAGCTTGCATCCCAGTCTGAGACTCTCCTCACTTCAAGTTGGCTTGAGCCTGAATGTCTGTGCCACACTTAAACAGACTCATAGCTTGAGCTGCAAGAGCCTGAGTCAGCTGGTACATGCCAGCTCTGAGTTTTTAATTGCAGTGTGGATATATACTAACTGGTGATCATCAGATGAAAAATTGGCTTCTTGCATGGTGCTGGCAATACCTTTTTTTTCTAGCTGTGAGAAACCAAACAGACAGGAGCAGGGAGATGAAGTGAAGGGCCAGAGCATAGAGTATGAATAAGTGAACTCCTTTAAAAATTGTTAAGAAGTAAGGCTGTTGATTAATTGCAGTTAGTGCATGCAATTGATTCCAACAAACGAATCATAGAATCTTAGGGTTGGAAGAGACCTCAAGAGGTCATCAAGTTCAGCCCCCTGTTCAAAGCAGGACCAATCCCAGCTAAATCATCCCAGCCAGGACTTTGTCAAGCCAGGACTTAAAAACCTCTAGGGATGGAGATTCCACCACCTCTCTTGGTAATGCATTCCAGTGCTTCACCACCTGCCTAATGAAATAGTTTTCCCTACTGGCCAAGCTAGACCTCTTCCACTGCAACCTGAGACCATTGCTCCTCCTCCTGTGATCTGTCACCACTGAAAACAGCCTCTCTCCATCCTTTTTGTAACCCCCTTTCTGGAAGTTGAAGACTGCTGTCAAATCCCCCTTCACTCTTCTCTTCTACAGACTAAAGACTAAATCCTTTAGCCTCTCCTCACAGGTCATGTGCTCCAGCCCCCTAACCATTTTTATTGCCTCCACTGGACCCTCTCCAAATGTGCCCACATCCTTTTTGCAGTGGGGGACCCAGAACTAGACACAATATTCCAGATACAACCTCACCAGTGATGAATAAATGGGAAAAATCACTTCCCTAGATCTGCTGGCAATCCTCCTATTAATGCAGTCCTCTGTGCCTTTAGTCTTCTTTGCTACAAGGGTTAATCCCAGTTTTTATCTCACTTTTAAACAATTGAATAACCATTTAAATGTATTAAATATTTTGAGATATTTTTCTACTTTTTCAAATATACTCAGTGGTTCCTAACCTTTTCACTAGTGCGGCCCCCCCAGTCACCCCAGAACCGTTTGTAGACTCCCATCAAAGCCAGTTCTATTTTCTATGATCTTTATCTTTTATTTTTCACAGACCCTCTACAGTACTCTGATGGACCCCAGGTTGGGAGCCACTGAGTTACATCCCAGAATATAAAGCAAACAGTGATCAGTTTGTTTTTGATAACAAATATCTGCCCTGGTAAAAATAAACAAGAGTACAAATGAGATTTTTTTTGTTACATAACTACACTCCAAAACAATACGGTGTAAAACTGTAGCGCCTACAAGTCAACCAAGTCCTATTTTTTGATCAGCCAATCACTGAGACAAATTTATTTACATGCATGGGTACTAATGCTGCTTATTCATATTTACAGTGTCAACAGAAAGTGAGAACAGTCATTCACATGGGACCTTTGTAGCTGGGTTTGTATTTACATGACAGATGTGCTAAAAATTTCAGTTAATGCACATGGTTAACTCAAATTAATCATGTTTAAAAATTAATCATGATTAATAGTAGTTTTAGTTGCACTGTTAATAAATTTCAATTGGTATTCTATTTAAATATTTTGGATGTTTTTCTACATTTTCATGTGTATTCTGTATTGTAATTGAAATCAAAGTATATATTATTTTATTACAAATATTTGCACTGTAAAGAGATTAAAAATAGCATTTTTCAATTCACTTTACGCAAGTTCTATACTGCAGTCCCTTTATTCTGAAAATGTAGCTTACAAATGTAGTTTTTGGTTACACGGCTGCACTCAGGAAGAAAACAATGTAAGCCTTCAGCATCTACAAATTCACTCAGTCCTGCTTCTTCAGCTAATCACTAAGGCAAAAAAGTTTGTTTATATTTACGGGAGATGGCACTGTGGCCTCTTATTTACAGTGTCACAAGAAGGTGAGTACTGGCATCTGCATGGGACTTTTTGTCGCTGGCATTCATCATCATCTTCAATAACCACCATCTCAGCACCTGTTGGTGTCCAGCACCTCCCTCATTATTTCCTTCCATCTTTCCCTGTCAAGTGCAGAGTGGCTTAATTTCTGTAGACTAGCTGTGCACCAATCTACTAGATCATGTACCCATTCTCTGTGCGGTCAGCCTCTTCTGTTCTTGCCATCCATTTTGCTGAATACCAGGGTCTTGACTTGTTGCTGATTGTTCTTTCTGCAGATATGCCAAAATAGCTATAGCTTCTGTTGTATAACCTGCAGTAGGTTCTCTTTCAGGTGTATCTTACCATATAACTCTTCATTGGCAACATTCTGCATCCATCCTATTCCCAGGATCTTTCTATAACAATGCTTCTCAAACACCTATATTCTTCTCTTCAAATCTTTTATCACCCATGTCTCACCTCTGTACAACATGCTGCTGAATACATCTGTTTAGTTGGCATTGCAAAGTATTTAATGTGCCAGATACGGTAAACATTCATATGCTCCTTCATACTTTGGCCACAATTCCAGAGAACATGTTTCCATGCTGATGATGCTTTAAAAATATATGTATATTAATTTGTGACTGAACTCGTTGAGGGAGAATTGTACAGCTCTGGGTCTGTTTTACCACATTCTGCCATATATTTCATGTTATAGTGGTCTCAGTCAGTGACTCAGCCCATGTTGTTTGTTTTAAGAACACTTTCACTGCAGATTTGATAAAATACAAGGTACCCGTGTGGGACTTCTAAAGAGAACTTCAGCAGTCTGCTCAAGTTTTAAGATTCTGAATCTGAGAGTGGCGTGGTGTGGAACATGCTTTCAGAAGTCTTAAGAGCAACCACACCAGTGCAGAAACTACAGAGCCCAAACCACCATAAAAGGAAAATCACCCTCTTGATGGTGGCATCTGACTCAGGCAATGAAAATGAACATTCTGTGGTCTGAACTGCTTTGGATTGCTATTGAGCAGAACCCCTCATCAGCTTGTATGCATGCTTTCTAGAATGGTGATTAAAGCATGAAGGGACACATGAAACTAGCCCATCTGGTGGGTAAGTATCTTCCCATGCCAGCTACAAGAGGGCCATGTGAATGCCTGTTGTCGAGGCCGTTCCCCACTCTGAATTTAGAGTGCAGAAGGGTGGGGATCTTTGAGATCCTTTAAAAATACCTTGCCACTAATGGCCTTTGTTTTAAAAAGTCTCCAGGATCAAAAATTCCCTGGCCCTGAATTGGTATTTCTGCTACCACCTAAATGTGACACAGACACCACCACCACCACCACAAAACCAGGAAGGTGCACTTGGGAATTACTACTTGTGATGTACCTTCAAGCTAGAGACTTTGAAAACTTTACTTTATCTTTGAAGCTTGGCTGTGTGGTCTTAGGCACATGCACAAAGAACATCCTGTCTTCTAGGTCACAGGGAATAAGATCATGGTCTTAAAAGGGCAATATATATTCACAAAGAAAGATGGAAGAAAAAAGAAAATACCTTTGGTGAAGCATATCTCAATCGCTAGACATTACAGAGTGACTTAAAAAAAAAAAGGATTAAAGTCACAGAGAATTGCTTCCCTGGGGTTCAGTTTGGAAAATTATAGTGTAAGGGGCTAGCTACTTGTGCTGAGCACAGACAAGTCCACCAAACCCAAAAGTAAAGAAAATAACATGGTTGTCTGACTGAACATTCTCAGTTCTACTTACATAGCTCAAGATTTAGTCCTTTTCTAACCATGGATGTCACTGGATTCTCCATGCCTGTCTCATTTCATGTCCTCCCAGGCTCTACTCTGACCACACACCAGGAACAGGAAGGCTGCTACTTGCAATTTAAAAGCTCATGCTGTTTCCATTGGCTCTTGTGGCCTCCTGCCAACTCACTTCCTGCTTCTCTGGCATTCCAGGCGATTCTGTCGGACCCACTGTCTGTGGCTTTAAGCCTTAAAGACAAGGCAGTTAGGATTAGGTATAAAGAATTAAGGAAAGGCTGTGGCTGAGAAAAGGCTTCATCTAACTAAATGGTTAGAATGTCCAGAAAATGGTGTTACCACGCCACATGCCTGTTCTCATTTTTAGGTGACGTGAACAAAATTGAATAGAATTACTTCCTATAAATGTAAACAGACTTACTTGTGAGAGTGATTGGCTGAATTAGAAATAGTACTGAGTGGACTTGTAGGCTGTATAGTTTTCTATTGTTTTATTTTTGAATGCAGTTATTTTTGTACATAATTCTACAGTTGTAAGTTCAACTATAACAATAAAGAGTTTGCATTACAGTATTTAGATTAATTAAAATAATATTGCTTTTGGGTTTTACGGTGCAAATATTTGTAATTTAAAATAGTTTGAGCACTCTACGTTTTGTATAGTGTGGTAATTAAAATCAGTATGTTTGAAAATGTAGTCTGTAGCTTCACAAATAACAAGCAGTCTTGTAGCACCTTAAAGATGAACTAATTTATTAAGTCTTGGGTTGGTAGTTAAGACCCACTTCTCCAGATGATTAAAGTAGACTCTTAGAATCTAGGTAAATCATTTGCAAATTTGACATTTAATTTGAACCTTAACAGAGATCTCAACTGTCTTATGCATTACAAGGGTAATTTCCCCACCTTTGCTGCTCTCAAGAATGGAGGACATATCCTACTTAGCTTAATTTGCATTGTCTGCTAGTCCTTCCAATGACAGGTAACTTTTGGCCCCCACACACAGTTTTTTACCATAATTCCTTCACTTTCCACTCCCTCCCTCCTGTATAAATGTCTACTCCAATCATGTGAAGAATTGGATCTTACCCACAAAAGCTCATGATCTAATAACTTTTTACAGTTTTTACAATGATATAGGACTGCTTGTTATTTGAAAATGTAGAAAACATCCAGAATATTTAAATAAATGGTATTCTATTGTTAACATTGTGGTTAATTGCAACAAATAATTCAGATTAGTTTCATTTGGACAATTAATCACAATGTTTTCAATATCTTGAAAGCCCTCTTAAGAACACATGAAATAGTCTCGCTTTCTTGTGTATGCAATCAGTATAGTTGCCACAGGGAAATTACATGAGTACAAAAGGGAGGAGAGATCTATTAAGAATCAGATGCTACTCTGGAAAAGTTTGGGGACCCTTGGGTTTGATGGCCCACTACAAAGAAAGGAGGGTATTGTGATCAAGGCAGCAGACTGGCGGTCCAGAGAATTACATCTAAGCCTGGGTCAGTCACAGACAACTTTTGGTGGCAAAGCCTTATGCTGCAGCACCTCCCTTCCTGTAAGCCCATGGCAATTTGGAAAAACTTGGCTGACTGGATAAGGAAGGGGATATTACAGTTTGCCATTGACTGATATCTCCTACTGATTTCATACAGCTAAGCTCTCCTGGGCTCAGGCACTGCTAAGTAATTCAAGGCAAACGTGTGGCAGCAGAGAAAATAGCAATGTCCCTACTTAGTCGGAGAGGTTGAGATTGCAGTTCTTGTTATGTGCAAGCTATGAGTTCAAATCATTTAGATGTGGGTGATAAAAGGCAGATTTTGGCTTCTGGCTGCCAGATTGAGTTTATATGTACAAAAAAATGAATCAAATAAATGCAATTAGTTTATTCATGAGATGCCTATCTAGTTTGCCAGGAGCTGGGGATTGCATATATAGCAGATAGGCAGAAATAATTTGCATTGTGCATCAGAGAGAAGAATCCAATTAAAAATTCTTCTTGAAGGAGTGAACCCAGTGTCTGTTTCCACCAGTTTAACATCCAGTTCAGCTTATTCTCTCTCTCTCATTTAGAAGAGCTGTATACTTTCATCTCCTTGGCAGTAAGGCTGATTATATTATCTAGCGTTTTTCATCTACAGTGATTTTCAGCTACTACATAGATTTTTGAACCTGTAAACCCAGGACACAGGGTGATGCCCCCATGATGATATGTTAGACCAATTGTCATTAGCTTATTTGCAGTTGTGAAGGAATCATCCATTAGGTGCTTCTTTGCACAAACCCAACTCTGAAAAAATCAGTGTGCCTTTGTTTCCACATTTCAATGTTAAGAAAGAGCACAGTCCTGTTGAGAGTTTGGGGCGAAAATTAATGGTAACAAGATCTCTGTAGACTGCTTTTAATAGAGAGATAAAGAGAACAGTGCTCCACAACTGAAAAAGTATCTTTTTTCTGGGGTGGAACACCCTCTTTTGTCAGCAAAGTAAAACACATTTGTTCCAAATTAATTTTCTTCCAAATGAAGATGCTTAGATTAACTTTTTTCTCTTTAAAACTTGTCATGAAATCTTTAATAACCACACGTAGCAGGCCCAGGTTCTCTGTTATGCTATCTTGCTTTTACACTGATATAACTCCATTGCACAGTGGTGAGTCAAGAACTCTTTGCAAAACAAGGGCAGCTTCAAGATGGTCTCCTAATAACCCACTATGCTTTATACTTTGCCTGTCAGAGCTGGATTTGCTCATGCTGGGGCCCAGCTTGAGAACTTGTGGACTTCCTACGCAAAAGGACTGAGCATCCACAACTCCAGATGCAGCCAATGAGAGATGAGAATGATTAGCACCTCCTAGAGGTCAAGCCAGGTTGAAAGTGTTAAGTGACTTCCCCAGGACAGGAGGACAGTAAAGAATTACCTTTTCTGCATTTGGATTATTCTTGGAAGTGAGAGACCTCACTGCCTTTGCTTCCACTAAGGTGCTTAGTGCATTCAGGGAAGATATAATTAATATTTCGTAATCGTTTTGCAAATTAGTTCTGGGGAGAGCAACAATCTGTGTCTTGGCTGGTGAATGTAACGGCATGGTTCAATCTAAGACCCTGTCTAGGAATGTAGGCAGCTTCTGCTGAGTCACCTTAAAATCTGTGCAGTAAGACTTGAGTATAACTGGATGAGTGCCTCTTGTTGGGACAGAGGGAAGTAGGAGAAGTAGTCCTGGAAGGGAATGTAGGGACACATGAGCTCAGGCAAGTAGCTTAAGCTGAGGTCAGTATTGATTTTCAGTAGCCAATAAGGTCTAACTTTGGACCCCAACTCTGAGCAGGAAGTGGGCACCAAACATAGTGCTATGGATGGAAGTTCCTGTCAGGAAGGCTCTGAAGGAGCCCCACCTTGTTACTACGAGAGACCTGACAGCCTGCACGTGAGGATCTACAGGACCTGAATCTGAGTCTTCAGGGAGCTCCGGCAGTGATGCAGATCCATAGCTAACTGCAGCAACTGCCCAGTTTCTCTGTTCCTGAACGTGCCACATTGACCTTATCTTCAGTTTTGGAGTCCCAAAGCTCCCACCACTAGTTCTGTCTCCGGACAGAGATTTAAGACTCTCTGGTTCAGTTTCCCTACTTTAAAATGAGGCAGATAGTACCATGAGGCAGGACTCATAGTGTTTGAGGCAAGGAATTCCTGTAGTACCATGGAAACACCAAGTGTTATATGATGAGGGTATAGGCAAAGGGAGTAGGAGCTGCACTGAAGGAGTGAGACTAAGAATATTGCTTCTAATTCTGCATGACTAAAATGTTTTAATTTCTGGTCACTACAGACTGGATGTTTCACTTAAATGCTTTGAACCTCTCTGGACAATTGTAGTTGTTCTGAGGGTTGTAAGCTCATGATTGGGAATTGAGTGAACACCTCTTCATTCCTGCTTCTCGTCTTCCCTCTTTTCTCATACAGTCCAGCCCAAAGCAGACTCCTCATCCATACCCTGCCACCATTGAGATTTAAGGTAAAACGGGCTGTCCAGCCAGACAAGGTGTGACAATTCCGAAAGTCCTTGAGGATATGTTGACTCTGCGTCTGAGATTGAGCCTTGAAGCCCAAGTTGACAGGTTGCCCAGGCTGGCAGGCAGTCACTAGTTTCCCTTGAGATAATCTGCTAAAAATAGCCATGTGAACATTGTAACATGAGCCACCTGTGGAGGTTGGAGCCAAGTGGTCAGGTGAGCTAGTAGTGGGATGGCCAGCCTGTGATGCAACATCCATGCTGTTATTTTAGTATGCTAGCTTGAGCTGTGTCTGTGTGTGTGTGTGTCTGTGTGTGTCTGTGATGTGTGTGATGTAGGGATGTTAGAATAATTTGTATAGTGGGGATGCTGAAAGCCACTGAAGCCCGCTGTAAGGCTTGAATTTAAGGGAAACCATTTGAAGTTAGGGGGTGCTGCAGCACCTCTTGCTAACCTAGTTCCAGTTCTGCGACACTGAGTATTGTGTGAGGGGCAGTTGCACTGTTATGGGTATTTACAGAATACCAGACACGAGAGGCTGGAAATCCCACCCTTTAGGTCTGTTAGTCTGATTTTCCTTCTGTGATCCCACATGTGGCATTCTTGCTGTAGTCTCACAAACCAGTGTTTGCAATCTCTGTAATGCAAAGAAAAATCCGAGACCAACCCTGCTGTCCTCACGTCACATAAGCTCTTTGGAGGCCTTCTCTGTGTGCATGCATGCCCTCATAAGCATTCATTTAGCTGACGTGCTGGCAAATACTACTGTTCTGCTTGCAATATATATCATTAAAGAGGAGTTGTGAGCAGCCTGTGGTACAGAGGACTGTGTTATTAACATGGACAGCCTTTGTAACAGAGACAGCTTCCTTAGGAAGAAGCAGTAATTCTAGGGTTTCCTCTTGTGTTAGATCCTGAAAAGATTATTTTCTCATTTCTACTCAAGAGATGTGTGCAGGTGTCTCTTGCATTGGCTGCATTAATGAGCTTGTCTCTGTGCAAATCCAGCTACACTAAGGTGATGGGAGAAGGAGACTCTGGACTCTGAAGTTTTGGTAAAAACCTTTACAGCTTCATTGGGGGAAAATCCATTGTCCTGTATTTCTGATTCCTTTGACTCTCACTTCGCTACTGGTCTCAGAGGGGTAGTGGTGTTAGTCCGTCGCTTCACAAAAAACAAGCAATCCTGTAGCACTTTAAAGACTAACAAATTGATTCATTCGGTAATGAGCTTCCATGGGTAAGACCCACTTCTTCAGACTGAAGGAGATAATAAGAAAACAGGGTTTATGTAAGAGGGTAGGGGAGGAGCTCCAGTGAATATCTGACTTGAGATGCCACCTGACTGGATGCAAATAACATTTCACTGTTTTTAGAAGAAACTGTTGGTAGTAGAGTTTCCTGTGAGAGGGCACATATATTGATCCTTAAACCCATGCTGCCAGCTACACTGCAGTGAGCGAGTAATGACTGAGTGCCAGACTGGGAGATAGCCAGTTGGACTCTTTATTTTTTTTTTCCTTTGTGTGCATGTCTTGTTTCTAAAGGCTGTGTTTCTCTCTTTCCCATGGAGTCTGTGGCATCTGGAACAAAATTCCCATGTCAGCCAAAAATGCCACCCGTGATTTAATGCTTGTGCAATGTTGTTCCCTGCCAGGAGTACTCAGGGCTGCTGTAGTTTGGGATCTTCAGCACCAAAATGCAGGGTTCTACCACTGGCACCAAAGAACTAATTCTACTGGCTGTTAGTAGTGGTAGTAGTAGTAGTAGTATAGGTTTATATTCCCATATATATAAGCTATTCTTCTCATCAGGGGGATTAATCAGAAAAACTATTGTAGCATCTAAGGTTAAGAAAGATGTGAGCTGGCGTATTGTTGCTGTTCAGCCAACCCCACTTTTTATTAATAATATGCAACCATGTAGAACTTTGCATCCTATTAAACCTGGAATGGGCTAACAGGGTTGCCAACTCTCCAGGACTAGACTGGAGTCTTCCAGAATCAGTATTAATTTCTCAGGGATTACTGAAAACTAGAGATTTTAATAGGATGTATCAAGGAAATGACATTACATGTTGGTGGGGGAGGAAATCTCCTGGCACAGTTTGTGTCAGAGTTGACAATACTATGGACTAGGCATTTGGGTACATCTTTTATTTATCTGCTGTTGATTTCTTTCTAAGGCTTAGTCTGCAGCTTTGCAGGAATAGCTGTATCACTTAGGGGTTATGATTATTTTATTTATTTATTTTGTTGATATAGCAAAAGCCCTAATGTAGTTACAGTTATATTGGCAGATAAAAGTTCTTTTGCTGGGATAGTTTTCGCTCACGGAACTTGTATAAGCTATATCAATCGGCACTAAGACTTCTGAACTGTATCTCCACAATGAGGGGTTTGATGGTACAGCTAAAAGTTAAACCTTTTAAGTGTAGGCACCTAAAATGTGTGCTGTGCTGGGCAGTGCGGGACCGTACCAATCTGCTGTCGTACCTGGCACCTTCCCTCTTGTCATTTTGTTCAGAGACTGAAAACCAAACCCAACAACCCCTGATCCAAGCAGGCAGCTGGGTGTGAGGGTGGAAAGCCCCTTTTATGAAGTCTGTCATAATTAGCTGACATCTCAAAATGTGAGAATTGATTATTTCTGCCTTAGCATCATCTTCCAGAGTGACAGGGAGTGAGGAGAACCTTTGTCTTCAGTTCTTGGAAGAACTCCTTCAATGCTGGAGAGTGCCTGGGATGGAGAACTTGTGAACAGGATCCTTGTGTCAGAACTGTGACACAGCAAGGTGGTTGTTGCCTGGTCTTAGATTACTTATGAATTTTCAGTTACAGCCTTTGGGGTTGACAGGTCCTTTGTCCCAGGATCAGACCTAGTATTTAATTATTCTATGATTGGGAACCCTGAGGTGCACAGATACAACACTCGCATTATTGGAACTCATATATTTACAAATATAGTTTATTAACACATTTAGCACAGTCACAAACACCCCAATTTCAGAAGATAGATAGGGAATGTACATCTGTATCTCCACACAATTATTTGTAGAACAACCTGAGTTATTAGCCATCATTTTCCTCATCACCTTTGCCTTCCCCATCATTACCACTGGCCATCATTATAGCGCCACCCAAGGACTACATTATCTAACACCCCTAACCTGGGGTGTCCCATTTATAATATGCTTTGCTGATATTATGTTTGATACATATTCATTAGGGGATACTTTCTTTTCTCCTTATTTGTGTTTCCTCTCCTTATTAACGGGGAAATGTTGTTTTTTTTCCCCCTCTTTGGTTGGTATATTTTTTATCTCAACGTATTATCATATATGTCAATTTGTTACCATGGTCCTTTTATGATTATCTATCACATTAGTTATTTCTGTTCTACCTGGTTATTAGTCTGGTCTTAACTGGTTATTTTGGGTTTTTCTAGGTAATGATGTGCCTGGTAAGTTTGAGAATATTCTTGGAAGCCCCTATTCTTTTATCTAGGTGTAAGGTCCTGAATATCTTTGCATTGACTTTGCTATCTGGGTGAAAGGCATATGCATTCTAGCTTTGTCTTAGCTCCCCATACAGGATGTGGCCTGTAAGTCCCTTGTGTTACAGCCAAACTGCCCATATAAATGTACTGTAACTTCTTATAGTAAACATAAAATTAAAACAATAAGGAAATAATAACTCTATATATCCATAAGCAAGCAAGCAGGTTAGCTCTGTGTGGCAACCTTTTTCGTTTTTTTTTTTCCTTGTTCATTCCCTTCCTTATCTTCCCAGTTTTCCAACCTATGTGTCCTCATTTTACTGCTGGTGCTTCTGCTTCTAACCATCAGGATTTTTGGTCACCAACAGGTTGGTGGGACGAAAACGGGAGTTGTGCGCTACGTGGGAGAGACCGATTTTGCCAAAGGAGAATGGTGTGGAGTGGAACTTGATGAACCTCTCGGGAAGAATGATGGAGCAGTCGCTGGTACAAGGTACTGTATACACTCACCTCCTTCTACCTAGCATCTGAAAGGATGCCCAACAGCTACAACCAAGTGTGGAATCCAAAAGCCAGCTGACTAGGCTGATCCAAGGAGGCAGAGTTAGAGCTTGTGCTATGAATGTAAGCAAGGGACATCAAGGTTGTTTGTTCAGGGTGAATTGGGCCGGGGGGGAAATATTTGAACTGTGATGTCTTTAGACTTTAAAGCACTTTCCACAGGAAAGTGGTAGAAATCCCATCACTGGAATATTTTTAAACTTTGTGCAAGGTTTTTAGAAGAAAGTTAGTTAATATTAAATATATATTATTCTATTACACTTCTGCTTTCTGTGATTCTGTGACTTGATCAAGGTTACTCACTATCATATATTTCCTTCTTTTTACCTAGTCTATATATAATTCACCCTTTCCTATATCTAAATAGCAAGGAGGAAGGACCTTCTCAATCAGCTGGGTGTCTCTTCTTTCTGGAGGCCAGGCTTTTAATGAGCCTCTGGTGACCCCAGATGGTGGGGGCAGAGCCCCAGCATCACTGTGGCTAGGAGCTGGTTGGGGTTTGGGGTGCCCTGGCCCGGACAAAGCCCCCCAACCATGGCAGCCTCCCAGCCGCAGGGCTACCGGGCATCCTGCAGCTGAAGCTGTCTGTCCCACAAACCCTCTCCAAAAATTTGGCAAACCTACCTGGGCTTCAGGACTAATGTCCTAGAGACCAGGGGGTTGATGGCAGCATAGGCCACTTCGAACTACTAGCAAGGTAGAGCTGCTACAGGGCACACCCCTTGGAAGAGGCATGGGGCAGACAGCCCTTTCACAATATCTCAGAAATAACTTGCCTTCTGTGTGGATCTAGAAGATGAGGGAGGAGTATACTGAGCCTAGGGCTCCAGGACTCTGCCACTGAGATCCAGTATGGCCTCTGCCACCACTTTCCATTTGTTTGGAAGAGAAACTTGGTTCTGCCTTTGGCTTCCTGCTCACTGGCAGGTTAGTAATGCTGTGTCAACCTTTTCAAGAAGGGGGACAAGTCAGACAGTGGCATCTCCCCCCTGCCAACAACATGGAAAATCTTAGCTCAAATCCTTGCCAACCGACTCCTGCCACACTCAGAAGAAAGTCTCCCAGAATCCCAGTGTGGCTTCGGACCGTTCCAAGGAATAGCGGACGTGATCTTCACTGCCTGGCAACTGCAAGAAAAAGGTGATGAACACAACCAAGCCTTAGATATGAGTTTCATCGACCTGACCAAAACATTCAACTCAGTCAGTTGTCGTGCCCTGTGGACCATCCTCTCAGAGATCATCTGCCCCAAAAAATTCATTAGCATTTTAAGGCTGCTTCACGACAGCATGACTGCCACAGTATTGAGCAACAGTGGATCCCAAAGTGACCCCTTTGAGGCCAAAATGGGGGTCAAGCAAGGCTGCGCCATTGTCCCATTACTGTTCTGCATCTTCATTGCCTTGACCCTTCACCTCATTGATGGCAAGTTTCCAGGTGGTGTGAAGATAGTCTATAGAATGAACAGGAAGCTTTTCAGTCTCAGGAGACTGAAAGCTAAAATCAAAATCTCCACAGCTTTGATCATGGAGCTCCAGTATGCAGATGACAATATTGTTGCTTTTTCTCCCACAGCCTTTCAGACCCTTTTAAGTGCCTTTACTGAAGCATACAAGAATCTTGGCCTCACACTGAACATCCAAAACACCAAGGTGCTCCACCAACCTTCACTGATGGGACAATCTTGTCTACCTTCTATTTTAGTCAATGGAAAACTGCTGGAAAATGTGAAGCACTTCCCGTACTGTGGAAGTCCATCTTTCCACTAAAGTCGACATTGATGCAGAAATCCAGCATCGTCTGAGCTGTGCAAGCTCTGCTTTCGCCCACCTGAGACAAAGGGTCTTCAAGAAATGGGAGATCTATCCCAAGACAAAGCTCCTTATACACTGTGCAGTGATTGTTCCAACACTCCTGTATGCATGTGAAACCTGGACAATATACAAGCATCATTTGAAGGCACTTAAACAATATCATCAATGCTGCCTCACAAGAATCCTAAATATCTCTTGGGAGGACAGACACATGAGCACTAGTGTCCTGGCTTGAACATGACCAGCATTGAAGCCATTATCATTCATCATCAACTTTGTTGGACTGGTCACATGGTTCAGATCAGGACATGTTGAAGGCACACATGAAAAAGTGCAGCATTGGTGTTGACACTTGGGAGAACCTTTCCCAAGATTGTCCCCAGTGGAGAATAGTAATCCATGAGGGGGTGGTGCAATTTGAGATGTCCCACTGCAGTGCAGACAAAGAAGTGGAGAAGAAGAAAAGAGCATCAGAAACTGCCCCACACCCCTCCAACAGCTACTAATGCCTGCCTCTTCTGTGATAAGATCTGCAACTCCAGAATCAGGCTGATCGGCCATCGACAGACTCACAAATAGGAGGGTGACATGAAGATATCCTACTTACTCTCAAATGACACTGAGAGAGAAGAGCACAGTCACTCACCTTTCTTCTTTATAGCTCCATGGTGGATGGTTCAGGTAAGGAGGAGGCCTCCTGCAAAGCCAGAGAGTGAGATCTCCTAGCTGCAAGAAGTTCCTCTCCATCACTTGCCCCAGATCCTGTCATGATGGCAGGGGTGGGAGGAATAGTAGGGAATAGGTAACAGGAGTGAATTAAGGGGCTAGCAGATAGTTTTGCAATTTAAACAGGAGGGAAGGAGAGGATATCTGCCACAATAAAGGGGCAGGTCTCCTGGGACTCAAAGGAGGTACAAAGCTATTAAGCAGTAGAATGCAGCACACCGTACAGTACAGGCGGATCAGTAGCAAACCCCCTGCTAACATCTGACAGCCATTGGAGCAGGTCCCTCTCCTTCTCGTATTCTGATTGCAGGTTTGGCAGCGTTGTCTCTATAGACCCTTGTACCTGAGCCAGCCTGATTTTCTGTAGGTCATAGTCCTGTGTCTGAGTGGTTAAAAGCTGCTGAGAGCTGTGAGCAACACAATGAAGCCTTTCAAGGCAAACTAAAACACACACCTTTTGCTTTGCTGCAAATAATTTGCCAGGCCAGCACTCAGCACCTGGAAGACTCCCTGCCCCCGGGGCTGACCTTCCATGGTGTCATTTTTAACACGCTGTGCTGGGCAGAATCCTGGGACACAAGCAAAGGGAGTAAGCCGTGCTTTGGCTTTGCTAACCGTTGCCATCTAGTGACCACCGAATCTCTTGGCCTGGTTTGGTTTTTTCAGGCCATTGCTGGGTGGATTTTTGCTGGTTTTTGGGTAACATGAGCAGGGCTGATGCTGATCGCACAGGTGACAGCACAGTGCTGTTTTTCTAGTGGTTCCTGGGTTTGTGCTGGCTCTGTGTATGTCACACCATGGGCTCTGAGACAGCAGTCTGGCTGGAGGTGGGGGTGAAGAGGCTCTGCAGCTGTCTTATGAAATCTGCCACAGCTGGAAGAGCAAATCCTGAGAGAATGGCACATGGGAGATGGGAAAGAGCCAGTGGGAATGCCGGAGCATGCTGTAGGAGCACACAAAGAAGGCTCCAGTCTTGGTATTTTACTGTGACTATCTTATCTGAGAGAGAGAACCGTGGCAGCAGCTGCTCAATGTTCAGAATGGGATAGTTCTGTCAGAGCTTCAAGACCTGCCCAGGTCAGGGACGAAATTCCAGGGCTATCACAGATGATGTGGTGGAGTGGCCCTGGTAGCCAACAGAAAGAGGCAGCACTGGGCCAGTGCACCCAGGTGGTGCACAGTTTAAAGTTGTTGTTCCTTGGTGAAGGGCAGTAGCAGTCCCGTTCCTGCCCTAGAATGGAATTCCCATACTGACAACACTACGCTTGTTTCTGCACTGAGCTGCTGGTCACGCACTGGGTATTCACAAAGCAATTCTTAGATGGAAGCTGATTCACAAGTGCCCATAATGTAGCATGCAGCACCATGGAAGGGCAGAGTATTGTTACACTGTGCCTGACTCTCACTTTCTGTCATGCGTGAGTCTTTGCACTGGTGTAAACTCATTGTCTTGTGACTTTACTCGTATATCTGAGAGAAAAATCTGACCCATTATTTTCCCACCCAGGAAGCAAATGGGTAGTCTGTTAATTCACCAGTGTTTGTATTTGTCTTTGCCACATCCCCTTTTCCATGCTTGCTGTTCTGTGACAGTCAGTTACCTTTACTCACACTTATTTTGTTTATTTCCATTAGCAATTCTTACTCACGCTTAAATTGCTAATTTCCTTTTAGCATTTTCACAGTCCTCATTTTTTTCCCTTTTTCCCGGTGCACTGTCTTTCAGTAATGAGGACTAAGAGCCTACTAGTGCTGCTAGGGAAGGGAGCTTTTCCTTTAGCTCAAGTGCTAAAGGCCCCAGTTCAAGTCACTTCATCTTTATGTGCCTCAATTTTTCCATCTGTAAAAGGTGGTTTATGTTACTGACCTCCTTTGTGAAATTCTCATTATCTTCTGGGGAAAAGTACTGTGTAAGAACTGGGTACTATTTTTCTTAAAAGATCTGTGGAGAAAGACGCTATTACAGCTACAATCCCCTACAAGTCAGACATCCCTTAATAATGACTTGCAGTCATTACCAGTCTGGACCCAAACCAAGCTAGCGCACTAATGCTGGTGGGCTCGGTATCCTAATACCAGTCCTCCCATGTAGAGTAGCTTATTTTAACAGCATGATGCTTAGCAGGGCTTTGGCTAGTTTGCAGAAGCCACGTTGCTTTTCTTCCTTGGTTCCCCAGTCCACAATGATGTCAGCCCTACGCAGTGATCTTTTCCAAGGCCCAGGGCCAGCCTGGAAGCAACAGAAGGGATGAGCAGTGAGTCTTGGGTTTTGTTTTTAAAGTTGCTTTGAAAAGATAGGGCTTGACCAGATGCTTGCAAATGCATCATATTCTCCTCTGGGTGGACAATGGGCTGCTTTGCAGCCTCCCATTGGTCCGGACTCGGCCTGTGACAGACAGAGGCTCTGCTGCCAACCTGTATGAGCCATTTCACAAATGGGAGGTGATTTTGGAACAGCTGCTCACATCTGGAGAAAGTCGACGTTGTGTACCAGGAAAGCTAATACTTGGAGAATGTCAATATCCATACTGGTCTTGGGTATTAATTGTTAAGCATAATTAATGCATCACTATTCTGTGTACACATGGGATAGATTTTTGCTTTATCGTTTCCTGCCAGCGGTTCGTTTTCAGCATTTAGAGATCCCTCCCAAACCAGACAGTGTTGTTCACCCTGGCTGCTACACTAAAACCAAAAGAAGTGACATGCAGAGGCTGTCTGGTTTTACTTGCTGAACTACAGCAGATCTGTGACAGTCTACCCATGGCTTGAGCAGATCAACCTGGGTGCCAGAGAGGCCCCAGGTTTCTGGCAGTATGGATTTCTGGCATCTAGCCCCTAAGTGAGACTTGCCTTAATCTCTCACCTGCAGCACAATCGGGCCATGTCCTCCTTGCAGATTGGAAGTAATGGCAGAAATGGGATTGCACCTGAACTTGGCCATCCCCTCATCTCCCTGGTGGCTTGTACTGTGGTGTTTTTCCCTTTTTGTCTGCATCAAAATCTTCTTGTCTTTCCTTTATCTCCTGCTTGCTCTGTCTTCCTTGCCTTCAGGAGCCCACCTGGAGAGCCAGTGATGGAGAGAGACATCCCTTTGTGCATGGAGTTTTCTGTACTGGTATTCTGGTTGGAAAATGTAAGAGGAATGGTGGGGGCCGTGTTGGAATGCAGTGGTCCCTCCTAGATTGGGCCCCTCTAGCCAGAGTTTCTCAGCAACAGACTCCCTCCGGTTTTTCCTCTTCAGGGCCCTCTACAGAGCCCCCACAGCTGTTCTTCTCAGCTTGAGTGCCTGCAAGTATTCCCTTCATTCAAGCCCACCTCAGGCCTCCCAAGGCTGGTGCTCAGCCCAGATCTGCAAAGGAACAGTAGGCTCAGGTTTTCACCCCATCCACGCCTTAATACTGCTCCCTCGTTTCCTCTGTTCATTCCAGCTCTTGGCCTCCTTTCCTCTTAAAATACCTGTATACTCTGTTACAGGTGGTTAACAAGTTGATTTTCTTGCTCTGTTTCCTGATTTTGGGAGATTTCCCTTTCTGCTTTGGAGCAGGAGACACCATGTTGCAGAGGTCACTGCCTGTGTTTCAGATCTTTTCCTCCCAAAGGCTGTGCCTCTGCCACGCTGACTCCCTCTAACCCAGGCCAAAGCGCACCTGGAGGAGTATTTCTTGTTCATGTAAGGAAGGGATGTGCATCCTTTCTTGTTGTTTGTACGCATGGAGTTTAGGCACTGACGTGGCTGGCAGGTGAGCCTCATAGAATCCCCTGCTCATCACAGTGCAAAGGAATCTGAATCCAAATGGCTTGCCAATGAGTTGCAGTTGTCTCCTGCTTAGCTGAGTGAGCATCTCAGGGACAATATGGGGTGCCGAGGACCCCAATGCTCTGCTTAGTATGGCTCCAAAGCCTATTGATCAATGGCACGATTCCCATTGACTTCAACTGGTTTGTGGGTCAGGCTGCTACAGATTTTACTAATGCTAATTTGGGAGATGTGTGGATATTTCCATAAGAGGTTTTGTTAGCTGGAGTTCTTAGAGGCCAAAGATGAGATATCATCCCACATCTTGTGGGATACTCACCAACTTCATAGCCCTTGATAAGCTGTTCTGTGCCTGGTCATTTATGCAATGAGCTGGCACTGATCTGAGCACTGTGTCCCCTACTGAGCCACACTTACAGCATCTGATACACGGAGGTCAGAGTGCAGGATGCTTTGGGTTGTTTTGTGCAGTGATCTCAGAGGGCTGGAGTTGGGTTATGTTTGAAGCAAGGGGCACGGAAATTATTCCGTAAGCCCAGCATGCTGCCATTTGCTGTGAAATGAAATCAAGTAGCTGTTGGTTCTGGGTTTGGTTCAATTCTGAATAGGCAAGGGTGTCTAGCACAGGGGAGGGAGAGCAGCTGATGCCTTTCCCTGATGACAACAAGTCATAGTGCTGCTGGGGACATGCTGGAGGATGATCATGTGTGTCTTGTTCTTTTTTTAAAAACAAAAAAAAATGTATCTTCTCATCCTGTCCTCCTTCCACCTTCCCATAATTCATCACCCAACAGTGCTGAACTGGAGCAATATACCAGGCTCAAAACAGAGCTGTGGATGGTGTCACTTATACCAGACCAGGTTAACCAAATCCCCAAGACTCATCTTTCCTTTCCTCCATCCCCTGCCTTTTTAAGGGTACATTGTTTGGTTAAAGAGTCTGTAGCAAAGCCAAAACAAATTTTGCATTCTCATGTGACTCTCAAAACCCTACGTTCCTTGAGGAAGGTGGCAAAATTCAAAGGCCTGTTCTCATTTGCACTAAAAGTCCTTTCTATGTTCTGGAAGTGCAAAAGGATCTAAATAGGTGAGTGAATTTAATTTACTTTCACCTTAAGTCTCCTTTGGCATCTGTATAAATGAGAATTGATCCCCTACCATGGTCCATCTACTGTGATGCTCCTTCCTGTTTTTCCTTACTCATTTGATATGCAGTGAAATCTGACTGGCCAAGGTCACTTTCGTAGATATACATCCTTCAAAGCTGGAAGGGTTGGCTGTGATCATTCTGGTTTGACGTCCTGCATAACACAAGCCATACACCTTCTCCATAATAATTCCAGCATCAAGGATAAAAAGCACTCCAGGAGGAATGTTTAAAACCAGAACATGCCCTCTTTTCATGGACATTAAAAATGTAATATTGTATAATATGTGACTTGACTTAAACCCTTCTGGAGCATAGGTCTCTTCCACTTCACTCTGTCTCAGAATAAGACTTCTGATTGACCCCATGAGTACACCTGTTGTTGTCCTTCAACAACTCTCACCGAGGTAAAAGGGGTTGGCTTAGAGTTAACAACCATAACTGGGGAGGGGAGAGTTACACAAACATCCACAACGAGCTTGTAGAATAAGTATGTGTCTGTAAAGGGCTTTGGGTTTTGCCGTCAGATGTATTTGCTCCTGTGAAAGCATTTATTTTATGTAAGCAAGCTTCTGTTTTGGGCCTGTCCCTCCAGAGGGTGGGCCCTTAACTGCCTCCCCCAAAACACCAGAAAAGGGGATCACTCGGTCTCACCTGTTCCACCCATGGACCTACATCAGGCTGCAGTGCTGGCAAGGAGACTGTTCAGTCCCCTGTAATTCCCAATTCAGTCTCTTTGCTATGATTATGTAATCTGACCTCCTGTATACACAGGCCATAGAACATTTCCCAGATTCTGGGAATCCCTGGTTGGACTCCCAGCTCTGTCTGGGTGTTGCCTAGTGTAGAGGGCTGTGTAGGTGTGGACAGCATCCTTTCTGATATTCTCTTTCTCCTGCTCCAGGTATTTTCAGTGCCCCCCCAAATTTGGTCTCTTCGCTCCCATTCACAAGGTGATCCGGATTGGGTTCCCATCCACCAGTCCTGCTAAAGCAAAGAAGAGCAAGCGGATGGCCATGGGAGTATCAGCCTTGACTCACAGCCCCAGCAGCTCTTCTATCAGCTCTGTCAGCTCCGTGGCATCCTCCGTGGGTGGCAGACCCAGCCGGAGTGGATTGGTAAGAGAACTGTTTTGTGTGCTAGGCAACTGGAGTAAGATCTCTCCTGCTCTGGCTCTGCAGTGCGGCAGGGCTTGTACTGAGCATTTCTGGAGGTGCTCTGGTGCAGTTCCTGCTGCACTTGGCAAAGAAATGGGAAGGGGAGACTAAGACTAGTCTTAGATTCCCTGCCCCATTGGAGGGAACTCAGGCTCCTTGAGCATTTGTAGTCCTAAAAATCCCATGATGCTACAGATTGAACCTCTCTAATCCACAATATTCTTGTCCAGCAACATCCATAATCTGGGCCTGATTTTAGTTAACTGGACAACTGCTTATCATGAGTGTGATCACCTTTCCTGTGGCCTCATGAAGTTTTGTTTAGAGCTGCCAGTCCTGGCTCTCAGAGTTCTGTGCTTTTGTTTGGCTGTAATTTACCCCTAAATATCTTCTAAGAGCCAAGTACACAGTGGAAGTGACGGTAATACTAGTAGACAATATTGAACTCCTGTGGTCCAGCAAATTTTCTGGTTCACCACAGGTCAGGTCCTGAGGGTGCCAGACTAGAGAGGTTCAACCTATATTTGTTGGGAGTGGGAGTGGGGAGGGTCAATCAGTGTGATGTCATCTCCAACTTTCAATCTGGATAATTATGTTCTGCCTTCTTAAATGTCACCTGGATTGCGGTATTTTTCATTTTTTTGCCCTAAATGGTTGCACAGCATTGCCCTGTAACAGCTGCTTCCTTCCAGCATCAGCAGTGGCTAAATTTACTTGTTGTGGGAAATAATTCCTATGACTCATGTGTATCACGCTTTGGGGTTCCCTTGAGAAGTCAGGCACCGTGCGTATGCAAAATACGCTATTCTTCTTAAACGCTCTAGCTGTATACTACACAGGGAGATCAATATTGACCACTGGCATAGAGGCTGAAGTGGAGAGGCACCAATAAGTGTCTACCACATGGAATGGTTCCACCTTTCCCAAGGGAGAACAGCTCTTGGAGCTGAGTTCGGGTCATTTGGAATTTCTTAGCAGTTGTCATAAATAAGTCTATTTGTGAAGAGAAATCAGGTCTTTAAAAGAACCAGTTATGATCTTCCCTGGCCCTTAGTTCTGTCCCTGGAGAACTCCCTTCTGGGGGGTCTTAAGGCTAGTGGATTGATGGCTTGAGCTGCACTGTATTCCAGGGGGGCCCTGTGTGTGTGCCATTGCTCTGTCTGCGTGGGGAGAGCTGTTTGCATGGGTAGAGGTTGGGAGAGCACAGCCACAAACCCCTCACATCATAACTCCTCTGTCTAGCTGACGGAGACCTCCTCTCGCTATGCCCGGAAGATCTCTGGCACCACTGCCTTGCAGGAGGCCCTGAAGGAAAAGCAGCAGCACATTGAACAGCTGCTGGCAGAGCGAGACCTGGAGAGAGCGGAGGTTGCCAAAGCCACCAGCCACATCTGTGAAGTGGAGAAGGAAATCGCCATCCTGAAGGCCCAACATGAGCAGGTAAAGCTGGTGGCAAAAGTGAGTTGGAGGGGTCAAAACCCCTTGCACCATCGCAGACGTCCCCCTCCTCAGGCTCTACCCTCTGCTTTAGGCTTGTCTCCTGGCAGGTGGCCAGGCCAGCTGTATTTTCAGCTCAACCCACAAAGTCGAACAGTCTCCAGCTTGCCAGTAGAGCAGGGGTGCGCGAAATATGGCCTGCGGGCTGGATGCGTCCCGCCAAGCACTTGGATCCGGCCCGTCATGTGACCCAGCAGGAACGTTGGGCAGGCTGCCTGCTTGCTGTACCCTACATGCCACTCAGAACAACTGACCTCTGGGACCTGCGTGTGCATCTCTGGATAGCACTCGCCCCTTGGGGGTAGGATCCCCACATGTTGCCTCATTCTGCAGAGATGCCCACGCTGTGCCCTGCAGCCTGCTAATCTGAGTGTTGTGGGGGGGCACGGCAGGCAGGGACGCTGCCTGAGGTTCCTGCTGGCTGGAACCCACCTATAAGTGCTTCCCAGCCAGAACCTCCATCTGGAACCCCACCTCATCCTGCACCCCAATTCCCTGCCCCAGGTCACAGCACAAACCCTCTGCACCCTGTCCCGCACCCCTGCCCCATCACAGCTCCCTCCCAAACTATACCTTCTCTCCTACAACCCTCCCCCAGAATCCTCCTCTGCACCCTGTCCTCCAGCCCAGTCCTCTACCCAGAGCTCCCTCCTGTACCCGACTTCCATTCCAGACCCTGCACCCCCTCTATTAATGTCATAGAATAGTGTGGCCCTTGACCACTTACTCAGTGTGGTCCCCCGTGAAAACTTTTTGCCCACCCCTGCATTAAAGAGACATGATCTCACAAGGAGGATTGGTGGTGGTAGAAGACACTGACATACAAACCTTTCACGCTGGCTTCACTGTTTCCACTCCAGGGGACTGCATTGCATTACCTGCCTTGGTGTCTAGATTCTTGGTCCCACCTTAGGCTGTTTTTGTTGCTTTTGCATGCCAAGTAGCCATCTAAATGGTGCACCCAGGGGTTCTCCCATCACTGATTACTGCTGCCTACTCTGCCTTCTTCACATTTGGCAGGGGAGGGAGGAGCAAGTGTGGAGAGAGAGCAAGCAGTAGCCCTGTAAGCTTCTCTCTAATCAAGAGTGATGAACACTGAGGTGGCAGGAGCCTCTCTGCTGGTGAAAGGGGAATTTGTTCTCCCGGAATCAAGGACATTTGCAGAAAAGTTACACACATTCATTCCCTTGTGGTTCCTATGTTCTGAGTTCTCTGAAAAATCTGAGATGAAAGCCCCCATGAAGATCACTTGCCAACTTCCGGAGCAGTCCAGTTCAGTCCCCTGCTAAGTGTTTAACGACAGTGTATCACCAGTGTAACTGGCTGTCTGTGGGGTGGGGTTTCCTTTTGTTGCAGTATGCCACAGAGGCAGAGGCAAATCTCCAGCGAGCACGTGCCCTGGTAGATGGGGTGCAGAAGGAAAAGGTGGAGTTGCTGAACCAACTAGAAGAGGAGAAAAGGTAACAAAGTAAGGGGAGAATGAGAACAGTGTAAAAATCATGGTATGTTGGAGAGAATGGGGAGAGAGGCCTTGGTATTTCATTGGTGCATTTTCCTCGACAAAGATGATGATGCCTAACCCATTCATAGTGGTTTTTCAGATCGTACTCTGGGCTCTGAGGCTTGCTTGGCTGCCTGCTCTCGTAGAATACTAGGGCTATAAGGGACCTCAGGAGGTCATCAAGTCCAACCCCCTGCCTAAAGCAGGATCAGCTCTAACTAAATCATCCCAGCCAGGAGGACTTAGTCAAGCCTGGACTTAAAACAGAAAAATCTAGGGATGGAGAGTCCACCACCTCTCTAGGTAACTCATTCCAGTGCTTCACCACCTCCTGGTGGAATAGTTTTTCCTAATATACAAGCTACACCTCCACCTCTGTAACTTTAGACCTTTGCTTCTTGTTCTGCCATCAGTGGCTACGGAGAACAGCATCTTTCCATCCTCTTTAGAGCCTCCCTTCAGGAAGTTGAAGGCTGCTATCAGATCACCCTTCTCTCTTCTGTTCTGCAAACTAAATAAGCCCAAATCCCACAGCCTCTCCTCATAGGTCATATGCTCCAGTCCCCTAATCATTTTTGTTGCTCTCCACTGGACCCACTCCAGTGCATCCACATCCTTTCTATACTGGGGGTACCCAGAACCGGACACAAGACTCCTGATGTGGCCTCACCAGTGCTGAATAGAGAAGAAGAATAACTTCTCTAGATCTCCTGGAAATGCTTCTCCTAATGCACCCCAATATGCCATTAGCCTTCTTGGCTACAAGGGTGCACTGTTGACTTATATCCAGCCTCTCATCCACTGTAATCCAGCCAGGTTCTTTTCTGCTGCATCTCTACTTAACCAGTCAGTCCTCAGCCTGTAACAATGCTTGGGATTCTTTTATCCCAAATGCAGGACTCTGCACTTGTCTTTGTTGAACATGGTCAGATTTCTTTTGGCCCAGTCCTCCAATATGTCTAGGTCACTCTGGACCCTATCCCTACCCTCCAAAGTATTTACCTGAGCTCCTAGCTTAGCGTCATCTGCAAATTTGCTGAGGGTGAAATCCATCCCGTCATCCAGGTCATTAAAGATTTTGAACAGTACTGGCCCTAGAACCAATCCTTGCGGCACTCCACTTGAAACCGTCTGCCAAACAGACACTGAACCATTGATGACTACCTGTTGGGTCAGTCCATCAAGCCAGCTTTCTATCCATCTTACAGTCCATTTATCCAGTCTATACTTCCTTAACTTAGGGGTAAGAATGTTGTGGGAGACTGTATCAAAAGCTTTGTTAAAATGAAGGTATATCATACCCATTACTTCTCCATATCCACAGAGCCAGTTACCTCGTCATAGAAGCTAATCAGATTGGTCAGGCATAACTTGCCCTTGGTGAATCCATGTTGACTACTCTTCATCACTTTCCCCTCTTCCACGTGCTTCAAAACGGATTCCATGGGGATCCCCTCCATGATTTTTCTGAGGATTGAGGTCTGTAGTTCCCTGGATTGTCCTTATTGCCTTTTTTTTTAAAGATGGCCACTACATTTGTTTTTTTTTTCCTATAATCTGGGACCTCTCCTCATCTCCTTGAGTTTTCAAAGATAATAGCCACAGGCCAAAGCCAATGACATCTGTCATTTCCCTTAGTGCCCTTGGAAGCATTAAATCCAGACCCATGGGTCTGTGTTTGTCTAACTTTTCTAAATAGTACTTAACCTGTTCTTTCCCCATGGAGGTCTGCTGCCTCCTTCCCATAGTGCATTGCCTAGTGCCATAGTCTGGAAGCTGACCTTGTCCATGAAGATGGAGGCAAAAAAAGTTTGAGTACTTCAGCCTTTCCCTGATCATCTGTCACCAGGTTACCTCCCTCATCCAGTAATGGCCCCACACCCTCCCTGATAACCCTCTTATTGTTAACATGCCTGTAGCAACCCTTCTTGTTGCCCTTCACATTCCTTGCTAGATGTACTTTCAATTGTGCTTTCACTTTTCTGATTACCCTCCCTTCCTCCCCCCGCATTCTCCAGCCATATATTTATACTCCTCCTTAGACATCTGTCCAAGTTTCCACTTCTTATACGCATCCTTTGAGTTTAATCTCACCAACGATTTCCCTGGTAAGCCAAGCTGGTCACTTACCATATTTGCTTTCTTTTCCTGGCCATCGGGATAGTTTGTTCCTGTGCCTTCAATAAGACTTCTTTAAAATACACTCATCCTTCAGTAAACAAGTACTTCACTAATGAGTACTCACTTAAACGAGGGACATGTTTACTTAAGTTCACTCTACGAGTGAACTCCCCCCCCCCCCCCCACAATACAAAGCTCATCCCCTCTCCATGGCTCCGACCTGCCAGCCCCCCCGGCAGCCTGACCTCCCCGCCCCCGCTAGTCCCGTGGCAGCCTGACCCCCTCCCCAGTCGCCAGCCCCGCAGACTGGCCCCACGGCAGTTGGACCCCTATGCCGTCCCTGTGGCAGTCGGAGCCCACCCCCCACCAGCCCTGCAGACCGGCCCCATGGCAGCCTTAGCCCACCCCCCTGTCAGCCCCACAGACTGGCCCTGCGGCAGCCTGACCCCTGTCTCCCCTCCCCTCCCCTCATGCTCTGCAGGGCACCTCAGGGCTGCAGGGTGTTCCCGCAGCTGCAGCTGCCAGCGAGGCTCCACCCCTAGCTGGTGGGGTCTTTTTTTAAGAAAAAAAGCACTGGCAAAGCCAAACACTACCCCCACAAGAGAAGGATGGGGAGGAGAGAGGGGAAGCAACTAGCTTAACCATGAAAGTTCATTTCTAAGTAGTAACCATATAAGGGGAGACAAACAAACAAACAAAACAATTACAATATGAAATCTAACTTAAATCTGATTACCAAATTTAGGGCTAGCAAACCATAACAGACCACAAGGCAGTCAGGAGGTTACACCTAGAGAGATTGGGATAAAGAAATCTTACCACTCCGTGAAGCCCAAATCAGTCAAGGTTCCCAGGTGGTGATGTTAGCTGGGGATCCAGAGTATTGGAGACAGGCAGAGCAGAGCCCCCAGCATGATCAGCCAGAAGATGCTGTCCCGATAGAACCAATGCAGAATTAAGATCCAGGCATTAGAACACTTTACTTGAGTGTCGGCAGGATTTTTTGTAGGGAAACAGCAGTGGTTCCAGAAGCTATACTAGACTGGCTTATGGGTGAACTGATGGTTCAATGGAGTATTGCAAAGTTGTTTTGTGCAAGCTAGCCAGTAAATTGATCATTCCTGGCTATGAGTGGTGCTCCGTCAAGGGAGCTCATAATGCAATTCGGCAGCTTTAGTATTTTGATACCAGTAGAGGGTTTATTACCAGCATTGATCATTACTGATCTGGATGTGTGCAGATGCAGGTGCATTACTGTCTGGAGCAGAGACGTCCCATCAGATAATGATCGTCTGGCTTTCTGTACCCCAGAGTGCAGTGCGGTGCTTGCTGTGGAATTTGTTCGCCATTCATTATGCTAATAGTGATGCCTCCCTGTCCTATCTTCAGTGCAAAAGAGGCTTGGGTTGTTTCCTTTATCCTATCACCCTTGTCTGGAGAGGTTTGGGGTGTCCTCCCTGGCCTTTTCATTGCTTTTTGTAAGTTTTTTTTCCCCCTCTGATGGGCTTTGGTTCAAGCAGTGGCTGTTGGGGGGCAAAAGGGGGTGGTCATCCTTTCATGAAAACTATGCCCTGATTCCCTAAGAACACAGAGCTGGTAGGTAACAGCACAGACAGTTGCTGCTTCAAAGTTATCTAGAAGTGGCAGATCTTCCGGCCTTGCAGGGTCCTGTGAGTGTGTCTGCAAATGAGCAGCATGTGACACCTGATTTCTTAGCTTGGGAAGAGGCAAAGGGTCAACTCTGCTAATGTTTCTAATAGCAACTTGATCCTGCAGGGCTTCATGAGCTGCCTGCTGCGGGTAGGGGAGGGGCAACCTGCACTGGCTGTGCCCTGGGAAGCAGAGAGAGATACAGCAGGATGCCGAATTATGTTGCCAGAACCTTTGTTTTCTCTGGCGTGTTTTTGGAGACAAACCTTTACAACCCTTTGTGGATTAGAGAGGCTTGATTATCCTCACCGAGAGGGTTCACAGGGAAAGAACAGCTGAAAGGAGAATGAATCACAGATCACTTCTGGATCGTATCCTGACAATGAACGTAGTCTTTTATGGCACTGAGAATGCTCTAACATTTTAAGGGTGGTCAGATTGACACATTTACAAAAATCCTGGGCAGTCAGCAAAGCCTTTCTCTGAAATATTGAGGTTCGCTTATTTTATGTGTTCTTATTCTGTCTTCAGAAAGTAAAGAGGAATCAGTTCAGCTGAGCCCTGTGACTTTCATTATGGGATCCAACCTCTGCCAAAAACACTTCTTTCCTACCCTGCTTTGCTAGGTGGTAATTGCAAAGACATCTGTGGAAAGCTGAGCTGAAGTTAAACTTTGTTTCCCAAGCACCAGTTAGGGGCTATGTCATACGTGCCTTACCCCAAATCTCAGGAGCTTCAGACAGTACTTTCCATGTATATGTGGCAGCATGGGAGGTGTGTGTTGCTGAACGCATTGAGAAAGAGAGTCTGCCATAGTCAATGCATCTGAGGACTCCATTTACAGAAAGCTTTCTGCTCACACTGGGAGTGTAAAGACAGTTCCCTGGTTTGTGAGTTTGGTAGTTAAAAGAAAAATAGTGACTCACTCTCCTTTTTAATTTGAAAGCTGCCCTTTCTGAAGATGTTCCATCATGCACAGGACTCCCACTCTTTCCCAGCTCCCCTTCCAGATTACAAGTAGGAGATGATTTAATCCAAGACATCTGAGTTCTTGCCAAAGCAACAACAGATGCCTCCTCTAATTAGAAGAGGTTTAGACAAGGAAGCTTATTTTTGAAGTTCGATACATGCATACTGAGCTATTTTTGTCCATGATGGAGATTTGCTGTGTCCTTATATCTGGTTCCCAGGGCAACAACCACTGTAGAAGATTACTGTTTAAAAAAAAAACCTGATAAAAGAACAAAGACAGTTGGGTGAATTTACCAAGAAGACTGAATTGCAGTGGTATTGGTGGGTTTTGTTTTTGTAGTGGCGTTGCGTACGTGTCTCCTGTGAAGATTTTTTTCTGCCAGCCTGGTTCATCATTTCCACAACATGAGAGTGGGAAACACTGTCCATAGTCACTGTGAAGGGGAAAGGCCTGATTGTCTGGGAATATCGGGCAATGGACTCTCTCGTTCTTGCCTATGGATTTTCCCAATGGTTCCTTGCAAAATGCGTCCGTGAATAGCTGGCAAGGAAACCTTGCTCAGTCCCAGAGTGCTAGTGGCTGAAAGTTAAAAGCCAATTTCTCCAGTATCCATATGGAGCTGTACAGCAGCTGTGCTCCTGGGAGGAGTGTGGTACAGAGGATTAAAGAAAAAGGAGCCTCAGCTTTGCATGAGTTGTGCAAATTAACTGCTTTCCCCAGAGTTCTGCGGGGATTGCTTAACTTCTGCTAAGGTGTTTGCATATGTGATTCATCCATATCTCACTCCTATCATCCTTTTGTTTTGCACAGGCTTTACTGATAAAATTTTAATCCTGGCATTATTCATTTTGGCCTTTCTCCCCCCACTACAGGAAAGTAGAGGACTTGCAGTTCCGAGTGGAAGAAGAATCCATTACCAAGGGGGATCTGGAGGTAATTTGCTGCATACTCACTGTAATGTATTGTCTGCAATTGAATTTAAAATGTTCTTTTGACAATTCCTGCAGCTTTTGGCCAAGCTCTGGGACCAGGGTGTGTGAGTAATTGCTGGATGGGACTGATTGCTTCTTACAGAGATGAGTTGATAGTGAATATCTTAGACTGAATTATGAAAAGTTTCCCACAATGTGTTAGCTCATCATTGTTATTCCTAGAGATCCAGCTGGCAGGGTTTTTAAACCTGACTTTGACCTAAGTCACATTAAACATCTCTGTTAATTAAAATGTGTGTGTTAATGCATTGTAACATATCTTTTCCCACTGCACAGCCACTGTTCCTGGCATAGCTCTCATTGTTAGCAGGTTCTGTAAGGAGTATGAGCCCAGATCCAGGGGGACACCTGCTACATCCAAACTCCCTTCTGAGTGTGCTGCAAATTCTTATCTAGGTCTTCATTCTCCAGGACTTGCCTGTGGAATCCTCGTCTCACAAGTACAGGCAGTTGTGGTTTGACTTGGCAATGCCATTTCTTTCTGGAAGGAACCAGATTCTTTCTTGTGTGCAATTGTGGAACCTCTCTCTGGTTCCAGTTCAGGCAAGGTTTCCCCTGCTGGAGGAGTGAGGAACAGTGATCTTCCAGAAAGGCAGGACTCCATTCTTTAAAAGCAAAGCAGTCTCTCTCCTTCCCCTTTCCCTAGGCTCCAGCATGAGGCTCATTAAGTCAGCCAAGCATGCAGAGGGTAGCTCAGCAGCAAATCAATAAAAGGCCAGAACCTGACTGAGACTGTAAACCCTTGAATTAGGCAGCTCCTGGAGTGTGGTGTGGGGTTCTTTTTTTTTTTTTCCTTGACATAAGAGAAGCAAAATTGCTTAGGCCACCCTTCAGAATCAAGCTCTGCTCTCTAGCAGGAGGAGAAGGCAGAGTAGCAGAATGGGGAGTTGGAAGTGCTCAAACCAATTTTGCCAAAGCTATTTTAGCAAAGTGCGCAGCGCCTTCTGGATTTAAACCCCCTCGGGATAATTCCAATGGAACAGGGCTTTGGGAAGGTGTTGTTTTCATTTTCACAAGGTGACAGGCTGGTGACAGCTATGGGTCTTGATGTTATATGATTCCTGGACGTGATGCATGGCTGGGTTATTTGGCGGATGAAGCAACGGTGAGTAAGAAAAGCAAAATGAAGGTTGCTGGTTGTACAGAACGTGGTTTTTATCTTTTACACACACACACACATTCCAGTGTGGAGCTCCATCTCCATGTCCAGCTTCTCCATCCGTGCCTGGCAGAAAAAATTGATTTGATTTTTCTCTGTTTTGATGCTTCCTAGAGATGAGGAGGTGGTTGTGATAAGTAACAAAAAACAGCAAGTACAGCGTGTGTTGAGTACACCTTGAACCTCTCTAGTCTAACACTCGGGGGCCTGGAAACTTCTGTGGTCTCGCATGATTTCAGTTTGCCAAATACCCATTTATCACAGCTGTGGCAGAGTTTCCCACGGTCCCATAAAGTTTGTTTACAGCCACCAGTCCTGGCTCTGTGTTCTGTGCTGTTGGTTTAGCTCTAATTTACCCCTGAATGTCTTCTAAGAGCACAGAAAACAATAGAAGTATTGATAATGCTGCTAGACAATATTGACCTCCCATGGTTTGGCAAATTCTCTGTTTCAGCGCTGTCAGTTCTCAAGGGTGCTGGGCAAGAGAGGTTCAACCTGTGTAAAGCTCCTGTAAATTAGATTGTCATGCAGTGCAAGCCAGTCATCTCCACTGAAAAATCCTACAATTGTAGGACTGGAAGGGACCCCTTGCACTCACGGAAGGACAAATTATTACCTAGACCATCCTTGTCAGATGTTCATCTAACCTGCTCTTAATCTCCTGTGATAGAGATTCTACAACCTTCCTGGACAATTTATTCCAGAGTTTAACCACACTGGCACTAATGGCCAACCTAAGTCATTCTTGCTTCTATCTGAGCGCATTGCCTCTTGTTCTATCCTCAGAGCGCAAGGGGTATTGTTTTCCTCCCTCTTCCTCACAACAAGCTTTTATGTATTTGAAAGCTGTTTTCATACACCCTCTCAGTCTTCTCTTCTCTTCTCCAGAAAAAAGTAAGTTTTTTTCAGTCTTCCCTCATGTTTTTGTGTTCTCTACATCTTCGATCCTTTTTGAAGGGCGGAAGGATGCTCTCCATTCATCATCTTCCCACGTTGTTCTTCCAGAACTCTTAAACCATTGTCTCTCAGTGGCACCTAGAGGCCTATGCCCAAATATCAGTAGGAACAAAGACAGGAGTAAGCCACAAATCTTATATCCAGATTTGCAATTCTCTCAGAGTTGGAGATGTATGGATCTGTGATTTCTGTTCCCTAGTAGGTGTAGGGAAGAGCCGTGAAGTTTGACTCAAAACATCTCACAAAATACAGTGTCACTTAAATCCAGGCCCATCTCTAGACAGCATGATGTTATAATTTTTAGCCCTTAGAAAATGGGAAGCAAATGCAAAAAAGAGCTAAACCCTATTTATAATAGATGATGATCTTGTATAGGAAACTGTAAAATCTTTAGAAGACAGAGGTGAGCTCATCTTCTCACAAGCCTGAGATAGCAAATATATTTTAGTAAAAAATTAGCTATTCATAATTTGTGGGTAGTAATTAGGGTGAAAATTGGACCTGTGCCTAAAACTTAGGATTTGAATTTCCTCAAATTTTGGAGTTGTGTGGATCTAGTCTAATTAGGGCTGGAAGAAAAGGTTTCTATAAAGTAATGTTGGGAAAAAAAGCATATTTGAGGTCTGAAAACTTTCATTTGAGGTCTCTATTTTTCATTTCCTTATGCCTCTGGTCTTCCTGGGGTTGGCTAACAGTGGGAGGACTGGAATAATAAGTGAAGCTGCTCTGTGGTATTTCCAGTTGAATTAGACACACAAATACCAGTATCAAGAATCTTGTGAGAGCCGGGGTGAAAGTAAAAGGAAGGATTTATTGGTGTTCTCAGCAGTGGTGTCCTTGGTAGGGGAGGGGGCTTCGGCAGCAGGGATGTTGGCTGGGGACAGACTCCCGCAGACAGCCCTTCATGGTCACTGATAGCCAGTGCGGTAACTAGCTAATGGTGTGCCTGCGGCAAAAATATAAAATTGCACCCTCTCATATATTCGTAGTAGTTATTTTACAGAAAAAAGGGAAAATACATAAATAACATATAATTATAGTTATAAGATTTGCAGAAACAATCAGTTAATAGATATGTAGATCTTAATACGTATAATCTCTATATTAATACATATAAAATATCACCATGTCAGGTACTATTAGGTATTTATGATTGTACTTTGCATGCTTTTAACAAGGGAAACTCATGAATAATTGAATTGAAATTAATATTATTTGCTATCTCATGTTCCATTAAGATGGACATATTTGATCATTTCTCCTGACCTGAAGATGCTCAAAGGTAGTTCTTAATTTGTTAGTTTACTAGAATTTCTTTCACAAGAAGCCCTAGTCGCTGTCAAGCAGAGAAATATTTGCAAGGCAATTTCCAAATTTGCATAATATTTGACCAGATTATATTCATAATTTAACTGTAGAGGGTCCAAACTAGTCGCAGATGAAACATTTGGTAACATGGCTAACACCTGGTGTTTGAAACTCTGAATCTCTGGAGAAACTTCTGAGGCATTCAGATCAGTCATATTTAAAACGTACATGTACTGCTGCGTTTTGCAGATTAGCAGTATCCATTTTAAAAAAAAGAATCACCCAAAAAAACCCATCTTTTTAGAAATCGGACAAAATCTTTGTTGCAAAGCATATTATTTTACTATACCAGTTTGAAAAAGATATTCCCCAAAGGAAACGGTGCCACTAAGGAGCAGTCGATGTTGGCTGTGATCGGCAGGGGTGCTGGCGTGGCATGAGGCGTGAGTGAAGCTAGCTTAGTACAGAGGTGGCTGCCGTTTTTTCATCAGGGGCCACGTGGCAGGTTTTTACGTGTTCCGGGGCCGAACACAAAATAACCCCAAACCACCCCCTGCCACAGACTTAACTGCATAAAACAGAGGTATCCAAAAGAAATTTCAAACTCACCACAGCCTGCCCTCCCTGCCCCCGGCTGGGCACTGCCCCTCCACCCCCAAGGTCACTCACCAGCACCACACCGTTGCACATGAGCCGTAGCTGGAGCTGTGCAGCGCACACAACGCAGGTGCTGGGGCTGCAGGAGCCCGTGGCTCAGAGCCATGCGCTTGTCCCACCAAGTGATGGGGCACATGTGCAGAGCAGGCCAAGGGTGCTCCATTTCACCACAGCACTGTTTCCCGGTCGCTAAGCGGATTAGACACCACGGGCGTAAAACATCAAACAAGTCACTTTGCAATAACATGGGTGGATCTAAATTTTCTCCACCTACAAGTTTTCCAAGCATCATTGTTCAATTAATGTTTCATATTGCTAAAAAAAATTAACACAAGTATTTCAAAATACCTCCCCTACTCTGAGGCTTCACCCCTCTCAGCCCCAAACTGCCCCCTACCTACCTCAGATGAGGTCTGCACCCTTCCATTGCTGCCTCCCACTGCTCCTTCATCAGGTTGCTGCCACTGCCTCTTCCTCCTCTGCATGGCTCCCACCAGCCCTCCTTCTCTCTTCCCCTACTACAGCATGGGCAGTGCCCTGCCCTGCCATGCTGAAATAATCACTCGATTTAATTGGTTTGACAGCTGGATTTCTCCTGCCATCTGTTAAACCAATTAAATTGAGTTCTTCTCTTTCAGCACAGTAGGGCAGGGAGCTGGAGGAGGAGTCGGGGCAGTGTTTGGAGCCACAAATGGCTCCTTAAAGTGCCACTTGCAGCTCAGAGCTGCCCAGCTGGCTTTTGAAAATGGGGCTGCTGCTGGCTCTGTGGGCCAGATTCACCGCACACCGGGAAAATAAAGTAGGAGCCCGACCAGAAAAGGAAACCCAGGTCAGTTCAGATGCTTTTAGTGAGATATGAAGGCAGGTGGTTCTACGTACCAGTTGGAGGACCATTGTGGGGGGGGTGGGGCGTAGGGGAGAAACAGTGAGGGAGCTGTCTTAACTACACCCCCACACCCCCACAGGTGTGTGGTCAAGGCAAGTGCCTCACTCGCCTCACCCTTGTTACGGCTCTGTCGATACCACAGCAGCCAGCCAGGAGCCCCAGGGTTCCAGTGGCAGTTGGAGGTGCTTATGGCTCCCTGCTGCTGGTGGTGGCTGGGAGCCCCAGGCCATTTTACACTGCCAGGCCTCAAGGCAACTGCCCCTATTGTTTCTCCCCTGTTGACAGTCCTGCCAGTGAGGTCAGGCAGCGTTGCCTTGGTCGCATTTTACCCCTACCCCTAGTGCTGCCAGACCCTACAAACAGAGCTGCCGACGTGGAAACAAAAGGGGCAGTGTAAAGTATCGCCATGGTAGCGGTTTAATGTTTGCCGTGTGCGGGCTGGTACTTGTGGCTGGTTCTCACTGATACGTCATACCAGCCTGCACTGGCCCACTTTCACCTCTGCAGAGAGCTTTTCCTGGTGAGATTTCTGAGCTAGTTTGGAAATGGATCAGCAGAAGATCTCACTTTTTCAACCCTTACATCTCACCCTTCGGAGAAATGGGCTGGGTGGTAAATCGCTGCGGTGAAATAGATTCTCAACTACTAGTTGAGAAAATTTTATGAGTCCGCAGAGATGAAGGCTCAGTTGAAGACACTGGGCTAGCAGCTGCTATTGCAAATTCAGAGTCTGCCATTGAAGCTACTGGAAAAATTCAGGTCAGGGCACTCTACGAGAAATTGGAACCTGGTCCAGCTCTGAAGAAGGGGACCTTAGTGCTGGTGGAGACTCAACAAGAAGACAAATTTTCCCTTTCTCCTTTACAAATATCCAGTTCATGTCTGTACTTCCCTAAGTTGAAGTTTCCTTGGCAGACCTGACAATGCTGGAGACTCCTTACCTGTCTTTTCCACCTGGTGTCAGATATGACCATAGGCAACATGTAGAGGTGCAATGGGGGGGCACATCCCACTGTACTCATTGCAAGTACCATGTAACTTCCAGTGAGTATGGGGGAAGAAGTCCTGCCCCTCCCTCACAGTGGCACGGCCTGTCAGTGCTACTCTTAGGCTGCACCGTTCCGGAAGGAAGGGGGAGCAGCATGACACTTCTGTGGAAAGCAGTAGGGAGAGATGGAGCAGGAGTGGGGAGAGGGCAAGACATGGGAAGAGCAGGGGTGGAGGAGGGGAGGGTCGTGGCAGGGTAAGGGTGGTACATGGGCAGAGTGGAGGGGGCTGAGGGGGCTTGGTTGGTGCATCCCCTGCACCAGTTGCCTCTGAATACGACCAAGTAAAACTTGAAGTGTCCTGAGTATATCCCCCACAATACAGCTTTGGAGATCTGTTGATCCTAAACATGCCTCTTACACCATGGGTGAAACTAGACTATCACTATACTCTTAATGCGTGGAAAAGTGATAGGACAAGAACACCTTTTTGCCTGTGGGGGGAAGACTTGTCACAGTCTTTGCTCATGAAAGCTCATGGTCAGAACTTTTCTGTTAGTCTATAAGGTGCCACAGGACCCTTCGTTGTTGTCACAAAACAGTCACTCCCTAGCTGAACTCTGTCCTTGTCCTCAAAGGAAACCTGCACATCACCTGCAAAAGATGAGCCTGGGAGCTTAAATTCATAACTCTGCTGGACATCAAAAATCATGGACTCAATAGATTGACTTATTTTATGTCTCTCTCGTAGTCCCTGACCCATTGGCTCGCCTTTGTCCTATGACTGCAGAGGGGTGCAAACTGCCAGCTTTATATTGAATGGTTTCTTTCAATGTGTGTTAACACTTTATACTTAACAATCAGTTCCATCTTGTATTTAGCTGCGACACTCTGATTACCTGTCCCATACTAGAAGAAGAGTTCTGTGGAACTTGGAAGCTTGTCTGTTCCACCAACAGAACTTGAACCAATAAAATATATATTACCTCATGCACCTTATCTTTCTCGTAGTCTGGGACCAACATGGCTACAATAATACAATCTTGATTTTTCACCATATTTGAGGTGATACTTAATAATATTTTCCAGGCTGTATAAGAAGAAGCAGATGGAGGCAAACTTAAATTTTCTCCATTCGCAGAAAATGAGCCAAAGCGCATTCATTTTGTTTTGTATTCGATCAGGTTGGAAAGAGAAAAAAAGATACAAATGAATTCAAACTTAGATATTGGGGAAGAAAATAATGAAGCGGCAAGGGAAGATCAGAAAATTGCCTACAACCATTTGAATAACGTAATCATACTTGTGTCATGTTGTGGTCTTAGTGGATTGACTTTGTATTTTTAATAGAAAATTGGTTTTGAAAGTTAAAATTGTGGAAGCCAAAGTTTGCATGTTGATTCCCACTTCCCCCCATTTATTCACAGGGAGTTTACATGATATCGGTGGCCAGTGCTGATGCATTTCAAACAATCATTTTGCTACTGTAAAAGGAGTCTTAGGGCAAATGACACAAAGCCAAGACTTCTCTCTTCTGATCCTGGCTCAGTCTCTGAACTTGGGCAAGTAATTTTACTACATGCTTCAGTTTACTCGGGTAAACTGAGGCATGGGAGTGTTGAGGCTCAAAATTTGAAAATCACTTTGAAATCCTGGGATATAAATGCTGTGCAAATGCATTCAATTGTACAGTTGTTTCCTGCTTAAATTTCCTCCATTGCTTTACATGAGATGTATTTTCAGGTACTGTCATTACACCGTGTACAGTTCAATCTGCTTGTAGCCAACTAATTCTTAGTTCAAACTCTCTGTTGCCAAAAGTAAATGAGAGTTCCAGTAATTTTCAGTGCAGTTCAATGTGCAACTCTGCCAGTAGGTGGCTGCCAACACTAAGTGCTCAGAGTGAGTATGCACTGTATGCTGCCTGGTCTTTAAATGGTGCATAAAGCTTGTACTGGTGCATAGAGTTTGCTCCTGTGAAATTAATCTCATTGGTTGGGAAGTGGTTTTGCATGTGAGCACCTACTTAAGCCTCAATGCCTTGAATGGGATTTAGGTACCCCTCTTGAAGAGGGATGATTTGCTCAAATGGGTCCTATATAAGGAGTCTGCTCTTTCTTAAATAGCCACCCTGAGGACCATGTAAAATCCCTTAGTAACCTATTTCTGTTTGGATGAATTTTCCTACCTGTTCAGACCTTTATTCTCCTCCTGTTGTGAACTGCCTTTCCTTGTCTTGTACACCGAAGATGATGTTGCAGCCTTTTCTCTCTGTTTTCTGCTTTCTCCCCTATTGTTTTTCTTTCTCTCTCTCTCTCTCTCTCTTCCCTATGTGTGACCAGACTCAGACGCAGTTGGAGCATGCCCGAATACGGGAGCTCGAGCAGAGCCTGCTGTTTGAGAAGGCACAGGTTGAAAAACTCCTCAGAGAATTAGAGGACACCAGGGTAATCCCAACCCCTCTTGCCTTGCCTGCAGACCAGCCTGCTTGTCAGCTGCTTCGATCCCAACAATGCCTTGCTTTGGATTTGTTGTTGGTTTGGTTTCAGTTTGGGCTTTCATGGTTTTGGTTCTGTGGTTTCCTTTATTTGCATTCCCTCTCCAGAAATAGTAACTCCTTGTGTTTTTGCCTTCACTTCTTGTGTGGTGACTTGTTTCTCCAACTTGAGTTTGCTTCTCAACCCCATGATGCCATTGACATGAGCTCTTCACAACTCACCCTTCGATTAACACCGCCAAGCCAATAACAGTGATCAAACCTGGCACGCTTCATTTCAGTTCCAGAGGTCCCTTTGAGCCACAGGAGGAAAAAACTCTGTGTCAATCAATGTTGTAAATATCCTTCCTCCTACTGTAAGTGCTGCACTCTGAGGCTATGGCTACACTGCTGAGCTATTTTGGGACACTGAGGTATCCCAAATAGCTACCTGGTGTCTATGAAATTCACCCCTTATTTCAAAATATTTTTCAAAATAATGGTCTTGCTATTTCAGCATCCCGGTACGCCTCGTTGTAGGAGGAGTAAGGCGTGCTTTGAAATAACCTATTTTGAAATAAACTTGAAATAACCTATGCAATTTTCATATCTTTCAAGTTTAGGGCACAGTGTAGCCATAGTCTGAGATAGAAAGTAACAGTGGAGAGAGTAAATGCAACTGCTGCAGAGTTGTCATATTACTAGTCTGGTCAGCTGGGTTAGTTAGACAGTAGCTGTGAACGCAGGAGAGGATGTCTAGAGAAGCAATATATCAGGGCTTTAAGGAGCCTTGTTTGGGGAGTGGTGAAGAGAAGGATTTTCGTGGAAGTGTAGCATAATGAGGGGAGCAGTTGATTTTTAAAGCAGACAACAGACTGTCAGAACTGCAATGTGGTCAGAGCAGGGAGTGTCAGTCCTAGTGGTAAGAGCCAGAGCCCAAGCTAGGGTCAGGAACCAAGCCAGGGGCTGGAAGTTGAATCAGAAACCGAGACTCCAGCATGAGTCAGATCGGTCAGGACATCAACCAGTTGCTTGTACAACTTCCCTGTGCCACCTTCTGACTTAAATTGTACGTCTGGGCCAGCTGGGAATGCTGATCATTGTCTCCAGTCATTATCTTCATGGGTGGGTCCTGTGGAAAGGGGTCAGAGTTCTGCCAGCCCCTCACATCCCAGTCTTGGGTGGGCTGCCCAGTAGTGCCTAGGTGTAAGGGCTGCCTGGGAGTCTGTGGGATCTGACATGTGGGCCCTTGTCATTTGTGAATAAGGAGAGATCAGCCAAGTCCAGGCTGGAGTCTTCCAAACTGGTGAAAGTGATTCGAGTTCCCAGTTTCCATTAAAAGTGGGACTCAGGCATCCAGATTCCCTAGATAGCTTTGAAACATCTCAGCCTAAAGAAGTAAATAGAATGGGTCAGTTCTGTGTTGGTGTGAAAGGAGTCGATGTTGTAGATTTGCTTGTTAGTCTGTCTTTAAACATTTCCTCTTGTCAGGTCTTTTGTTCTGTACCCAAAAGCACCCACACAACCCCTGACCTTCACTGTGATCAGCAGTCAAATCAAGCCAGAAAAATTAAACTCAGAAAGCTAAGATACTGCTCAGACACCCGTCACACAGTGTAACCGACAGCTAGCTGTTTCTTACCTTACATCTTCTGGCATTCTACTTTCTTTTTACTTTGCTAATGAGTTCTAAAAAGACTCCATGTGTGAAATTCCTTTTCCTTTTACACCAGGGTAAACTATACATTTGTGACTGTGCCGTCAGCTCCCAAGAGCTGAGCAAAATAAAAAAAAAAGCATTCACAATTTGTACCATACCAATTTTTATATCTACTATATTCCTGAGTGTGCATCACCTGGCAAGCATCCCAATTCAGAAATGTAATGGGATTTTAAGACATAATTTTTAATAACCCCCTGTAACTTTTTAGTTGCTAATATTACAGCCATTGTTTCTGGTGCAGACCAATAGTTTAAATGGGAGCATATGTTAAAAAATCAGCCTAAAGACCTTGATGCAAGAAAGTATTGGTAATT
The DNA here is from genome assembly GCF_033958435.1 of Carettochelys insculpta. NCBI lineage: Eukaryota > Metazoa > Chordata > Testudines > Carettochelyidae > Carettochelys > Carettochelys insculpta. The sequence continues at coordinate 16,577,368 of NC_134155.1, forward strand.
ACCCTGGTGCAAAAGCTAATTGGATTGAAGATATTTTTTTTTATAAAAGTTGACTAATGTGCTTGGGATTTGACTGACACTGAAACACATCTACTAAAGAGAAGCAGGCAGCAAGCAAAGGTGGGAACTTACTTTGTGTCTTTTTTTTTTTTAATTGTTTCAGTTAACTACGGTAGCAGAGAAGTCTAGAATCCTACAGCTGGAGGAAGAGCTCAGTCTCAGGTGCGGTGAGGTGGAGGAGCTGAGACAATGCCTGAGGAACTCTCACCCGGCAGAGACCACAGAACATAGCCTTGGTCTGCAGACAGAGGCCCTTCGCCTGCGAGATCAGCTACTCTCAGCCAGCAAGGAGCACCAAAAAGAGAGCAGCCAGTTGAAGGAGAAGTATGAAAAGACCCTGAAGAAGTACCAGCAGGAGACAGAGAAGCTGAAAGCCCTTAACGAAAAATACTCCCAGGAAATTGTTGACTTGAAACACAAAGTTCAACAAGCCACCAATGAGAACATGGGGCTGATGGACAACTGGAAGTCCAAGCTGGACACCTTGGCTTCTGATCATCAGAAATCTCTGGAAGACCTCAAAGCCACCCTGAATACCGGCCCTGACACCCAACACAAGGAGATAGTAGAACTGAAGGCCGTGGTAGAGAGCATAAAGATGGAGCACCAGCTCGAACTGGAGAACCTTAAAGCTAAGCATGATATTGAGACTGCAGTTCACATAAAAGAGAAAGAGAGCCTGAAGCTGAAACTGCAGGAGGCCAGTGACCAAGTAGAAGAAAGCAACAACAACTGGAAAATGCAACTGGAAACTAAAACAAACCAGCACCTTATAGAACTTCAGGACATGAAGGACAAGTGCCGAGATGCTGAACTGAGAGTGCACGAACTGGAGAAGCTACACAGTGAATATAAAGACCAGGCTCAAGCAATAGCTTTCTTGAAAGAGCAGATTTCTCTGGCAGAGAGGAAGATGTTGGACTATGAGACACTACAGAAAGCAGAAGCCCAGAGTAAACAGGAGATTCAAAGATTGCAGGAAAAAGTGCTTGTCTTAGAAAACAAATTGCAGTCCATGGAGGCTCTTCATCCTTCTCAGCATGCCAATGTATGGGTTTAGGCTATTCTGTTTATATTGTTTTGTCCCTAGTGTTCCTCAGAGGGCTCGCTTGACTTTTTCCCTTTAGTATCATTTGCTTGGGTTTCCTGGCTTTAAAGCCATCCACTTGTTGTATTTTATCCATATCTTCCATAATATTTCTGAGCAATCCTGTCACATTATGGGGCTGGCCCATGAGTGGGGAGGAGGCGGTGGTGGCATTGCCTGTCCTGGGGAAAGGAGCCTGTTCCGTCACTGCTCATGGAAGTGAGGGCGCTTGTTAGGGCGCTCCTCTGCATGCGTTGTTGGAGTAGAAGGTGCATGCTGGCAGCCAGGAGGAGCAAATGCAAAGTCTCTTCATGTGCTCTGGGCATGTGTTGCTGCTGAACAGTCATGGTAGAGAGACAAAAACACAACTAATAGGAGATTAGGCTGTAGTTTGACATGAAGGAACCCCTCCTTCAATGGGAGCCATAAGAAAGGAAGGCTGCTGTTTGGTTAAGCCAGGAGACTGGGAATTGGGACAGAATAGGTCTATCCTGGCTCTGCCACTGACCTGCTGTATGACAGTGGGAAGGGGCACTTCATTTCTTGATTCCAGTTTCCTCATCAGGGACAGGGGCATCAATAAGCCCCAGCTGGCAGAGGTGCTTATAAAGGAAGGTTATAATGGAGCAGCTGATGGCGCTAGCCTCTCAATGGGGCAGGGGAAGGGAAGTCAATGCACAAGTCACATATGATGCAATGCCTGACTTAAAGGTGATTCATCCATGTCTTAGTGCTGACTGGAGGACAGGAAGTAACTATCATAACCACAGAGGGATCTGTTGCTTCTGAGCTTATTATATGTATATCTTGCCCACTGGTCTTGTTATTCTGATGCCCTGCTGTCTGTCACATGCTAGCCTCCTGTCTTTGAGGAGCTATAAGGAGAAAGGATCGTTCTGTGACTTATTCACATCCTTTGTACAATGCAATAGGAAAATGGCTGCAAAGTCGCTGCATTTTTGGATTCTCTTCCTATACTTGCATTTTACACGGAAGCGAAATAAAAAATATTCAAATCAAGAGAGCATTCCTGTCCCATTGGGACACAGGCAATCAAAAGCAAGTCTTGGAATATACATTATTTGCCTGAGAATATATATTTGAAAGGTACCTTGCTCCTCCAAATTAAGGACCCTGTCCTGCAAACGTTTCCTGTGTGTTTAATATTATTACTATCAGTAATCCCATTAGTTGCATGGTAGTAACGTGAAGCAGCTGCATATGTGTGTGTTGGGTTGAAGCTAAATACTAGTAAAACAGCCCGAGTATTGGGTGTGAAAGAAATGAGAGAAGCAAAAAGAGAAGGGAGACTCTTAAGCATTGATAATGGTATTTGAAGGTTTTCCAACCTACATCCTCTCAATTAGTTAGCCATGGATTCTAAATACAGAGGAGGCAATTCCAAAAGGCGGCATGGCCTTGTAGTCCACAGTGCTAGGGCTCCAACCCAGTTGCACTCAGGGGGAATCACACAGTGAGTTTCTTAGTAGAAAACGCCAGGATTACATGAAAGAGTTTCTGCCTACATCCAATCCGAAACCCAAAGAAGAGTTTAAAAAAAAGTTCTGGATTGGACCTTCAGTTCCCAATGACTTTATTGGGCATTTGACTGATGCCTTGTCTATAACTAATTGATATTGTTGTCCCTTACAGCCAGTGATCCGTCTAGGAATCTAGGGATGGTTGTTAAGTGGTAGGAAGATAATAGTGGGCATACACTAAAATGGCCCCTACACAGGTACAACATGGCATTCCCTGGGGAAAAAGGGAGACAAAGAAAACCCAAGTGAAAATCAACCAAGTGACTGGATTGTACTCCACAGTGGCCTTTTAACTGTTGTTGTTGCCCTTTGTGTGGGAATCCAGTGTTGTCATGATTTCCTAGAACTGTTGTTGTTTTAAAAGTCTCTGCTCCCTTACTGTGGGTTGCAGCAAGATTTGTCATAATGAATATGTCTGGCATTAATATCAGTGCTACTGGAGCTTTTCAAGTATTTATAATAGTGTAAATTAAACATGACCTCCACATATACCCCTGTCTACGTGAAAGCTTGCTCCTGTCTACATATACCCCTGTCTACAGGTCTTGCTTGCTCCAAGGTAAGTGAGTTGCTAGTTGAGCTAACATATGCATGTGATTAAAAATAAGTCTGGAATTAACTGAAGAAGGAAGAGCGCTAAGATTGGAGTTTTGAAAAGCACGTAAGTGTTGTGCAGCAGTATCGCCCTGAATCAGGCACTAAGACCAGTGATTGTAGCATGTGTTGAGTCACCCTTATAAATCACAGTATTAATTTTGATGCCTGCTTTGAGAGAAACCAAAAGAAAAGTCACACAGAAGGAGTCCAAGGGCCAGCCTTTATTTTAAGGACCTACAGTTGTGAGGGATGCAGCTTGACCCATCCCTTGAAGGAGCCTGATTTTCAGATAGTGCTGAGGACTTGTGTTGTGATAGTCACAACCCTTTAAAGTGTGTCATGCTGAGACCTCAAAAACAGAAGTACCCAAAATTTCCTCGTCACTGATGAAAGTCCAAACAGTGACGTCTTATCAGAGATGGTGCAGACTAGAACCTCGGGTCACTCCGCTCCTCCAGCCTTGGGCCTTTTGACGCCCGGATCCAGAGTTTATGGGTTGCACCTGTTCCTAATGATCCCTTTTTGCCTACACTGAACCCGCAACATTGTTGCATGAAAATGGAAATTGGGCCCTTAATTGGTTGTTGAATTTGAGCCCTCCATTAAGATAATGCCAGTTAAACCCACCTCAGTGGCTAGCTGGTCAAGTGACTTAAAAAAAAAAATCACCTGCTTGATTTCCTTCAAAGAAGAAGGTAAATCTGATTAGCAAAATGTGAAGATGTTATTGTCCCTGGCAGGGTTTTTAATTCGTTGATTTTTGCTTTGATTCTATGGGAGAATGATGGTAAAGAGTCAGTGGACGTGTGTGTATAGATGTATATTTTATGTTTATTTCAGATGATTGAAACAAATGATATTTCAGAAGAGAAGATAAAGATGAAGCAGGTTATGGAAGGTAAAGAATTTCCCTGTCATGCTCTTCTTGAAGTGCATTCAATGTGATTGACATGCCACATCTTTCACTCTTCTGCTCTAGATATGAAGACCTTAGGAAGCCCATGTCCTCTTTGTGCTTTTGTGTAGGTTGTGCTGGTTGTCTGCTTTTTTCACCTGTGTGGCTGGTGTGCCTGTCTGAGCAAGCACAGCAAAGGACTCTTATTCCAAAGTCTTCCCCCAACACCTACCGTACAAGGCAGAACCTCGGATGGTGAAAATGGGCATTGATCCATTGACTTCAGTAGAGCTGCACTGATTTTACAGCAGCTGAATCTGGTCCATAGAGTAAAACTCACTCCCATCAGAGAGTGGCTGACAGGAATGCTGACAAGCTCAGAGGGGTAGCCGTGTTAGTCTGCAGCTTCACAAATAACAAGAAGTCCTGCAGCACATTAGAGACAAAAAAAATTATTAGGTCATGAGCGTCCATGAGTAAAATCCACTTCCTCATATGTGCTTGTTGCAACTGACTAGAGGGATTTGTGGTTTTCCCTTTATTTTGCTATAAATCACATATGTGCCTGAAATGAAATCCCAGATCTGGACACACTTAAGCTTTGGATAAGACTAGATTCAGTGCTGAGTTTTATATTGGTTTCCAGCTCTGTCAAGAGCCAAACCATTGCGCTGGATCTGAACAACTCCAGAGTCTGGAAGGATTTTGACTTGGCTCCATGCTTCGTGGCTGTAGCCCATCTCTGCTATGTGGATATCATCCCGGTGTGAACTCACATGCAGTTTACTGCTGCTGTGCACAGGTTTGAATTTCATGTGATATAAACACCAGTTAGTTCCTGGAGTGTCTTTCGTGCGCCTTGTGGATTCAGACTAAGATACTTCCACGCCCTGTTCCCTCCTCCACACACACACGAGCTGTCATTCTGCCTTCTCTTTGCTGCCTTGCAAATGTCCCGTGGGTGTGTATTTTATACCGGATCAGATATTTGATTGATAGTTAAATTACTAGGGTAGGACTCAAGCAGGTGGGTTTGGTCCCTGTACTGTGTCCAGCAGCAATTGTTCTTGCGTATCAGAGGGGTAGTCATGTTTGTCTGTAGCTGCAAAAACAATGAGAAGTCCTGTGGCACCTTATAGACTAACAGATATATTGGAGCAGAAGCTTCCTGGGCAAAGACCCGCTTGGTCGGATGATTGTAAGGGGCTCACTGAGTGCGTGCATATTTGGCTCCAAGTTCTCGGACTCTAAGCACTGAATAAAACACGCAGAAGCAGGCCTGCTAAGGGATGGTGGGGCAAAGAGAGCAGTTGTCCTGGTCCCATTGATTTAAAAGGGCCTGGGGGTTCTGGGCCACCACTGCTGCTGTCCTGGTGGCCAGCACCCCAGGCCCTTTAAAGTGCCCCTGAAGCTCGTGTGGTGCAGTTTCGGTGGAGCTGAGGGCTGGCTGTGGGAGACATGGTGTGGTTTGGGTGGGGTGCTGAGGGCTGGATAGGGGAGCCCCGGTCCCTTCCACACAAGACCCTGCCCTTTCTAGAAGGCCAGGATCTGAGCCCCCTGCACATGGCCCAGTGAAGTCTGTTGCCAGCCTTGTGCATAAGGGGTATTAAAAAGTTGTCTCAGGCTGTATGTCTACACTACGAGATAATATTGATTTTAAGTCATTTAGCCCGATTTTTCCAAGTGCCTGTCTTCACTGTAAAGCCCATTAGCTCAATTTATGGAACACTAAAATCGACACAATATCAGCATAATATCAAAGTAACCTAACGGGTGTAGCATTCAGCTCAAATTTAAAATTGCAAGTGAAGGGCGCTGAGGAAGCGCCATGTCTTTAAATCGAATTCATTTGTCTCCAGACGTGTCCCGTATGTGCCCCACAGTTCTCTGCTCTGGCCTCTTCCATCTCCACTGCTCGAGAGTGCCAAGGAATTAGGCAACAGGAAGACCTTTTCAGTTCGGCACCTGGAGGCCCTCGGCTGTAGGGTCAAGAGAGGCTGAAAAATCTTTGCTTTCTTGTTTGCTATTAGTGCAGCTGTGGGATCTGTGGTTCTACATCTCCCTCTGCTAGCTGCCTTTTTTTCTGTGCTTCCTGGCGCCAGCCACTGCTTCCCCGCACCATGTGGCAGCCAGGCTGTGGGTGGGGGTCGTGCTTGTATCGCTGTTCTCTCAGAGGAAATTCTTGGATGGGCTTCATCCAAAGGCCAAGGGGCTGGCTGTAGTCTGAGGTCTTTTAGCTGCCCAGTGGAAGTCTTCTTCAGCGGTCACAATTTTTGGGTGCTGGCTGTAGGCTGGGGTCTTTTAGCCATCCAGGGGAAGTCTCCCTTGGTGGTCACAATTTTCAGGGCTGGCTATAGTCGGGGATCTTTTAGCACCCCGAGCCGTAACTGTTTCAATGATTTGTTGCAGTTTCAGCATCGCTCCCATGTCTATTTAAATAAATTATTGTTCTAAGGGTCGTCTTTTCCAGGGGGTCTAAATCCAGATGCAGGTGGTGGGTCCTACCCTGAGGCCAGGGGGCAGGCTGGCTGTAGCTGGGGGTCTTTTGTCCGCCTGGGGAAGGTCTCCCTGGGTAGTCATGACTTTCCGGGCTTGCTGTAGTTGTGGTCTTTTTACAAAGGACACTGAAGGCAATATAGTAGCTCTACAATTACCGGTTCTGTAAATAAGGCTTGCAGCAATGAAAATTCTTGTTCTGAGGTTCTTCTCTGGCAGGTCCAAACCTACATCCAAGCCTGGGCATGCTGGTAATAGGGACAGGTGGTGGGTCTCCCTGGTTGGTCACAATTTTTGGGGCTGGCTGTAGTCTGGGGTCTTTTACCTGCCCATTGGAAGTCTCAATTGGCAGCCACGATTTTCAGGGACTGGCAGCTGCCCAGGGAATATCTCTGGTGGCTGATATAGTCAAGGGTTGGGACCAGACTTGCCCTCCAGCAGATCATTGTTACAGGATTTAAACTGTACTCATTCCAATGTGGCAGCCATTTCTCAGGCTCCTTCTCTGTAATTAACCCCAGGTCCCCCATTACCTGTAGGCACAGAAAGTGCTGTTGAAAGTTGTTCAGGTGGACGTTCAGTGCAACGTCCATGGGTGCTTAGATATGCATTTCTAGATTATGGATTAGGTGCAAGGGTAGAAATTATTGCTCTGAGGATATTCTTTGCCAGGAGGTCTAAATACAGATCCCAGACTTTCCTCTGGGTATGCTGGACAGAGAGGCAGGCGGTGGGAATGTGGGAAATGAAATGCGTGAAGATGTCGTCAAATACCCACATCCACTTGCAGGGTAATTTCTCCCCTGGCTGCACCAGTGAAAATAACCAGAATGCTATGGGGCTCAGGGAACTGTGGGATAGCTTCCCACAATACACTGCTGCAGCAGTCGATTTAAGCTACTTGTGTGTGGCAGCAATATGTCGATTTTGTTGGGAGTCTGTGGGAATGTGAGGATG